>NC_067196.1:44869863-45486113 GCF_000699445.3 Schistosoma haematobium | reverse complement strand
GAACGAGTTGTTAGATGTCCCTATCTTTAAAAAGGGTTTACGTTGTTTCTGTAGCAACTATCGGGGGATAAGTCTACTTCCGATTGCATCTAGACTGTTGGTTTCCGTCATAATTCGTAGGTTTTTCAAAACCAGAGAAAGACTGGCTCGCGAGGAGCAGGCTGGTTTTTGTTCCGGTCGAGGATGTATTGATCATATCTTCACCCTCCGCCAAATGTTCAGTCAGTCAGTCAGTCAGTAACAACGTAGAACTTCGTACGTGCGTACATCAGTTCGAGTTGCCACACAACATTAGCACAGAGAGATACAATTGTTGATTCAAATCCCGTAGTGGTAGAGGTAGTAAGAGTATAAGCAGTAACCGGGAAGATTAGGGTTTGAAGATGTTGCTAAAGGAGTATAATCCAGTGAAATAAATTTGGAAAGAGAAAAAAGAAAGGGACATGAAGAATTCAGAAGATTAGAATTTGGGAGGACACAAAGAGTGTATGCACCTGCGCCATTGCAAACGATTTTGGGCCATGTCATTCAGGGTCTATAACCATCGATTGCTATCATCTCGCGGTCCCCAACCAGGTAGTCTACACCTACCAACACGGCTCAGTCCACTTGTCAGTGACTTCATGGACTTGTGCCATGTTTTGGTCTGGCCGCCCCTAGATTTCTTCCAACCTACTCCTATACAACAAAACATCGCACGTTGGGGCAGTCGGTGGTTGGGCATACGTAACACGTGTCCCAGCCATCTCAACCGATGAAGTTTCACTACTTCATCAATTGATTTGCCATCCTTACCTAGTACCCGCTTCCTAACAACTGTATTAGTTACTCGGTGGTTTCACGATATACGACCAATGTTTCGAAGACACCTATGATCAAATACTAGTAACCTACGAATATCCTCTACTCTTACTGGCCATGTATCATTGCCATAAAGTAGGACGGAACGAACTGCTGCGCAGTAAACACGTCCTTTGGTTAATAGAGGGATATCTCGCCTTCGCCATAAATGACGCAAATTGGTAAAAGCCAGTCGAGCCCTCTGTACCCGTGCTGAGACTTCGTCACACACTAGACCACAAGGGCTGATAAGACTTCCAAGATAAATGAAGCGGTCAACATGCTCAACTACTTCGCTCCCTATCATTAGTTCAGGTGTCAATGCAACCCAATCCTGAAGCAACATTTTGCATTTCGAGGGGGATAATCGCATCTCGAACATGCTTGCATTGTTGCTTATGGTGGTCAGAAATTTAGATGAGGAGTGTTATCTCTAAAAGCATGTCTACGATAAAGTTAAACAAGAATGGAGAGAGTAGACAACCCTGACGAACACCACTCGAGGTAATCAATTCTGATGACAGTTCGGCATAAGCTCTCACTCGTCCAATTGTGTTCGGGTAGAGAGTCTGTATAAGGTTAATGTACTTCTTTGATACTCCTTTCAATGACAAACACTGCCATAGAACCTCACGATCAGCAGAGTCGAATGCTGCTTTAAGGTCTAGAAATACTACGATTGTGGGGCGTCTGAATGTGTGTCTGTGTTCTAGGACCTGACGTAGTGTGAATATCTGGTCTATACAACCACGTCCAGGTCGAAAACCAGCCTGATTTTCTCTAGTCCGTTCTTCACGAGCTTTGGTTAGGCGTCGAAGTATTATTAAAGCTAATATTTTAAACACTATATTAGTCAAGCTGATTCCTCTATGATTGTCACAAGAGGACTTTTGTCCTTTCTTATAGACTGGCACAATCAGTGATTGGGACCAGTCATATGGGATTACGTCCAGTTCTCAAATTCTACCTAAGACCTCAGCCAATCTCGCTGCTAATACTGGACAGCCATCCTTAAAAATCTCAGGGGTAAACCTGTCAGGGCCTGCTGCTCTCCCACGCTTCAGATTTCCTATAGCTTTTTCAACCTCGTAAAGAGTTGGAGGACCTAAATTAACTTGACATTCAGGTCGACTGGAGATCGTGGGAAAACGAAGTGTGGCTGACAGTCAGTTGAACTGATCCCTAAAGTGTTCTGCCCATCAATCCAATCTCCTGGATTGAGAAGGAATATGTCCATCTTTATCTGAGATTGTTTCTCTAATAGTTGGGCTCCTAATGCCGGTTTCCATAACAAGTCCGAACAGTTGTCTGCTGTTACCTATTGCCACTGCCTTCTCCATCATTCTTGCTTTCGCTACCCACCACTGTTCGCGATCATTGAGTAGGCTTCTTATGAGCCTGCGCTTAATCGGACTCCGCTCTTTGTTATGTTTAGAGTTAGATGTTAGAACACCGTCTTATTTATCAAAGGGCAACAATCGTAGTGTTTCTTGACATCAGGGCTGCCTTCGATTATTTGGACAGGACTGTTCTCTGGGATTGTCTATCAGAGAAGTGCGTGCGTGAGAAGTTTATTAACACCCCAAAAGCCCTATATACAAATACCTCAGGCAGAGTGAGGGCATAAAACTACCTTTCTACATTGTTCCATCCAAGCAGTGGTGTTAGACAGTGTTACCCAATCTCACCATTCCTCTTCAACTTTGCCATCGATGACATTCTGGAAACAGCTCTGGTGGACGTAAGTAATGGCAGTGTAGATCTGTTGCCTGGAGAAAGACTTCTCGATCTTGAGTATACGGATGATATTGTCTTACTGTGCGATAATGCCCAAACCATACAACCCATACTTAATCAGTTGGCAACCAATGTCCGTAGGTACGGTATGTGCTTTGCACCTTCAAAGTGCAAAGTACTTCTACAAGACTGGCAGGACCCTGATCCTGTACTCACCGTGGGTGGTGAGCAGATAGGAGTAGTCGAGAATTTCGTGTATCTAGGTAGCTGAATAAATTCCGGTGGGGGTGTGAGTGATGAGATCACTGCACGTATAGTGAAAGCCAGAGTGGCTTATGCCAATCTGGACCATCTTTGGCGTTTTCGTGATGTTAGTCTGACTGTAAAAGGTGTGATCTACAACGCGTTGGTGAAAACAGTTTTACTCCATACTTGTGAAACCTGGCCTCTCCGAGTTGAGGACGTTAGACGACTCTCTGTGTTCGATCATCGCTGTCTCCGAAGGATTGCTGACATTCAGTGGCAACACCATGTCAGTAATGCAGAGGTTCGGCACCGTGTGTTCGGGCACAGAGACGATAATGCAATCGGTGTCACCATCTTGAAACACCGACTTCGGTGGCTTGGACATGTTCTACGAATGTCGTTCCAGAGAATTCCATATCGTGTATTATTTGTCGATGCTGGGACTGGTCGGAAAAGGCGGAGAGGTGGTCAGTGTATGACATAGTGTCGTGGTATGAAAGAAAGCTGCAAAGGGCTGGCTTCTGTTGGTCCTTCACGACTCCCTGGCTGGGGTACGAGAGATGGTGCAACACAGTGGCTAGAGACGTTATCAGATATGTCACAGAATAGAAGCCAGTGGCGACCCTTCTGTGACGTGTTTTTACTTTTTTCATAAAAAGTGGTTGTAACTCCCTTAACTGAAAGAATTGTTTCTGCTTGTACCTTTCCGCTACCCCCATTATTATTATTATTGTTTCACTACCATACACTGGTTTGTGGTCGTTATTGTTCTTTTTCCTTCTTATACACGTCTTACATTCTTTTTCTCTTCCCATTCTCATTATTATTGTGTGGCGCATATATATCTGGTGACCCCTTGTGCCAATATTTATGTGTTCAAATAATAATAATAATAATAATAATAATAATAATAATAATAAATAGTTGAACAATCGTTTGAGTGGAACTCTTCAATATACATCAACTTCACTGACTATGACAAAGCGTTTGGTAGTGTGGACAGGAGGACCTTATGGAAGCTTCTTCGACACTATGGTGTATCTAAGATAATTGTCAACATCATCCGGAAATCATAAGACGAACTACACTGCAAAGTCGTGCATGGTCGACGGCTTACAAATGCATTCCAATTAAGGATCGGAGTCTTACCGTTCTTCGACCGACCTGTCTGATATGGTAGGACCTTGAGGAACGGTTGTTATAGCCAGTATAGCTCGTTTGCTTCATCATGATAGACAAGCCCGACCACCACATCAAGGTAGCAACAACGGTCGGGAATCAATTAGAAGATTTGGACTTGACAGATGACCTGACCCTCCTATCTCATACACACGAACAAATGCAGATAAAGTCAACTAGTGTAGCAGCAGCCTCTGCATTAGTAGGCCTCAACACACACGAAGGAAAAAGCAAGATTCTCAAATACTGCACGGAGAACACCAAACTAATCACACTTGATGGAGAAGCTCTGGAAGAGGTGGAACCTTTCACGTACATGGGAAGCGTCATCGATGAACGTGGGGGATCTGATGCAGACGTAAAGTCGAGAATTGGCAAGGCAAGGGCAGCATCCCTACAATTGAAGAACATATGAAACTCAAAACAACTGTCAACCAATGTCAAAGTCAGAATCTTCAATATGAACGTCAATACAGTTCAGCTATATATAACTGAAACTTGGAGAACTACTAAAACCGTCATCAATAAAGTAAAATTACTTATAAACAATTGTCTACACAAGATACTCAATGTCCTTTGACCGGATACCATCTGCAACAACCTACTGTGGCAGAGAACAAACCAGCTTTCAGTCCTAAGTATCGATATCAGTCTTTCTGATGCTGCTGAGATAGTTCAGTTTGAAAATAGCTATGTAAGAAGTTTTCAAGGTCTAATTTAAAACAGCTAATACCTTCGACAAGTTTAAATGATCCAACTGAGAAGAGGAAGATTATCGAAACTGTGATAGATTAGCGCAACTCATTTCGAACAGTCTGATCATATGTTAACTTCTTACGCTATTTTTATATGAGAAATGAGGGTCGACTAAACAATTTGAAAATTAAAAAAGTGATTGAATACTCAGGAAAAATGTGTCGTACGATCTACTCAGCCTTTGCAATTTTGTATCAAAGTTCGGGAAGAATACTTAGGTTCCGTTAAGCCTGAATGGTACGAAAGTGTTCCCTTTGTGTATTCAGAAACATTAAACCTACCCTGGTAATATCTTATATCCAGTGATATGATGATAATAATAATTAATGACATCTAGAAAACTTGTAATCATTTTTTCTCTATAGCATTACTTGTATCAGTCTATATTGGTTAATCAATGTATTCTAAGTTAGGTAAATGCGCTGTTATGGTTTACAACCACCTCAGACTGTTTGGGTATATGCCACAAATCCACGCTCACATTGTATAATATAGATTTATTTAGTGCAGAATAAACGTATAACAGTAGATTATGAATCTCTGATTTAGATTATAAACCATGAAGTTTGGCCATTGTTCAGAGTCACCTTGTACTAAGAATAAAAAGTGTTCACTATCAAGTGAGATTAGTGGATTTTTGAAGCACAGCTTGATTAGTCAAATATGGTGATACCTAAAATTTATAGAGCTTGCTAAGTTGAGAAATTCCGCAGACAAACGTTTCTCTTAAAGAACTATTGAAGCAATAGATTTTAGTCGTTTGCTTCCAAATGAAGTAAATTACCAATACAGTGCTCTGTTTTTATTACTATACTACGAACTTTTATTACTGGATCATTTCACTAGGTTCTTGGTTTTCTCGATTACGTGTTTAACAATAGCCACAGAATTTACTGACCATGCTCTAAATAAGGTATGGTTCACGGACATTTGATGATGGCATAATATGAGATCAGTATTTACATGACATTCAATATAATAAAGACTAAATATGGTTTACTTTGGTATAGTTTTTTGTTGTCAGTCGTTCCGCACCCGTTCTGTCTATTTCATTTAATTTTTACTAATTGTATTAGTACTGTTGACTCTGAACCGTCTCCAGCTAATAAAATGTATCCACTTTATTCTACATGACTTTAGTATTTTTTCCTCATTAGAACTTAGTTAGTTACACACAGTTCCGCGGATATTTTTTGTTAATATTTGTTTTACTCTACATCCAGGAATTCAAGGAATTAATGAAAAAAGTTTGTGAATGGATACCTTCCTATACCATTATTGCTGAGAGTCTAAAGTGAGATAAAAGTTTTACTTTCAATCTTAACTAACATTGAAATATAGTGTTTGTTACTTGGCCTGTTACAGAAGCTTTTGTTTTTGTTTTATTTTTGTGGATTTCCTAAAACACTATGACGTAATTGTGTAACAAATTGAGAATATTTGTGTTAGGGTGTGGTGTGCTACCTATATCGACAGATATAAGTAACATCAGTCGAAAATGGAATGCCTGACAGCAGAAGGTTGAGAAGATTGAATAGAAGAGAACGGGGACACAGAGTGATTGGTATGGAAAGGAAGGGACAATAAACTCCGAGACAAGTGATGGACATTTTGCAAATGAAGTCCTGAACGTATGGTGTTCATATTTTACCAAATAACTGGTCGTTCCAGCCTGTGTTCTCGTTCGTAGCAAGGGTATCAGTTTAATATTCGATGAGCGTCTAATATTTGCTGCTGAGATATTGGATACAGTAGAGAAGTTAATTTGGATAAGTTTATGAACTTGTGACGGAGTAGAAGCTGTGAATCATTTATGTATACTAAAAACCGAAGGGGCTTACAATAACTTAGTGTGCAACGCTTTAGTAGTGTAATGATCGAGAACATAGGTCGGAACAACCGATGTATTTTAATACAAAGTATAGAGTATCTTGACAAAATATAAGAACTATACACTGAATACTCCATTTGTATCATTTCTCCTTCACATTCTGTATGATTCTTCAAGTTCACAATTCCTTTCCATTTTCCATGTTATTCTCCTCAACTCTATCTTCTTAGCCTTCTGCTGCCAGGGCTTCCACTTCCGATTAGTGTTACGTATTACTTATGTCTGTCGACATAAGTAGCTTACCACAGTGAGAGTTTTTCCTTATGAATTTGATACTTAACGTCTGAGCTGGATAACCTCAGCTACTGTGTAGATTATCATTATCTCCAAATTATTGCTGGTAGTCTGTGGCAACACACTATCAGTAATGCTTAATCATAGTAAAAAATGATGATGTTCTACTATTTTGGGACACGTACTATGATAGCTTGGTTATGTTTTACTCTTGTTGTAGTGCCCTCTATACAACGCATTATTTGCCGACTCATAGTACTTGATTGGAAACGGGAAAGTGGTTAGTTTATGACATGATACTATGGAATGACTGATATTCACATCGAATTAGCATCCGTTAGTTTGCTACGATTACCTGGATAGGATCTTAGAACTGTTTTGTTACTCTGCCAAATAAAGCTCAGAATAAAAGCTTGTGTAAGATCTGTTTTAATTCGTTATTTTATTCTCCATAGGCAGTATGGAGATTTGTGGAGATTGTAATATTTTCAAAGTTGAATTCGCGAGTCGATCTTAGCCAGACTAGCGTTGAAAACCTGAAAGCATTGGAGTTCAATCCGTGTCGGATGTGGGACAATTATCCACCTCAGGCAATGGGCGAAGGTTTGTGTAAGATCATGGATCAATTGAAGTTAAACATTATTACCATTTGACGCTGGCTAAGTGATCTAGAGGTTAAGCGTTCGCGCCTGAGATCGTGGATGCGCACTGCTCAGGAGTCCCATACTAGGGTGAAACGGCTGTCCATTGCTTTCAAGTCTTCATCAACAGCTAAATATCTCTTTTCATTGACTTAAATGTCTTGGTTATGTTGTGACTTAGATTATATCGTTTAATTTATACTATTCTAGTTTTATTTATTATATGAGTTTTCAAATTGTTTACAGCAGTCATTTCGTTTTGTATACTGAGTATTTCTTAGCGCCCTATTGTATCAACGTTTTTTGTCTTCGTAACAAATTTGATACCTGTACAGTTCTCAGACGATTTGCGAAATAGGAAGAATAATATCTGCACTGAAAATGAGGTGGGAAATCACTAACTGGATAACCAGGCTTGAAAATTCTATCATTAGTGGTTACTTTCCCTATTCTTAAAGTTTCTTTATCGAATTAAGAAACAATCGAGTTAATAATCTTGCTTCCACAATTCTTTCTGTCCTGAATTAGGATAGTTACTTTGAGAATTTATAAATGTAATTAAATTAAAAGGTAGTTCACGTAATGAAGTACGACCAGCTAGAAGGTGGATAACGTTTCTTTTTCTTTCATCGGCATACACTCTGCAAGTACAATAATGAGTTAGCAAAGGCATAATTAGAACTAATTGTGATTGTTAGAATATGAAGAAAGTGTAGAATAAAGCACCACACTGATTTAATGAGGTCAGATACTTGGGTGTTTCCTTTAGCAATTTGGTGTATCTCTTCGACTATGAGGCATTTGACGGCATGGACAGGAAAACATTGTGCAACCTTCTTAGGTACTATGGTGTACCTGAGAAGATTGTCAACATCATCCGGAACTCATACTACGAACTACACTTCAAAGTCGTGCATGGAGGACAGCTGACAAATGTATTCCAAGTGAGGACCGGATTCAGATAAGACTGCTTACTAGAAGTGAAGTGTTTGAATTTCTCCACATATGGTCCACAGCTTGTCCTGTAGACCTCGACGTTGATTGGATCTTGTTGACCTTAAACGAATATTGAAAAATTTAGTGGATTCATCCAACCACTCCACTAAATCCCCCATACAATTCCTCGATCAGATTAAAGACATTCTGATCAACAACAACGAGCTGTTCATATCCTTCGATGTAACAGTCTTATTCACCTCAGTTGAACCAAGCTTAGCAAAGGAAACTCTATTCCTGCTTCTCGCAAAGTACACGAAGCTTCAAAGTCAAAGTTCTCTAGAACTCATCGATTTATGCTTAACAAAGTATTTTCAATTCAACAACAAAATCTACGAACAAACGAAGGGAACATAGATGGAATCACCAATATCAGGACTTACTGCAGAAGCAGTGATGCAGAGACTGGAAGCCTCTATCCTACCAGTGATCAAGCCAAAAAATTGGATTCGTTATGTGAACGACACATTCATCATCGTCAAACACCTACAAGCTGATCAATAACGTCTTCGATGACATCAAGTTTACAGTGGGACAAGAATCCGAACAACAAAGGACAATTCTTAGATGTATTAATCACCAGGATCGACATAGGAAGACTGGAGACACAAGTGTATAGGAAGCCGACCCACACAGATCAAATTCTCAACTACAGTAGAAACAACCGTAGGGCTCACAAAATCAACCAGGTACAAACTTTGTTCAAGAGGGCGTGGACACACTTGCAGCTCAAAAAATAAAGAAAAGTTCTTGAAGACCATCTTTCAAAAGAACGGCTACCCATTGAACTTCATCGAAAAATACCAACCGCACGCATCATCAGAAACAAAGTCAAACACACAAACCAACAAACGGATCACTCAACCATACATAAAAGGTATATCAGAAACTACAACGAGATTGTTGAAACCTTTCAGGATAGGTGCTGCACACAAACCCACAAAATCACTACAATCAATCCTATGCAAACCAAAGGATGAAATGACAAAAGAAGAAAAATCGAGCATCATCTACAAAATAAATTGTACTAAATGCAAAAATCACTACAGCGGCCAAAACGGACGCCCTTTTCATTTAGCCTGCATGAACATCAATTAGCAGTCAAACGCCATGACATGTACTTACTAATATCAAAGCACGTGGACAACTGCGGACACACATTCGACTGGAAAAATGTGAAAATATTGGATGGAGGCAATTCTAAAACCACCAGAGAATTTTTAGAAGTTTGTCACTCAGGTCAATCAACAAGCACATTGAAATCGATCCAATTTATCAACCAATCAGGGAAATTATGCACAAACATAGGACCGAAAATCAAATCGATGGGAGATACAATCAAAACAAAGTAAACAATGAAAAGTTTAAAGTCAACAAGAATCAGCTAACATCGAGGTTTATAGGACAAGCTGTGAACCATATGTGGAGAAATTCGAACACTTCACTTCTACCTGAGGTTTGTTCTGATGTTGTTCAGTAGAACGATAAAAGCTCCATGACCAAACCATCTAGCTCAGAGAACAAAACTCCATCAAAATTATTATTAGTTTAGGCATAATAATTAGTTAACTGGAGTTCAAATTTTTCTTAATATTGGCTGGACTATGAAGACCACCTCCACATCTGACAGAATACAATGGACAGCTCGGAATCAATTAGAAGATTTGAACTTGACAGATGACCTGACCCTTCTATCTCATACACACGAACAAATGCAGATAAAGTCAACTAGTGTAGCAGCAGCCTCTGCATTAGTAGGCCTCAACACACACGAAGGAAAAAGCAAGATTCTCAAATACTGCACGGAGAACACCAAACTAATCACACTTGATGGAGAAGCTCTGGAAGAGGTGGAACCTTTCACGTACATGGGAAGCGTCATCGATGAACGTGGGGGATCTGATGCAGACGTAAAGTCGAGAATTGGCAAGGCAAGGGCAGCATCCCTACAATTGAAGAACATATGAAACTCAAAACAACTGTCAACCAATGTCAAAGTCAGAATCTTCAATATGAACGTCAATACAGTTCAGCTATATATAACTGAAACTTGGAGAACTACTAAAACCGTCATCAATAAAGTAAAATTACTTATAAACAATTGTCTACACAAGATACTCAATGTCCTTTGACCGGATACCATCTGCAACAACCTACTGTGGCAGAGAACACACCAGCTTCTATTTGAAGAGGAAATTAGGAAAAGACGTCGGAAATGGATAGGACACACATTACGGAAATCACTGGACTGCATCACGAGGCAACCGACAATTTGGAATCGTGAAGGGGAGGGCAGAAATCGAAAGGCTGAATAGTAAATGGAAAGGAATTGCCAGGACAGAGTTGGATTGAGAATGTTGGTGTGATGGTCTCTACTCCTGGACGAGGGGTAACAGGCGTAAGTATCTCTTTGTTCTTGTTTGTAGTCACGAATTGCGAAGTCTGTTCACTAGCATATCAAATTAGTATTGTATCTAAATCGCTTACTCCTTTTTACTAATTATTTGTATGGATTTAATTACCACAAGAGGCTCAGTTTTCAATATTAATTGTGAATTCCTCATGAGAATTCTCAAAATGATTTATCATTTGCACACACACACATTGGGATGAATATTATGTAGAAAATTCTTTTCAACATTTTTATCATTAACTAGCTCCGGGGAACAAAAATATACGCTAGAATCTGCTAGATCTATGCACTCCGATTTGTTGCAAGCATTACAAAAAATTGAGACACTCGGGTAAGCGTAATAATGTTACAGTATTTTCGTTCGGTGTCTATTAAAATTTATTTTCCATTCTTTATATATATATAGATGGATACGTACATTAGTTGAGTAGTTATCTTGTGATCGAAATTATTGATATTAGTGTGAATTCCCTACTTTTGAACTCACATCTCCGAACTTTCAATATTTATGGCCGTTGCTTCTATCTTTTAATGAATTTTAAGTCTGATCACTTTCAGCAAATGAATATTAGCAATGTAGATTATTATGTTAACTTTACATGTGGTCACAAGAGACGTAAAATCTGATATATACGTACATCGGTTCAAGTCCCTGCACCACATCAACAGAGCAAAATCAAATTGCCAACACAAACACTGCAGTGGTAGTAGTAACAATATTAACGGTAGTAGAGAAGGCTAGTCATAGACAATAAGATTCGAGAAGGAAAAATAAATTCGCAGTAGGTAGCGTGCGCCTACTGAGTCTAACAGTCAATGACTTCATGGACGTATGCTAAGTTTTGATCTGGCCGTTCCTCGCTTTCTCCCAATCCAGCCGAAACTGCACGTCGAAGTAGGCAGTGGTCATGCGCAGGCAACACAATGTTATTTTATTGCTGTTAGATGTTTTGATTGAGGAAAAATACAAGTTGCTGTCGACTAAAATAAAGTTTATTTATGATTACGAAGCTGACTATCTAAGAGAAACATTTTACTCTACACGTACGGATAAAAGAGAAAATTAATGGTTTGTACTAGGGATTATACTGCTGGGACACTAGATAATACGATGAGTATAATCAATAAGACTTAACACTAGACAATGGGATCACGTGAATTCCGACCAACAATTGAGAACCAGATTTCCGGCCAGAACAAATTTGGAAGTCAATACAGTGATATCGACAGTGGAAAGAATTTACAAAATCATACGGTTGCTATACACTTGCTATAGTTGGAAGTCTCTTCATGCATTAGCCAATCATATCTTACTTTCACTGACACATCACACGCTTTGAGGGATCCACTAATACGATTAAGTCCCTAAACCATACTTTATAGTACGGATTTTGAAACCATAATTATTTTTAAATTGTCTAGTAAAGTCGAAATATTTTTCTTGTCTGTAATAAAACCTGAGACACTATCTGATTTCAGACGACAGTTTGCAAAATACAGTGAACCGAATTCAGAACTTTATGTCAACAGAATAGTGGCGCGCTTGACATCAGCAGTTTATCGAAGGGCGAGACATTTTGTCCAAAATTATCTCCCACCTTTGCAAACTCTTCCTACACTCAGACAATATGATAACCTTACTTCACAACGCAAGGCTGAATTGGCAGTTAGATGGTCTGAGGAAGACAAAGCTCTTGCAGAAGTAAGTTGTACTGTATCACATTAAAGGTGTAACTGGTTTCGATAAGCTTGAAACATAGCTGTGTAGACCGAAAACTTCATGAACTGTAAGCTTCTGCTAACTACTATGTAGTTTTATTAAACAATTAACTTCTTTTGTATCAGACGATTATTTTCATTGGGTTCAAACATTTTGATCGTAATTCTGCAATCTCTTGCTTTTGCACAATCCTCCAAAAAGCCAGATAATTCACTACATGAATTTATCTATAATACAACGCTTGGAATTTCTTAAAGCTTTTACTTGATTATCAGCCGTGTACCCCCTCCATCTATTATTTATTTTTACTTTTTTCAGCTGATGGAGCGAGTATCAGGTAAACAAAACTTTGCAAACATGGATCCAGCCATTAATCCTACTGCCAAAATATGGCAAAGGTTTTCCCAACTACCTACTTCGATGCCCAACACTTATGAGAAACACCAAGGAAAGAAAACTACAATAGAGTACTTAAGTGATATAGCGAATAAGATGGATCACGTTGCTGGACAACTGATGACTGCACACAAAGAAGGTCGACTGCGAACTGCAGAAGAGCTGGCACAAAAACTCAACCAACTCGAACAAGAATTTCAGAATATCAATTCTAGCCTTAACGACAGTGAACTCCCAAAATAGCTGTACATGTTGACAAAGCATTCAAAATGGCACAATAAAACAAACATTTGAAAATCTGATTGATTTATTATACTTCAAAAATTCAAATGTTTTCTCATTTACAATAATAAGGAAGACTTATTTGATTGAGATATACAGGAAATTATACAAAGCCAAAACATTTTGTTCCAATCGCCTGTAACAGCTTGTCACGCAATATGTGCCTTGATGAATATAGTGGTAAGTAAAGACGTGAAATACAAGTGTTAGCAGATGGAAGATGATGGTCGTCGGGTGGCTTGATTGTGATTGAAGGCATAGGCTGAAATCCTTGAGCACTGGCAGGAAGGGTTGGACTTGATGTCCAGAAGTACAACTATAAACAGATCACAAAAAATCAAGATCATTAATATATAGTGAGATAGTAGTACAAATATCAGTGTTCTAATTGTTCAGCTCAAGATTGCTCACAAAGGTCAGTAAAAGGACAGTAACACTGACTTTCAGGCTATTTGCCCTACCCGCACGTATTATCTTCTGTGTAACAACGAAAGTTTGGCCTATCGCTCATGCTTTCTAATATTCGTGTGGTTTTGAATAAATTAAACATGGTAATAATGTTATGACGGATAAGTAGTAGGATACAGTGACTAGCATAAAAACCAAAGGCCCTGGTACGGCCGAAGGGGAGGAGAGTCCGCTCCTCCTCTTCAAATGCTCTCACATAGCCACGTGTATATAGCCACAGCCAGTGAAGTCCTACTCACTGCCTCATTGTAGCGAGGGTGTTGTCTACGAAACTGAGAGGACGAAAAGTGAATATCCGGTGCTTTAACCGGGTCGGCGGACACGGAGGACCCACCTAGAGGAGTTGGAAAACCCTGATTCCAAACCAATGGTGCATATGGACTCCAGAGTTCTGGGGAAATAAATGGAGTATGAACCAATTATTGGTCAACGGCTAACATGGGACTGCATTACCTGACGTTGCTCCACTGCCTTGTGGATCAGACCTTTAGGCCGAAGGCTTCGCGTGTGACCCCCTAAGAAAACCACCTGCTTCGCTTCGGTCTGGGCACCCGAGCAGTAACACAGCCCACACACAAATCAAGTGACTTGTGTGGTGCATATGTATTTGGTGTCCATTTGTACTAATATTTATGTGCTCAAATAAATAAATAATTAGAAAGATAGTTCACAAAATCTGTTCTTACTAAATCTTGACGTTGTTTCATATCCATACTGCGAACTGTACACCAAAACCACTTTTTCAAGCGATTTACCAAATTTGTGTTATCACAGCTTTTCGTGACATCTACATTTGATCCTGTACCTGTTTCATCTACGAAAGTTGTATATCCACATAGTACATCAACATCTATATCTCCAGTTCCGTTTAAAAGTAAACGCAAATCTTCAGCAGTCAGCCCATCCAAAGCATTTCGAGGTAGAACATCAAACACACCTTGTCGGAGTTGCTGCACAAAGTCAGAAATGAATAACCAAATTTATTTAATGCGAGGTGAAACAAATATTTGGAAACAAGTTATGGAACTCAAAATTTTCTATCACATATTTGGCACGAGCACCGTGCTCAGCAATTTGGTTTTTTTTCATGTGCAATATCACTCGTACAATTACCTAGTCACTACCAACAATAATTTCAAACACAGCTGACGTAACTATTGGGGATCCCGGCGTCCTAAAATAATATCAACCACATCACCTAATACATTCCCGAGGTTGCGATCTCTAGTTTCGACACCCACAAAAATTATCGGACACCAGACTATGTCACACCACTTAACTCTGATTCTTGGCACACCATACCCGCCATTATGCTGGCTTTATGGAGCACAGAACTTCAGGATCTGCTCCTACAAATATTTGTCGGCAACCGATACGGTTACTGCCACAATCATAAACCCAGTAGATCCCGATCCCCTCTATAGGTAAAAACATGTTTACCTTTAAACGTACCGGTAGTTCATCAAACCTCTTAGCCACATAACAAATTCAGACTTCGAACGAAAAACCTTTCCTATCGTGGATATTAACGGGTACCCGGCTCGAATGCAACTAGGTACAGATTCAGATTACGAAAGTCTTAAAAAGTGTTGGGTAACCTCCAAATCGAGACGGCTTAATATAACCCAAAATGTAAATTTGAACAAGCTAAACGACCTGCACGTCGGTGTCCGTGAGATGTTCATCCAATGGCTCATCCAGGAATACAAGTATACTTCGAACGTTTTAAGCGATCTAAGGTTAAAATATGGGTATTTGTTTGCAGTTTTGTGTTAACACAAATGACACCCGAACTTATTAAAAGTTAAGGCGGTATGTGATCTAGGATACCATTATAAACCACAACCATTGTTTATTATTAATATATCATGGGACAGCCTAATTAACTTTACAGAAAACTATGATGAATCTATTTTCTGCAGTTTCATTAAACATTTGGGACAAAATGTAAAAACACTGGTAAAAATCTCACCTCCAGTGGTTCCTGAACTGCTGTTCTCATTTTGAATTCTGTGTACTTTTTAACAAATTCAAATACATTACTTTCATTAACCTCAACTTCATCTCCACCGGGGATCAAAGCATACAAATAGTCATTTGGTTGACGAACCGCGTCTGTGGATGACAGACCACCTTCTTCCAAGGCAGGAATAAGTGAGAAAGTTAGGTTGTAATCTTCTATGCTTCCCTGAGACTGAAATTTGAAGGAGAAGTATGCAAATACAAAGTTATTCAACGCTGAGATACATAGACCACAGAAAAGATATAACTGGTTTGACAAATGGGCTAGTAATTTCAATGAAGATTAAAGTTATCAAATTAAAATATCTATTTGGTGAGATGCAATAGTGAACACGAATCGAAATCACCTTTGAAAAGTCTTCGGATGTATGCAAAAGCAGCTGGCGCAACCCCTCAAAAGTAGTGGGGTCATAAAAGGCGAAATCATGCCAGTGAACCACGCGACCTAGGATGTATTTAAGTACAGGTCGACTGAAGTGCAAGGGACATGTTTCATTTGTCAGTAAACACAAACCAATTACACGGCCGATACCTCTACAATAAAGAAAAAATTGAGAATCAGATAATACGTATGTGTGAGATAAAGAGCGAAAAAATAATAAGAGAATAACCCACCTGTAAATAGAGTAGCGTGCAGCTAATTTAACCGAATCACATGTTTGATTTGAAGGTAAGTTTATTCCAGGAACAGCTCGTGGGAAGTAATAACCCTGTAAACCAGGTTGCCAGAAAAGAGGGACACGCTCAACATCCTCTGTAATTATTACCTCGGCGATTGTACTTGATGAAGAGATGTTGGATTGTTGGTTGACAGACGTAGCACCTGTAACAGTTAAAGCCACTCCCTGCCAATTAACTAAGCGTTCAAGAACAGGCTGATTTAAACCAATTGAAGGTGTCCGTGGGCGCTCAACTCGGCTGAAAATGGGAAAAATTCAAACTAGTCATTGAGTCCTAACATAAATGTTTATTTCTTTAGTTTATTTAGTTACCGAAAACAAAATAATATCCACAAATCAAGATGGGCGGTAAATCCGCAGAAAATTTCGTTAATGTCGAAATTTGAATTTGGAGCAAGTGGAAACACATTTGACTAACTGAAAATGCAACATCTTTAAGTAGAAAACACAAACAACTTACTTCTGATCATTTGTATCCGACATTGCTATTAAGGCCCTTGCTTCATCAACACGATTACATAAAGCTTCTTCATTTGTTAATAAAACTGAGTGTTCTGATGACGGTAATTCAAGAAGCATTCCAGTGATTCGTGCAGTTAAGTGTTCATTCCTCACTAGGGATTGAATACGTGTAAACAGTCTACCTCCCACGGATCTTCCATTCGCTAGATCATGCCTGGCACAGACAGGGTTATTACTTTCAGAAGACTGAATCGAGTTAGATGGTTCGTAATTGACTAGTAAAATATTTCTGCTGATATTATCAGATGGATCTTGAGTTCTGTTTGGACTCAATCCTAAATTATAAAGAAGAGTTATATAACTGTAAGATAAACAATGTTTTGAAAATAAGCAACTTTAACACGTTAAAAACAATAACAGGAAGTGGAAACAGCACTTTATCTTACATGTTATTAATGTGTAGCATCTATCACTAAGGTACTAAGAGCTCGATAGATGCATAATTAATTTAAAGAATGAAATATCAGTAAAATATAATATCAAAGAATGTGATCCTGATAATAAACTGCTCGAGAAAAACAAGTTCACAGAATACAAGTAATAAAAATTGACGATGGGTGAGGTAGTGAGACAATGATTGATGTTAATCTGTACCTGATATTTCGCATTTTTTAAAATGATTAACTATCCGATAACTAGAGTTATTCGGATTTCAATATTGGCTCACGAGATTCGAGAACATATCTGCAACAAGAGGATGGTTTCTGTTGTTAAATATTACTTTGTGTGTTTTCAAAATTTATTATTGATTAGAGTATTCTTTTCAGGACTTCCTAAAAGGCTATCAAGTTTCGTGAAGACTGACGCAACTTTTATTACCTTTTCATTTACTACTCGTGTACAAATAGTCCAAAAAGACTAATCTACTTTTATAGGTATCATTACCACGGTTTGACTTGATAATTTCGAATAAATTGAGCATTGGGTAAATTGTTATAAATAAATAATATATTTGTAATATCCCCATGAGTAGAAAAATTAGATTTTTTACTATTTAAGCTTAAATTAATTTTGATTTGGTTATTTATTTATTCTCTGAAGAAGTGGTTTGCACTAACTCACGAAACGTCAGAAAATCTAATTTTTCTACTCATTGGAATATTACAAATATATTATTTATTTATAATCTACTTTGAGTACGAACTAGAGCAGCTTACAACAAACTAGACCATATTTGACCCCATTGTGAAGTTAGTCTGGTTGTAAAAGGTTAAAAATTGTCTTGTCTTTTTAGCTGAAATGGGACGCTCACGGAACATTATTCTTGTTCAGTTACTAAATACTAATACGCCCCTTTTCTCTCCTATTTCTTCATAACTTTATTACTTCATTTGTATATCCCACCTCTGGTGTCCCGTTGAATCAGAATTTGTATGATCATATAGATTAAACAACATGAAGTGTGAGAGATCGAATTAGTAAACACAAATTATCAACAGATATGTTAGCTATTAGTTGCAGACAATGTGTGAGGCCAGACGACAGTTTTTACGGTAAGACAGGATATTAAAGTCAATATTTTTATGTTGTTGGCTTGTAGCATAATTTTATCTTCATGTCAGTAATGAAAAACTGGGTTAGATTATTGATTCGTTTATTTAAAACAGGTCTATTCGCCATTTCAGAAAAAAGTACAAAAACTTAACTGGATTAGAAATTAAGTTCCAGGGCGGGAGTTCTAAAATTAAAATTTTGTAATGATCTGTTTGAACGTTGCAAGGGTTTAACGATAGACATAATAATTGAGATTATTGTACGCCAACTAACCTAATGAAATATTCGTATTCGAGTTTAAAAGTTGTAATGAAGCACAAGAATCCAGGACTCTAGATGAGGGAACTTCTGTACCAGAGACATTTCCAACTGAAATATGAGAAATATTAGAAGTATCAGAATGCCTAGCTGGTGACGGGTTACGAGAGGTTGTTCGAGAATTAGAACCGGCTGGTGATAAATCAGATGAGGAGAATGCTGCCTGAGCTGCAGACGGATAAAATGGAGGAGCATTTGTAGATAGTCCTCCAGATCGTCGCCAAGCACTTGATCTCCCACGTGACCCAATTGTAAACGTATGCAGCCGAGGTTGAATTTGATATGGACAAAAGGAAATAGACGACTGAATGGTTGTTGGTGTAGTTAAAGGTACTGGTTGATGTCCACTTAGCCCATTGTTTAGTGAGCTAGATAGTAAAGTCGGAGAATGAGTATTGTTAGAGCTACTTGTTATAGATTGAGTAGACAGAAATATACTAGAAGTTGTTGATTGAACTAAGACTGCAGTTGGCCTATTTGCAGAATTGTTTGATTGAGAACGACTCAACACAGTATAATGACGATGGAAATTCGGTTGTTGATTACCTAGATAAATCGAAATGAAATTAAACATCAGCATCGAACCTTAAAAGATACTTTTCTACAAAAATGTTTAGGCAAAGTTCTCAAGTGGAAAATAACTGACTCACCCAAAGAATTTGACGAATTATTTTGAAGAAGTAAATTCAAGTTAGGCAAGGGTTCTTGAGATAAGACTGCTTCTGAAAAAGCCGTAAAGAATGACCTAGCAACACCGCTACCTTCACCAGGTTCATCTTTAAAAGTTACTTTAATGCGTCGACATGACAGTATTGGTTGTTGTCCAGAAACGACTGAATTTGAGGTGACCGAAGTCGGAGTTACTGGACTAGCACCAAATAATGTCCCTAGTAACGGAGAATCCGTAGTAGTGCCCAGAAGAAGAGCAATAGCAACTTGGTTAGTATTTGCATTTTGACGCGTTGACGGTGAATCTCGTTGATGACTGCTCGAACTAGTATACTGTAGGGGAAAATTATTTGCACTATACAATGATCCATTTGATGTAGTTAATGGTGTCTGAGATTGACGTTTAGCGTATTCCATGTTCAGTAGTTTGATAGTGTTTAAAATCAATGGACCACGTTCCCGTTCAACCTGTCATTAAAGGAGAAAATGAACATAAAATCAACTAAACAATAACTAAAAGATGAATTATGCAAAATAACGATAAACGTTTGATGGCTGAGAGTAATACGGATAAACTGTAGTTTTGAAAGAAATATTGTGGGGTGGGGCTGACGATATTGAAGAAAACAAAGACAGCAAATTTTAGAATATAATAAGATTATGATCTGTAGCTCCAATATTTCATCATCAAAACCCTGAATCATAGTCTACTCTTTGGATGTGTCTACAGAGCTCCTGATAGTTCGAATAATGGGAATGATCTTATCATCAATGCATTCATACATGAAAGCAGTGACCATAAGATAGTAGAGAAACTAAAAAATAGCAGAATGATAAGAAAAATAAACTAAGTAAAATTACCTCCAAAACCAAATCCTTGCGAGACACATTACGCAAACGTTCCATTTGTTTCCGAAATCTACCTTCTTTTGCTGAAAATCCACCAAGTTCAAATATATAACTTCCGTTTTCAGCTCCTACATCAGGAGTGAAGTGACGTCCGAAAAATTCCAGAGCTGAGCACCACCGTGAAAGGAGTGTAGCAGAATGTCCAACGGAATCCAGGAACTTAGCCCCTGTCAACACTAAATGAAGAGTTCAAAAGGCTTAATTTTAGTAAAATATATATATATATATATATATATATATATATATATATATATATATATATATATATATATATATATATATATATATATATATATATATATAATCAGATTATTTATAGTGATAGACACAAAAAATGTAACTTCGAAAGCACTTACATTGTTGTGTATCAGGGTTCAGAAACTCTGAATTATCGCTCTCGTTGATGAACGGAATTTCCGTGATATTACTACCACAGATTCTTTCCCCCCAAGTACTTGACATCGCATTCATGTGTATTGGAATATGATCATTCTTTCGGCTGCTGGAAACATGAGTTGCAGACATCATGGGTAAAAATCTGAGAAAACAGAAAGATCATTATTAAGTAAAAAAGAATGCATAGCACGACATTAGGACACTATGTTTCAGTAAACTAGCTCAAGAATAAAACTAATCACTTACCGATCACATCCAAATAGTTCAGCTCTTCCAGAGGTGGGTTGTAACAATTGTGGTTGCAATGCCAAAGGTAAAGACTCTGATAACGGTGCATCTAGTAAATCGGGACCAAGACCTGATAAAGACAAAATGCTTTCTGAACGACGGAAAAATGGATCGTTCCGTTGAGTAACCTGGTTAGCTGTAAAAACTATGGTAGATTGAAGTAAAAAAAATCTGATGTGGGACTAATAACAATCAAATATGAATCATAATTTATATCGAAACACTGAATATTTGTGGTCAAATATCAACGACCACATCTTTCACATTACACAATGTCGTTAGTATATGCATGTCACAAAATCCCAAAAACCTGAACAGATAAAATCATAAGACTAGATTTTATTCAGTTCAATGTATGCAATGCTCACGTTCACAAGTATTTTAGTATACGCCAGCTTGTCGCTGTAAATATTATTAATTAATTAATGACTACAAAAAATCAAGGATATAATTTGAATAATGCACAAACCGAAATATGAACTATAAGGATGCCCCAAACTTAGATGTGGTTAATAAGGAAAAGAGTACCTATAAACAATTTCATCGTTCGGTGACACAAACATTATACAGTGAAATCAAGCAGGAACCTGTACTATAGCTGTCAATATGTTATTTTCTTATTGCCTAAGTGTAAACATAGAGGAAAAAACATGATTAATTTATTTCAGTTCATATGAACCGCAGACAACTAAAGTATCAATTACAGCACAGAGCTCGCCTCCCATTCACAATCTTGTGGAACCCGTGAGGTGAATGGGGGATCTATTTGACTCGAGAACTGAGGCCCACACGCTGCTATATGCGTGATGAGTCAGTGTTAGCAATAGTCGACATAAGAATACTATAGAAAAAAAATTAAGTTGTCGATAATAACTAACACACTGACGTAAGTACTTCTACTGACAACCTAATCTAGATAAATATAAAGAGAAATGTGACTATACAGTCCACTTTATTCAAAAAATATTCCCCGCGCAAAATTATTAAATAATTATATAAATAAGAAGGTAAATAAAAGTAGAAGGAAAATAGGTAAATATTGCATACCATTTTTGACATCTGGAGTTTTTTCATGAGACAATTGAGTGGTGCGAAGAACAGATGAGGTTGATGACTAAATGATAAGGAATTAAGAGAACAAGTATAATACAATGAACATTTTAAAAAGACTAAGAAATTTAACTTAAGCAAGAACAACTAATGTAGCAGAGTAATTTAAATTCATTATATTTTGTGGTTTCTCATCAGCTGCATACAACATAAACATAATGATATTAATCACTAAAATCAGCTTTATATCATAATATCGGAAATGTTCTCATCAGCGCAGATTAATGCAGAACAGAAAAACAAGTATGAAAGAATTATAAGTGATATTTATTTGCTAAATAATATGAACATTTATAGGTTGAATATAAGAACGCTCCAGAATAAAACTAAAAACATAGAAACAAAGTTATTTAAGAATCAGATATTAATGTTATAAGTTATGTAACCCTTAAAGCAAATTTGACCGGGTACAGATCACATAAGAAGTAAGAAATAACCATTAGAGTCATGGGAATAATTATGTTTGTAGCCTGACTTTTAGTGATTAATATTATTGTATTTTGGTTGTAAGCAGCTGATTAGAAACCACAAAATATAATGAATCTATTTTATTCTACTACGTCAGTTGTTCTTGCTATAATCAAATCAATCAGTAAAAAGATCATATGAAAGATTAAGAAAAATGAATACGTGTTAAATATTAAGAAAAATTATGATCACAATAAAAGATTTAATTTATTAATTATACATAGATAATAGACAAAAGAATTTAATATTAAAACGAAATGCATACCTCTGCGATTTCTTCAGTACACTCTTGCTGTACATCATTTAATTTGAAACGAACGGTCGGATCAGGTAACGTTGAATTTAACTGTCTTGTAATACCAGATGGCCAGGAAGATTCAAAAACACGGAAGAAGTATAACAATGCATCTAAAATATAGGCAAGATGTTTGTTCACTTGAGGATCAATAAAAGGTACGCTATCACCATGATCACCACCTGAGGTACGCATTATAGAAAATAAATAGGCCAAGAAGTCTTGTCGTTGCCCAAGAACCACTGCAACACTATCTATAGAACTATTAACAGTTATAGGGTCATTTGAGGACAATCGTGCATTAGTTGTTGTGGATGACGATGAAGTGTTGGCAACAGCAGTAGGTCTTCTAGAGTAAAAAGTTGA
This sequence comes from Schistosoma haematobium, assembly GCF_000699445.3. Taxonomy (NCBI): domain Eukaryota; kingdom Metazoa; phylum Platyhelminthes; class Trematoda; order Strigeidida; family Schistosomatidae; genus Schistosoma; species Schistosoma haematobium. The sequence goes on along the minus strand of NC_067196.1, from coordinate 45,462,777 downwards.
AGCATGTCCACGTCTGTTATTTGTTTCATTATTGACTTGTGAGGACTATATTAGACATTAATAAAGAGCAAATAAAATAACATTTAGAAAACGGGATTTACTAGTTTAAAAAAAAACCTAACAGAATAAGGAATTATAAATGTTTTATTCAGACATTACACAGACTCAACAAAAAGCAATTGTATTCAATAATTAGAAATAACTCAACAAACAATTATCAAAAAATTCCCTACATATTGATTTACTATTGGAAGCTGTCTGTGAGAGGTGTAATGAAAATTAACTTGATTATCACTAATACTGTTTTCATTCGTTATATTTTGAACTATATTTCTTAGGTTTAGTTTAAAACTCCAATTGACATTATTTATTATTCCTATTTCTTTGTTCTTTTAGTCTATTTATTTTCTCTTGTTTCGTCGATATGAAGTATGCTGATTTGATGGGCCTTTTGTTCGATCTTTTTCTTAAATTCCAAGTTTTATTATCACGTACATAATAATAGTGAAAATACAATATTATCATCACCACAACATAAAAAACTCACCAAGGAAACCGGGATATCACGAACTGAGCTAACACCTGAAAATAAACAAAATAGAACGCATTCAGAATAGCTTTTAATGGTAAAGAATAATAGACCTACAAAGCACGATTATATCAAACAATAGCTAGGTTATAGAAACGAAGAAAATTGAGAAAGTTACCATCTTGGTTCTCAGGAATTTTCGATTGACTTTTCAAAGCATTTTTGTTGGGGAAGTATGCATTCCAAGAAGCCGAAAAGCGCAATTGAGCCTCAAGATTATCCATGGCCATGGTTATCCATTGCCAAACTGGAATCAAAGCTGCACCAACAGATGCTACAAGTTGAACACAGTGCGAATCTGAACCCACTTTTATTGCATTAGCTCGACCACTTGCCAATGAAACGGCTGTTGTACACGACCTTATTAAACGACCTCGAATACCTGATGACTGTTCTGTAGAGCTTGAGTCCGGACGAGCAATAGAAGACAAGGTGTTACTTGGAGTTAATACAAGAGCATGAGGTTGATTGTTAGCTGACGTTGTAGAAGTAGCCACTATACTGGACGTGCAATATATGGGCAAACGGCGTTGCTGGTCATAAACAGTCAACGGAAGACCAATACTAGTAGGTACTGATGTACAACGCCGCAGGGGACCTGAAAAAGGACTAAATTCCCCTTGAATTTCAGAGAGAAGATCAGCAGTTACTCGCAAAAGACAAGCGAATGTACGACACAAGTATACCTGTGTTGTCATGATACACCCCACCTATAAAACAAAATGGAATAAGTAGTTAACGCTTTAATATATTAATTCAAGAGGATTACTATGTAAAGATATAACAGTAATCAAAAGTAAAAACTAATTAGTATGATAACTTACATTTGTAGAAACAGCTGGAGTAGTAACAGAGCTTGTAGCGTTTGTGACAACAGTTTCACTAGATGCAGGTGTATTGCTTACATTTCCTGTACTTGAAATGACTAAAGTCGGTGTCGCAGAAGATGTTGATGTATTCAGTAAACTGATAACTGACTGAACAGACCGACGACCTGACAGTAAACTCGAGGTGTTGCGCCCTTGAAGAGTGACGGAAGTTAGATTGGTCAAACTTTGACCTGTTGTAACAGTATTTAGCTCGTTGGTGTTGTCCCGATTGCTGTTTAGGACATCTGTGGTATTTGTAGTAGTAGCTATGGATTCCGAACTCTGTGAGACCGCTCGTGAACTTAAGCGAGAAAATATAGACGTCCTTGGCCATGAAACCCAAGTGGGAGAAGTTGATCGACTTCCAGCGTCTGCACTTGATTCCTGCAAATATAGAAATTAAGAATGCATGGGATGAAAATACAGGTAACCAAAAATTTTCCTAGACTATACTTGCCAAACAGAACGGGTTTAGACCATCTTTTACCCCAGACATTAACATGGGCAGACAAAGAAAAACATTTCATTCTTAAATGATGGGCAATTTCAAACTAGGTTAAAACGTCAACCAGCTTACATCACTGTGATGAGAAGAATCGTCCTCATCATCCTCATCTTCTTCATCATCTTCCCCTTCTATAAGTTGGTCACCTTCACCGTAAACATCTTGGTCACCATCTTCATCTTCTGTTTCATTTTCATCATCGTCGTCCTCATGATCTTCACCATCATCTTGTTCATCATACTCATCATAATCTGAAGCTTGACCATCAGATACATCTTCGGCCTGGAAAGCGTTAGACTGTTCGGAAACAGAAAAACCGATATTATTTTGCGGTCCATTAGCTGCATCACCAGTTCGCCCGGGTAAAGGTCCCTCTTGAATAGACAATGATGACTGATAGAGATCAACGTCAGAATTGAGCAGTCTACTAAATCCAATTTCTTCCTGCTGATGATTAGATACTTCAGAAGCGCACTGGTGCTTAGTAAGTGAAAATATGCAAAATAAAATATGAGTGAGTAACGGGAAAATAATTAACTTCTCAATTCTTTAGCACAAAAATAAAACATCTTATTATTTACACTTATTAATACAAGAAAGTTTGCATAAACACATTAAAATGCAGAAATACGAATGTATTTCCGTTTGGCTTAGCTACACGTCTCAAATTAGTGGTGAAATAATTGTACATCTATTTGTGGGGTAAAAAGCATAGTACATTCAGTACAATAACAAAACGTAGCAACTAACCAATTCAGAAGTTACTACATTTGTCGAAAAACTAGATGTTGGGTGAAGTTCAACATTCAGATTAGATGATAATTCTGATCTGATATCCAAATCTGTAGTGCTTCCTAGTGTAACAGCTGTACTGCTTGTTTGGCTAACGGTTGCATCAGTATCGAGAAGAGACAAAGGAAGTTCATCTTGAGCTGATGGTGACAGTGGGTAACTTATATGAGAATCGATCTGAATGGTATCATCCTTTGACTCGGGAGAAGAAATTTCTGGGTCGATGGTTCGTCTGCGTTTACAAAAACTATTGTTATCGGATTCAGTTACACGACGTCTAGAGCCACTAGGAAATGCTATCTCGCTATCGCGTGAGTCATTCACTGTATTATCATCAGGCACCAGAGGGAACATATGCGACTGATATCCCGGTTCCTCACGTCGTGGATAAGACCAAGTTCCAGAATCAACAGCCTCATTATGAGTCACTTTCGCATCTCCAATTCTTCTTGCAGTAGCCTCGTTATCAACAACATTGTCATCAAGAGATTCATAAGTGGGGGAAGTATGAGATTCTCCAGAAGATTGAATCTGGAAAATGGAGTCCGGACAGCTACTGGCAGAAAAATTCGGAGTAAAGACAAAATTCAAAGAGCAGCCATCTGAAACATTTGAAGCAACTGGAGGAAAGTGAACGGACGAGTTATTTGGTTCTAATCTGGTTGAAGCAGTGGATGCATCAGCGGTTGAAGTCATTACCTGGTGAGTTAAATATGATACAAAGTTTATACGAAAATGTTTAGAATGATGAAAAATGTATGAAATAATAGAAAATTGTAACCTTGAACTTAACAGCGAAATATACCTAAATCTTGACGTTAAACAAGTTAACTAACGTTTGGTCAAAAGTTGGGACCAATTATTATAATCGCAGAAACGATCAAATAAATTCTGTATAAAAATATAGGTTAGTTGTACATGATACGTCATGTTATTACGATTTAAAAATTCCCCGTAAAAATTTGATTAGCAAATAACATTTTGATATGTGCTAGCGAAAATAAAATATGATTGGCCGTTGGAGAGTAGACAAACAGGCATTTAACCTAATGACTATTAAATATTTGATTTCCTTTCCTCTCACCGATTTGTACTCCGAACTCATTGAGAGTGATTGCTTGTAACTAACTGTTGGATAAAGTATTATCTAGTGTTAATCTGGTCCTACATTCTGGGGCGTGAGCCATGATATCATTATCGTAGTATACCTAAGAAAGAAAATATTTTAGAACATCTGTTACATCACATTTAAGTGTAATATGTATGGCAAATTATATTAAAGCATCAAAGATAGTAGAACTAACTGTTAGCGCGTGTTCAGAAACACTAGTTTCTATATCAGTGATAGTGGATTGCATTTGAAGAGTAAGTAATGAAGGATCATGTATTGAAGGTGTGACTGTGGTGGGAGATGCAACTTCCGTGTTTGACTCTGCATGAGTATACTTAGTAGCATCAGGTTCCAAAGTATCCGAAGTAACAACATGTGGCGAAGATAACTCGACATTTAATGTGGATATAACAGTGTGGTGACGCATAGAAGGAACTGTAACAGATTCTGAAACGCTACGATAAGATGGTTGTATATTGAAGCTCGAGTGATGATGCTATAATAAAGAAAATAATTTCAACTTAGCACATATACATAAATAAAAGAGATAAAATCAACGTTACTATAAGAAAAAGGTGTTTTGAATGTAGGAAACTACATAAATCTACCAGTCTTATTAATGTAACCAGGTTTTCATCCAACAAGAAGCACATTAATAAACGATGAGAGCAATCGTGTATATTCCCACTTTTAATAACAAATAAAATGGCTGACAAAAATTATTACCCTTGAAATCATCCTACAGAAACTACGCATTTAATCAATCATCTGGTGTAAGGCCATTTAACTTATATTGATAATTATAAACTTAAAAATAACACTGAGGAATGGATTAACTATAACTATTATCTAAACAAAAATATATGCGGATTTTAAAATCTTCACTATCCTATGAAGATTTTAGACAGTCTTAATAACTGCAAAGCGTGTCATAACGAGCACTGCAATATTATAACGACATTAAGAGAAAATAAACAAATTATGTCTGATAAAGAGTATTAGCGTCCAAAATAGCTAGCCCGAATTGAATATGTGGTGTTCATGAGACAGAAGTAACAAAATCTTAAATCAAACGATTAAACGATATCGATTACCCTATATCCATCATCGATGCTCATGGATCTTTGTATGCCTTTGTTGGATAGATCATCGGTTTTCGTAGCTTCACTAGAAGAAAGCAATTGCTGGCGCGTAAAGTTATTCCTTTCAGCATTAATTAACAATTCAAGTCCCTTAGAAATAAAGAAAACGACTTTATTATTTTACATAAAAAAGAGAATGAAAATGTTGAACACCCAACTGTGAGGTAAGAATTGAAATATGAAAATAGTAATTATATATATATATATATATATATATATATATATATATATATATATATATATATATATATATAATCACTTTAAATAAGCATGAGCTAACAGATTCTCCTAAACAACTAAATTAATCTGAAAGAAATTACCGAGGCAACTTCACTCGACTGAGATGTGAATGAAAAGGGTGCACATGGACGCACAGTGCCCGTACGGATAGGTACAAGAAGACTAGCTGCGAGTACGGGCAATTCATTAATAGCAATTGGAGCCAAACTGCTGAATACATGTCGACAAAGATCCAAAAGCGTTGGTTGAGCCAAACCCAAACGGCTAAAATTAAAAAAAGTTAGACGATATACCAAATCTGGAGTATATACAATGAGCTCAAAATGCAAAATACAGAATTAGGAGGTAATAAACTGAGTTTTAATTAAAATACTAAAAGCATTTTACTCGCCTTTTCTTCTTTTGGTCAGGAGCCAATTCCAAAGACAAACTAGCGTATATTCGAGCTACAGAGCGAATAAACCGAGCGGCCGCTAATGTCATTTCTACTGAGTTAGGATAATCACACTGCTTCAAAAATGCAGAATTATTTGGTGTATCCGCCGGCAAAGTGTCATCTGAAAATTTTCTTTTCTTTTCTTCAGTGTTTGAAGGAAAACTAACGATATATCGATTTAAAGTAGACAGCAGAATGTCAGTTATTTCAGGGGGACACTTGCAAATAAGTGTGAATACAAAATCATCCAATTGATTTGTACCACCTTGAGACGACAGAAAAACCTAAAAAACATAATGCAATTATGGATTTTAAGCTAATCTCAAATTCGACAAATTGAACGTCGATATAGGAAAATTAAATATTATTGATCAAAGAGAAATTTTCAATATTTATGTGATAACTAAGAGAAATACAATAATGAAATGATTACAGACTAAACGGGAACTAGTATTAAGCACAAAAATTAAAAAGTATCCTACTTGGTCTTCATTAATGAAGCCATTTTTTTGAAGTGAATCAGTATCCAGAATATCTGAATTGCTATCTAATGTCAGCATGCTATGGACAGCTGCAGGACAATCAAGAGCCAATTCAAATGCATCACGTGCAAATCGAGGAGGTTCTAGATCATGATCAGGCTCTTCTGGTCCCGAATTTTGAGCTCCGTTATTCGGTTCCCAATTAGATGTTGTATTTGACGCAGAAGTAACAGGAGGGTTACAGTTAGAGTTAGTTCGGGTTGTTGCAGAAGTTAGGCGACGTCTAGATGGGCGGTGCTGTCGTTGCTCCCGTGTTTGGCGCTCCATACATTTAGCCAAGTAAAGTAACAGATGTTCCCCACGAGCGTTCCGATTATGTATAAGCTTTGTTCCCGATAACAGCTTATAAAATAATTCATGCCGCGGAGCCTGAAACCCAGATATAAGACTTTGGCAACAACACTTTTCCCAACAATCACAATAGGCTGTTGGAGAAGTTCTTTTTAGGCGGCAATCGTGACCTTTGTGACAGACACGTGCACACTCCGTACAGCAACACAAAGAGTCCGTTAAACCGCAAGTGCGACACTCGAAGATATCCTAATAAAAATCAAATGATAAAAAAAAATTAAAAATCAAACCCATTAAAAGTAAAAAATGAGCGAATTATTTTTACTGTCCTCAGTAAAATAAATAGGATTATACAGGTCAACAATGAAGTGCATAAAATTATCTAGAGTAGCTTTAAATAAACAATGACAATCATAGTTCGCAAAATTTTAGGACGATTGTGAACGAACTTCGATATAAATTAACTTAAAAGCAGCTGAAAAACTTGACAGCGAATATTTTTAGTATTCTAATAAGGTAATAAGATAATTATTCAGTAGCGAATGTCTGGAACATAAAAAATCAACAATGATCAAACGAAATCACATACTTGTCTAATATGATCAGGACCGGTCCATGTGAAAGTGCAAGTATCGTTATAACAAAGCTGAAAAAGTGGAGAATCATCTAGTTTGTGACTGGCCGGAGAGAAGAAATCTAATGCGGATCGGTCAGAAATATAATCCACAGTGGAATTCCCAGGCAATTCGGAAATACACTAAGAAATGAAATGAAACAATTCAACAGAATATAAGCTTAAAATATGATTCATGACAACTAAAATAATCATGCAGCATAACTGAATTCCTTTCTCTGTATTATTTTGATGTGAGGTAAAGTAATATTGACCCCGATAACACACTGATCTAGTCAGTCATTCTTGAAACCGGAAATCCACTTCTGTAAAATCAGACACATGCATTGGGAACTTGCATAACATTACAGTTACTTGGTAAAATAGAAAAACCATACTATAATACCTAATTTGCAAAATGTTCAATAATTGTCTCAGACTTAATTGTTCTTGCATTTCCATACTAATTGCTTTCTATTACAGTTCTTCCTTTCTTGATCTTCGCAATATTCTGCTGTCAGACATTACATTCCTGACTCGCGTTACATACTACTTATGTCAATATAAGTAGCACACACCACAATATTATATCCTTTTAGAAATTAGTAATCTCACTTAGTCACTTAATTACTTATGCCAGTAACCTATCGTGGAAGCATAGGTCATCGAACAAGATTCTCCAAGTAACTCTGTTTTGGGTTGTCCTTTCCAGTTATTAACAAGCCCCATTCATTCATTTGATATCTGACTGCGATTATGGAGCGATGTGTTTTTCGCTCTTTCTCTTTACCTTTAGCATCCCAAGTTATGACATGCCTCATGGTGCAGACTGATGGTTTTCGCAATGTACGTCCTACAAACCTCCAACGTCTTTCCCTAATTTCCTCTTCAACTGGAAGCTGATTTGTTCTGTCACAGTAGGTTGTTGCAGATGGTATCCAGTTGATGGACATTAAGTATCTTGTGTAGACAATTGTTTATAAATACTTGTACATATTTGATGAAAGTTTTAGTAGTTCTCCAAGTTTCAGTTCCATACAATATAACTGTCTTGACGCTTATGTTAAAAATCCAAACTTAGGTGTTGGCTAATAATTGTTTTGAGTTCATTTGTTCTTCACTTGTGGAAATGTTGCTGTTGTTTTGCTAATCCGCACCTTTACATCTGCATCAGATCCTTCTTATAGATCAATGATGTTGCGCAGGCAAATAGAACTTTCCACCTCTTCCAGAGTTTCTCCATCAAGTGTGATTTGGTTGGTGCTGACTGTGTTGTATCCCAGGATCTATTTCCCTTATGAATGCCGAGGCCTACTACTGGTGAGTCTGTTGCTATACTGACTGTCTTAACCAGCATCTATTACCGTGTATGTGATAGAAGAGCTAAATCATTTGAGAAGTCCAAATCGTCTAGCTGCATCCAAGCTGTTTATTGTATCCTGTTAGGATATTTGGAAAAATATACCAATAATTATCATGTTAAGTCTAATGATGTCCTTGAACTTTAAATGGACATTCCCTATTGGTCAGTATTTATTTCACTTGTTAAATATTGTACAAATGTTGTTTTCTATTTTATGGTACGATGTGGTCTGTTTGGTTGGTATATAAACAGAGTATGTCTGAAATATAAGAATTCATATCGCAGAGGCTGAGACATGTGTTCTGGACTCAACTGGCTGGCTAGACAGCGAAGCAGGGTCAATCAGAACTCTAGGTCGTCCTTACGTGTTTTACGTGTCGTTGATCTGGTCGATAAGTACGCTGCTATCTAAATCTGCACTCACAAGTCACAACATATCCCATGTTTCTTCTGAGACGTCGAGGTCTTCGTAATCCAACCGAACATCAAGAGTAAAAGGGCGAGAGTAAGCAACCTTATCCCCCTCGAAATGTAAAATGTTGCTTCAGGATTGGGTTGCATCGACACCTGAACTAATGATAGAGTGTGAAGTAGTTGAGCATGTTGACCGCTTCATTTATCTTGGAAGTCTTATCAGCCCTTGTGGTCTAGTGTGTGACGAAGTCTCAGCACGGGTACAGAGGGCTCGACTGGCTTTTACCAATTTGCGTCATTTATGGCGAAGGCGAGATATCCCTCTATTAACCAAAGGACGTGTTTACTGCGCAGCAGTTCGTTCCGTCCTACTTTATGGCAATGATACATGGCCAGTAAGAGTAGAGGATATTCGTAGGTTACTAGTATTTGATCATAGGTGTCTTCGAAACATTGGTCGTATATCGTGAAACCACCGAGTAACTAATACAGTTGTTAGGAAGCGGGTACTAGGTAAGGATGGCAAATCAATTGATGAAATAGTGAAACTTCATCGGTTGAGATGGCTGGGACACGTGTTACGTATGCCCAACCACCGACTGCCCCAACGTGCGATGTTTTGTTGTATAGGAGTAGGTTGGAAGAAATCTAGGGGCGGCCAGACCAAAACATGGCACAAGTCCATGAAGTCACTGACAAGTGGACTGAGCCGTGTTGGTAGGTGTAGACTACCTGGTTGGGGACCGCGAGATGATAGCAATCGATGGTTATAGACCCTGAATGACATGGCCCAAAATCGTTTGCAATGGCGCAGGTGCATACACTCTTTGTGTCCTCCCAAATTCTAATCTTCTGAATTCTTCATGTCCCTTTCTTTTTCTCTTTCCAAATTTATTTCACTGGATTATACTCCTTGAATGACATCTTCAAACCATAGTTTTTCTGATTACAGCTTATAATTTTACTACATCTAGCACTACGGGATTTGAATCAACCACTGCATCTCTGTGCTAATGTGGTGTGGCAACTCGAACTGATGTACGTATGTACGAAGTTCTACGTTGTTACTGATTGACTGACTGACTATCTATCTGACCCCAGTCTTCACTTGGAATGCATCTATCAGCGATCCTCCATGTACGACTTTGCAGTGTAGTCCGTCCTAAGAATTCCGTATGAAAGTGGCAATCCTTTCAGGTATACCATACTATTGAACAGGGTTCTATGAGGTTCCCTTATCCACCCAACCAAATGCTTCCACATACTAACATAATCCAGCAGGTCGATCATGAGGTTGGGTGTCCACTGAGCCACAAAGTTTTGTTTTGCTTCAGATAACCATAAAATGACACTGAAGAAAAAATGACGATAGATGCTTAACAAAAAACCAGTACACATATGGATTTAAGTGCCAATTTTGTTGATAAAATAATGTGTTGTGTTTGAAAGCTAACTCCTATTGCATGCGGTACACTGGCTTCTAAGTACTCATGTGACATGTAAATAAACATATGTAAGTATTGTATGTTACTGTTGTACAGTGGCCCCAGTATTGTAAACAAATATTCTTGGAAATGATGAGCTTAGAATTGTCTCTCAACGGGATTGAAAATATTGTGAAAATGGATGAGACAGTAATGAAAAAAATGAATGTGAAGTAAGGTAGATAGGTAGTCTGCTCTCTAACTGTAGTAGATTCTTGGAATATAGGATGGGACTCTACAAAAATTCATTTTGAGAGGGTGAAGGATCAAAAAGTAACAACATTTTATGACTTAACTTAAATATTTAACTGAAACCACTGCTTCTTTACAAAAAAAAAACATTAAATATCAAATCGACCCGAAAAATGTTCAAAATAAATTTAAGATAAAATCGTAATCACCCGAATGGTATCATACAAAAATCGAGCAACACTGTAAGCTCGAATTTTAATTGCCAACATAAATGGTGTAAGGTCTTCAGTATTGCGAGCGGTTAGAAGCGGGATCAAACTAGGTATTAAATGTCGACTCTCTACTAAAAGACGAAGTATGCGATATGAAGAGATTCTCCGAGTAAGTTCATCTTTTCGTACTGGAGGAAGATGCCAAAAATTTATACCATTTCCAGATGAAGGAGCAGTGTTGGAGGTGGTGCGGATGTCCGAGTCACCACGTGAAGTAGAGCTAGATAATGCTGCCGCCGCCGCAACAGTAGCAGCTTCAATAGAAGATCGAATAAACAGTTCATGCATGCTCAAACATCCAGAGCCGGCAGAAGAGCGAGCTACGGATGACCTGTAAGATAAAGTATGCATTGATGAAAAAATGATAAATCAGTTACAGAAAATAACTATATGATCATATCTAGAGTGGGTTGAAATGTGCGACTGTAATTGTAATTCTAATGCTAAAAAGTATCAAGTTATTCGCATCAATTTAATACCAATGATAGTTTGTGAGCATCTAATAGATTTACACGGCTTATAATTTTACTACATCTAGCACTACGGGATTTGAATCAACCACTGCATCTCTGTGCTAATGTGGTGTGGCAACTCGAACTGATGTACGTATGTACGAAGTTCTACGTTGTTACTGACTGACTGAATAGATTTACTTAAATCCAACAGATACCAGAAGGACGTAACATGATAAATGGTTGACATCCAATTTACAGACAAAAAATTACACATACAGAATAGTAGCTGGAATCAAATGAAATACTTTCCACTAGCAATGTAAAAACGCAACTAGATAATACATACTAGTTAACTATTTGACTAGGACGTTTTGCACTGATATAATGAAAAGAACAACTACAAAGTTTAAAGAAGTAACATGGTTGAGAAAACCTTACAAGACAGCATTCAAAACTTCATGAAACGTATGAAAATACAACTGGCTTGCTAGTATATACAATCTGAAGACTCAATACATGTTGATCAGTAGCCGACTAATCATAAACAAGGGTCATATACGAACATTCATAGGTCCAAGTTGCCGCATTCCACATCAAAAGAAAGGAAAATTCACATGATAAAAAGGAAAGAAGTAAATATCAGCTAAATAAAAGGGATATAAGCAAAAAAGTAGTAAATGAGAAGTAGGATCGAATACTAAGCTAAGGATTGTGATGAATATATAGAAATAATGTATGTGTACCACTGAAATTGATTATGACCCTCATCAACTAGCATTTCCAACTACTGAGATTATAATTAATTCATGAACCACACAAAGGAATACTGAGCATTCCCACACTAACAATGAGTTTATGAACCGACTTCACATCTTAGTTTGGTCTCAGATATTGGCTAGAATAACAGCGGAAGTCTCATGAGTAAACCATTTAGCTCAGAGAAACCAAAATCAGAACAAACTACAGTTTAGTCATGGAGTAATTAGTAAGCAAAGATACCATAAACGGAAATATATTTCAGTTCCCGATCCAAACCTTCAAGTAGAAATAAAAAAATTACTATCACAAAAGTGAAACATTTCCATGCATAGAACCATAATAAATGATATAGTTCATTGTAATTTGAAGTTAACTAACCAAAATGAGGGTTGCCGGCTGGAAGTATTTGGATTAACTACTTTCATCACAGAAGCATCAGAAGATTCATTGGCCTCCTTAATTGGTTTGGTCTTATCCTCAAAAGTAGGACGAAATATAGGGCTAGTAAGGACAGGTTCAAGTTTTGACAGCCATTCAGGACTTGTTTCTTTGTTAGATTGTGGTGCACACATCGACACAGCCATGTGAAGTAAATTGCGCCGTCCATCCGCCATCTCGCAAGCGACTTTAAGACTTTCAACTGAAGACAAGTCAGCAGCCAACTGGTAAAATGTAAAACCACATTACAGGTTGAGGTATAATAATTGGATTGAGATTATTAGTCAGGAAATGCTTATTTGATTTTAGTGTTTCATGAGGTACCTTAAAAGTGTAACGTATATGCCAAGCAAAAGTTTATATCTCGATTACGAAGTACGCTGTTTGAATGGAAATTAATTAAGATAACAGGCTCCCTGAACTAAAGTTCAAATGGGTGCCCTGTTGGATAACCAATGAGCTGCTACTTCACTAAATGTAAAATTATGTATAAAACTATCTTAAGCAAAATTGGGCTAGTTTAAGATACTATAATTCCTAACACAAGGTAGAAAAAGATAAACCATAGTACAAGTTATAACATCTAACATACCACCTGTTTTGTTCCTTCCGAGTGGATTTCAGAAGTTCTGAGAAATACCTCGTTTTACCAACAGATTGGCGTGAATCTAAAACATCTACTACTGATAGTGATAATTTATTCCAAAGTTCCACCAAATCGAATGTCCTGCTACATAAGTCTATTTAAAGGGTCTAGGTTGATAAACATACACAATAGATTAACTGATATGTAATTTGAAGTTCGATAATCATTAGACGCTATTTAAAATGATCTTAGAGATACATAGGAAACATTTAACAGACAGTTTACATTTAATATACGACAAAAAGCGTATAATATGTCTGCATCATACATCCATTCTACTGACATAATAAAGTATGTACCCCTACTTATTTTGATCACATTTTAAAGCAGTATAGTATGTACTAATTTACTTACTGATTACAAAAGTAGTGTGTATCGAGACAAGCAAAATCATACAGATTCAAGTTAGATAACAGAAAGTGAGATTATCGCTTTACTTTTAAGAATTGTGAAATGAGAGAACCGACAAAATCAGTGTTAATTAGAAATTTTTAAATGTCAAGCAAGTTATCAAGTTTTCGACACATTTGTCTAGATATCTTTTAGGACAGCTGTAGGAAAAATGGACCATGCCATCTTTATAGGACAAGATGATTGGTTTTCCACACAAGAAACTATGAATACAGCCCACAAGCGTGACTAAGATGGCAAGAATTGTGGTATGATAATCTTCGTCTACCCTACTAAACTAGAAAAGGATTAAATCTACACCTAATAAGAGTAGCTACCGTAAATTAGTTATTACCACCCGACAAAGGCTGTAGCTAATTCATTCAAATCAACAGTCGATGCTGAAATCTAACCATTCTGTATTGGATAAAAAGTGAAACGTTAAAAAGTATCATAGTATTTTAAATACGAAAGAAAAACTATGAAATGATAAAGGACAATGATAGAGAAACACACCAATTTCTCAACTTGGACGTCATTAGCTCTAAGAATATGTGGCATTAAAGTAAGGTCTTGTACAACCACTAGACCAAACAGACAACGTGGTTGTTGTTCACTTTGTGACTTTGAAGACTGTCGTCCATTCGTACACCCTGAAATTCCAGACGGTGGTAAATGATTTCGAATCCAAGCAAAAGACGTACATTGGACAGGAGGAAGATCAACTGACATCAAATTAGTCCATATTTCATGGCTGGCTGTTCTTGAAGGTGGAATAAATGGCAAAACTAGACCACTAGGATCCCGTAACAGTAACGGATGCTGTCACGAAAAAAAAATTCACAAATTTTTGACAAAATTATATTAAAGAACGATTCGACTATTGATTACAAACATAAAAACACCGGCTTGATACATATTCAACAACGAACAACAGGATTACTACAAAAATGTATTGCGCGAAGACTAAAAGCATACTATACTACATACATTTGAGGATATTAAACTAGGAACTTTCTTGAATGAGTAGACACCTATCCTCTAATAGACTCAGTGTGTCTGTATCATAGAACTAAATGTAATATGGGTTGAGTGCTGTTCACAAAGTAAATTAACTGGATAGGATAATAAAAAAATATTATTGCGTTAAAACTCTGGTCAATAAGGTGATTCAAAACTTTGAAGTCTAATTGTACGCATAAATAGACCAAATGTACGAGGCTTATAACGAAAACCTTGTAGGCAATTCAACAATCGAAATTAAAATTCAACCGATAAGATTTTTTGTGATAATAACTTTGATGACAGTAATAGTGTGGTTACGTTAATTATACAAAGTATACACTAGCCAAATAATATCAGGAAAAAAACTCACTTCAGACGGGCAAGTTATTGTGGCTGATCCATCCTTTACTTCTGCAACAGGTTTGAGTGCAGAAGCACTTACTGGCATTCTTTGGTTGATAATTAATTTTCCTGATAAATTGTAAACCTGATACAAAGCGGATTGATAGGGTCCACCATCTGTTTGTTCTGCGATGACATGAATACGACTGTTTTCAACCGCAAGTGCTAGAATTTTAGGAGCATAGCAAGGTAAACCTTTCGAAACCCTTGAATCACCTGAATTCCGACTGTAATTGCTACTCGGAGCAGCAAATACACGTCTGGGTGTGCGTTGTACAACATCAGGGACTCGTACCAACCCAGCATTACGAACAATCGTTAAGTCTTCTTTGCGTAACAATCGGCAATCCTAGGTACAAAACAGAGAAAACAAAAAGATTATGGACAGCTCTCACACGTACAGTCGATAGACGCTGTTTGGAACAAAACTCATTATTAAAGTTATCACACTAAACAACCAAACTAGTGCCCCAAAATGCCCTGGTACGGCCGAAGGGGAGGAGAGTCCGCTCCTCCTCTTCAAATGCTCTCACATAGCCACGTGTATATAGCCACAGCCAGTGAAGTCCTACTCACTGCCTCATTGTAGCGAGGGTGTTGTCTACGAAACTGAGAGGACGAAAAGTGAATATCCGGTGCTTTAACCGGGTCGGCGGACACGGAGGACCCACCTAGAGGAGTTGGAAAACCCTGATTCCAAACCAATGGTGTATATGGACTCCAGAGTTCTGGGGAAATAAATGGAGTATGAACCAATTATTGGTCAACGGCTAACATGGGACTGCATTACCTGACGTTGCTCCACTGCCTTGTGGATCAGACCTTTAGGCCGAAGGCTTCGCGTGTGACCCCCTAAGAAAACCACCTGCTTCGCTTCGGTCTGGGCACCCGAGCAGTAACACAGCCCACACACAAATCAAGTGACTTGTGTGGTGCATATGTATTCGGTGTCCATTTGTACTAATATTTATGTGCTCAAATAAATAAATATAAATATGACCAAACTAGTCAATCAGTCAGCTACAACGCAGGATCAGGCACATATATGCATCGGTCCAAGTTGACATACCGCATTAGCACAGCAAGATGAACACCCGATTCATAGGAGTGGTTAAGTCAGTGGTGGTAATATATAAAAGAAAGATTGCATATAAGGATATAGTGCAGGAAGAATGAATTAGTTCGTAGAAAGAAAGATATGAAGTGATTTTAATCTCTTAGTTTAAGGGAAGATAGAGAGTGTATACACCGACGCCATTGTGAACGATTCTGAGCCATGTCACCAAGTGTCTCCAACCATTGGTTACGATAGTCACGCGGACCCCAACCAAGTAAACTGCATCTACCAACATGGCTCAGGCTAGAAGTTAGTGACTTCAAGCACTGATGCCATGTTTTGGTTTGGCCACCCCTAACTTTCTTCCAACCATTCCCAACACCGGTTAGCATTGCACGTCGTGGTAATCGGTGTTCGGGCATACGTAACACGTGGCCCAACCATCTCAGTCGATGAAGATTCACAACCTCATAAACTGATTTACCATCATTCCCTAATATCCTGCGTCTAACCTCACTATTACTTACCCGGTGATCCCAGGAGATGCGAGCAATATTTCTAAGACATCTGTGGTCAAATACTAGTAGCTGACGAGTATCTTCTACTCTTAATGGTCACGTTTCGCAGCCGTAAACTAAAACAGAACGGACTACAACGAAGTATACTCGTCCCTTAATTGATAGACGGATATCTCGCCTTCGCCATAGGTGACATAAGTTAGCAAAAGTTAAACGAGCTTTTCGAATGGGTGCTGAGATTTCATCAAACACTAACCCATTAAGGCTAATCAGACTTCGAAGATAAGTGACGTTGTCAACGTGTTCGACTACTTCACTCCCTATCCTTAGTTCAGGTGTTGACGCAGACCAGTCCTGAAGCAACAACTTGCATCTAGAGGGAGAAAAGCGCATTCCAAACATCCTGGCATTGTTGCTTAGTGCTACCAGAAGACTGCATTTTATCAGCGTCTCCACCAAACAGGAATATGTCATCTGCGTGTTCTAAGTCGATACCCGAGAATTCACTGGCGGAAAGTATTAAATCAGGATTTATTGTTTAGTGCCCAGAAAGCCACAACGCATCAGACTCAGGTGCAAACCCCCTTTCTATCTATACAGTTAAAAATATGCGACTAATAATTAGCCCAATCAAGTTTGATGTAATGATGAACAATTTAATGAAAAGAATTTCATCAAGACTTTAAAACGAGGACAAAGATCTCCAAACACAATATAGATATTTCATTATATCCATAAGACTATCACAGTATTGTCCCTATATAAATATTTTACGCCTTAAAATCCAAACGCACAATTAATCAATTTGCAATTTAAATTAGCTAAACATGGGATTACAAAAAATTCCACGTTACGAAGAAATGAAAACACTTCTGTACGTAAACAGGTGACTTAAATACTATATCTAACCTGACGAATGCTATTGAAAATAATTAAACACCATTGTAGTTATTAAACTTACGTTAAGCCAGCTCATTGGGTCAGCAGATGTGAGGGGAATTTGGGAATAAGTTGATGTTGTGGCGGTTAGTGAAGAACTGACTCCCAAAATGCTATTAATGAGAACACATACAGGGGAATATGGACAATTGGCAGCCACACATGATCGTTCTTGTTCCTACAATTAAAGGGTTCATATTATTTATGAGATAATTAACAAACAACGGAAGAAACTCATTGATTCATTAACAAGTATGAACACATTTCAGTGGAGAGAATTCCCTTTTCGATATCATTTTCTTAGGTTGTACATTTTTATTTACAGATAATCTTTACACGTAATATTAATAAGCAAAGATATATTGTAACAAACCTTTAGGAATTTAACAGCTGCAATATTCCCATCCACTTTAAGTACAATACCCACTGGTTGAGTTCGCCCATCCTCGACAAATACAACATCGCTTAAACACCAATCTTCTTCGGAAAAAGTAGAGTTATTAGATGCTCGATTACATCCTATATCTGATCTATTCGTTACATCAATGACATCATGGTTTAAATCGATGGAACCACGTTTGTTAGCGGAATTGACTGGAACACCAATAGAAGGATCTCGATCAGCAGAGCGACCACGCGCACTGCGACCATTATTTTGATTACCGACGTCCCAATCCCCGACAATACGTTCACTACGATCGCCCGAGATGCTAGGAACTTTTTTCCTTTCTGTAAGCGTAAAGTGATAACAGAGTGAGAACGTAATTGTCAGAAACGGTATAAGGAAAATACTTAACAGATAATCAGTCAAAACATCGTAAGAGTCATGTGCACAACTCCTTATCTTAAAAAATCTCTTCAACGGGAAATAATAGAAATATCAATCGATTTACTGCAAAGGTAGGCTTCAGAAACAAAACCTGACTCGAACTATTCCACTGTCCAAGCTATAAAACTATATTTGACTCTACTTAGCTGATAGAAAATATGTACAGAAAGGACAGTACATACTGAAAGCTAAATCAGTTCACCATGATAAAAAAACACTACACAGGATTAATGATAAATTTCTATGAAGCATATTGTGTATTAGTCGAGTAGAAGTCCATATATCGACTATCAAAAAATTCGTTATAATCCAGTAAATACATGCATGTTTGTGCTATGGAACGTAGCTTACATTTACTACAAGGAATATTAATTCATCATACTCCTATACCAAAGATAAGTGGATAGATAATTTGGTTACATTTTCAGTCAATCAATATGGAATGTACAAGAAAGGTATTAAACTTATAATGACAGTGGAAATTTTGAAAACTACATGATATTTATTTTGATAATAAAGATCTCTTATCAAATTTTTAAAAATCCTTCATCACCTAAAAAGTACAAAGTTGACATGTTTATTTAACAGTGATTGTTAGCTGAAACATTTCGAGAATGAACTCACTAAATGTTCCTGGGCTAACTCTTACAGGACCTGACTGGTCACTACATGTGGAAGAAGCTGGAGATGGTGGAGGTGGCATTTCCTGAAACGTTAGGGTAGAGTTGCTTCCACTCGACGAAATGGCTATCTGGTCACTAGGGAACTGAACTCCTGAAACACTGTTACCCAAAGATGCTGAGCATTGTGACGAGCTATGCTGATTGTGAACTGTTAGACCCAAAGTATATGGGCAAGTCAGTATATGTTGTGATGAATCAGATGATAAAGCAGGAGGATGAAATGGACCTTCATTAATTCCTGATGTAAAGGAAGTGGAGTTCATAACGTTAATACGAAAGCGACATACATCCGTTGTTTTCCAGGCATCTTCAAGTAGCGTTCCCACCTAGGCAAATACAAGTCAGGGACAAAATCAATAGAGAGTAAGGCAAATAACAAGATTATCTTTACCAGACATGCTGAATCTACATGAGACAGCATGAAGAACAAACCAGAACAATGTAGGCAACATTCCTAAAACGTGTTGAAATCATTTTCAGAATAATTTAAAAGGGATTTCAGAAAGGTCCTGATCTGATGTCAGTGTACCAGGCTGTTATTGCATGTTGGGGTGTATTCTGGAAAGTCTATTCTAAATACTGATGAAGAGGCTCAAGTAAACTTGTGATAGAGCAATCTTGTTCCTATATACCTTTCTAAAAACGATTAATGGTTGATATATCCCAAACTTTCTGACATGAACACTAACAGAATATTTCTGTAATAGATCAATTAGGAAGGTTATATATTGGTGTAGGTTTATTATCCATTTAGACCAACATAATTTCATAATCTATAGTCCCACCAAGTCTCAATTGTCAGGAACTGGAAACCATTCAAGCAAAAACACAACATAGAACAGATTTGGTACAAAGTTTTAAAACTAGAAGACTTCGTTTAGATTACAGTATTGTAAAAAATGATATTTAAATTAATGTTGATAAAGATCACTTTTGGTCGATTACTACGAAACACATTAGATTTACAAACTTTGCCCTTTGAATACAAGAATCTTTACTTCTAGTAATATAAGTGTTCAATACGGAAAGTCACGGTTTCATATGTGACTAATAAATACACTTTTTCTTAAGAGCAATATCAGCATCCCAAAGCAACTGTAATATGATTGCATGTCATCACAATGTTCAATTCACAACGTTCAAAGCATTGAGATATCTCTTGGACATCACCTGATGTAACTCAAATAATAATAATGAACACTAATGTATAAGGCTGTGAAAGATGCCTATCGTATGAATAGTACCAAAAACGTATCCGATAAGAAATTTGAACCTACAGCTTGATGAACGAAAATTGATTATTTGAACTATGATTCTCACGTGACTTATTTTACTAGATTTGTAAATACATAAAATACCAAACACAATAATGAAAAATGGGAGCTTCAATAAACACACCTTCGGTACTCCACCAACTACAGTAAAACCAATCGCTCCAGCATGGAATATTGGAGCACTACGTATACAAACAAACGAACCAGGTACAATCCCAGTACTTGAACTTGATATATCTGTCACGTTTTGCCCATGAATTTCTCCTGTACTGGTATTTGATGACTCTGAAGTGGAGTTGCTGCTGGACTGCTGAGATAAACAATATCGACGACTGCCAGAATTTTTGGATGACGCATTAGTTCTTTTAGAAACTGATGAGACACGATTTTGACGCATTTTTTCGATCGCTCGCTGCCTCATGTAGGAAGGATAAATTCCCCTGTAGATAATTAAATGAAAATACTTCACATGTTCGATAACCAGTAGCAATTGACATCATTTAATTACACTTGTTTAATACCATTTTTAAAAACAGAAGCATATAAACTACTTCAAATACAGACAAACACTAAAAAACTAAGCTGAGAGTTTAGCTCTTGAGAAAAGAAAATACAAAACACAGTAAAGTCCAAAACTGTCACACTATAAATAAGTTGAAAATATAAGAAATTTAACCGATTGTAACATACCACCAATATACTGAACCGGATAAACAGCGGATAACAGTCACTAGTGGAGCAGTATGAATTTCGACAACGGTTTCATCACGTAGTTCAGGAAACAAAACAGCCTGATGCTCTATTCCTAAGGAACCAGATAATGAGCCTAATGGGTAGGAGGCAGGTAACGAATGGACAAGACTTTCATCCATCCATGTAGCAAACTTCCCTGTAGCTGTTAACACAGTTGCCCGAGTAGCACAGCCAGAAAGTTTGATTATTTTCTCATCGCCCAAACCAAGGTCCAAAACTCGTGGATGGTACACCGCAGAGAAGCTGTGCTCTGCATGTCCTGTTGATTCTGAGTCTATAATCTTTAGAAACAATAACAAAAGCAACTGAAGATTGATCTAGTAGAAATACTAGTAAGTAACTAATAAAAATCTATTCACTTTGACAAACATTTACTATTAGAAACAATGAAGATATTAGCTGACTTATTTCAATAGATATCACTTAAAATACATCTAAAACTAAACAACTTAGACAATTTTAACTTACTTTCTTATCGTTATCTTCCTTTAAGTTTGCCGTATTGCGCATAAAAAAAGGAGTAGAATCTCCCCACCTCCATTGATGGAGTTCACCCCAAGTTGTTAAAGCAACTAATTCAGAATGAAGTGCTGTGATATGCACAAAGTGCAAATTTAATTCTGAATTTTCAGGATCTGGCCAGAATTCGAGTACATCACACAACTGTACATAGTAACGGGTAGAACTGCCAGACTGTTTGACGTTATCACTTGCCTGAGTATAAGAAAATAACATGACGATAACTCTGATAGAAATTACTAGTCACATAAATTAGATATCACAAAGCATCAAACAGATGTATAAATCTATTTATAAATACATTCACAGAAATCATAGATTCAGTTAATATGAGATTCTGAAGTCTTATTTCCTTGGATAAAATTGCGTTAGATATTCACTGGACATGAACGTCGTTAGGTCGGCTACGGCAGCATGAGATGTTGCATAATTCACATCACCTATGACAATTCTTTTTATTGTAATTCTAGATTGTTACGAAAACAAAGGCTAAACGTCGTTGATTTATTTACCTCTTAATAAGCAAATAGAATCGATTCTTAGCACTTTTTTTCGTTCGGCTTCATAATCAAAGTCTACATCTTGGTTTATCAAGAAAACTAATGTTATACTACTTTTCATTTCATGTTCATGTTCGTACACAAGGAAACAAATACTTACGTCACATCATCGAATTAACAGAGATCTTCAATAGCTAAGCAAATACTATTGATAGGTTTACAGATACGGACATGATAATGCATCATTCAGGAGAAGTAACTGTAGGACAATACGTAAATATCAGAAATCCAAAAATAAGAGTTGATGTTTAGTACAATTTTTAAAATAAACTGATTGAAATAGAAACACTAAAAAGGATTTGAATATAAGGACTAGAAAACCCTGTAAAAAATCTACTCACAGAATCCGAAGCAGTTGAGTTTCTAAGTGAATCTGCAACAGATCTATTGTAGGTTGTGTCGCTTACGACAGAAGTATTGCGTCCGGAATACAGTTCGTTACCTCTATTGTATAAATGGGATTCCATACGGCGACGTTTGCGACGATCACTAAGAAAACCATATTCTAAACAGGTAACAAAAATCGTTACATTAGCAGATATCAGAACGAAAACCTAATTTTATACACAGAGTATCAACCAAATTATAATGGCATTACGAAATCTTAAAAACCTTAAATACATGCATTCAAGATTATAATTAATTCACCTGTAGGAACCTAAACAACTCTAAGACTAAATCAAAACACAAATGGTTTCCAAAAAAGTCAAAAGGTCAACCTTTGTTTGTGTATTTCACTTAAACTATATCAACAGACTAGTACTACTACATATTTTCATTTGGTTATTAGCATGAGCTTATCCGAAATTCCCTAAAGTAAACAAAGATATTTCCTTGAGAATTGGATGAAAGTTCATGACTAAATATGATACAATACTTGTGCGTATGAAGTACCACTAACAAAATATGCTAGAAATTAAAAACAACTGATAAACCCTTTACACAGAACTAAAATCCTGACTAGCTTGTCCAAAACGTCTTTTAGTCAAAAAGGCTGCCGGTTAACACTTAAGTAAACAGAATACACCCATTGAAACATAAAATAAGAAAGATTGGTTCAGCGAAGAATTATTTTTTTCAGGGAATTCATTTTCAAAGTTGTACAATCGCAAATATATGTACTTATTTTTCAGAATGATAATAAAATTCTATTGAACGCGGTAACAATGGGGTAGAATAAACAAATGTATCTTAACGCTTTACCGCTGACACCCAATTATAGGGAAATAAACTTTAACACTAATCCACCCCTTGTACCGAATAGCGAGAGATTAATGCATTAAAATATGTTACACTAACCATAATCGGATGTCAAATCACCGCGAAAACGCGGAGATGTGGGGGGCCCAGCCATTTCATCAGCTATTAGTCCATCAGCATCAAAAAGTCCATGGCTATCTGGGTACTCAAAGAATGACAACAGCTCCACTGCTTCATCGTCCCAGTCGTCCGAGTTTCCGCCTGCCCCAGCTCCAGGAGCATTTCCATCACTAGAATTTCCACCGTTACCCTGTTCCGCTTCATCATCACGAGAAAGCAAATTATTCACCGCCATATTAACGTCCAAATTCGTATTCTGTAGTTCACGGACGATTACTTGCCGTGACTTCCCCTAAAAATTAATAACATCATTAACGATTCCGACAGTTAAAAAATTCACAACTCCGTTAGTTGAAAAGCCGACCACATGACCATTACCAATTTTGAAAAAAAGCCATGTGCTATCTAAAATTGCATAAGATTCAAGCAAAACCTTATAAGTGGATCATCCACATACAAGTAATTGGAATGGGTCATGTTTGTCATTATGATTCAAAATATATAATAAATACAATACTGTTACATAAGTAAAAGCTACATACGAACAAAGACGTACTCGAAAACCGATACTTACTTGCAAGACAGTTTGGCATTCTTCAATCAATACCTCTGGAATTTCACTCTCAGGAATTTGATGTGTAACTGGCCTCGCCAGGTAAATCCCCTGACGTTGCATTTCACGCAAAAAGCTGATGCCTCTAGATGTTCTACCAAGAACATTTAAAGGCGACCTATATGAACGACTTCCATGTTGTGTACTTCCAGTACGAGCTACAACCCCCTCTCTAACAGTACTGGATGAGTCACTGCACGACATCCCTTGCTTTCGCCTTTTGGAGTAAATTAAAATGAAAAACTTACTTTCTATCAGGCTTCTGTGATAAACGATCAGAATTTATGGTGTAAGCCACCCGACACACTTGACCGTCCTAAAGTGGTGAATACTACTTACAGATAACCTTACCTCTAAACGAAAAGCTATGTGTGAAGGACTGATTACACATTGTGCTATTGAATCCCGGGTTAATGGACGCAAAACATCAGGTATAGAAACCCCGTCACGCTTGATTTGTTCTGAAATTTCCTTTAACCTTGATAATGAACGAAAGAGTTAAAACAGGAATATAAATGCCTTGTCAAAATAAAATGTTAAGCGTAATCCTATTTTAACACGTTAAAAGTCCATTTAAAATGTATCCAGTACCAGATGCCCTGGTATGGCCGAGAGTGGGGTGGGCCCGCCCCCCTCTCCAAATGCTCTCACACGGCCACGCGTATACAGCCTCTGCCAGGGAAGTCCTACTCACTGCCTTCTCGTGGCGGGGATGTTGTTTACGAAAATGAGAGGACTAAAAGCGAATGTCCGGCGCTTTAACCGGATTCCAAACCAATGGTGCACATGGGCTCCAGTATCCTGCAAGAACAAATGGCGTATGAACCAATCTTGGTCACCGGCTACCATGGGACTGCATCTCCTCACGATGCTCCACTGCCTTGTAGATCAGACCTTCAGGTCGAAGGCTCGGGGTGTGGCCTCCTAAGAAGACCACCTGCTTCGGTCTGGGCATCCGAGCAGTATCACAGCCCACACACAAATATGATGAACTGTCGACAATTATGGAAAATACTTTTCTTGCTTCAATTGACAATCAAACGATCCACATTATTATTATTACTACTGTTATTATTTACTACGTCATTTATTCACTCTCTTTTATTCCTACTCTGTCTATCCTTATTTTTCGACTTATACAGCAGCTTGCCTATGGTGGAAATTCGGTTCTATCTAAACGTTCTCGAGTGGAGACGTTATCAGATATGGCTCAGAATAGAAGCCAGTGGCGATCCTGCTGTAACCTTTTACTTTCTTCATAAAAAGTGGTTGCTTCTTCCTTAACTGAAAGATCTCTTCTGAGTGTAGGTTCCTGTTTCCCCCATTATTATTATTACACTACCTTACACTAATCTGTTCGTTATCGTTTTTTTACACTCCTTACCTTTTTTTTCCTTCTCTGCAAATTCTTATTGCTTTGTGTGACGCATATATATTTGGTGCCCTCCTGTACCAATATTTATGTGTTCAAATAAATAAATAAAATAAGTACCAGAGCACATGCTAATGTAGCTCATGTATTGTGATATATATATATGGTTTTCTTATCGTATTTCTTAAATTTCAAGGGTCAATAGAAGTCTTTTGGTACTAAAATATACTGAATTCATGACGCTGACCTTTATCTGCATGAGACTGTAGATAATGTCCGGGGTTTTTGATACTATATCAAATTGCCACTGGTAGCAACTAATTGAAGAATACCATGATTACAAAGTTAACTACGATACAAAGTTTATACGACTGTCAAGTACCTTGCTGCAGGTTGCATTAATCAAATTCCGTAGTTAGGTAAAAAAAATAACTGGAAGACCTCTGAAGGACTCTTTTATTATCTCACTTGACCCGTAAATTGATTGAACTGTATCTTTGGAACCAAACGTAAACCCGAACGTAATACTTATGTCAGCAAAGACGTGGCATGAGTTCATGAAATCACTGACAATCGAACCGAATCATGTCGGCAAGTCCAAACTTGCTGGAAAACGCTGGAATCTTATCGTAAAACGTAAAGCTTGATTCGTTGTTCATATAACATTCTCACTAACAGGTAGACTAAAGCAGTCACACTACAACTCATACAATAGTTAGTGTCTATTTGGTTCATTTCTCGCAAGAACAATTTCAGTCACGATCGCCGCGTTTGCTACGCTCGTAGCCCTAAAATCATCAACACTAAGGATATAACTGGTAACCAGTTAGATTAGGGAAGATAAGGTTGAGACCTATTCGAGTCTACTTTATATAGCTCCAGTTGGCTAAGTGGAGATTTGAGTAGTCCCTGGTAAAACTTTGGTAAAGCTGATGGGTGCGTACATACAGTAAAATATATGAGACATATTTCAGCGTCACAAGTTTCGAAAGAATACTTTAAGGTAGCCATAAACATATTCGCCAATAAGACATTAAGACGTACGTTGCGATTTACACCAGTTCATGTTGAAAAATTCGTGCCATATAAACTCACTTTTCATGGAGATCATTCTGCAATTGGTAATAAGAACTTTCACCCTTTCCATGATCCTGAGCGAACAAAAAGATGCTCGACATGATATTAGACAGCCACAAACACGAAGGTCATCGAAGTTACTGAACGATCATAAGAACAAACCAAGGTCCGCCCAATTCGAAAAAATACTCACTTTGTTATTATCATTCTTAATAGGGTCTAGTAAATTATCATTCACACGATTAATATAGATTAATATCAAACCTATAGATTTCAAGACTCCTCCTGAGGGCCTTCTGCGGTTACTGCTGGTGCTAACCACGGATACATGGAACGTCCGGACAATGTAGGAAACCGAGTGGACCTGTCAAAGAGCTGCGGAAATGAGGGGATACAACCTGGCGGTTCTCGGAATCAGCAAAACCCATTGGACTCGAGCTGGACAGCAAAGGCTAGATACGGGAGAGATGGTGCTATACTCCGGTCACGAAGAGGAAAATGCTCCACACACTCAGGGAATTGCTCTAATGCTGTCCAAAGAAACACGAAATTCACTTGTAGGATTGGAATCTCACGGATCCACAATCATCAAAGCATCATTCAAAACAAAGAAGGAGGGAATTACAATGAATGTTATCCAGTGTTATGCACCCACCAATGATAGCAATGACGACGATAAAGATCAGTTCTACGATAGGCTGTAATCAATCATAGCAAAGTGTCCAAGAAAGGATCTGACCATCCTGGTGAGAGACTTAGACGCCAAAGTCGTAATGGATAACAACGGTTATGAAGATATCATGGTCTGACATGGTCTAGGAGAAAGGGACGACAATAGCGAGAGATTCGCAAATCTATGTGCATTCAACAAATTGATTATAGGCGGCACAATATTCTCCCACAAATGGACACATAAAAAGCTACATGGATCTCACACGATAACACAACGGAGAACCGGATAGATCATATTGGCATCAGTAAAAATTTCCGAAGGACAATGGAAGACGTGAGACTCAGAAGAGGAACTGACATAGCTTCGGATCACCACTTCGTTGTGGCCAAGAGGTAATTGAAGCTGAAGAAGCACTGTACAATTAAGCTAACAGCATTACAATAATTTAGTAAAGCATCCCTACGAAATACTAACAAACTGAACGAATTCAATACAAATCTCAAAAATAGGTTCCAAGCATTACAGGATCTATTAAAAGAAGAAGAAACTACTAAAGGGATCAGAGAACCACCAACTTCAACGTGTCATGAGGTGCTGGATCTCAAGAAGCATC
The DNA here is from genome assembly GCF_000699445.3 of Schistosoma haematobium. Taxonomy (NCBI): domain Eukaryota; kingdom Metazoa; phylum Platyhelminthes; class Trematoda; order Strigeidida; family Schistosomatidae; genus Schistosoma; species Schistosoma haematobium. The sequence continues at coordinate 45,435,027 of NC_067196.1, read as the reverse complement.
ATCATAAGCAATGGATTTCTATCGAAACCATGGACTAGATTCAAGAAAAGAAGAGCAAGAAGATAGCAATTAACAACAGCCGAACAAGAGTAGAGAAAGTCAAGGCACAGACCAAATACACCGGAGCAAACAAACAAGTGAAGAAAAGCATTAGAGCGGACAAGCAGAAATAAGTGGAAGAGCTAGCAACGACAGAGGCTGTCCTCTTTTGATGCAGTTGCGTATAATCTCCCTGACCACATACACCCATCTAAGCCGAGAGATATTTGCTTTAGGGCATGCGGCATGCTGAAAGTTAACTGGAAAATCATCCGCCTTAGAAAAACGTCAGATCAACATGCCCCCTCCTGTTTAAGTTTGGCTGTCGTGACGACGCTAAACAGTTTATTGATTCGAGCGAAATATTAGCTCATTAATTCCATGCAAAACCATAAAAGTAACTCCAGACCTTACGCTTTGTCAACGTTGTGTAAGAAGACGTGAAGCGATAAGAATACATGGGAGTGTTACAGTAAATAACCAGCCAGAGACAGTTTGCAACACAGTAAATAGATTATATCACATGAACAATAAGCATAACATCACTCCACAAGCGGCTGATCACTCTGTTGAGCTATGTGAGTCTGCTGATCAGAAACCTTTAGATAAGATACGGACCCCAACTGACACCAAAAAGCATAACGACATGTCTAATCCCGGCTGTTCGCTCAGTAATGTACTAAGATGTGAGTCGTGTGATAACACGCATCCAACTAAACCTATACACTTGAAAATAGTCCTAAAGACACTCCACAAGTTGACTTGAATGAACCTAAATTCATCTCACAGAGACAAGGAAAGACCCCAGCTCTGACAATAAAGGGTGGGAAGACAGGACTCACTATACGGAATAAGGAAACACGTAAGATTGAACCCGACTGCTCTATAGGTATCCCGACAACAGTGAACAGGTCCTCCCCGCTGCTACCATATAACTTGCCATCAACACCACTAAGCTGCAAAGCGGGCGGTGGACTCCAGCGTAACAAGCCTTTTTACACGCAGACTAACGAAAACTACCAGAGTACTGGCCACTCCAATCACCTCCTGGAGCCTAAAACCATTAATAAGAATGGTAATAATAGGTTTCTCACTCCACACCCTATCTACATTCCCCAGGATCACAAGTGTAATTATTCCCAGAAAGAAAACTTTTTCACACCCTTTAGTACCAACCCATCACATAAAAACGGCTCCCATGTATAACAGTCGCAACTCCTTCCAGATACGTGCAGCAGACCATCCTCACGCTCACACTAACGTAAACAGCTTTAACAGAGACTACAAGCTTAGCAATCAAGACTATTTTGCAAATAATAGTACACTTCACAGCCGGCCTGTACCAGAATGTTTTGAAATACGACCCCTAATGACACCTCTGTTGAAGCATATAGCCCAAGTTGTTTCAAGCAAGCATGCCGAACATAAACATGCCTCCTCCGTACAGTTTCCATCAGAGAGTACTCGCACCCCTGCCTCCTGGGTTAACTCCCCAATCAACTTCACTAGCTCATTTGATACATCTCCCACCAGTGCTAGCTATCAAAATACCAATCTATCGAAGAACATTCAATCCCTCACATTAAACCCATTTCACACCCTCGAGGATCAGGACAACTTCATTCGAGATACTCTCGTCCATTTTAACTTAGTAGGCCATTTGTTTAATATATACCTTATCAACGCTAGGTCGATATGCAATAAAAAGACGGATTTAGCTCTGTTTGTATCCATATATCAATTATCACTTATAATGATATCTGAAGCATGGACTAACAGTAATATTTCCGACCTAAGTATATCTCTTGATAACTATTTTCTATATAGAAGCGATAGATTGAATGGACGAGGCGGAGGATGCCTTATTTACGCTCACTCTAGCCTAAACTCACTGCTATGTGATATGCCTGAACTAAACAAACTGAAGGATTCGGTGTGGATTGTATTGAAGCCGTCGAATTCCGTTGCCTTACTGCTTGGCTGTTTTTATCGTCAACCTAATGCATCAATAGATGAAATAGCAGTATTATCGGAGGTATTCACACTAGCATCATCCCTCTCATTCACAGGCAAGCTTACTTGTGGTGACTTCAACATCCCCGAAATTTCTCCCTCTCCATTCAAAGCGCCGAAACGTTGTGAACCATTTGCTGTGTGTCCAGAGCTTGGACAGTGGATTCAGTATGTCAGTAGCCCTACCAAACATTAAAATATCTTGGGCTTAACCTTTAACAGTGGCCTCACCTCTAACACTGTGTATATTTGGAAAAACGTGCTGTCAAACTTAATAATAACCCCTCTGCACTCACCATACCCTTTCAAAATAAACTTAAACGTTCTAAATCGTGAGGGAACATACTTATTCAAGACAAACAAGTATACGAAGATTCTAAACTTGTTACGGAACTATTAAATGAGCATTTCTGTTTCTGACTAACGAAAAACAACTTAATGATTCAGAACCAATCGCAGTACCTCCCTGTGAAATTACTAATGTAGACTTCAATGTACAAATTATCTCCAAGGCAATTAGTACATTGAAACACTCCTACACTGATGGACCAGATGGTATTCCATCTAGCATGCTAGAACGTGGAGGTGGTGATGTGTGTTTTGCTTCTCAAACTATTCGCGATATCACTCTCTACAGCATGTTATCCTACTGCCTGGAAAACTATACATATCATTCCCAAAATTAAAACAGGACCTGAAGCAAATGTTGAAAATTACCGGCCCATAAACATAAATTCAGTGGTATCTAGAGTGATGGAAAAAGTAGATAAGGCGGCTGTAGTTCAACATCTACTTACTAATAACCTCACCTCGACGCCCCAGCATGGATTTCTTAGGTCCAGATCATGCGATACATGCCTAGTAGACTGCCTGAATGATATAACTCTGAAACGAGACAGGGGACTCCTTGTATCAGTCCTATTCCTAGACATTAAGAAAGCATTTGATAAGGTCTTACACAAAAGACTACTCGTCAAACTAAAGTCCTTCGGAATACACAACCCACTGTACTCATGATTTGCTTCGTTCTTAACAGAACGTAAACAGATGGTAAAGTAGAATGAATGTCTCTCGTCCCCTAGACCAATCACCAATGGAGTCATCCAGGGGAGTGTATTAGGTCCACTCTTGTTCCTTATGTATATAAACGATTTATGTAGCATCGTAAAATTTGGGACACCATACTTATATGCTGATGGTCTCAAAATAGTATACAGCTATAAGCCTGGAGCTCTAAGTGAAAGTGTATCCCTGATTCAAAATGACCTCAATAACCTAACTATTCGGAGCGGAAAATGGCAATTAGCATTTAACCTCAACAAGTGAGGAATCATGCAATTTCGAAAGCATCCCAATAAACTGCAACTTTACTTCAATTAAAGTGGAGCCTAGACACTGGAATCAGTACACGATCTGAGAATTAATTACTCAGGAAGCCTAAACTTTGAAGAACATGCCTCCTCTATTATTTCTAAATGTAGACGGCTAATTGTTTTCATAACGAAGAATTTCTTCACAGCAGAGGCTAAGCTTGCCGTTTACAAAATATGTGTACGAGCTTCTCCTGAATACTTCTCTTTTATCTTCTCTAATTTGAATACCACAGACAGGAGTGGAAGATTTTCAAAGACGCTTCACACACCAACTGCTAGGAAGTGACTCCACTCTCAATTACACAGGTAGATGTAAGCGCCCCTCTTTAGAAGCTTTATGGGACCGTGGGCTAAGGAACAGTTTAATATTTCTCTACAAAGCAATATTTGAAATCTCATTTCCAACCTCCTGCACAACTGTGATCCATGACCCAGCCTGTAGACTAAGAAACAATGCATATACATCAAAAAAATCCGTTGTAAGTTTTTACAGTACGGTATAGTTTATTGTGGAACAGGTCGCCAATACCTATCCGTAACTGTGACACTTTAGCCACATTCAAAGTGCTAATAACCCTGTTACTAGGCTCTAAATAGATACAACTATTCCTTGAACTCCTGCCCACCAATGAGGCACTTTATTATGAACCGTCTAATATCTAGAAGGAACAAGAATATAACGAACCCCATTGTTATTAATATGAATATAACTGAATTACAGAACACATGGTTTATCCTCTCCCATTATTCATTGATTATAAATCACAGCCTAATGCTACTAACCCTTTCTTTCAGTTTCCAAATCTCTCTAATGGTTAAAGGTACATTATTCTTCGTAAGTGCCATGTCCTTTTTATTTAATGAAAGTAGACAGCTAACTCATTAATCTTATAAATGATGATCAGCTAAGGCCGATCATAAGAAGCTCAAAATGTCTTAAATTCTTGTGGGTTGCTCAATGTTTTAGTTTCATTACCCTGAAAATTTAACAATCTTGTATTCTTTCATATCCTTTGATTTGCTATTGGTCCTTACCATCTCTAAACCACATATAATGTAACCTGTTTTTTTTTAACTTCTACCATTAGTTATCTTCTTGGCAGTGTGATATACTAAATGAATGTCTAATCCATAATGCAAATGCTTTAACCATCTGATTTGCTTGTAACATGGAACTAGTAGAGACAGTGTGTTCCAAATATGGGCTTTAATCTAAGCAATATTCATACTTATCACAAACGTAAGAGAGCCTAACATCATAAGAGGAGGGAGGGTGGTATTACTGACCAGCAAACATGATGGTGGGGAGTTAAAGTCAAGCCACTCACGTCTGTAGGACATATTTACTTACTTACTTACGCCGGTTACTCTCAAAGAAGCATAGGCGGCCGACCAGCATTCTCCAACCCACTCTGTCCTGGTCATTCCTTTCCAGTTCAGTCCAATTTTTGTTCGTTTTTCCGACGGCTGTCTCCATTTCTCGGCGTATTGTGTTCTCTAGTCATCCTCTTTTCCTTTGGCCTTGAGGATTCCATGTGGGGGCTTGCCTTGTGATTTCCTCAAGGTGTGTCCTATCCACTTCCAGCGCTTCTTCTGATTTCTTCCACCGCTGAAATTTGGCTTGTTCTCTCCAACAGTAGGTATTTTGCATAGAGAGCTGTTAATAAACAATTGTATATTCTGGATGATGGCTTTGATAGTTCTCCAAGTTTCCGTCCCATACAGTAAAACTGTCTTGCCATTCGTATTGAAAATAACGCTAACCAGATAAAATTATTCTGTAGGGAAGAACATTTTGTTTAATTACGGCTTCTTATAGTCTGTTGCAATGTCACAAACCAATGGTATTGATGCTGATTTATTGTGCAAAATACTTCTTTAAATCATGTTAAGAACGCCTAATTGGTTTCACTTCCTACCGAGTAATCCTATTACAAGCAAACTAGACAATTCGCTAAAAATGATGCCCGCTCAAGACCCTATAAAATCTACAAAAAGGGCTCAAATAGCTTCGACAAAAAAGGGAGACAGCCATTTGTGTATCAGAATACTATTTTCAGCACAATATTTTATGACTACACACAATCCCATACTTTCAGCTTCTTTCTGAACCACCTTCATTTTTCACTTGTCCATCCACTCATACCTTGTTTACACTTATTTTCTTTAACATAGCAGAATGCTCTTGCTTATTAAGTACCTTTATGAAAGAGAATTAGATTGAGCAGTCATACTTTACCCATTCCTTCATAAAAACTGTCTGCTCTACTTCTCATCCTTTCTCTTTCTCGCACCCTTTTTCATCCCCCTTGAGATATACTACCGAAAACAGATATGGAACGAGTGACTTCATCCTGCACCGTCATCGAAACCTCAGGTATTCCAGGGGATGTAAGGTTGCGGTTTCTAGAAGCCCCTAACTTCACATAGATCTATTCTCGACCATCAGTCGCACGTTGTAACACAACCTCCATAAAGTGTGCCAACTGTGATTCTGACAAAACGATTCTTACTAAAACCATCTACGTTCATATCTTATAAAATATCAACCCAGCTGAGTAATTTCCTACAGTGAAAATCGTATCTTTTGTAACAGTTTGATCTCAACTGTGAACTGCCATGCCTCATATAACAAACTGTTATTTGAGAACAAATTATTATTATTAATATTAAAAGCTTTAAGAGGAAGAAATATAAGACAGACATATGATAAAACGAAGAAACTAACAGGAAAATACGGTAAACCAGGGAGATCGGTCAAGAACAAAGAAGGCAAGATAATCACCGAGGTTCGAGAACGGAGGAGTGTTAAAAAATCACCGGGTTCTGATTACCTACCTCCGGCTCTTTTTAAAGACTGTAGTAACTTTCGGGTTAAAGAACTGACTACGTTGTTTACGAAGTTCTGGAAGCTGGATAGTGTTCCAACATCATGGAACGAGTTGTTAGATGTCCCTATCTTTAAAAAGGGTTTACGTTGTTTCTGTAGCAACTATCGGGGGATAAGTCTACTTCCGATTGCATCTAGACTGTTGGTTTCCGTCATAATTCGTAGGTTTTTCAAAACCAGAGAAAGACTGGCTCGCGAGGAGCAGGCTGGTTTTTGTTCCGGTCGAGGATGTATTGATCATATCTTCACCCTCCGCCAAATGTTCAGTCAGTCAGTCAGTCAGTAACAACGTAGAACTTCGTACGTGCGTACATCAGTTCGAGTTGCCACACAACATTAGCACAGAGAGATACAATTGTTGATTCAAATCCCGTAGTGGTAGAGGTAGTAAGAGTATAAGCAGTAACCGGGAAGATTAGGGTTTGAAGATGTTGCTAAAGGAGTATAATCCAGTGAAATAAATTTGGAAAGAGAAAAAAGAAAGGGACATGAAGAATTCAGAAGATTAGAATTTGGGAGGACACAAAGAGTGTATGCACCTGCGCCATTGCAAACGATTTTGGGCCATGTCATTCAGGGTCTATAACCATCGATTGCTATCATCTCGCGGTCCCCAACCAGGTAGTCTACACCTACCAACACGGCTCAGTCCACTTGTCAGTGACTTCATGGACTTGTGCCATGTTTTGGTCTGGCCGCCCCTAGATTTCTTCCAACCTACTCCTATACAACAAAACATCGCACGTTGGGGCAGTCGGTGGTTGGGCATACGTAACACGTGTCCCAGCCATCTCAACCGATGAAGTTTCACTACTTCATCAATTGATTTGCCATCCTTACCTAGTACCCGCTTCCTAACAACTGCATTAGTTACTCGGTGGTTTCACGATATACGACCAATGTTTCGAAGACACCTATGATCAAATACTAGTAACCTACGAGTATCCTCTACTCTTACTGGCCATGTATCATTGCCATAAAGTAGGACGGAACGAACTGCTGCGCAGTAAACACGTCCTTTGGTTAATAGAGGGATATCTCGCCTTCGCCATAAATGACGCAAATTGGTAAAAGCCAGTCGAGCCCTCTGTACCCGTGCTGAGACTTCGTCACACACTAGACCACAAGGGCTGATAAGACTTCCAAGATAAATGAAGCGATCAACATGCTCAACTACTTCGCTCCCTATCATTAGTTCAGGTGTCAATGCAACCCAATCCTGAAGCAACATTTTGCATTTCGAGGGGGATAATCGCATCTCGAACATGCTTGCATTGTTGCTTATGGTGGTCAGAAATTTAGATGAGGAGTGTTATCTCTAAAAGCATGTCTACGATAAAGTTAAACAAGAATGGAGAGAGTAGACAACCCTGACGAACACCACTCGAGGTAATCAATTCTGATGACAGTTCGGCATAAGCTCTTGTAGAATTATGCTCTACTATTATATTAGTACTGCTCTAATAATAGACCTAATCCCAAAATTGTAGATTTGTCATGATATAACTGCCTAATCTATAAGATCTTACGTGGAAGTCACACCACCGACTACACCAACTCACTGTATCGCATCAATTACCAATACATGATGTAGAACAAGGTTAGGCTAGAGAAAGAACAATATATTTAATATGAATAGAAGATATAAGGTAACATTCAGATGGACCACGCCTGCATGGTCGAGCCATGCCATCCGATCAACTCAGTCTATTCAATTCATTGTTCGCGCCTTCTCCATTCTTAGGTATTTCTCCGTGTTAAATATTGAATATCTATTTTCTCAATAGTCTTGTGTTCAGCTTTGAAGATTGTATGGTTATGGTCCAATGCCACTACACTACTCTCCCACACGAATCAACGTGATGTTGGTTCGATACCAAATTGGATGGGATCGTCGCGCGCCGGAGGTTACCAAGGATAATAGGAATCCTCCGGGTATTGGTAAGCTGAAAGATAAATCAAAAAGAAGGCGGCAGCATCTGGTCGGGAAATACATGTAATAATTTTAAAATATCTGCCTTCATGCTTAACATGCTTGAAATGAAAATTTGGGTGATTATTTGAGCTATAAAAAATGGGATTACAATAATAATAATAATAATAACAAATCGATGCGTGTTAATAGATGTTGGTTAATAACTTAACGTATAGGTAGTAAGTATTTTGTGTTTAGAAATATTAAAGTAATGAATATTGTAGAAATGTTAATATTGGTAGTTTTGGTTTAAATTATGAAATCAAATAACGATTATGCCGGTAAGTTGTCCATATGAGTTGAATTCCAATTGCATATGTATTAGTAGGCTAACTGAAGGAACAAAAGTATTACCGTGGAGAAGAATTCCAACTAGTGTTCCAGTTAGTTTGATACGGTTTATTTAGTTACGGGGAGATTTTCCCAACCCCGTGTTTACTTGACCGTGATAGAATTTAGTAATACTACTAATACTCATGAATGGTTATCAAGACAAAATTTAAATACGTGAGTGATAATTATATGAGTTTTAGACAGATAGCTAGAAACAAATCGTTAAACATGAGTGTATTCGTAAGAGACATGCTCTAGACTCAATGTTCTGATCTGCGGCAGACTATTTATTTATATTTATACTTGCCGGCTGATTGGGCATACAAGTTAGTTGCAAGTATGCAGTTTATCATAAGGCGGAATACGATTTAATTGAGATATAGTGGTTATAAGTTATTGAAATCAGTTAAGCCTATGTGTCATATTACTAAGTGATGTGGTGCTGCAAGATGTATTTAGCTAAATGAGTTTTTACAAGATGATTAATAGTGAGTGACGCTCATGTGATTATCAGGGAGTACATAAGTGGTAACCAAGGGGAGTACACTCCCAACTCATGTCTATGATAATGGCTTGAACCTTAGTCAGTGTTGGGGTAAATTCGACATTGTTGTTTTCAGTTTGCAGGAGATTTGCTCGACTGCTTATACTGATTATTTGCATGCATGATTGTGTCGCTAAACCATCAATAAGACTGACAAGGTTTTGAGATATTTACTGAATGAGCAACTGATAGAGAAACATACTGTAATCATCTGTAGTAAATGAATATAAAAGAAAAATAACACTAGTGATAATTATAAGTAAATTTGCTGACTGATTTTGTTAATAGTTTCATTAATTTTATCAATCATATTACGTGATTGTCAAGTCATGACAATACTTTATGACATCCTGAAACTATTACGTTTAACTAGTTATAGTGTTGATTGAGGATTAGTCAGTAGAAAAATAGGTATTGTTGCTTTAGGTGATTCGAAATTATCAGAAATTTATAACGTTAAAGAATCCGAGACGCCTAATTTAATTATAAATTTTAATTCAGAAATATTCGTTTAGTGTTAATTCTAGTAGGCTACGGAGTTTTGATTTTAAACGTTTGTTTAGCTAACAGCTACCTAGGGATTTAGTTATTTTACTAGTGCAGTTGATAGTACCTAAATTTTTAATCTTATTATCTAAACTATGTTCGCATTTTAGGCTGCTAATATGATAAACCAATCCATAAACCCAAATACGATTAGCAACAACGACTATGATGGGTTTATTGATAAATGTTAAAGGCGATCCAGATGATTTCTAAATTTAGAAGACATGGAGATATAGTGTAACGTGTGTGCGGGCCAGGTTAGCAAGCAGGTTGTTGACGTATATGACAATTTAAAAATAATGAACATGACCAGATAAATAAATTCAAAGCTAAGACTGCTTGTGAAACTTCAGGCAGGAATATGATGCGTTATAAACCTTCCATAAGAAGTTACTGCATTTAGCTTAGTGACACTTACAAATATATGGCAAAAGCAACTGAAAAACATATACATCTTAAGTACAAAAAAAATCATCCAGTAAAATAGTTGAACTCGCCTTGATTATTTTTGAAAATTAGATTATTCAGTGGACGACATATATAACGCCATTCGTGAGTAGTAATGATTCAAAAGCATCCAGAATAATACATGCAGTATGGCAATCACTTCCAGGGTGCTTGATGCTGTTGAGGTTTTTGGGACTCGCTCTGATCAGAACAACTGAATGAATCCAGATAATTGTGTGGTTGCCATTGAATGAGCCATCTAAAATGACCTTATGATTGCAGGAAACTTGAAGCTGAAACTCACCGTATGTTTTAGTAGTGTCATCCTTGTTGTCTGGCAATGGAACTCGAGAATATGAAATTAGGCAGGTAGTGGTCGGAAGAAAAGATATTACAGGATAGTGCGTAGTTTAAAACAGGATGAGGTGTTAAGTGAAGGAACACTGAGAATTAGATCCAGATAACTATTTAGTCCTTGATTGCATTGTTAGTCAATGTATATTTACTCTATTTACAGGTCATATTTGCTAGAGCTTGATGTTTAAACAAGTCTACGTCGCTGAAGCATGTAAATGCTATTAAAGCTTGTTAACGAACCATCAAAGCTAATTAGTTGATATAGATGATCAACTTTTATTATCGATTGAGCTAGTAAGTTATGTGAACTAATAGATATAACATTACGATAATATATGTGACCACTAATCAAAGGACTATACGAATACTGGGTTTACAAAAATAAAAACCGATTGAGAAGGTTAAGGTGGAAATAAGGATTAACAGTAATGGGTTGCGTTTCTTTAGTTGAGCTCACTAATGTAGAATTATGGTCTACTATTATATTAGTACTGCTCTAATAATAGACCTAATCCCAAAATTGTAGATTTGTCATGATATAACTGCCTAATCTATAAGATCTTACGTGGAAGTCACACCACCGACTACACCAACTCACTGTATCGCATCAATTACCAATACATGATGTAGAACAAGGTTAGGCTAGAGAAAGAACAATATATTTAATATGAATAGAAGATATAAGGTAACATTCAGATGGACCACGCCTGCATGGTCGAGCCATGCCATCCGATCAACTCAGTCTATTCAATTCATTGTTCGCGCCTTCTCCATTCTTAGGTATTTCTCCGTGTTAAATATTGAATATCTATTTTCTCAATAGTCTTGTGTTCAGCTTTGAAGATTGTATGGTTATGGTCCAATGCCACTACACTCTCACTCGTCCAATTGTGTTCGGGTAGAGAGTCTGTATAAGGTTAATGTACTTCTTTGATACTCCTTTCAATGACAAACACTGCCATAGAACCTCATGATCAGCAGAGTCGAATGCTGCTTTAAGGTCTAGAAATACTACGATTGTGGGGCGTCTGAATGTGTGTCTGTGTTCTAGGACCTGAATTAGTGTGAATATCTGGTCTATACAACCACGTCCAGGTCGAAAACCAGCCTGATTTTCTCTAGTCCGTTCTTCACGAGCTTTGGTTAGGCGTCGAAGTATTATTAAAGCTAATATTTTAAACACTATATTAGTCAAGCTGATTCCTCTATGATTGTCACAAGAGGACTTTTGTCCTTTCTTATAGACTGGCACAATCAGTGATTGAGACCAGTCATATGGAAACAGCTCTGGTGGACGTAAGTAATGGCAGTGTAGATCTGTTGCCTGGAGAAAGACTTCTCGATCCTGAGTATACGGATGATATTGTCTTACTGTGCGATAGTGCCCAAACCATACAACCCATACTTAATTAGTTGGCAACCAATGTCCGTAGGTACGGTATGTGCTTTGCACCTTCAAAGTGCAAAGTACTTCTACAAGACTGGCAGGACCCTGATCCTGTACTCACCGTGGGTGGTGAGCAGATAGGAGTAGTCGAGAATTTCGTGTATCTAGGTAGCTGAATAAATTCCGGTGGGGGTGTGAGTGATGAGATCAATGCACGTATAGTGAAAGCCAGAGTGGCTTATGCCAATCTGGGTCATCTTTGGCGTTTTCGTGATGTTAGTCTGACTGTAAAAGGTGTGATCTACAACGCGTTGGTGAGAACAGTTTTACTCCATACTTGTGAAACCTGGCCTCTCCGAGTTGAGGACGTTAGACGACTCTCTGTGTTCGATCATCGCTGTCTCCGAAGGATTGCTGACATTCAGTGGCAACACCATGTCAGTAATGCAGAGGTTCGGCACCGTGTGTTCGGGCACAGAGACGATAATCCAATTGGTGCCACCATCTTGAAACACCGACTTCGGTGGCTTGGACATGTTCTACGAATGTCGTTCCAGAGAATTCCATGTTGTGTATTATTTGTCGATGCTGGGACTGGTCGGAAAAGGCGGAGAGGTGGTCAGTGTATGACATAGTGTCGTGGTATGAAAGGAAGCTGCGAAGGGCTGGCTTCTGTTGGTCCTTCACGACTCCCTGGCTGGGGTACGAGAGATGGTACAACACAGTGGCTAGAGACGTTATCAGATATGGCTCAGAATAGAAGCCAGTGGCGACCCTTCTGTGACGTGTTTTTACTTTTTTCATAAAAAGTGGTTGTAACTCCCTTAACTGAAAGAATTGTTTCTGCTCGTACCTTTCCGCTACCCCCATTATTATTATTATTATTATTATTATTATTATTATTATTTCACTACCATACACTGATTTGTGGTCGTTATTGTTCTTTTTCCTTCTTATACACGTCTTACATTCTTTTTCTCTTCCCATTCTCATTATTATTGTGTGGCGCATATATATCTGGTGACCCCTTGTGCCAATATTTGTGTTCAAATAAATTCCAGAGGGAATATGGTAATACTCATCTATATCATTATGCATTTTCTCATCAGCCTTTTACATATTTCGAAGACCCAACATTTTTTCCATTACTTCCCGACAAAGGTATAAGACGTGGACTACGTTGAATGTTGATTCTGAAAAGGAAACTATTATTCAAAAGAGGATGCAAGATGAAATGGTATTTTGGACTGGTGTTGCTAACGTACACATGGAGGTCGTTATTCACGCTCATGACATATCATCACATGTGACTTACATACTTAATTGCATCTCGTTAAGAAGCCAAATTCACTAAAATCCATTAAGTATACGCGAGGTTTTAATCGTCACTCGGTAATGAATTATAAAGACTCATTTGCTTCTCAGATAATAAACATTTCGATCAACGCACCAGTAGCGTGAACTAAGTGATCAACCGGGTGCCCCGTCAGTCACACCTGGAGACCAGAAAGAGATTGGTTTTCACATAATGTAAGCTACCGATCACTTTTCACGCTATCACTTTTCACTGGATGGTGAAACCATTGGGTGATGTGCGCGATGTCAGATCTAAGAACAAGTAACATAGTAATTGTTGATTACTATGAGTTGCAGCATATTGATGTGCGGCAGAATTCTTGATTCGCGTAAGTGAATTATTCATCAACTGTTTTGTCCTTGAAAGTTAGACGACTTCTACACTGATCAAGCAAGAAAGTTAGTCGGTTGCCGCTCTAAAACTCACAGGTAGTCTCGGGCAAGCTTTTAGAGAATCTGGGCATTATGTGATTGGGCTTTGATATGCGCTAGTGTTTGCCACAAGCGGTGACCTAGTATTTATTCCGGCAATACTTCCGCTACCCACAAGCTAATGATCATAACTATTTACCAATATAGAGTTTGACATCAATACAGTATAAACTATAGCCTGAATAAGATTTACTGTAGATCAGTACCTAACCTTTTATTTCAGAATATCCTATGGTTAGAGTGAGAAGGTTGTTTGTGCTGTTTTAATAGAGACAAACGTACAGTAGTCATTGAAACACCAACTAATGTGGAAAATCATTGATCAGGCTTACATAAAACCACTTTAAACAGATTCATCTTTTTCAAAGGGACTACAAGAAATTTCTTATCGCGTCTTAAAATGCATGACAAGTAAAGTTCATATTGGCAGAGATATTTCGAATTAAAAGTGTGATATAGTACCTTAACTACAGCCTAATCTGGTTATCAGAAAGAACTTATTTTTGTTAACGGGGAAACGTTTGTCATTTTCGCCATCACAGAGGCTACTATGGATGCTGTTTTTCCTTTTCATTTTTTCAGTTCATAGCTTAGTTTCAGTTGGTGTTCTTTGAATTTATTTAAATTTCCTTTCTATTCCATTTGCATTACTAATGTTATCTCATGTAAGGTGAGTCGAACTCCCCTTGGTTCACCATTATAGAGGAGTAATTAGTGAATCGACTACGTGGTAGATTTTCATGTCCTTGATATTATCGTTTCGTAAATTATATACTAGTTTTTTATGATGCTACATTAAATTACTGCTCCAGCTGTCGCCAGTGTTAGCATTAAACCTTAGTGCTGCAAGTTGGTATATTTTCCCACTTCGTTCGCTCACCACTTTTGCTTGTATTCGTCTCAGTTCTTCAGAGCTACCAATGTTGTCAGTTAGCCTTTTAAGAACCAACATTCATTGTATTATTATACTGTATGTGCAAATCAAATTTCGTGACCTGTAGAGCTCCTTGACCAATACGATTGATTTTGAAAATTCCCATTTTGCCATTTGGTAAATAAAGAAGGAACGAATTGAGCGAAGAAATTTCTTTTCAATTAGTTTTTCATCATGGCTCTACACTAATATATATACGTTTTACAATAATAATATAATACTCATAGAGTGGATACGTTACGTAATAATTACATAATGACATTTAAATTAACATTGATTAATTGGAAGAAAGAGGATTATTAATATTCAAAGTGATCAAGAAGTTGCTACGTTGCGTAATGTAAGAAACAAAGAAGGAACATTAATAAAGGTCAATTAATAAAAATGCCTTGACAAGTATATGTGTGACCAGATTGTTCGAAATGTATAGCGCAAATACATCACATTTTTCAGATCAAAAAAAAGAAGGAACAGAATTTTAACGGATGGTCAATAGGATGGTAGTTACGTAAGAATCAAGAGATGAATGTTGAGAAGTTATTAAGTTCAAAAGCAACAGAAACAAAACTACAAAAGTTAAAAAAAAACAAGTGGTAGAAGTATGGAAAATAGTTCTTTTGAAGGAAATCTTAAACTGATGGCCAGGGCAGAGAAAGTGGTTGTACGAATCTATTTTGAATGCAAAGGTCAGGTTTGTGAACATGGATTGCGATGGCTTCCGCAATGTGCAAGAGGCACACTCGTAAACCACGTGGAAAATTTGATGGGATATTGTAGATAACCTTAAAAGCTTTATTCAATTCGACTTGATGCATAGCTGTAAGCCTAATTTAATTACCGTCAGCTAAACTGTATAGTGACAACCAGAGTTTCAGGTGATCATAAGTCATATTACTTGTGGACTTCTAACCTAGTTAATTTCTCGCTTTGTATATTTCAGAGCAAAGAACTCTGAATTATATGTGTCAAGTGATTGTAAATCGGCTGACTTCCGAGCCGAGTTGTTAATGGTTAAGACAAGCTTACTACAACTTTTCAATTGGATTTTTAAAAAATAAAGTTGGGTAGAGAGATAGATCTTATTCTAAAATGATAACGGCTACTGCTGATGAAACAGAAGAATTTTATTATTCAATTATATTAAATTCACCCATCTTCGTCAATATGCATATTTAAAAATACATTACAATGTATATCCTCCCCTTGTTTCCAGTGTTCAATATGTGTGCAACTTTTAACATTTCCGGGCATTTTCCCATTCATTTGGTGGGTTAGTGCAGTATGACAGAGAGTAATTCTAAGTAAGGATTCCATGTCGTGCTCTGTCATGAATTTAGTGCCTATGCTGACATTGGCAAAGAAATACAGTACAATTAAATATTTCTAACTTCCGAACCAGAACAAACTGGAAGTGGTTTACTCAGTAAATACAATAGCTGCCACAACGAAAGTTGATTAACAATATTGTCAATTACGATTGTCCATAACAGAAGTAGTAAGAACAGAAATTATTCCTACTTTCATTAAATATTCTCAATGATTCTATTTCAATTACGAATAGTAAAACTCCAGACAATACGCTAGCTAGCTTTTAGTTTCTATTTTACTACTTTTTCGGCAGGCAGAATAAGATGTGCTACAACAGAGTATCCATAGGATATACAGAAGACATGTAGGTATATTTGGATGATTGAAATCAAATCCACAAATGAACGAAAAATTCTCGGAAACGCTGCATATTTTACTCCTGTTGGCCAACCTCATGCCATACCTATTCTGTCATTGAGCATGTTACTTTAAATGAGTCTGAAATTGTTTGAGCATAAACCAAACTACTGAATGTCAGTGAGTAGTATAGAGTGGTACAGAAAAGACTGGGCGGAGAAATCAAAAACTGATCTAACACAGCTACCTTACATAAAATATATGTAAAACTAAATTCCCAAACATGCTTTTTTTTGAAAAAAAAGAGCACATAATTCAAATATTGTCTATATCATGACTTGTATTTTAACCTTTTACTTACTTACTTACTTACGCCTGTTACTCCTCGTGAAGGAGCATAGGCCGCTCACCAGCATTCTCCATCCAACCCTGTCCTGGGCAATCCTTTCCAGCTCCTTCCAGTTGTAATTCATCCTTTTCATATCTGCTTCTATTATCCGACGTAATGTGTTCTTTGGCCTTCCTCTTTTCCGCTTCCCTTCAGGATTCCAAGTTAGAGCTTGCCTCGTGATGCAGTTTGACGATTTGCGTAATGTATGTCCTATCCATTTCCATCGTCTTTTCCTAATTTCCTCTTCAGCTGGAAGTTGGTTTGTTCTCTCCCACAGAAGGCTATTGCTGATGGTATCCGGCCAATGGATGTTGAGTATCTTGCGTAGACAGTTATTTATAAATACTTGTACTTTCTTGATTGGGGTTGTTGTAGTTCTCCAAGTTTCAGCTCCATACAGTAGAATTGCCTTGACGTTCGTATTGAAGATTCTCACTTTGATATTGGTTGAAAGTAGTTTTGAGTTCCATATGTTCTTCAATTGTAGGAATGCGGCCCTTGCTTTGCCAATCCTCGCCTTTACGTCTGCATCGGATCCTCCTTGTTCATCAATGATGCTTCCCAGGTATGTGAAGGATTCTACATCTTCCAGAGTTTCGCCATCAAGGGTAATTGGATTGCTGTTCTCCGCTTTGAATTTGAGGACCTTAGTTTTCCCTTTGTGTATGCTGAGGCCTACTGATGCAGAGACTGCTGCTACACTGGCTGTCTTCATCTGCATCTGTTCGTTTGTACGTGATAGGAGGGCTAGGTCATCTGCGAAGTCCAGATCGTCTAATTGATTCTGAGCTGTCCATTGTATTCCGTGTTTTCCTTCAGATGTCGAGGTCTTCATAATCCAGTCGACCACCAGAAGAAAGAGGAAGGGAGAGAGTAAACAGCCTTGTCTGACTCCGGTCCTTACTTGGAATGCATCTGTCAGCTGTCCTCCATGCACTACTTTGCACTGTAGTCCGTCGTATGAGTTCCGGATAATATTGACAATCTTCTCAGGAACTCCGTAGTGTCGAAGAAGTTTCCATAATGTCCTCCTATCTACACTGTCGAATGCCTTTTCATAATCAATGAAGTTGATGTATAGTGACGAGTTCCACTCAACTGATTGTTCGACGATGATCCGTAGTGTTGCAATTTGGTCTGTGCACGACCGATCCTTTCGGAATCCAGCTTGTTGATCTCGAAGTTGGGCGTCTACTGCATCCTTCATCCGGTTCAGCAACAATCTGTTGAAGACTTTCCCTGGTATTGACAGTAGTGTAATGCCTCTGTAGTTTTCACATTTGCTCAGATCTCCTTTCTTTGGAATCTTGACGAGGTGTCCTTCTTTCCAGTCCATTGGCACTTGTTCCTCCTCCCAAATCTTTTTGAATAGAGGGTAAAGCATGCTTGTGGTTACTTCGACGTCTGATTTCAGTGCTTCAGCTGGTATGTTGTTGGGTCCTGCTGCTTTCCCGTTCTTGATTTGTCTGACGGCCATTCTAATTTCTTCCGTCGTTGGTGGGTTGACATCTATAGGAAGATCTGTGTGTGCTGCTTCGATGTTCGGTGGATTCATTGGAGCCAGCCTATTCAGGAGTTCTTCGAAGTATTCTACCCATCTGTTTCGCTGTTGTTGAATTTCAGTGATTGGCTTGCCTTCTTTGTCTTTGACCGGCCTCTCTGGTTTACTGTATTTCCCTGATAGTTTCTTCGTTGTATCGTAGAGCTGTTTCATATTTCCTTCTCTAGCAGCTTTTTCTGCCGTCGTTGCTAATTCTTCCACGTATTTCTTCCTGTCGGCTCTAATGCTCCTCTTCACTTGCTTGTTTGCTTCTATGTATTCAGCTTGTGCTTGGACTTTCTCTGCTCGTGTTCGGCTGTTGTTAATTGCTGTCTTCTTGTTCTTCCTTTCTTTGATCTTGTCCAGTGTTTCTATAGAGATCCATTCCTTATGATGGTGTTTCTTTAGGCCCAGAACCTCTTGACACGTTGAAGTCAATGTTTCTTTGATGCCTTTCCAGTTGTCCTCCATGGTAGTTTCTTCTTCTTTCAGTAGATCTTGAAAGGCTTGGAATCTGTTGTTGAGAGCTATCTTGAATTCATTGAGTTTGTCAGTATCTCGAAGGAAGGCTGTATTGAACCTTTGTAGTGCTGTTTGTCCACTTGTCCAGTTCTTTTTTAGCTTCAGTTTTAAATTGGCTACAACTAGTTGGTGATCTGAAGCTACGTCAGCTCCTCTCCTGGTTCTCACATCTTCCATTGTCCTTCGGAATTTTTTTGATGCAAATATGGTCTATCTGGTTCTCTGTAGTGTGGTCCGGTGAGATCCATGTAGCCTTGTGTATACGTTTGTGTGGAAATATTGTGCCTCCTATGACTAATTTGTTGAATGCACACAAATTTGCAAATCTTTCTCCATTTTCGTTCCTCTCTCCCAGTCCATGTCGTCCCATAATATCTTCATATCCAGTGTTGTCTATTCCGACTTTGGCATTTAGATCTCCCATCAGAATGGTGAGGTCCTTTCTTGAGCATTTCTCTATGATTGACTGCAGCCGCTCGTAGAACTGATCTTTAATGTCGTCGTTGCTATCATTGGTGGGTGCATAACATTGGATAATATTCATTAAGATCCCCTCCTTCTTTGTTTTGAATGATGCTTTGATGATTGTGGATCCGTGGGATTCCCATCCTACAAGTGCATTTCGTGCTACTTTGGACAGCATTAGAGCAACTCCCTGTGTGTGTGGAGCATTGTCCTCTTCGTGACCGAAGTATAGCAGCATCTCTCCCGTATCTAGCCTTTTCTGTCCAGCTCGAGTCCAATGGGTTTCGCTGATTCCTAGTACTGCTAAGTTGTATCTCCTCATTTCCGTTGCTATTTGGCTGGTCTTCCCGGTTTCCCACATTGTTCTAACGTTCCATGTACCTATAAAAATTTTTGCTCTGGTGTAATGAAAATGTTAAGTGAATAAATAAGTTTTGACTAATGCTTAACACATAGTTGGTAATATTAAACAAAATCTCTCACGGGAAAGTGTATCTTAATATAATCTCAGGTTAAACTGTAAGAAATTTAGACTGAATTTTTAGAAAGTAGAAAACAGTGTTGTCTTATTGAATTAAATGATCCCCACTAGATCGTGAGTAGTGATAATAGTACACGTTCGTTTTCAGAATCATTTGTGTTCCTGATGTGTCTGATTTGTTATCCCACATTTTGTTGTTACATGGTTTATCTTTACTTTTGTGAGTTGGGTTTATTACCCAAATAACAATCAATAATTTTCATTTTAACATTTGATTCAATTGTTTCATATGAATGAGTAAGTCAATTTAGAACCATAGTGTTGGAGTTTAAAAACTGATGAATTTTTCAACAGCAAAGGCAACATGTCATATTGTGTAAGAAGAGTAAGATAAAGATTAAATGACTTTGGTACTGACATCTGATTTGAAGACGCTACACAAACTATGTCAAGGAAGGTTTTTAATTAATTAAGATTTGCCTGAAAATTGAATAATTCTGATATGTGATGTAACTCACTCTCTTAGATATGATTATCACCTCTAATTTTAGTGTGGTGTCTTCTACCTACATAGAAAAATTAAAATCTTGTTCTGGACTGAATTTTCCAACTCCTACGAGATTGAGTTTGTTGATTAACGGACAGATTGATTCCCTATTAATCGCCTGTATCACATCCAATCCATTACACTCATCATTTATTCTTGGTATTTAAACAAGCATATGGTTGTAGTAAACTTAATAATATATCTGTAAATTATCCATTAGAGTCTCTTGACACTTGTAATTTGCTATATTTAGTTATGCTACTTATTAAATTGTTAGTAGTTAAAATATAGAATTGTTATTTGCCCACTACGCGGATCAGGTCCCATATTTCGTCACAAATCTTATTAAAGCGCAACACACGTAAGAAAGTAAATTTTGATAAGAATGAGGAATTTTACATAACCCTTTCACTTGTAAATTCAACGTGATTTATTTTTATCCATAAAGTACGTGGATAATGATGCACATTAAAATCTTTCAGGCTAGTAATAATAATAATTTAAAACATGAAGAAAGTTGAGTAAATCATTAGACGCTGCATTTCAAGCAGATTGCTCCAATATACCGAACAGTTTTTATTATCGAGTGTTTTATAGGTTCTGGCTACTCAAAAATCATTAATTCTGTATTTACATAGTTGTTATCATAATATTTCGCTAATTTTAAATACTTATCATATTTGTCCCATTTTTTCCTTATTTTTATCTAAAGATGTACCAAAAAAGTTGAGTTACTTCATTACTTTCTATAAATTGTCTCAAATTATTGAAAGTTTGACAGGCAATCAACACATGTTCCTTCCCACAACAACTTGTGGACCACATCATTTACCACAGTCTAACTTTATATCTGTATCCTTTACCTTTACTATTTTCAGTATCAACTTGATCATGCCCGTAAACTGTCATGGATTCTTTAAATGCATCTGGTATACAATCGTTATTCAAAATTAAAAACAAAGGTATGGAACAACTCTTTTTCCACTTCAAGATTGATAAGTAGTGTGCTTTTATGATCTACGGTTCTAATAGTGAGCACAATATTTTTAGGAGACTGACAGATTTCTAGCATATGTCTCCTTGTAGTATGGTCAAGTTTTCATGCACATTCATTGGTTAGTTACTATCTCAATATAAATCTTGTTGGATCCATGGGTTATGGCTTTACACACTACAGTTAGTGATGGTTCTCACTTGAATAAAGTTAAGAAAATTTCAAAACAGCTTCACAAAAATATATGAGATATAGGGATATATATATATATATATATATATATATATATATATATATATTTGTATGTAGATAATAAATTATCCAATTGTTTTCATCAAACATTAAATTATCTTAGTTTCGCCATATTTTACCAGGTATTTGTTCTAAACTTTCAATGAGATAAAACGAAATTAAACTGAATGTATTATTTACAAGCAAATTATCCATATATCTTTCAAGTTGGAATAAAATGATAATTATTCAAAACTGCTTACTAATAATTGACACAGTCATAAATCTACTAAACAGTTAAAGGGTAATATATTATTATAGTTTTCTTTGTATACACAGTCTTATCTATCTCATAATTATACAGCAGAAAATTTCCTTAAGTAATTCACAGAAAGTAAAAAAATACAGTGATAGATCGATGAAAAGATCACTGTTAATTTTATCGCTTAATGGTTGGCATCGATATTTATAGTTATCATTTAGTATATAATCACATGAATAATAAAAATGTTGCTCTTCATATCAAATTGCTTTGGTTTAAAATTTGTCATCCGCCCCAGGAACTTATTCCCATGACTTGAAATTAGGATACAATTTAACAAAAATTGTTTAAAACACCTAGCATCCTTATTGCAAGGAGTAAGTGTTTAATTAGAAAGGAGGTTTTACTTTAAAAAAAGGTTATCTTATTATAGACGCAAAATATTTTATAGTGAGGGCAGCAGTAGCCAGTGTTGATTATTCAAGAACTGCTTGATATATGAGTTAATCTGACAAAAAGCTAGAAAATTAGGTACAAGCGAATTCAACAAAATTAGAATAAATTCAAGATATATGTTATTATTTAGGTTTCATTTTCTTCAGAAAATGATTTCTGAATTTACTTGCGATGTATCAAAAGGGAAAATGTTTTACAACCAGAAACCAATATTGTAGTAATTAGATTGAGGTAAAGAATTTAAAACAGCTTCGTGGAAAAAGGCTAAGCATCGCTGTCTGATAGTCAGTATGTCACATCATTCACTAACATTTTCAAGTGGTAATGAAATAAAAATAAGAAGTGGTAACGTTAGTGAATGTAAGTAAGTGCAAGTAGTGAATGTAAGATGCAGAATTGTTATGCATAAGTTCGTTTGGAATTCAAATACCATTCAGAACAAATTGAACAATACAACCTCTTCTTAGTTATGATACTCTTGATCTGCTTTTCCGATGAACCACTATTTTTCAAGACATTTTAAGTTAGTTCTTAAGGGAAAGAGAATAATCATAATTTCAAAAGTCTTTGCTTTTCTAGTTGATCCTTGTTCTTGAGACGTTTCTCTTGTAGAAATAATCAAACTGTTGTATAAGCCAACAATGAATACGATTGCATCAACAAATTATCATTGGTAAATACAGCTTTTCCGTGCGTAATAATTTCGTTTATAATATGATCCAAATTGCTTGATTGTGGCTAATTAAGTAGTAATGAAATACAGAGTTAAAATTTACTACTAATTTGATTTAAGAATAGCTTAAAAGCATTATTCTCTATCATTCATTTCAATTATGCAGTATAGCTGATTAACATCTTGTCTGATTGTCAAAGTTTCTAAAATTTCTTTAATATTTATAAAATGTGGAATCTAGGGTTCTATAGTTCTTCCATTATAATGAAATGAAAAATTTAATATCTCATGTACCTATTATCAAATTGCATTAACAGTCTACAGAATGAAATGAATTATTGATAATGTAAATCAATAAAACTGATCATCCATTACATACTGACGTACTTACTTTATGAAATACAAAAAATTGCATAACGTACATTATATTAGTATCAGAAGGGGTTTTGGTGGAGATTGTAGTAATTTCAACAGTTGAGATCATGAGTCAATTGAAGCTACACCACCATGGAAAAACTGGAAGCACTGGACGGCCGTTTCGTCCTATTGTGGGACTCCTCAGCAGTGCTCATCCACGACTCCACCTCGTGGGATTCGAACCCAGGACCTATCAGTTTCGCGCCAGGCGCCTAACCAACTATGGTGGATGTGTCGCTCAAGTTCGTCGATTAGTCGAAGTTAGACATTAACACTGTCGGATACCGGCTCAGTGGTCTAATTGGTTAAGCGCCTGGAGCGAAACTGGTAGGTCCTGCGTTCGAATCCCGCGAGGCGGGTCGTGGATGCGCACTGCTGAGGAGTCCAACAATAGGACGAAACGGCCGTCCAGTACATTATATTATTAATTAATTATGATAAGGTTTCTTAGCGTTCAAATCAACTACTCTGATCATTTATTTTTTTCAGTTAAAATATTTCAGATTAGTTCAGTTTTCTTCTGTTTTCTTGATTTTTTTTTGTGTTAAACTAAGTTTCTGTTAGTATGAATAATGTTCTAATCTATAGGTTGATAAAATGGATTCTATTGTAGTTAAAGCAAAAGTTGATACAAATAATTGAATACCATATATTTTTGTTTTATTCTGTAAATGGTTTTGATTAAATGATTAAAACAAAATGAGAAAATTTTGAAAAAGTATATTTGATCAGAGTAAATTAGTTTGTCTTTGTTATTGTTTGAACAACTGAACGATTTCAATTTGTTTTTCTTGAATATTAAAATGCTCATGAATTAGACTATTTATTTTCTGAACTATTTCAATCAATATTATTGTGATAGTATTTTAATTTATGCATTGATTAGATTGTTTTTCATCATTTCTAACAAAATTTATTATCCCTTTAATTGAATGCAAAATTGTGTAATAAGTACTACATTTAGTCCATAATATTATAGATTGTTAATATTTCGTTTACAGTCAACTTCTTGTATTACCATGAATGAGGTCTAGTTATTTTGATCATCTTTTACTTAGGTTCTATATCTCTACTAGTGGATTATAATTCAGGATATAATCAGTACAACGTCAATGTTCAGACAACGATGATTTGTTGTATAAAACTGTCCAGTACAGACAAATGCAATTTCAACAGATTGTTGAACTGTTTCGTATGCAATAAAAAAGAATGAAGCTAAACTTCTTCATACTTCAGTTAGCAATTCAGTTTATGTAAATTAACTCTATGCTACGTAAATATACACTATCCAATTAGTTTTTGCTTGAGAATATTTTGTATTAAAAAGGAAATTTATTTAATATTACATTATGGTTAAATAACCAACTGACTTTCATAACATTCACATGATCAACTTTCAAATAAAATCTGAACAAGACAGGAAATCCTCTCTGAAATGTTACTTTATGTATACATAAATATGATAGAATTTCTGTGTGTATACACAAACAGACCAATTTCTGCCTATATGACATAATACTTTCAGCAAGATTAAAAAGTAACAATTTCATTATTGTTTTGGTTGGCATTTAAAGTATTTGAGTAGACCGGAAACATTGGAGTAAAGTTAATCTACAACAATTATAGAGAATATATATGCATATATATGTAATTGTTACAAATCAATATTCTACTTAGTAAGTTTTCAGAAACAGTATATACAATTTAGTCTTAATTAGGTTGTAGTAATCATAGAATTCTGATACTGTGATTTTAAAGTTATATACATTTTATTTAATTTAAGCTTCATGGGATTCCTTAGGGATTCCACATATCCTGAAAATTTGTTTGGTTATTTCTATTAAACAGATCTAAAAGTGTGATGGGATTGGAATAAATCAGTCAGTCGTATTGGTTAAAAAGAAAGCTCACAGAAACTCATTTAGTCTAGTAGATTTCACGAACAGTTCTCGAAGTTAAATTAATAATATAAAGTAGTGATTAGACAAGAAAGAATTTAAAAATTAGTAATAGAATATAATGGAATCCTTTTTTCAACATGCAATTGCATAGGAAAACTTATGGTCTTGGAAAACAAATTGCTTAGATAATGAGAAGGATAACAGAACTGTGTATATCAAACATGACCTTGGAAAGTAAGATAAGAAACTGAAGGGATTCGAAAAGACACTTAAAAATCTTATCCATTATTAACTCTTCACTTTTTTTAATCATGCGTACTCAGGATTAGAGGAACTACCTAATGCAGTCTACAGTGTACAGCACTAAAATCGTAAGTTCTGACAAAGTTCAATCCTTTATAAAATGCAATTTGCTTGCCAGTGTGGTTCATACAGCGTTGTAGTATACTCTGGTTCATATTTAGTGCTCAGTCCAAGTTTACTTACAATTGTTCACAAGATATAGCTATGATATTAAAGATGCTTACTATTCTTGACTGATTGGAATAAGCATAAAAGATACTGCTATAGTTGTGTTTGGACTACAGTTCACTTCTTTTTGAAATAATCCATGAGAATGCAAGAGTTTCTCATAAGTTGAAATAGAATAAAATTTTAACCGATTTTTTCCTCTCATATAGATTTACATCGGGGCCGCTCATAGGAGTGTTTTGTGATTAACACCTTAAAAATATCAGTAGTATTTAGTGATGACGGTAAATTCTGTTCTTTGTAAAGCGCGTTAGGAGATAATTTCCGAAATACATACGTCCTTTTAAGTAATCATCGGAAGTAATCTGTCTGTTTATTCCAAACTTTGAGATAAACAATTTACTAGTTTTTAGTAAAACTGGTGCATCTAAATTTTACGTAGTGACTAGCTTTAAGTTGAATGCGATGTACATATGTATTCAACTAATACCTAATTAGTAATAAATACTGTCATATTTTTACGGTTCAAATAAGGTTTTACAGTGTAAATCGTTGTAAGAAAATAACAGAACTGCCTAGCAGGATAGAGTCATTTTTGATAAACTTGCATAATTATACATAAAAAAACGAACAGTAAAATACATGGGATCAGATATCAAATGAAACATAAGCTTTTGGAGGATATTGACTTCACAGGTTATTTACACACTAATGAGATTTAAACTTAAGTTGAATCTTAATTCTTGCATAAGTAATTATCACTTTTCAATGCTTTGCTTTTGAAGGTAATTTTCATCACGAAATTACATCAATAACAAAACAATTGAGAACCAGGAGGCACTAGAGAGTTATTTTGTTTTAGCTTAAAACCCCAAAGAGATAAGCAATTATTACTTCACAGGTACTCATAACCTCCCGATTATTTAACTAAGGCTTTTAAAAATAAGTTGATTTATCGAAACCAGTGAATAGTGGAAAAAAGAAAGTGAAACAGTATAATGAAACTGAGAATTGAAACTAAATAAGTTATACATATGTATTCATATAATCACATAGGTTGTTGATTTGAGGTTTGTCTATGGTTTATATCATATTACTGAAATATCATTTGTATGACTGTGTCTATATATGAACAGTAATTATTGAATTAATAATGAATTTTTCAAGATAAAATAGAAAGTCAGTACGATAGGCAACCCCAAGTGATTTTCATATAAAGTGGAATAACAATATCGGAAAGGAATAAATCACCAGCGGCAACTATAATTAAGGTGATAAAAAGTAAAAAAACCATAAAAAACACGGAACAACACAGAGATATACAGTAACATGAAATAATCTTGTTTGTCACGACGTAATTAGAGCTTGTGAGAAGCCATTTGTTGAAAACTGGTATGATAAGTTTGGGAGTTGTAAAATCTTTAAAGATTAAGATTTTGGTCCATTTCCACAACTCATAATCTAGAGCTTAGATAAATAGGAAAAGGAATTATTGGGACTAGATATCTAAAGCAGATATAGACGTAATAATTGAGATACAGATAATTTCTTTTTCTAAATGATTATTACATAAGTGAGTTTCAAGTCATGATTGCAGACTGTGACGAAGTTGGTTAGAAATGATTTAAGGGGTTAGTGAAGTGATTGATTTATGTGGTTGTAGTTGTACACTGTTAAGGAGTCTCAAAGTATAAAAGAATAACCATAAAAACTCTATCTCAAACGCTTTAAACGCATGACGCCTTCATACGTGTAATATCGGTAGTAACGATTTTTCGAACCCAATAGATAAGTAGAGGAGTCCCAAATTAAGATTTCATCCACTAAATAACGTAATGCATACTTTCCAAATGTAAGTATGTAATGTTAAACTAACCACTTTGGTTCTTTACTAGTTTGCTCTTGATTAACTCACTTAAAAATATAATTGTACCATTCCATGTTTGAAGACTTAATCTGACATGTCAGGCAACTTATTTGAAGTAATTAGAATTTGAAACATTCACTTAACAACCATTATAGATACTTCATGACTAGAAAGTAATCCAGGTAGTTTTCATCAATCACTGATTATCGTTAAGAATTCAAATGGATTTTTAAAACGTTTTCCTACAAATCAACCCTGTATTTGTTAAAAATGTTTTCTCAAACAAACCAAAATAAAGAAAATAAACAAAATAACTTAATTTTCTATAAACGAACACAAAATATTTGAAATTATAATTTACTAATTGATATTTAATATCAAAATTATGGGAATTAATTATCGAGAAGAACGAAGTCATGGTAAGCTATTATGTTGTTTCTTTATACACTAGTATACCTATTGATAAATGGTTAGAATTCACTAGTGGTTTACTAGAGAACGACAATACTCTTTCTGACAGATGTCCTTCAAGCACCAGTTTAATCATGAAATCGTTAAAACTCTGATTAAATTCGACTCTACTGACTAACAATGGGACGTTATACAAACAAACTAACGGTGTAGCAATGGGATCACCCGTGTCTCCGATTGTAGCCAACCTGTTTATGGCACACATAGAATAAAATATTTTCGCCAACGACGTTAAACCACGAATTTGGCTTAGATATGTAGATGATACATTTGTTGTAATAAAAAAAGAGTCATTTAGGATCTTTATCGAGACGGATCAATACATTTTCATCGCATATCAAATTTACGAACGAGAATGAAAATAAATATGGTGAGCTACCATTTTTAGATTGCTTAGTGAAAAGAAATCTCAATGGAATTCTAAATCTATCCATCTACCGAAAGCCTACACACTCTAATCATTATAATGACTTCAATTCAGCACATCCTTTCAGTGCTAAGATCTCACTAGCCCTAAATCTTTTTATAAGAATTGACAGGATTATCATATCAAAGGAGGATAAAAGAAAGAACAAAGAAATGTCATTAGCATCTTACAAATTAATAATTTTCTTATAAAGATCATTAGAAGTATATTAAAACAAGACGTTTCATTGCGCAATAATAATAATTCGAATGAAATACCATGAATTGGTACTGAAGTTTTACCATATCGTCATGGCACAACGGAAGAGCTCCAAAGAATCTTAAAACAACACAGAATTAAAGTATATTACAAAACAACAAACGCACTTCAAAATACTTTAGTTCGCTTAAAAGAAAAAATCCCTATCATGCCTACACAGAACTGAGTCTACAAATTAGGTTGTACTGATTGTGATGCTTTCTATATTAAAGAGTCATCTCGAGAAATCTTGACTAGAGCCAAAGAACATATTGGGTACACAAAGAAACCTCCTAATAATCCCGTAGAACTGGATAGACTTCAAATTAAATCGGCAATAGCAGTTCATGCTATTTTCAACGACCACCAAATCGATTTCCAAAAATATCAAAATATTACAAAAAGCTTTTTCCAATTACAAAGAAAAAAGAGTATCTGAAGCGTTCCATATAATGCCTAATCATACTGTTTTCAATAGAAACGAAGGCCTTACCATACATCCTGCTTGGACTATCTATCCTAGCCAACTGGTCTGATATTCTTCACAATTCACATTATTATCTTACAAATTAAACTCTTTTCTTTATCATCATAAAGGTCATACATTTTTCATCTTTAACAGTGCACACTTACATAAACACAAATTAACATACATGTGGCCTATGAATCACCTTGACCGAGATGACATGACATTGATTTATTCAGGCTTGTTCTTTGATTGATCACATAATATTCGTGTTGTTCCGTTGTACTATTTAAACTTGGATTATTTTAATTTGATTATTTATTCTCTGAAGAATTGGCTTACACTAAGTCACGAAACGTCAGAAAATCTAATTTTTATACTCATTGGGATATTACAAATATATTATTTATTAATAAAGTGAACAGTTTACTCTATATTTTAATCGAAATATAAATATCTTAATTTTCAGTGTAAATTATTTGAAATGTTTATTGTTATAAATATCTTGTTTTAAATATTTTTTAAAAATAGGTGAGACTATAATTTATGGACGACATTTGAGTGACGACAAACTGACATTGAGAGTGTCCACCTTATAACCAGAACCAAGTGAGGAATTAGAATTATGATTTACAGTTGATGATTAAGGTTAGGAATTAGATTTAGGGTTTTCATCACGAACTGACATCAACTATATTGCTAAAACTCTATTCATCCAAATGGATGAATGAATTTCGCGCCGAAATCTGAGATCTGTTACTATATACGTGATTGGTTCGTCTATAAATTCTAGTCTCGCCAAAAAATGAATTCGAAAAAAAAATGAAAAGAAGTTAGGACCAGCCTACATAATAAAATAGTTTACAGTATCCTTGCAAATGTACTCATCCTCACCCCCCTCCATTACACATAAATTCAGAATGTCATCTAGATCTACATTGTAACAAATTATCGAGATAAAAAAAAACTAATTTAACACCACTTATTGAAACTAGTATACTTTTAGTTTCTTTTTTATTTTCATATTACTGTTAGGCTTATTTATTACGTATTATTATTCATTAATAAGATGTAAAGAAAGTATAGTCTATTATTTAAATACAATAAATTTCTCAATATGGATTAAAACAAAACTGATATTTATAAACAATTGAAAATTGAAATGATGATTTATTCATATAAACATAATCTTGTTATTAAATAGATTCATTTTTGAATGTAAAAATTATTTTATTAAAAATTTAAATGGACAATTTAATTTATGATCCCAATATTGAATTGAAAGATTAATTTGCAGTTTTTATTTGTTAGAATTACTTCAAGTAAATTTTAAAAAAGTTTTCAAACTTTGCAAATGTAGTAATACAATGAATATTTGATCTATAAGATTATAGTAACTCACGTGTAATTGAGTTTGTTCACATTTAATTCGGTTAAATCATTTTGTTAACTTATTAACGAACTGAGTCATCCGTACAACGACAACAACTTATCTATACCACTGTATCTTTATTATTGTTGCGAATGTGTGAACATGTATGACTGAGCATTGCTTACTGCCTACGCATTTATTCATGCTGCTAGCCTTACTACTAACCGCTCAATGGATTCGATGATTCATTCATTTCACTATGTATATATATATGTCCATGTTATTCATGTTCATTGCTCTCGCTCGCTCGCTTGCTCGCTTGCCTGCTTGCCTTTCGGCACAACACTTTCATGCTTGTTTTTAACGCACCTGTAATTTTGGATATCCATGTGTGTATGGTCTCATAATAAACGTAATCAACACTTCGTATTCGCCTTCTGATTAATATACCGTTGGGGCGTTATCTAAGTGACGGTAATCAAGACGAACTGTATACGAAGTTTAAGGATTATATTGAATACCGACCACCACAAGATAATAATTATAATTTGATCTTATGATTTAAATTTCTAGTAATTTCAAAATACGTCTATATTTATTGGTGGATCATAAGATGGTGATTAGAGGTAGTCAACAAAAAACTATAGACCTAGGTTTTGTGTTACTTGACACCCGTCAGTAGGGTGTACCTGTAATCTTGAGGGAACTGATGCTCCCTGACAAATTCGATTCCATGCCACTTAACTTCATAGTCAAAGATGTTACCCCTGAGCTATTATTTTTGTTAATATTGTATTAGTGTAGAGTAACAAGCTATTTGGTAAGCTAACTCTTTAACTAACGGAAATGTTCTATTGCTTCAAGTTTCAAAATAATAATACAGTGAAAAGTAGAAATGATGTACACAATATTTAAACTTTAAACAAGTCTAGTTTTCACAGTTGAAGGGTTGTTAAGCAGTTCAACAGTGTTATAAGTATTTAAATGAAATCATATTTAAATAATTTGAAAATTCGGTACGATAGTTCTCTCTAAGTAGTTTTTATCATGCATTGAAATCAGTTGCAAAACAATGAAACATTAGAACATTATTTTGCTTTTGTTTGTAGCCTCGCAGCATTGCTTACTGGATACTTTCACATAAGATAAAGCCAATGGTCTTTAGATGTTTCAATGGATGCAATACATATAAATTACTGAGTCAAAATCCAATTAATAATAACTTGTAGTTAACAAGATCGTTGGTTTGTTAATAATTTATACTATTTACTACAACCTGTTTCATGCTAATTTTTTTAAGGATTCCCAAATGACCCTACACACTTGGAGTTCTCAAATTGAATTTTGTTTACAGATGATTAAATCATATTGTACAATTATAGTGTCATTTAAATTTGGTTAACAAAACTTATGGAATGGTATCACTAACTTTCGATTGATCATTTTTTACATAGTATGAAAAAGTAGTTTTGCAAATTAGTCTTCTCATAAGAACAAACATCAAATTGTGGATCGATTAAAGTTTTAAAATATGATCACTGAATTCCAGCTCAGTGATTATATCGTGACGCTCTCATTGCAAGTCCCTTACATCTTGGGTCTGACTGTAGTCCAAATCGTAGACATGAGTCAAATGAGTGACTATAAACTAGAAAAAAGCCACCATTTAGTACTTTCTAGTTTTCAGTGGTTTCTAAATGTATAATATTTCATGCAGTATAAAGTCTTCAACAACAATTTGGAATAATTTTTGAAAACTTTCACTTAAACAGTAATAAAAGGCTTGTTTGCGTATATTGTGAGATAAACTTAAGTATTTTCTCAAAATGTTTAAAAATACCCTGTATGTTGTTTGTTCATAATAGTTGTCTCGTCTACCGCAATAACAACGTGCTAAATGCAGCACTGCAGAATATATGCACCAGATGATATCTAACATCCTATTTCCCAGTACTCATGGTATAACAAACCCTTCGAAATACCTCCAGTCTGCAATCATAAGCGTATGTTATCGCTGTTTCCATTATTCAAAATATTCAGTGAACTCATAATAGTTTTCGCCTACATCATTGTATCATGTTTTTTGCAGACTTGAATGAAATACAACTATCTGAGTAGTGAATAAGAAAGCGAGACAGCACAATATCAATTTGTTTTTCAGTATAGAAGGCTAATGATGTACTGGTCGTACGTCATAATATCAGTGTTCATAACCTTCAGTAAAACCCTTAAACTGTTATAATAGAGCTGCTTTTTAAATGGGATGTCTTAATAAATGCCCTTAATCTTTTATAAATTTCTAGCGCTTTTTTTCTCAGTTTCACTAAAGATTTAGTGGCTCAACTTGGGCATTTATTGAACTATTTTGCGAGACCATAATTTATAGACGAACCAATCACGTATATAGTAACAGATCTCAGATTTCGGCGCGAAATTCATTCATCCATTTGGATAAATAGAGTTTAGGCAATATAGTTGATGTCAGTTCGTGATGAAAACCCTAAATCTAATTCCTAACCTTAATCATCAACTGTAAATCATAATTCTAATTCCGCACACAGGTTTAAAATCTTCATTTTGTCCTGTTTATTAGGTGGACACTCTCAATGTCAGTTTGTCGTCACTCAAATGTCGTCCATAAATTATAGTCTCACCGACTATTCGTATTCTATTTCCTTTATAAGAATAAATAAATTTTAGAATCGTTTGCATGATTATTTAAGTTTCAAATTACATTTTAAAGAACATATTATTGTACTTTCATTTATCAGATTATATTTTATTTTTACTGTTATTAGTATTAAACAGTCAAATATATATTACATGGGTTATTGCTACATTGACGAACATAACTAGAAAATATCATGTTGATACAACTTTAGCAAGAATCAGATGAATAATTTTTCTTTTCATTTTCAGTATTTCCATAAGAATAAAAGGTGTTGTAATATGTAGAGTTTGAGCATATATTTCTTCTTTACAGTTCAATTAGTATTTTGTTAGTATCAGAAGGGGTTTTGTGGAGATTGTAGTAATTTCAATAGCTGAGACGATGAGTCAACTGAAGCTAAACCACCATGAAAAGCCTGGAAGCACTGGACGGCCACTTCGTCCAATTGTGGAACTCTTCAACAGTGCGCAACCATGACCCCACTCGTGGGTTTCGAACCCAGAACCTATCAGTCTCCCACGCAAGCGCTTAAGCACTAGACCACTGAGCCGGCATCCATCCGTGTTAATGTTTAGCTTTAACTAATCTACGAAATCGAGTGACACATCCACCGTTGTCATCAGGTCCTGGGTTCGAATCCCACGAGTGGGGTCATAGTTGCGCACTGCTGAAGAGTCCGACGATAGAACGAAACGGTCGTCCGGTGCTTTCAGGTTTTCCATGGTGATCTAGCTTCAATTGGCTTATGATTTCAACTATTGAATATATTTTGTTTATGAAATAACGAATTCACTGTTCAGTAATCAATAATGCGTTGTTTCATTTGATCAATGTTACCAATTTTGTAGAATTACCTTTATTGATTATGTTTATTTTAATTTATAAATTATATTACCCTTTTTTTAAAAAGGAATTGTTTAACATCATCCTAATTCATTTTAAAGTTTAAATGAATTGTCTTTGATAGAATATAACAACTAGATCTTGAGTGATTTAAGGGAAAATGAATTGATATTATTTTATTAAAATGATCAAGTTAATGTATTTTGTTTTCCTTATAAATGTTCGTTATTATTTAAGTTAAGGATAAATTTAAAACTGATTATCTTTTTTTTAAAGTGTAATCCTTCATATTACTTATATACTTAAAACAATTATAAACATAAGAGAGCAAAATTTGGTTTACTTGTTATAAGTTAAAAATGAAAAACAACAGTCATTTAGAATGTTTAAGGTTACAAGGTCACTAACTTTCCGTTTAAAAGAAAATCAGTATGTCTCAAAAGAAAAACAACCTCTAAATATGTTTTTAAATATACCACTTTTGTGATAAATAATAGATTGATTCTAATAAAATAGCTGAAAATAACAGATCTAAATTTGTATATTATTAGTAGTTATAGACTATGCGAATGGATAATAATGTTCTATCAACTTCGTTTAGTTAATTTTAATTTTATCACACTGACTTATGAAGAATGTTTGCACTAACTTGAATTAATAACAACTATATTATGAAGAATGGTTGGAGGTCCATGCTCCTCCACAAGGGGTAACAGTCGTAAGTAAGTAAGTAATGTTATGAAGAAAGCTGATTAATTATCATTTAAAATTTATAAAACAGTTCGTCTCTGATAAATTTAGATAATGTAATACGACGGCAAAATCTATCAAAGCTATCTGATATGTACTATCTCAATACACTTTGAAAAATCCGATCGAATCCTGTTATTATTAATATATTCAGACTGGTATAATCTATATTGTTTTTTCCATTAACTTTATATTTCTTATCTTGCAGTTTGTCGAATTGACCTCTATTTTGGATATGTGATTGTTCGAAATGTATTGAGTATGTATAACATAATAGTGATAATCTTGATCTTCTCATTGGAATATTTAATTTTAAAATAACTGCAATAGTCTGTGCCTCACAATCTCCCATTAATAATGACAGAAATTCATGAAAACCGTTAAACCACTTGTCTAGTTTCTTACGGTAAGGGTATTATTCGAATAAGTTATATTGATAACGTTTCAACTGTTTATTTTATTGAAATTCTATTATGGTGCTTGAAAGTACGTGGGTGAAGCCAATGAGTATTTTTCCTCACATTGAATGAAATCCATAAAATCCTAGTACGCTATGTTAAAAATGAAGAAGTGAACTACCTGTTATAGAAAATGAAGACTATAAGTGTTGTGTAAGAATCTGAAAATAATATACATGTAAGTATAATCGAAGTTAGGAAACGACGGTACTTTTAGGTAAATAAACTTTTGGATGACTGTTTATTATTATACTTCTTATAAGTTGTATTTCATCATAAGTAATTGAAGATTTTCCATGACAATTTGTCATGGATTTCATTGAAACTAATTTTATACCAGGTTTTTTCTGTCACACCTTTTTTTCTGACGTACCGGGGTTATTTTTAAGAAACTATGGATCAGTCTTTTTAATTAGACAAATAGTTACTTAGTCATCACTATCTTTCAGTAATCTGAGTAATTTCCAGTAATTGTTAATCAGTACAGACGTAATGTCTATCCTAAGGATCTGTAAACAAGTATATTCCGACAATAAATTCTCAAAACGACGCTTTATTTTGTTTTGAATTATTAAGTGAAATCGCTTAATTTGTCACTGGTTCTGTACCCACTTCCTGTCTTAATTTAAACGTAATTTTAATTTTGTAATACTTAGTAATTAGCTACCCACTTAATAATCATGACTCAAGTTCCTAAACACCATTTTTTAGTTTCCTAATGTACAAAAACGTGAGTAAAAACATTAAGATCAAAATCAATTCATCTGATAAAGTCACTTAATTGACATTCAAATTTACTAAATTTGTACAACAGTGATTTAGATCACTACATACTAATGGTAATTAATTTCAAGACTAAAATTAAGTCAATAAGAAAAAATGTTTAAGAACTAAGTGTATAATTATTTCATAGGATACCAGACGTTTATGTCATAGTCTGTAGGGTGATGCAAAGAAACTGGAATGCATATAGAATGCAATCACTGTGATAAATTAATGAAATTTCATTATATTTTCGACTACTAAATTAATTCAATTTAACTAAAAGACATTGCGATATTTTAGAACTAAATCCCTTTCGTATTATATACAATAGTATGAAACATTGAATTTTAATTAATTGGTTGCATTTTTGTTTAATGCATTAATTTAAAACTTATGCATGGCATGTGTTTATAGAAAAATAGATCCCTATTGTACTCTATGATTCACCAATAATAATAAAATGTTGAAGTTAGACACTAGCATCGTTCGATCCCGGCTCATTAGTTGAGAAGCTAAAAGTTCGCGCGCGAGACTGAAGGTCATGGGTTCAAATGTAGCGTGAGGGATCGCGGATGCACATTGCTCAGGAGCCCTATGCTAGGACAAAACAGCCGTCCGGTGCTTCCAGGTTTTCAATGCTGGTTTAACATTGACTGACTCATGATCTCAATCTAAGCTTAACAATTTCCACAACCTTTTACTGACAATAAAATGCAGAATGGATCTTTCTAAGATCGATACTAAGAAACATATATGGTGGGAAAGGAGTTACTTAATAGAAAAAAGCACAACAAATCCAACCAGTATTTAGAGTCATGATGAAAGTAGGTGAGAAAAATTAATAACTTGGATAACAATAAGAAAAATTATTGTTTCTAGATTGATTTCATTAATGATTAATTGCAAATGTTCGATGAGAAAATTCGCGTTGATAAAATTCTCACAATATAACTTAATTAGAAATGATCCCAGTAATGTTTATCACAAAAGCGTAAACACCAGTAACTAAATCCCTAAAGCTATTTTCTATTAAAGAACATGTGTATTGAATAGTGGTAATTAAGAATGGTGGCTAAACTCAACGTCCCAACAATTTAAAATGGAAAAAAAAACTAGAAAAAATGTTTTGAAGGAAAAAAATCATAAATAAAAAATCTTGTTATCATGTTTTGATTGATTATACCTTTCATAATGAGCTTCTTAGGAACTTTTTAATAAAAGGGATTACATTCTTGTTTCTATTTGGAGTTTTTTTTAGGTTGATTGTTCTAATCTTGTTTAAGTGGTTGGCACATAAATAAAATTCCCATTTCAATTGAATAAAATATACATATAAATTTAATTAAAAAAGATAAATGAAAATCAAATGACCTTTGAGTTAAGTAAATAATATGAATCGTATGAAACAGATAAATAGTTGAATTTATTTGGTTAGATTTGACCGTTTCATTTTGAACCGTTGAATAAGTGTAAACACCAAGTTTTATACTAAAAGCAAAACTATAAATTAGAGGTTTAAAGTAGGCTGTTGAAGTCTTTTTTAAACTGATGATAAATTCTTATTTTGAATTGTACACAAAAGGGGGGTTTAAATTACTAATAGTCAAGGCTTTAATAAGCTTAAGAATTCGTCCTTGACAATTTCTACACAACGTTCTAAAAGCTGTATTAATGTCAATTTTGTGCCTCGTTTCAACTATATATTTCGCTATCGATGAACCTGGTTTTCTACCTCCCACATTGATCGGATCATTTGACACACATTGATTTTGAAGCACATGTTCACTGACCCTTGATTGCATTGTTCGATTACTCCTCCCTATGTATGTGTGTCCACACAAACATGTAAATTGGTGAATACAATGGGATGCGACGTAATCATTAGTGCATTGTTTGGTTCTATTTGTGTATATCATAATAATCATTATGCAGAATTAGAGACTACAGCTTCAAAAATGTTTGTTGGACAAAAAGAACATGATTAAAGAGTAATATGTTTGCATGATAAGAATACCAGTGTTGACAGTGAAAGTAGCTGTCAGCTACCAAAGTATTGGCATTATACAAGTTATGGTAGCATTAATCAATATAAATCTAAAAAAAAACTGAATTAAATTTGTTATTTGAAGATAAATCTATGCAGTGAGAAATCTAATTTATTCTGGTGATATTGAAGAGGTGTCTAATGGAAATGACACATACATAAACAATATTTTAAAGGCGAAGTTTTCTTTAACAATGATGATACGTTTCTATTTAGTTTTTTCTGAGTAGGTATAATCACACAAAAGAATAGTAATTAACTTAAATCAATACTTAGTTCACAAACACGAGGACCACTAAAGAGTAAATAAAAAATGATACTGGTTGGAGCTTAATAATAAAATAGAGTAGGAACCATAACACTACACGATTTTATCCATAGATCAAATAGCTTTTCATTGATAAAATCGTTTACCATGACACTAACTGATTTGATATCGAATCATACAGTAATCAGTTTTCTCATGAGTCCTAATATATCTACTTGCAAATGGCAAATTGAGCTAAATAAAGCCTAAATAACTCTGATTGCTTCCGACTACATAGGAAAGTAATTATTTTATGAGTTTATAAACAAAAAAATCTCCGTTGTGTCTCTCAGGCATTTACTGGCCAGTAGTCCAAATATACATAAGGATATTTGGTATAAGTTGTAAATAATTAGTTTGTTTACAGTAAAGCCAAATAATGTGCGAAATTAAACTACCAGATGTTGCTTTACTTGTCTACCCATTTTGCTTTCATATAGGCTATAAATTACGATGTAGTTTTTAGGTTGAATCACTAGCATTATTACTAGTTTGTGTTTCTTTTTAAGTAGATAAAAGATAACATAACAGACAGAACTGTTATAACGTCACAGTATTTTTAAACTATGCTATCACAGTGATACCCCTTTGCTCATATAATATTTTTACTTAAACGACATTTGTTAATGAGAAGTGGCCTGTAAAACATTTTACCTACTTACTAACGCTTGTTATCCTTCGCGGTGAAGCATAGGCCACCCACCAGCATTTTCCACCGAAGTCTGTCCTGGCCAATTCTTTCGGGTTGTTATTGATCCTTTTTTAAATTTCCGACGGAGTGTTTTCTTTGGCCTTTCTCTTTTCCGTTTCCCTTCAGGATTCCAAGCAAGCGCTTGCCACGTGATGCAAAAACATTTTACTTAAGTTTAAAGATGTCACAAAAATGGGGCTTTTTGAAAACATACAATAAATTTATCAATGTACCACCATACTATAATCAACATGTATGTTATTTGATCTTACGTTTTTGCAAACGAACAATTCTACTATGTCTCAACTACTATGTAGTGTAAAATACTGTGAAAGTTGTATTTCACATCTGTTTCACTAAATGCCTCATTAAATTAAGTTATTTGGCTATCATAGAACAGGTGGACAAAAAGGAACGAAACAAATCTAAATCATGAATTATCAAAGCTGAGTTTTACCTAAACAGTAAGGATATTGAATCAAAGAACACTGTACAACCGTAGATCAATGTAAGTGTACACAGTTTCTCATGTAGAAAAAAATAGTTGGTTAATGAATAAATTCTCAGATTTCAGTTCATGATCAGAGTACGGAGTAGTTGTTCAGTCAGTATCTTACGTAGTTGGCTATAAAATAATACAAACTGTTTGCCAAATATTTGGTTCTATGTCAATTTATCTATGTACCAACAAATTACTCGACATTATACAGTACTTTGAAACAGATCAACTGATCCCTGATCCCACTTCTTTAACGCAATGACGATATACAGTAAGAACACTGATATTTGTCTCCAGTTATCACTTGCAAATGTGAATGTAATAACAGTCATACCAACATCGATATTTTGGCCAGTTTAACAGATGTTCAATTATCATAACGTTGTATGAAGTTATCAAGATTGATCAGAAGCATATTTCCTTACTTACTTACTTACTTACTTACTTACTTACTTACTTACTTACTTACTTACTTACTTACTTACTTACTTACTTACTTACTTACTTACTTACTTACTTACTTACTTACTTACTTACACCTGTTACTCCTCGTGAAGGAGCATAGGCCGCTCACCAGCATTCTCCATCCAACCCTGTCCTGGGCAATCCTTTCCAGCTCCTTCCAGTTGTAATTCATCCTTTTCATATCTGCTTCTATTATCCGACGTAATGTGTTCTTTGGCCTTCCTCTTTTCCGCTTCCCTTCAGGATTCCAAGTTAGAGCTTGCCTCGTGATGCAGTTTGACGATTTGCGTAATGTATGTCCTATCCATTTCCATCGTCTTTTCCTAATTTCCTCTTCAGCTGGAAGTTGGTTTGTTCTCTCCCACAGAAGGCTATTGCTGATGGTATCCGGCCAATGGATGTTGAGTATCTTGCGTAGACAGCTATTTATAAATACTTGTACTTTCTTGATTGTGGTTGTTGTAGTTCTCCAAGTTTCAGCTCCATACAGTAGAATTGCCTTGACGTTCGTATTGAAGATTCTCACTTTGATATTGGTTGAAAGTAGTTTTGAGTTCCATATGTTCTTCAATTGTAGGAATGAGGCCCTTGCTTTGCCAATCCTCGCCTTTACGTCTGCATCTGAACCTCCATGTCTATCGACGATGCTTCCCAGATATGTGAAGGATTCTACATCTTCCAGAGTTTCGCCATCAAGGGTAATTGGATTGCTGTTCTCCGCTTTGAATTTGAGGACCTTAGTTTTCCCTTTGTGTATGCTGAGGCCTACTGATGCAGAGACTGCTGCTACATTGGCTGTCTTTATCTGAATCTGTTCACGTGTACGTGATAGGAGGGCTAGGTCATCTGCGAAGTCCAGATCGTCTAATTGGTTCTGAGCTGTCCATTGTATTCCGTGTTTTCCTTCAGATGTCGAGGTCTTCATAATCCAGTCGACCACCAGAAGAAAGAGGAAGGGAGAGAGTAAACAGCCTTGTCTGACTCCGGTCCTTACTTGGAATGCATCTGTCAGCTGTCCTCCATGCACTACTTTGCACTGTAGTCCGTCGTATGAGTTCCGGATAATATTGACAATCTTCTCAGGAACTCCGTAGTGTCGAAGAAGTTTCCATAATGTCTTCCTAACTACACTGTCGAATGCCTTTTCATAATCAATGAAGTTGATGTATAGTGACGAGTTCCACTCAACTGATTGTTCGACGATGATCCGTAGTGTTGCAATTTGGTCTGTGCACGACCGATCCTTTCGGAATCCAGCTTGTTGATCTCGAAGTTGGGCATCTACTGCATCCTTCATCCGGTTCAGCAACACCCTGTTGAAGACTTTCCCTGGTATTGACAGTAGTGTAATGCCTCTGTAGTTTTCACATTTGCTCAGATCTCCTTTCTTTGGAATCTTGACGAGGTGTCCTTCTTTCCAGTCCATTGGCACTTGTTCCTCCTCCCAAATCTTTTTGAATAGAGGGTAAAGCATGCTTGTGGTTACTTCGACGTCTGATTTCAGTGCTTCAGCTGGTATGTTGTTGGGTCCTGCTGCTTTCCCGTTCTTGATTTGTCTGACGGCCATTCTAATTTCTTCCGTAGTTGGTGGATTGACATCTATAGGAAGATCTGTGTGTGCTGCTTCGATGTTCGGTGGATTCATTGGAGCCAGCCTATTCAGGAGTTCCTCGAAGTATTCTACCCATCTGTTTCGCTGTTGTTGAATTTCAGTGATTGGCTTGCCTTCTTTGTCTTTGACCGGCCTCTCTGGTTTACTGTATTTCCCTGATAGTTTCTTCGTTGTATCGTAGAGCTGTTTCATATTTCCTTCTCTAGCAGCTTTTTCTGCCGTCGTTGCTAATTCTTCCACGTATTTCTTCCTGTCGGCTCTAATGCTCCTCTTCACTTGCTTGTTTGCTTCTATGTATTCAGCTTGTGCTTGGACTTTCTCTGCTCGTGTTCGGCTGTTGTTAATTGCTGTCTTCTTGTTCTTCCTTTCTTTGATCTTGTCCAGTGTTTCTATAGAGATCCATTCCTTATGATGGTGTTTCTTTAGGCCCAGAACCTCTTGACACGTTGAAGTCAATGTTTCTTTGATGCCTTTCCAGTTGTCCTCCATGGTAGTTTCTTCTTCTTTCAGTAGATCTTGAAAGGCTTGGAATCTGTTGTTGAGAGCTATCTTGAATTCATTGAGTTTGTCAGTATCTCGAAGGAAGGCTGTATTGAACCTTTGTAGTGCTGTTTGTCCACTTGTCCAGTTCTTTTTTAGCTTCAGTTTTAAATTGGCTACAACTAGTTGGTGATCTGAAGCTACGTCAGCTCCTCTCCTGGTTCTCACATCTTCCATTGTCCTTCGGAATTTTTTTGATGCAAATATGGTCTATCTGGTTCTCTGTAGTGTGGTCCGGTGAGATCCATGTAGCCTTGTGTATACGTTTGTGTGGAAATATTGTGCCTCCTATGACTAATTTGTTGAATGCACACAAATTTGCAAATCTTTCTCCATTTTCGTTCCTCTCTCCCAGTCCATGTCGTCCCATAATATCTTCATATCCAGTGTTGTCTATTCCGACTTTGGCATTTAGATCTCCCATCAGAATGGTGAGGTCCTTTCTTGAGCATTTCTCTATGATTGACTGCAGCCGCTCGTAGAACTGATCTTTAATGTCGTCGTTGCTATCATTGGTGGGTGCATAACATTGGATAATATTCATTAAGATCCCCTCCTTCTTTGTTTTGAATGATGCTTTGATGATTGTGGATCCGTGGGATTCCCATCCTACAAGTGCATTTCGTGCTACTTTGGACAGCATTAGAGCAACTCCCTGTGTGTGTGGAGCATTGTCCTCTTCGTGACCGAAGTATAGCAGCATCTCTCCCGTATCTAGCCTTTTCTGTCCAGCTCGAGTCCAATGGGTTTCGCTGATTCCTAGTACTGCTAAGTTGTATCTCCTCATTTCCGTTGCTATTTGGCTGGTCTTCCCGGTTTCCCACATTGTTCTAACGTTCCATGTACCTATAAAAATTTTTGCTCTGGTTGTTAGAAGGGGCATCGGCCTCGTGGCTTCCGATGGAATTCGGCTTTCACCATGAAGCGTCA
Source organism: Schistosoma haematobium (assembly GCF_000699445.3). Classification (NCBI taxonomy): domain Eukaryota; kingdom Metazoa; phylum Platyhelminthes; class Trematoda; order Strigeidida; family Schistosomatidae; genus Schistosoma; species Schistosoma haematobium. The sequence continues at coordinate 45,391,970 of NC_067196.1, read as the reverse complement.
TAGTTCTTCTAAATGAAGACCTAACTCTCAGGGCAGAGTTAAAATGGTTTGAATTATTTTTTCTGGTAAGCGTTTTTTTAGCGAGTTAGTTTTCTACGGGATGGGGACGCTAACCCCATGCCCAACCCTCCTCCTTTACCCGGGCTTGGGACCGGCAGTAACTCTAGAAGAGCTACAGGCGGAGTTATATTTCCTTAAAGTATAAAAAAATTTACTAGTACGTATTTTCCAAATTTAAAGTTATTCAAAATTCTAATGCATTAATATAAGTTTCTTGTATCTTATATAAAACACTGCGTACTATTCGAGAATCCCTGTTGTGATAAAATTAATCAACAAGCCATTCTATCATATACCCTCATTGTTTAGTTGAATTTCCACTTTTTCTATTTATGAAGCTAAATAACTAGCAGTGAACTATTACAATACTATTATCCTAATTGAAACTGTGCTAATCATACATTGATTTTATAGCAAAGCTTCCGTATGCATATTTGGCCTGTTAAATAAACTGATATTTGTAATCATTAACAGAGAATTTAATGAATTTTCAAAGAATAAAATATGAAAAAATAAAAAAAACAACTAGCCAAGAGAGAAATATCCTATTAAAAATTCTAGTGAACTAAATCACAGAAAATGGACATGAATAAAACGTATTTAAAGTGCTAGCTACTTTAGGATACAAGATTTGTTAATTGCTCATTAGTTAATGAAATTATTACCTGACTCACAAACTTAATTCTCCCTTAATTATACTAAACCTATAGATTCCATAAGAATGTATCAATTTATTTATACTATTCTTGTTTTATAGAATAGATGGATTCAGAACAACTGATGAATCCTAGATGGGACAATAATCGTATCTTGGATTCTATTACTAATCACTATCCTTCTTTTCTATGAACTTATCACAGAATGGCTATATCAGGATAATCCTCACATAATACACGCATACCAACAAAGACTGATCAAAATCCAGTTCCAAATAACAACAACGATATTATCCAAAGTTTACTAATAATGATATATTTTCCTTTTAAATTCACTTAGTACTGTTTGTTTGAATCTTCCCATTGATGTTAAGGACTGCAATTGATCAGTCTCTTATTAGCATATGTTCATACTGTGTGTATTGCCTCGATATAGCCTTAATTCACAAACGTTATATGCATTATATATGTACTGAGTTCGAGTCTCAGATTGAATATCAGCTCTGAGGTGTAAGTACATCCAGCTGATGAGTCTCAAATAGAACGAAACGCGTGTCCTAAAATTCCACTGCTAGCCACTATCCACCTTTATATATTACTCTCCTATTAGTTTACATAAACTTGTATCAACTCTGAAATAGAAAGACTGTAGATAAATGTAGACAGATTTTCTCTTTTACAACATAAATTATATTCATCACTCATTCATTGAATCAAATTTAAAAAGAAAAAACAAGTAGCTTAGAAATAACTAATTAGTAAAACAAACGTGATTAATTTCAAACACTTGAACACTTGAACTATATTGTTTTATTTATTTATATTCAAATAATTCACATCGTGTGATTTCATTTTATTTTGAAAAAACAAACAAACATAATATTCAATGATAAATAGAAAATTTTCTATTTTTATTTGTTTATTTTCATTTGAAATTTCATGTCAGTTAGTAACAAAAATTTATAAATTATAAAAAAAATTATAAATGATTAATTCACAATTATATACACACACATAGATATCATTGTTGAGATAAGGAACATTCTTGTTATAAATCATTGTTTGATTGATTTTCAGCTAATTTAATTTAAAAAATTTTTTTCCCAGAGATTAGTTTATATTTATTTATTTTGATTTGTATATTTAACATTGAATAACTAACTTTAATCATTTGTGGTTCATTGAAAGTACACAATATAACTTTTATGTAACAACTTTGTAGTATCGATTTAAAATTTGGTTGATAATTTTATAGCGGAACAAAAATCAGTTATATCTAGACTCAAATAATGAAGATGGAAATGACGATTGAGAATTTGATTGAACTGATGAGTCAACTGAGGCTAGACTACCATGGAAAACAAGGAAGCACTGGATGGCCGTTTCATCCTAGTACGGAACTCCTCAGCAGTGCGCACCCCTCGAGATTCGGACCCAGGCCCTGTCAGTCTCGCGTCAGGCGCTTAACCAACTAGACCACTGAGCCGGCATCCAATAATGTTGATGTCTAACCTCAACCACACTAGGACGAAACGGCCGTCCAGTGCTTCCAGGTTTTCCATGGTGGTCTGGCTTCAATTGACTAATCATTTCAATCAAAATCTTAACAATCTCCACAACCCCTAAAAAACTGATGATTGGCAATTTATTATACAGGACTGATAGGTTTTGGATTCAAATCTCACGGGGCGGGATTGTGAATACGCACTGCTGATAAGTCCCACAATAGGACGAAATGGTTGTTCAGTGCTTCCAAGTTTTCGGTGGTCGTCTAGCTTCAATCGACTCATGTTCTCAACCATTGAAATTACTATAATATCCATAAAAACCCTTTTGATATTAATAAATTAACAACCGTATCCTAATACACTGATTCTTATGATCTAATTTACATTGACTAGTAAACATGTCTTAAAGAAATTGAACTGATCAGTACTTAGTACTTATTGATCTTCAACTTAGTGTACGGATACAATTGATAATATCATAGAAATAAACTGATACAACCAAGAAATACAGCTAATTTACTGTTATACAATTATTATTAGCATAAATAATCTGTAGACTGTGCATGAATTGACCAGTGGGATGACATTCAACAAAGTTAAAATATGAAATATGAATTCATTAAAAACTAGTTTCAAAGAGGATTCCTGAAGTACTGTTAACAGTTTGATTCTAGTGGAGATAAACCATAGTGTGGTCGTCATCAATGACATCAAAAGGATACACTGTAACACGTACTAGTTGAAGTTTGAAATGTAAATTACAGGTTTGAGACTGAGTGATATTGCACTCATGATAAAACTTCGAGGTTTTCGGTTCAATCACGTGTGAGTGGATACTGTCTGTTATTAGCTGATACAAATCTAAAAATGGTGGAGGCGTACTCGAACCTACTAGGTTAGTGACCAAATGTTCATTATTCTACTTCATTTATTGTGAGAACTTAGTAGACCCTTATATACATACGTAAATTTATTCTTGTTGGAACAAAATATCAGTATATGACTATTAGTATAGGGTTGTGGAGATTATTAAGTTTTTGGTTGAGATGATGAAAGGATTGATGTTAGACTACCATTGAAAACCTGGAAGCAGTGGGAAGCCATTTCGTCCGTTCATGGGACTCCTCAGCGAGGTTCGAACCCTGGGTCTTCAATCTCACGCGCGAACGCGTGAGAGTTCGCCAATAGGGCGAAACGACCGTTCAGTGCTTCCAGGTTTTCAATGGTGGTCCACCATCAATCGGTTCATGATCTCAATCAAAAAAATCTGTAACTAATTATATACTTATTCTCATAGATTATTACGATTTATCTATATCCGTTTTTAAATCTACGGTTTGTCCATGTATATGGCTATTTATCACTTGTTTTATTCATGGTCAGTTGGAATCAAGTACAAGCTTTGTTTCATGACTCATTCTCTGATTAAGCTTAGACTGATATCCATATCACCTATATTTGTTATGGTCTGGTTTGCCCACTGGTACGTATTCTCATAATATTATCTTCTAAACACAAATGCATATTAAACTATTCGATATTAGGATTATTCCAAATATAATATACGAAATTAAAATCCACAGTCCACGAGTAATGTAATCGTTATGACCTGACAAACCCTGAGAATCTACAACAACATAAATGAATATCTAAAGACGTTTGGGACTTTTGCAACTATCAGTTCATAGGTTAATGAGAAAAGTTTATGTTTCATAAACCATATTATTTCAGAAATGCTTCATTTTTGTGAATATAATTTTAAAAAATTGTATAATTTTACACAAATGAATTCAATAAATAATGCTCAGTCTATTTGAAAGGGAAATAGATTAAAAGGGATAATTAAATTGAATGAATGAGTTTATAAGTAATGTAAAAGTCAACAATGAATATTATCTATTACATTAGCAACTATGTTAATGATCAATAGTAAGCATACTGAAAAACAAACTTTAAACATTTAAAAACGATGAATGAATTGTTTGTTTTTTCTTCCCATACCGATAGAAACTATGTGATAGCATTAATTAGTCTAGGAATGGTTATCGTAAATCGTTGCGACCTTATTGTAAGCTAGAAACATTAGGCTCCTTTTTTAACATACAAATGATAAAACATATGTATTTCTTATGGATGTGACACAAGTTATTTAAACAACATAATATAAGTAGCTTAGTATAAGTTATAAAATAATTAACGGATCAAAAGGTTATCTATTTATATCATAAATTTATTAAAATTATTTTCTGAAAAGAAAATCTTAGCCCAAATGATGGCTAAATACTTGATAAAATTGATACTGATTTTTTTTGGAATTCCTCGTTTAAAAACAAACGTATTTTGTGCTTGATGTTCGATCACTAACTAACACTATAATGGGATAAAGGTTTTAAAAAAATAAAAGTTTATATATATTATTAAAGATGTTGCCTAGTGTTATCGAATAAATCACTGAAATTTGTTGGTAGTACTCTTCATGAACTCACCTGAGTTGAGATACCTATGGAATTGAGAAAACACTCGAATGCTATTTTGTCCTGGTATGAAACGTTTCATCAGTAGCCAGTCAGTAGTTTGTTTGGAGATTAAGATCCTGCAACTAATGTCAGATTATTCAGTTTTCTAAATACATCAGCTTTTAATATACTCTGGATTTCTGTTATAAATTATAAGATATACATTTTTAAAGAATACAATCTAAAAACTAAATTTATCTCTACAATAAGCTATTTTTTTCGAAACGTCATTCAGTTATGTAATCGTCACATATATTAAAGGAAAAATACAGTAAACTGTTGTCATTTTGTGTTACAACACGTGTTTCAATTATTTTCATTATGGGGAACAGCATAGAATATCTCATTTCAGCTAATATGAAATAGGTGGGGAAAAATTGAAAAAAGTAGAACTGTCATTTTTAATTTGTTTAGTTTTTTTTAATATATTAGTTATTGACAAGGGTTTCGCTTCAAATGAACTCATTAAATTCTTTACAACAGAGAAAGGATAATTGTCATTAATCCTTCCTGTTTCGTGAACAGTTTTACTTTTCATAAAATTAATTATTTCATGGTTTTTCATTATCAGCTCGAGTTTAATGTTAATAGATTTTGATGACGTGACCTATTTTATTTATTGTTTTTATGTAAAGTAAATAGTTGATCTATTGGTAAGTGTTTGTATCTTTCGGTTGTTGATATTAATGACCTTAATTAATCAATTTCTAATGAAAAATGTGAGTCGTTAGAGGATGGACTTGATATTGACAGATAGTAACAATGTTTAGCAAAGTTGAATGGTGGCTAGCAGTTCTATTTACGACTCTTCAGATAGATGCATCTAGATTCCACTGTTGATGTTCACACAATGAGTCGAACTCTGTACCTTTTGTTTCAAATAAACAACTCGTTACCTACTGAACCGCGGAGTCCAGCTTTACTAAAGTGTCTGGCTATTTGTAAGTATTAAGGCCATCCGCTTATTGAACACATATTTCAAAAGAGACGAATCATTAAGTCAAAAATGATATTATGTCAATCATTTCAGATAAAATTCATAACCGCCACACAAAATAATGGCTTTCTGGACCGAGCTGTTCAGTGAATGACGCATTAGACGTTTGAAACAGGAGGCAAAGTGTTCCAGTTCTGGTGTGAACATTCACATTATGATGCAGGTAAATCCAACTGATGAGTCTCTGATGGGACGACTTGAATGTTGACGATGCATTAAAATATCCTAGTCATAGAACAGTGGAATAACCAGTAATTGTGTACAAAAACTAGAAAGTGTTAACCAAACCATTATTTGAATAATATTTACATCATAGACTTTTTTTGAAGAAACCAAACAGTTGTTTCATCTTAACGTGGAAATTTTCAGCACTACATACACGGACTAGCTCAGAGACTGTCAGGTTACGAGACTAGTTTGTTAAATTCATACAGGGATTTGGGATCCGGTGTTTTAAACTTCTTACCTCTGTGAATTCGAGAAATAATACATTATTTTTGGGTTTTTTTAATGTTATTAAAAACTAACAAGGAATTTTGCATAAATGGAGGAGGAAATATTTGGTGTAAAATTAAAGCAAACAGGGGGTAAACAATTTGATGCTTATACATGATATAATCCTGGAAAGTGTTAATTGATATGTGGATATGAGATGAAATTGTGTAGATTTTGTTTTTGATTCAAGTTTAAAGTACTGAATCCATTCGATAGAAACAAACGTCACTGAAACTACTTGGCAATCATTTTTATTAAAAAATATTCATCATACAATTGTAAAATCTAGTGTCTTTTTTTAGATAAAACAAAAGTTTACTAATTATGTTTTGTTATTAAATTTTTCAATTTAAAGATTAGTTTTAAGACACCTTTTGAACTGTTAATTAGTTGATATTCTCTTAGAAACATACTTACTTACGCCTGTTACTCCTCGTAGAGGAGCATAGGCCGGCATAAACATACACAAAAGACATTATTTACACTTGAAACAATCCATGAATATTGACGTTTTTAAGCGGAAAAAAGATTATTCAATGGAGTATACTTGGATGTATATTCTCTAAATCAGTGTTAAACGAAATAAACATATCTCCGGTCACAGTTATTTCTGTTAATGTTGCAAAATAATAACTTGGATTAGATGAAATATTGATTCCGTAGATAAATCTGAAACTTATGACTGTTTTTTCCAGTCTATTTGTTTAATAAAACATCGTCGAACATTAATAGTCACCTATTTTACTAGTTTTTAAGAACTATTCAATGTTGCGTTAATCTAATCTAATTAATAATGATAATATATACTATGATACTTTTCGATTTATATCCATTGGAGTGAATAATACGTTTAAATACTAATACTAGTTTCAGATTTTACTAATGTATTTCTACTTCTAAAATATTGTTATTAATACAAACCATCAAATATTTAATGCGAAGGATGAAAGTGCTTAAATTTTATATGAGGTATATTCAAACTACATGGTAATCTTTCATTTTTCCATGGCATTAAGTGCCTGATTAGTATTATCTAAAGTTAAGTTACAATAGTTCTTAGTACTGATCGAATTCGTTTAGAGAGGTTAGATTATAGCTACTAGTCTAACTAACTTGACTTCATGATGAACTTTGTTTGCTTTTGAATAGTTTGGATAAATTATTTGAAGCATTATGTTCAGATTGATTTTAAGTTAGCACTCACTGATCAGACATTTTTCTCCATATCGAAGAAACTGATATTCTCAATGGAATCTAATACGGTATCATCTACTAACACATTCAAAGGTCTTGGAAATTTTTTTACCACAAGAAAATCAGGATAAAATAAACCTTGTGTTTTTATATTCATCTGATAGATATCAGTTTCCAACGTGAACTGTTAGTAAATGAACTCCTGAATTTCAAAATATTTTATTAGTTTTAACCATTACACACTCAATAGAGCAAAAAAAGTGTAGTTTTATATCTTATATTAGATATCGTTCACTGTTAATGGATATCTATTTGAATTTCGTGAACTCTCTTCTTACTTGGATATTCCTTGGTTGTTTATTATTAAACAATTATGACAATTACATTCAAATGAGTATCTTCCCATTGTTACTTAGGACTGCAATTGATCAGTCTCATGTTGACATATGTGCATCCTGTGCAGATTACCTCGCTATATCATAAGTTCTATAATCGAGCACCTTGTAAACACAGGTCACTCAATCAAGACAGACTCTGCGTTCAAAGTCATGTACAAGGTAGGTAGAAGCCTTCCTAAGACAATTAGACTGCATCTTCTTTTGCATTGCCGAGGCAATAGCCATACATTTTGAAAAACCAGAATTATGTGTACAAAAGAGACTGGTATAACCTCTTCTTCTACCATGGTGTTAATGTATTAAATTTTTTCTCCTTCTTCATACTCTTGTTCCCTTACAGCCACCTGCTTCACCTTCCATCTTACCTTCAAATCTTCTACCCCCAACCGGTTTGTTTTTATTTCCACGATCTTTCCGATTACATTTCATCTCTGTTTCAACATTTTATTTTATCATGCTGAGCCATCCTTACCCGATAAATACTTAAGCCATTTGCTATCAAACGATTATTTACTTTCCTTGTTTTATAAAAAAAACTTTGTTTTCTAATACCTTTGTTTATTTAACCTCACTGTCACCATGTCTAACAGAAGTTTATTATCAGTATTATTATCACCCTGTAAAAATAAGTATATATATTTGCGACTGTACAGCTTTGAAAATGAATTCGCCGAAAAGAGAACTCTTCGCTGAACTAATCTTTCTTTCTTACTTAATATCATAAAGTCACAAGCTTTTAGGTAATGATAGATAGTGAAGAACTTGATGGCATTTGAAGCGAACGGTACTGGGTTGGAGTCCCTGAGTGAACATTAACTCTGAGATGCATGTATATCCAGCTGACGAGTCTCAAATAGGACGGAACGTGCGTCCTGAATTCCACTGCTAGCCACTATCCATCTTTGTTTAAGTATAGAGCTTGTTTGTTAATATTAAACAGTTTGTCGACTAAAATAAAACATGGGTAAAAATTATGTCATTCACAAATGTTATTTTTTATTAGTTTACAATATATTCATGTGTTCATCAATATAATGACCTCGAACTTTGTTTGTTTAATATTCTTCTTATATTGTTTCCGTTTCCTCTTTTCACTTTTAAAAAGTTAACGGTAAAATGTTTTTAAACAAAAACAAAATTATCTAAACAATTTTTTAAATGTTCAGTTGTTATGACATTTAAAAAACGACATCAAGTGATGAACAAACGATAAGGAAATCAGTTTGAATAACAATAATAATAATGAAAACAATTAGGTAATTTATATATTACAGATGAATAGTTATTATAACAAACTTCCTTATGTGATAGAATTATATTTACTAAATTGCAATTCATTAACTCATTATTAAATTGTTTATTACAAAAGGCTATAAGTGTTCTAACTTTGTTCTAAATTTGTAGAAATAAATGATTTTAAGATTTTAATCTGTAGTTGATCAACTATTCCTTTATTTTACTTAATTTATAGTTTCATCCTAGAAGTAAGTAAACAAGTTAACAGTTCATAATTAATTTACAATTAATCAATCAAAACACAAAAAATGAATCTGGCACATATATGTTTTAGTCCTATTTGCCATACTGTTAGGTTCATGATTAATTATTATTATTATTAATAACGTAAATTGTTTGAAAGTAAAAAGTGATCTTCATTGATTATACCAACCGATCAAAATGTTGTATTTGGTTTATGATGTGATTACAAACATTGTATTTGATTCATGTATATATGCAATGTTATTGGAAGAGATATTAACATTTGAAGCTTCATCATAATGTATTATTTTGTAAGTTACAGTAGATAAGCAATGGTTTTTCTTTCATAAATTCTTGTACTTATTACTCATTTACTAATTAATAAACTTTGATACTGTCGGAATAACATGACAATTGAACTGGTAAACAATAGTTTTATTCCCAATTGTTAATACAAACTTTGTATCCCAGTGACTAATTATGATCACTGATCTGTTTAAATGACAGTGAAAATAATATTTACTCTCAAAAACCCAAAGTTGATATTTAAAAATATCTTAAAGACCATTAAGTCCAAATACTCTGATGATGTTAATAGGATTCTGATCAAAAATGTGTATTTAAATCAGTCAGTAAATATTTATAATTCAAGTCAATAATGTTTCCTACAGTCATGCAAAAGTGTTCTTTAATGATAATAAAATATATTTACTTCTTTCAGCTCAATATATCAGGTCTAATTCTTTAAATTAAAGCAAACAGTATTTTAATATTAAATCAAAATAGGAAAAATGCAAACATTTTCTACACTTATTTTTGTCATGGTCCGAACAGATTAAAACCTAGAATGTGTGAACAGTTGTTGTAATTCATTTGGAAATGCTTAAGTAAAGCTCACATAAGGAATTACACAAAGTATATCGGGAAATACTTGGTCTTTCCGTAAACTAAAACAATTAAACCTCTGAATGAAAAACTAATGGTCCGTAATTCTCTATATCAGTCATCTGATTATATATTTGAATTACCATCCAATGAAATCAGTGGTTGATTACTTTATTATTTTTATTTTTGAGTCAGTTATTGAATGGTTTTCACTATGATTTCGAAAGTTCCATCACAAATCAAGTCGCTGATAGTCATGTGACTACTGTTGTGATTTGATCAACTCAAAGAAACTTTTCATCATGGAATAGTATTAGATGGAGAACAGTGGAAACAAATAATCATTAGATGTTTGATCCAACCAAGCTTGAATTTCAACCTGAGCAATCACCTCGCTATAATAACACTATTTTTATTTCGTACAGTACTCAAAATAACATAACTTTATTACTTACATCGAGACCTTATTATCATTCACAGCTACAATGCTGTCATGTTATATTATTTAAAATATACATATCTTTTGACATATGAGAGGTCTTGGGTTAGAACCCAGCGGCGAGGGATCGTGGATGCGTACTGCTCAGGAGCCCCACAATAGTACGAAGTGGCCGTCCAGTGCTTACAGATTTTCCTTGGTGTTCTAGTTTCAATTGACTCATAACTTCAACTATTAAATTACTATAATATCCACAAAACCCCCTTCTGATATAAAAGAGTTTTAAACATTTTATTTGTTGAAATTGACACAGTCAAAAAAAATGTGAGCTTGGAAGTTTTTATATCAGGAATCTAAACTTTTTGGGAATTACCAGTAGTTTCATCTGGCTATAGAGAAGTGTGATTAGTTGAAAATTTGAGCTTCTCGTTTATATATCTGAAACCTATTAATCTTCACTTAATATATTATGTAAACTTACTATTCTTCAAATTTCTTTGCCATTGTTTTATAATTAAAAAAAACAGTTTTTCAAAGTGTATACATTTTTAACTGTAAATAATTTCATTAACTGAAAATAATGAAGAAAAATATTTATAAAGAAAATTATTGAGTATATACTGAATTATCTTTATGAAAAGCCGTAAACCTTATCCGTTACCAAGGTGATGGAAAATCAATAAATACATTTCTTAAATCAAACAATACTCTTTATCTGTTAGCCTTATAAGTACCGGTTAGATGACAGATATATATATATATATATATATATATATATATATATATATATATATATATGAAAAATAAGTATAAAATCAACAATATTATTTACTATTCAAAATGAAATTCACATAAGCATATTTGCTTAGAAATATCTGAATAAAATTATACTTGTTTTTGATTGGTTAATTTAAAAAAGGGCGAAAATTCAAAATAGCTGTTCATTACCATTACCAATTATATCCACTGAAATATAAATATTAACTAATACTGAATGAGGCTGAGAGTTGATTGGATCTTTTTTTTCTAAAAAAAAATTTTGTTTTGAATACAAAACATGTTGACTAATTACTAAAAGTGGTTATGTATTTAATGATTGTATAAAATAAACAATTTTATTGATTCTATTTAAAATTCGTTACAATATGGATCATAGGAATTCTGATAAATAACGTCGTACTCATTTTGTTTGTATTATTATAAGAAAATAAAGACGTTTACATGGTAACGATTGTCATTTTATTTTGATAAACATGAAATATAAAGTCATGTTGATTACTTTCATGATTGTATTATGGTTTCATTTGGTTACTATTATAAATTGTTTTCAACGTAAATATGATAAACATACAGTTGCAAGTATACCAGGTGATATAATGCTTGGTGGATTGTTTCCTGTACATACATCTGGTGTAACTACTTGTGAATCAATTAATCCTGAAAGAGGAATTCAGCGAGTTGAAGCAATGTTATTTACATTAGATGAAATTAATAATAATACAAATTTACTACCAGGTTTAACTTTGGGTACTACAATACGTGACACATGTTCAGATACAAATCATGCACTTGAACAAGCATTGAAATTTGTACAAGCAAGTACTGGAAGTAGTAGTCAGTTGAATAAAATGAATGAACAATCAGAAAATTTAAACACACGTGGAGTTGTCGGTAGTTCATATAGTTCAGTAACAATACTTGTAGCAAATTTATTTCGTCTATTCTCTTTACCACAAATATCTTATGCATCAACAACTGCAGTATTAAGCGATAAACGTGCATTCCCATTATTTGCAAGAACTGTACCTTCGGATGTTGTGCAAGCTCAGGCAATGGCTACATTAGTCTCGGCTCATAACTGGACTTATGTTTCTACAGTACGTAGTGCAGGTGATTATGGTGATTCCGGTATGGATGCATTTTGGAAAGAAGCTGATAAACTTGGTGTATGCATAGCAGCCAGAGAAGTGATTAGGGGAAATACAGGTCCTGAAGATTTAGATAATATAGTTAATGTGCTTAGCAAAGACTTTGCAAAAGCTAGAGTCGTTGTTTTATTTACCGGCATGGATCACACAAAGTTATTATTAGATGCAGTTAGAAGAGCTGGTTTAGTTAATCATTTCGTTTGGATAGCTAGTGACGGATGGGGTAGAGAAAATGTACCTGTATCAAATAACTCAAGAGAAGCCAATGGTGCGTTAACCATAGAAATTCAAGCCGAACCGATTAAGGCATTCACAGATTATTACCTTTCTTTAGGTAGAGAAAATCATAGGAATCCTTGGTTCAGAGAGTATTGGCAAGATTTAATACAATGCAGAGAAAGTTCAACTAAGAGGCGAGAAAGAAAATCGACTAATTCTAAGCGTTATTTCATGAGTAAGCTATCAAAAAATGAGACAAATTTAGAAAATTCTCATGAAATATCAGGTGAAACATCATCATTACCGTCATCATGTAGTGACAGTCCAGATTTAAGACTACGTGACATTCTTGGACCAGATTTCAAACAAGAAGCAAAAATACAATTTGTCTACGACGCAGTTTATGCATTTGCTTCTGGATTACATATACTTCAGAAAAAACTATGTCCTGGTAATCCTCTCCATCCAAAATGGAATAAAAGAGATTGTCTAGAAAAAATGCTCAGCTATCCTGGAACTGCTTTCTACCAACTAATAATTAATACATCATTTACTGGTGAGTTTATACATCAGTTATATGTTTCATTCGTTAAAATCATTTTTGGTCAGTGCCCAACAGCTTAGACCAGGTATATACTGTCAGTGAGATTTGTACATATTTAGCAAGTATTAAGTGTATCAATGAAAAAGAATTTACTTACAGACACACTCTCCACTTGTAATTATTGTGTTAAATCTTGGTAGACAGCAAATAAACGATACTGCTGAAATGTGGCTAAAAGTTTGTTTATAATAATAAACAACAATAAATGTGTTGAAATTGTGTGTAGAACCAATAACGTGCTTATATATGTATGGTATGACTCTAGTTAGTCTCTTCTTTTGAGGTTCTTTAAAGTGAAGCCTCGAATAAATGTATACGAACTTTACAACCCTAGGACGGTGCACTGTTTATAAGATACATTTCATTAATAATACCATTTTCCTTGGATACTCAAAAACTTCCAAAAGGTTTTTGAAAAACAAGCAAAGAAGAACTATAGTCATTTACCCTTAAGTTGAAATCAATAGTGTTGAGAAATCACCTTTTTATATTATCCCAACACAACCGGATATGTCTTGACAACAAACAGTTCTGTCTCTTCATTTCTTGTTTTGTTTATTTGTATGACTTTAAACAGATCAGGTACAACATGATTTGAGGAGCGAAATGAAATTTTTCCATTTACGGCTTCTCATTAGCCTCATATAGCATGAATTTACAATTATTAATATAAATATAAATAAATGTTTACCACTCTCGGTTTATGATGTATGAATAACTGTTCTAAACGGAACCAAAAATACTATAATAATGCAAATATGGCACAAAGTGTATAAATAAACCTAGCTAAGATCGATATGTATTTACGTTGGAAATAAGTAATACATGGTAGTATATATGTTATAGTTACTAATTGTAATCAAGGTAAAAAAGGTTATGTATGGATAATGAAATTAATGAATAATTATATAATCCTTAAACATATTAAGAAATAAGAGTTTGATATTAGAAGGCAAAATATACTGGATGATTGAAAAATGTTAATAAAGCTTGTTTGATGAAACATTCAGTCACCGTAGGAGAGAAAGGTCAATCACACTTTCCTTTTGTATATATAGGTCAGGCTGGAAACATTTGATATCGATTGCATCTACAAAACGGTCTCCATGTAAAAACACTTTAAATGAATTATAGATTTCTGGTTAAACAATTTATATGTAAGGTCTTAAAATATACAACATACACGACTAGCAACTGAATGCGTCAAATTTCGGATAAACTAGTTAATTCATAAATTTTATTAGCCTAATTATCTCTGAGTTTTCGATACATTTTATAACATTCCCAATAAATATCACAAAATTTCATATTGACTATTCTATCCAACAAACTCCTTGCAACCAGTACTTGAAATTTGTGGAAGCTGTACAACTTTCATGTATTAAGTCCCAAATGTTTTAGGCGCGATTGCTTTGTACAAGGTTGTAGATATTCACTGTTAAGGAGTCAAAAACTGAGAGAAAACATATGCTCAGTGCTTCCTGGTTTCCAATGATGATCTAGCTAGGATCAGTTCGTGACTCACACTATTAAAAACGTATAATTGTTTTACCTTAAAAGAAAATTTCAATTCGAGTGTACAATACTAATTAGTTACAGTATTAAATAATATTCGTGAAATATTCTAAAATCTGCAAATGATAACTGGTGAGTATCAACTAGAATTTGCAAACATATAAAGAATAATTTGTGATTACCGATGATGAAAACATTACATTTCAATTGAACGTGATCTGAATTTTTGATTGAGATCATTGATCAGTCACTATTAAGCCATCCTAGTATGAGATTCCTCAGTATTGCACATCCACGATCTCGCTCGCGGTATTCAAACACAGGATATTTGGTCTCGCGCGCGAACGCTTAATCTTTATACCAATGACCCGAGATCTAACAATGTTAACGTCTAACGTCAACCAATCCACGAAATTGCGCGACTATCTCCCATTGTCTTCGGTGGGTAACTGTCTCACATTCGACACAGATTAACTTCACTGTTCATGGCTTATAATTTGAACTTTGAAAATTACCTTTTGAACTGATGATTGTTTTTTTCCTTTGAATTATTCACTCAGATTCATTTCTTTACATATGCAGATCTATTTTTATATAATAGTAATTTTATTTTGATTCTGTCATACTAAATAGTGAAAAGCATCCTTCCCCAGAAAATGATCTATCATAAGTATTATGTGATAAAATGAACAATAAATATGTACACAATGAATAAAAATAACGATGGCAACAATATTTGATTAGAAAAAAAATTTTTTTTTTAAGTAAGAAAATATTATTAATTGAAATTTATTTGTTTAAATAGAAATTAATTCTATTGTCGGATTCAATTTTCAATTTTGTTTATTCTCTTTATAGTTTCTCTTTGTATTTTGTTCTTAAAATTTTAACAAACCACATGCCAAAATTCATTTTAAAAGAAAATTCGCTTCATTCTATAATTCAATATTAAAATATAAATAAATAAAATACCGACAGGATAAGTCAATAAACGAATATCTTCAAAGAAATAGGTTGTTTTTTTAGAAAAAAGGTGTTTTACATTGATTAAGAAGGTTTAAAAAAATGTTCTTTCTTTTGTGTTTTCTTAGTAACAAAACAGTAGTTACAAAGATGTGTATTGTAGTTTTCTTATTTTAATAATTGACTGATAAACAACAATATTAAATAGATATCATCAGGGTGAAAAAAGATCAATAACAGAATCTTTTTAAAATAGATACCTTCAAAACTCATTAAGTTTAAAGATGTTTGCTCAAGATCCGTTTATTTGCACAACTGAAAACATATTTTCTTTTATGATTTCAATTTATGTAAGATACAATCGAACCTATAAACAATAACTCAATAGTTTATGTTCTTGACGCTAGAATTCTAATGAATTTTCACCTGTTGCAAATTCTTCCTAAAAATTCCCTTTTGAATAAATATTGCATGTTAAAATTATCCCTGACACTATAGTTAAACAAATAGGTTGATTATGTAATAGCATCTTAAACTTGGAAATGGCACATTTCAAAATAGGAATTTTGTTGAAAAGTTTGTTTGAATTATTATTTTCAAAGAAAATTGTTTATTGATCACATTTTTTTGTTTTAATTATTTTCTCAATGTAACTTCAGGTAGTAAAATTTTCAACTTTTATCCAATATGTAGCCTAAACAAGTCAAAATGAATCAACCTGGCAGTATAGTGAAAATTCCCATTTTGACATTTGCCTAATAATAAAGAAGGATCGAATCGAGCGAAGAAATTTCTTTTCAATTAATTTTTTTAATCATGGCTCTACACTAATAGATATGTACGACTTACAATAATGAAATAACGCTCATCCAGTAGATACGTTACGTGATAATTATATGATGACAAGTCGATTATAAATTGATATTGAGTAATTGGAAGAAAGAGGAATAATAATAATCAAAGTAATTATTCGAATATCAAGAAATTGCTACGTTGCATAATATATGAAAAAGAGAAGTATCAGAATATTTTAATGAATGGTCAGTAGAATATTAGTTACGCAACAATCAAGAGATGAATGTTGAGAAAAAAATAAAAAAAATAAAAAGTTAAAAAAAAACAAAAGCAAAATCGAAGAAGTACGAAAATAGCTCTACTAAAAGCGCTTATATATCAATGACCAAGGTAGCGAAAGTGGTTGTACAAATTTCTTTTGAATGCAAAGGTTACATTTGTGAACATGGATTGCGATGACTTCAGCAATGTGCAATAGACGCACTCGTAAACCATGTGGTATATTTGATGGAATATAGTAGATGAAAAACTTATTGAAAAGAAATTTCTTCTCTCAATTCGGTCCTTCTTCGTTTACCAAATGTCAGAAAGGAAATTTTCATGATAAATAATAATATTCAACTGACACCAAACAAGTTTAATGATTGTTTGTTCTTTTCATTGAAAATGAAAGTAAAACTGAATTGAAAAATATGATGTAAAATTTTGTTTATTTAAGTTTGTAAGTAAACTCTTGTTTTAAAATCATTGAATCGTATTGCATATCATAATGTAAGTATCATTATCAAGATTTAATTTGATAATTTCGAATAAATTGAGTACTGAGTAGATTGTTATAAATAAAAATAATATATTCGTAGTATCCCGAATGAGTAGAAAAATTAAATTTTCTGATGTTTTGTGACTCAGTGTAAGCGACTTCCTCAGAGAATAAATAACCACATCAAAATTAATTCAAGTTTAAATAGTACACACGACCAACACAAGAAGTGGCTTACATTAAGTCATGAAACATCCGAAGATCTAATTTTTCTAATCATTTAGGATATTACAAATATATCACTTTATTAATATCATGATGTAAATGTATATTTTCAGTTAAACAATAAATGTACTCATATAGTATCATTCAATACTTCGACATATTTAAGTTTGGAAGTAGTGAGTAACTGAAATATTTCATCATGCTCATCTTTATTAACTAGTTGAGATCATCTTACACCTAAACATGTCAAGCATATGATTATATAAGAACTAGTTTATCAGCCATAAAAATAAAGTATACATAATTTCTGTCATATATGTATATATATGATTTAGAAAGAACCATATGCTTAGTTTTCCGCTTCAATGCGAAAATTAATTACTTAATAGTGAAGTGTTTTTGTTCAGCAAAGTAAAGAAAAAATAACATAAGAGTAAACAAAATATGATGAAATATGTATATGATTAAATCTTAAATATTGTTAAGTATTATGTTATAAGGATATTCATTTGCTTAAATGATGACTGTGATGTTATTTACCATATTGTGTTAGCATCATTTTTTGTTAAACTCAATAATTTTCTTTAAAAGTTCTATCGTAATTTCCTTTAGGGTATAATTACGATGTAGTTCTAACAACATTTCTATCACTCAAAGAAAAACTGGATGTATATATTTATGTTTTTATCTGTAAAATCATTTGCTCACTCGTTGTTTGTTATACTCCATCTATTATTTATTGATTTACTTCCGAAATATCTTGAATCGATTTAATTTTAAGTGTATACAACTGTACTGTTACTGCCTTAATTGTTATAAAATTTAAATGTAACTTACTGAATAATAGTTCAAGAAAATAATTAAGCTTTGTAGTTTTCCATTAGTTTCCAACGTAAATAAGCGATCACTTATTAAAGACTATAACATCTATTTGTGTGTACATAATGATGACTTTAAAATAAATAAATAAAAATCTTAGGGTAATACCTAATGCAATCCAACTTTTCGCAATAACAGTATGTATATTCTGCAACTTATTTGATTATTCTTATTCTCTATAACATGAGTTATATTTTTTTGAACTTTACATCAATAATATTGCTTAAAATGACTTGAGTATTATCATAAATAAGTATTTATTATTGTGATAATCTATTACATACATCGTATATACAAATTAAATGTAAAATCCAAAACGTCACAAACTGATATTTTACATAAACTATAACATTAAAAAACAAGTTGAGAATCTTTTTTCATCATATTTCACAGAGTATATCATATTTTAATAGAGTTTTGTTCTCTGAGCTGGATTGTTTGGTCGTCCAGCTCAGAACACAAAACTCCATCAAAATCATCCGCCTGAGCTACAATTCTTCTCCATCACCTCAATACCATATTTCTCATGTTTACATACGTTACTGATACCACTTACATTATGTATATGATTAATATTAAATTATCGTATATTCGAATATTCAGAAAAAAACTATACCCCAGTATATTGATCCTATGTCAAATATAATAATTATCAAAAATATCTTAATAATCAAAATATTACTGAAATGTAAATTTAAATACAAACACCACCACCCCTACCGTCATCCTCACCACCACCACCAACAATAACAAACACATTAAACTAAGTTAAAACAGAGAAAAAAACAGACGAAAAGAGACATACATTCGATTGATTTAACTTTTATTTGATCTAATCTTTATTTTTTTTTATTTATTAAATAAATAAACCTTTTTTTTAGAAATTATCACTATGTATTTTCTACATAAAATTTAGATAAAGTGAGCGCACAATAAATCCATATTTGTAAATGAAATTTGTTTTTTTCTTTTTTGGAACAAAAACAAACGTTTATCACTACAATCATTATTAGTTGTTAACGTCATTTTACGTTTAAATTTTGTAAACCGATTAAAATAAAGTTTATTTTTAAATAAAATACTAATTTTCACGCCAAAAAATATTTAATAAACTGTTGTTGTTATGTGCGTGTGTGTGCAGATATATGGTAACATATATATTCTGATGAAAGTCGTTATAAATTAAAATTAGATAAAGTATAATTAAAAATTAGTATGTAGTGGACAATTGTTTCGTCTTAGTGTACAACTCCTCAATGAAGTACGTTTGTTTTTTATATTGAACATTAAAATCTTCATCTTATCAGGAGCTATTCGATAAACATGGTACGCCTTATAGCATTATTTGATTTTATGCATATAATAATAAAACTCATACCTTTAATATAGTAACGAGTAGGAAATGAAATTCTTAACGTTTAGCGATTTCGGGCAACCCAATTTCCCGAAGATTAATAGCCTTTTATTTGCACAACCGAACAGGTTCTACTATATAAATGCCATGTTAGATTAAAGATGATATTGTTATTATTATTATTATTATTATCATCATCATTGTTTATCCACGTGTAGATGACTGGGTGTAATAATTTAACAGATGAAACTAGTTAATACTTGTGTTTGTGGTGCGAGATTTTAGTGGGTTAAGAATGATTGTCTAAAAAGATAATTCAAATTTTAAGGATGTTTTGCTATGTTGAACACAGTACGGTTTTTCAGTATTTGAAAAACTTCAGGCATTATACTTTCTGTACAGTTGGAGAACACTTTTGAAATACTAGCAATTTCTTTTTTCATTTGACGGTTGTTGAAAATAATATATACTATTATTGTTCAATTTACTTGTATATTCTGAAATTCGTTTTGTATAGCTTAGATGTTCCTTAACATCCGTCAAGATTTCAGTGGAAAATTCTCCAATATAAATTGTATTACAACCAATACAACGTAATCTGTAGACGCAATTCCATGTGAATGTGAATAGAATTTATTTTCTTCTAGTTAAACTTAAGCGTTTTAAAGTCTGTTGATTGTTTTGTGGAATGTTTTCATTCTGTGTTGTTGTAGGATTAATTTCAATCCTTCTCTTGTTTCAAGGTGGTAATTTACTGTAGTAAATTGATTCATTATTACTAAAACCATTTGTAGTACGAGTTGAATACTCTTCTATACCGATTGTTAATAGGAAACCATACTTTCCATGCCGATAATTATTACAAATCATAATAGTCAAAAAGCTGTCATGCTATAAGTATCATTACTAAGGTTTGATGAAACGTCATAAATCTTAATTTGTACTTAACGAAATACCATATATATAGACTTATTTTGTTATTTTCAATATTCACTTAGATTCCTATGTAAACCTTATTTAAAATACAACTAATTTCCCTAGAAAGATATTTCAGTTCATATCAATGAACGTAATATGAGCCCAGGGCTTATACTATTAGGTTACACTGAACATTGTTTGAAAAGTTCATACCCATCTGTAGATATTGAAACAAAACTAAATGAATAGTGATCTATGTTTTTTTTCCTATCACGACTTCATTCATACCTTTTTCAGCTAAAATACGGTTTATGGTAAACCACCAGATTTATTCAAATGTTATGCCTAAACTTTTCACAATATTTAATATTCAAAATCACACATGTTTTTCTATACAATAACCTTTTTTAATTCACTTCCTATCAAGCGTAACTATGTTTTGACTATGAAGAAAATCCTTGATATCATGTTACATTTCATCATTCGCTATCAATAAAACCAGGTAGATATAAATAAATACACATACATTGACCTGTAAGCAAACTGTTACGTTTATTTAGAACAGTAATCATAATAGTCAGTGTTTTGAACGAACATTAGTATAAACTAGTTTCTATCAACGGTATACATTTACCTGTTCGATTATATGCAACCACTTTCATCTACAAATATTTTATTGAATGAAAACATGTTAAATGCAGGAAGCAGATCCATTTATTTGAATGCCTTGATAATTTCCGATTGTTTTGTTTTTGTAAATGTTGTCTATTTTTATCCTTCTATATAAGTTTTGTTATTGTCTAATACATATCAACAAGGAACTGACTAAAGAATTAGTAAATGTCGATCAGAATTTATAATATTATTCTACTATTTTTACAAAATCCGAAAAAATAAAGATAGCTTATCTACGTCTGTTCAAAGGAAGATGATTGTAGAGATAAGAAAAACACAAGGCCAATAGATACAATATAAGGTCTGTGAGTTTTCAGTACAGAGGTTGTAGATAATGTCGAATGTTACTGAGATCGTGAACCAACCCAAATATGGCTTCAGCAGTGTGAGTTGAGTTTGACAACCATCTAAAACCTAGAAGCACTTGATAGATGCTTCGTCTTCATATGAGACTCCTCCACTAATATATATAAAACTTAAACTACTTTGTTAATGAAATATTCATCACCTTCGACATTAGATAACGGTTGCATTAAATCGGAAACTTAAAGATGTAAACCGTTAGATTTTGACTTAATGACTGGATATGTTGTAATTATCTCGAAAACTTAACATCGTACTTTTGATCACTGACGAGGTATTGAGTATGTACTGCTTAAGAGCTTCTTAATTAAATCAATCAAATATTTGGTGTATCCTGGTTATTAATGGTTTAGCAGCTTACATCAGTCCATGATGACAATGATCTTTTCTCATTTAACTAATCTAAAAAAACTTACTTGCGTACTTACGCATTTACCCCTCGCGAAGGAGCATAGGCCACCCATCAGCTTTTCCCATCTAACTCTATCATGAGAAATCCTTTCCAACTGGTTCCAGTTGCTATTCATT
Source organism: Schistosoma haematobium (assembly GCF_000699445.3). NCBI lineage: Eukaryota > Metazoa > Platyhelminthes > Trematoda > Strigeidida > Schistosomatidae > Schistosoma > Schistosoma haematobium. Next base: position 45,369,617 of record NC_067196.1, on the reverse strand, counting down.
CTTTTGATGTCCGCTCCCGATTTCTGATGCAATGTGATCTTGATCTTCCTCTAAGTTAAGAATTGCCTCGTGAAGCATTTTGTCTATTTTCATAATCTATGTGCCATCCACTTCCAACTTCTTTTCCCATTTTCTGCTTCAATTGGAATCTGGTTTCTTCTCTCTCATAGATGGTTGCTGCCTGAAGCTCTTCTGGAGTTACTATCACTCCCAGTAGAAGGGTTGGGCATGATATCAGCAACCCGATTGACTAGATATCAACCTTGGTAAAAAAACACTCATCAATCTACGCAAACAACTCCAATAAATTTAAATGTTTGCAAACTACTCTTCTAATATACACATAGATGAGTATACATTTAGAGAACTTTTTATAGATGATACTATGTTAATATGATATGAAATATTCTCATCATTACAATGAAATCCCAAATTACACTTCTATTCATTTTCAATATATTTTGTTTTCTTCCATTCAACAATACCATGATTATTGTTATTTTTATCAACTAATTTGAAGTTTATCATTTCAATTGTTAGTTGTTCTGTTTAAGCTTTCAATAGTAACCAAATTTTATTGATATTGAAAATTTATTTCTTTATATTCACATTGAAAAGAAAGGGAATTATATGACAAAGGAATATCACAACAACTACAAATCAAATATAAATCAACAATAAGTAGTTGTGTGTAGATAAGTATGAATATATTTATGAAGAAAAGAAATGGAGAAAAACATTTCAAAGAGTTAATTTAAAGCTTAAGAAAGAAGAAAAAGATAAATGATAAATAAGTAAATGACAGTTAAATACATTTGGGAAAATACAAAGTCTTGTTGAACGGAATAAACACAAAAGAGAAGAAGAATGTAGAAAGAAGAGAGGAAAGAGAAAAAAGAAAAAAATGAATCAACTCTGTATAAAATCTTAAATCAGTGTAAAAATGAATAAAGGTAATTCAAATCAAAATTATTATTGAATGTTAATTTAGCAAATTGTTTCTTAAACACGAATCTAAGTTGATGAAAACTTTATATCGTCTCAATAAATAAGTTGTGGGGATTGTTACAAAATAATGTGTGTACTAAACGTACCTTGAGTCAAGTTGCGTTTATTTTTCAGACTTACTGTTTTCACTTTGATGTTGAAGAATATGGAGTTGTATATTTGTTTAGGGAATATAACTGTTTCGTTTTTTGCTGTTTCCATCCAAGTACATAACTTCCTAAAAAAATCTTTAAACTCATGTTGTTTTAAACTAAATCATTATGATTTTATAGACGATCTTCATTTTAAACAACACATGTATAATAATTTAATTTATTGTTAACGAATCTCGCGGGGCGTGATCGTGTGTGCTTACTGTTGAAGAGTCCTATACTAGGACGAAACGGCCGTCCAGTGCTTTCGGGTGGTGGTCTAGCATCGATTGACTCATGAATTCAATTAACAAAAATAAAAAGGATGTTTCCTTAAATCACGTACAATATTTAAGAATTAACAGTTCATAATCAAGTTATACTTATCACTTTTTTCATTTCAGAAAAAGTCAGTTCTAATGTATACCGTGTTGATTCATTTTCTTTGAAATAGAAATCAAAATCCAATAGTACTCTGGTAATCAGTTATTCATTGATTAATGAGAATAAAGTTCGATTATAAATATTCTCTAAACTTTTAGACAAAATTAATCCATAGATGAATTCACAGTTTTATCACTGTCTAATAATAAATCTTGTATATATTCTAAATATAGCTACAACTTTAAGTAAACTATCATAAAATGTGGCAAATTGCATATAAATACATTAATGGTATGGTAATACATGCTTTATAGTCTTACCCATCAACCTCAATACTGCCATTTAAATTGGTTTATTCACCTAAACACTTTTAAAACATTTTTATTCGAACAATATTTAGGACCATCTTGCACTGTTGGCTATCAGTAAATTGCGTAATCTGATAGAGAAGAACTCCAAATATAACTTCTATTACTAAAATTGTCATTCAGTATTAAATTGTTGTTTTTATTTTTCGATAGACCAATTTATTTTACTGTATTTAGCATGGATTTAAGTGTGAACTATTTAGTTATTGAGTATTTTACACTAAATTTTAAATATTTCTGATTTAGTCAGTACGTTGTAGCAATTTATCAAACTAAATAGTGTAGAAGATGTTCTAAAATAGATAGTCTATATTTGTAATGAATGAAAACTCATGTGGAGACAACCAATGTATTTTAAACCAAGAATTACAGAGTTCTTTCAGCAAATGTGAAAATTATACGTCCAATATTTCATTTGAGAGTCCTTCATCAACTGTATCAAACTTCATCGTTCATTCATTTTCATAAAAAATACTCTGTGTTCCCGTCCTCTTCAATTCGATCTTCTCAACCTTCTACTGCAAACCATTCCACTTCTGATTAGTGTTATGCACTATTTAAGTCGACATAAGTATCATACACCATATAATAGTGTATTCATGAATATTCTATTTGTTCAAAACTAGCAATCATTGAATGCTAAAACCTATCATTTACCCTACTTTTTACTACTTTTTCAACTAATACAATTGTTTTCAAGAAAGATATACCTTCAAAATAACTAGTTTTTCTTATCAATTATATGTCCATTAATCAGTAGTTTAGTACTAGAGTAATATTAAATTAGACTATTTTGAAAAGTTGTAAACACAAATTAGATTATGTTTTCCATCATCCTATTCCTACATAGCGTGTGGTTTATCTGAGTTGAGTTTTATTATGTTCTCATTAAATAAAACAACTTAATGAATGCTTCAGTCATCTCCAATGGTATATTACTGATACATCTATCCATAATAAAACTGAGTTAATTTTATTTACTTGTTATAAACAGGAGGATAGTGATTTGCAATATTTTTTTCAAGTTAATCAACAAAACATAACAATAACAACATCCATAATAATTAACTGAGCATAGTAATTAGCAGTTTAAAACAACGATTTTTCAATATCAACTGTCATTTCATATTTTTAAGTTGTTTTATATCTTTTGTTAACCCATTCTATTTTATTAAAGAGATTTAGATATTTTATAAGTCCAGTGGTTAGTTATATTGTTTGCTCAGTTTCTTGTTTATTTACTTATTGTGGGTTGTCAAAAATAATCTGACATTGGGCAGTTTGAACAATCACTATGTTTAGCAGTTAAAAAAAGTAAGAACCTGATGAAGTTTGAGTGTTGTCCTGGTGAAAAAAAGGAATATTTTAGATAACATTTAGTCTTCGTATACTTAAGAGATAATTTTCAAATTTTTTTAATTGTAGTTTAAACAAGAAAATGTTTGCTTTCATTTCGTAATAAACCCTTCATCGGTTAATGTTGTCCATTAAATTTGGAGAAAGCACATAATATAGGTTTATAAAGGCATTTAACTGTGTATAATTTATTCTAGCCGCATTAAATATGTTTATTTGAAAACAGTAATTGTATATTTGTAATCAATACATGACAATACTGAATTGACCTACTGCTACCAATTAAGAAGTCATTTTTGAAGGTAAAGAAAGGATTGTGCCAAATCTCAGGATATGATCTTTGGTGCATGTACATTTGGATGTATACATCTGTTTTGATGGAATTTTGTTCTCTGGTGGTCGTGGAGCTTTCATCGTTCTTCTGAACGACATCATCAGCACAAACTTCAGATAAAATTTCTCCATTGTTGTTCACAGCTTGTTTTGTAGACCTTGATGTTGATTGGTTCTTGTTGACCTTAAACTTGTCATTGTTTATTTCTTTGTTTTGGTTGTATCTTTCATTGGTTCGAACGCTTCACTTCTATTTGAAGTTTTTGCTGATGTTGTCATTCAGATGAACGATGAAAGCTCCACGACGAAATCATCCACCTCAGAGAACAAAACTCATTAAAAATCATCCACTTGAGCTACAAATCTTCTGCACCATCTTTATACATCTGTATTTATCTTTTGATTAATTTCATGAATTGTGATTATTCATTTTTCTGTTTTACTCGTGAAATGAATTATACGAAGTTATTTAAAATATCAAATTAGTTTATAAGTTTAAATAGAGAAAGGGGTTGATTGTTGTCAAAAACATATTCTAGAATAGATGTTACCTTGAATTATTACTTATTGAATATGTAATAATTGTGAATTTTGATTGTTTTTGCCAGAGAATAGTTCATATTTAAGTAGCAATAAATAGTTATGCCTTTATACGTTCGATGATAGATATTGGTAAATGGATGAAGGAATGATTGATTTTTAATGTATCACCTTTCTGTATATAAACCTAGAGATATGATTCATACACTCTGAAATGACTATTACATTAACTAATCCTGGTTGTAGTATCTAACTTAGTATCTGTTTATAATGCAAGAACAGGGAAATTCTTATTTTGTAAATAATGATTCCTTACAATTTATAAAGTTAATTCTATACTCATTGAAGTTAGTCTGGGATACAAAATGCTTCTATATTTTAGTTTATTTGATATGCAGCTAGTGGAGATTTGCAAAACTACTTTTTCGATTCAAATGGGACTCATCAGCTGATACTCTCACTAATACTCACATATTTATCATGTAAATATTTTAAGTTATTAATATTTATTATCCACTCAAAACAAAGACCAACTGACCATTTAAATTAATCAAGCAATTAAATAATTTCGAATAATTGACTTAATACTACAAGTTGAAATATCGCAATTTCTTTAATATAATAAAGGAACCTACAGAAATATTCTCAACCTACTTATTTGGCCAACTAAGGTATCGAGTTTTATAGATCGACTCATGAATTCAACTGCCAAAATATATGAATCTCCTTAAACACCTGTGGTGGTCGGTATTCCATATAATCCTTAAACTTCGTATACAGTTCGTCTTGATAACGGACACTAGATAACGCCCCAACGGTATATTAATCAGAAGGCGAATACGAAGTGTTGATTATGTTTATTATGAGACCATACACACATGGATATCCAAAATTACAGGTGCGTTAAACAAGCATGAAAGTGTTGTGCCGAAAGGCAAGCAGGCAAGCGAGCAAGCGAGCGAGCGAGAGCAATGAACATGAATAACATGGACATACATATACATAGTGAAATGAATGAATCATCGAATCCATTGAGTGGTTAGTAGTAAGGCTAGCAGCATGAATAAATGCGTAGGCAGTAAGCAATGCTCAGTCATACATGTTCACACATTCGCAACAATAATAAAGATACAGTGGTATAGATAAGTTGTTGTCGTTGTACGGATGACTCAGTTCGTTAATAAGTTAACAAAATGACTTGACCGAATTGAATGTGAGCAAACTCAATTACACGTGAGTTGCTATACACCACATTGATAAAATACTTTAATTAAAATACTTCTGTATCATTAGAACATCTGGCTATACATCTATAGAAAATCTGGAAAATATATCATTTATCAAACGTATATAGAAAGCATAGATTTCTTTTTTTAACTTTGTTACATATTGTTATACATACATTTTAATTACTCTGTTCATTGTGCTATTAGTTACAAGTTAAATTAGTTTCTTCAATAAAATTATTTATAGAATTGAATATATTGTTTAAGTTTGAGTTTTGTTATATTCTTGTATTATACACAAACGACAAAGTTAGTTATTTTAATCTCATCATGATGATCAGATGGTATTTCCTTTTTTATTCAACCATAGGATATATCATTAAAAATAGTTAAGAATACTTACTTCTGTTGTGATCTTTAATCTATTTATTAACACTGTACACGGCAATGTCTTCAGCGATCCAATGATTTTTAAAGTTTTAACACATGAAATATATGTTTGGTGTATTGGAAATAATGTTTTGTACAGAGTACTTCCATAGAATACATTTCATATCTATTCTAGTAATGTAGCTGATAGAAAACGAAGACAGGTTATCGAAGCGGATTGTTTCCAATATCTTATGCTAAGAAACAGTGCTCTTACTTAGAATAATCAGTAATACCACGAGATGTTCAACACTATTTAATGTAAAAAAGTTTAAAGGTATCCAGAAACATTTACATCAAATAAATGTTTTTTCAAAAAACTGTTTACAAAATACTATATTGGCTTCCAGAAATGCCAATTACTCTTGTCATTAAGACACATCCTTACTGGAGAAACTTAGCAGCACGTTGTCTGTTAAAAATCAAAGACAATAATTACAATGCTAACCACCTAATTCGATAATGTTAAACGCAGAAATATAGGAATATGATTATAAATATTTTAACAATATTTCAGTTTGATTCTGTTGTCTTAAATATAATTTTATTTCACCAATACATCAATGCTTTCCAAAATGAGCTGATGACTGATATCATAAACGATGGTTCAAATTAGTGTAATCTTTTAAATATTGTAGTGAACTAAATAAATGTATAAGTACGGATCTAGCAAGTTAGTTGCAGCTTGATCAACTTACTGTTAAACTGGATAGTACGAACTCGAACCTTACTGGATGGTACTTTTTATTCATAATTGCAGGTAACGTTTGATGACGAAAACTGACTATTATGTAACCTAGGTCTAGGGTGTCTTCGAAGCATTGCTCGTATATGCTGGGACCACCGAGTAACTAATGCAGTTGTAAGAAAACGGGTAATAGGTAATGATGGCAAATCAGTTTATGAAGTATTGAAACATCATCTGTTGAGATGGCTGGGACACGTGTTACGTATGCCTAACCACCGACTGCCCCAACGTGCGATGTCCAATGGTATAGGAGTAGGTTGGAAGAAAGCTTGAGGCGGCCAGACCAAAACATGGCACTAATTCATGAAGTCACTGACAAGTGGACTAAGCCATGTTGGTAAGTCTTCACCTACTACGTGGTTGGGATCTGCGAGATGATAGCAACCGATGATTAGAGACCTTGAAAGATATGGCTCAAAATCATTTGCAATGGCGCAGGTGCCACCACTATTTCTGTTCTCCCAAATTCTAATCTTCTGAATTCTTCATATCTCTTCTTTTCTCTTTCTAAATTTATTTCACTGGATCATACTCCTTTAGTAACATCTCCAAACCCTAATGTTTCCGATTACTGCTCATACTCTTACTACCTCTACCACTATGGGATTTGAGTCAACAGTTGTATCTCTGTGCTAATATGGTATGGCAACTCGAACTGATGTGCGCCTGTACGAAGCCCTACATTGTTATTGACTGACTGACTGAAGTTTTAATTCTAGGAGTCTTAATTCTCATATATTGCGAATACGGTAAGAGGTCTGTAAACATTTAGGCTTACTTAATTATGCTCAATGGAATGTAAAAAAATTGTTCAGTACGATATTAATTAGGTAATTTTAATATTCAATATTTTATAACCACCTGCTTTAACTTTTTATGTCATTAATTTAACTTTTTACAAATCAGTCTTGTGAATATATAACTTTCTTTCGAGATTTTGCCTGACTTGTTTTATATAAAAATATTTTTATTATTCCATTTCTGTAATTTATGTCTGAGAGAGACAAAATATACTTTTCTGTTATAAACCATAGATTTAGATCCTAATCTTCTTAGTTTTAATCTCACTGTTTACATCTCATGTTTTTAGTACGTTAACTCAAACTAATAGTTTTATTCCATATTAGTTTTTCGTAAAATTAGTCAAATTTTACCATTTTTTTAATGAGTCTATTATTTATGCGCCAATTATCCGTTTTTTGTTTTACTGTTATGCACGCAAAGTAATTTTTTAAAAAAAGGAATCGAATCTAAAAAAACATTCTTTTCTTTGGAATTTTGAATATTATCTGAGAGATAGGGATGCATAGAAATTATATCCATGAATATTTTACTTGAGGTTTGTCCTTCAACCAACCTATGTAAGGTGATTTATAAGATTTGTTTAAATCTTCCCCTTATTTATTTTATTTCCAAAACAATCGGATGTTGAATATCGAAAGCATGTTTTACTTTATAAACTATAAAACGTTCTAGAAATAATTGTCATATTCTATCCATTTTAAAAGTATACTTCATTCTCTGAACGGTTTTTGTATTCTCTTTCAAATATTTCTGGTATTCATTACTTTTGCCACTATTTCAGTTGATCCTCCTTATACGAGTATTTTTGAGACAAAGAAACATTTTACAAATGCGCTTTTCCTATCCATATTATATTGCAGATATCCTTCAATTAGTTGCTTTTTAAAAACGTTAAACAATCATGCATTGTTGTAATTTACACCATTTGACAAAGCATAGTTATCAAAAATCTCCTTTAAAGCCCTTTTGCCTTAATAGCGTTATCGAGATTATATACCCAAGATATAGAACCAAGGCTATTCAGATTTACAGCATAACACTAACAATGTGAAGATTCAAATCCTTACAAGTGAAATCGAATTGTATCATTTCTGTACATACCATTAACTTTATGGACTCAATAACTAACCAACTAATCCATTGCCTTTCGGAACGAGGTGCATTGGGTTCGAACTCAGATGCTGGCACCCCTTATCTGTATACACATGTACAGTATTCTAAATAATCCTATAAAAAAGAAATTGCGCCACAAAATCTTTTGTTTTCTGATGCTATAATAAGTATCTTTTCCTAAAAAGTCAAATTGTACAAATTTGTTGAATGTACATATGAATGTTGAAAATAAGTTGAGCAAATATTCGGATCAACTTCATCAGTAATCAGTTATTGTACGTTCCATAATATTTCACATTTTCTGTTTATTATTGCCTATGATAAAATGATAAGTAATAGTCAACTAAAACCTGTCCGATATCACAAATAATTAAAATTATAAAACATAAGCATAATACAGGTAATATTTATTCACTATTTGTTTATATAATAAAGTTACGTAATTATTTTCGGATCAATAAACTCACTAAGCACTTTTACAGGCTATTGATTAGTGGTTAAAGAGAAAATCTTGGCAACAATTTATTATCTAAATGTTTATTTTCTCATGGATCAAAAAACTGTCATTTGTGTTTTGCATGATTAAATTAACGTAACTACAAACTATGGTGTTTATCTAGTTTTATATTAGTAAGTTAAGCAAGAGTTTAATTGAAGAAATTGGTTTAAATTCATTCAATATTCAAATTACCAGCTAGACTCATGACATTCAATGTTCAAGAGGTATAAGTTTTGGAAATGATTAATCAAAAAAAGTAATAACAAATTGAATATTATACTACTTCCCTGAATTTATAACGAAATGAATTTGTGTAGTTTGCGTTCATTTCTGAGATTTCATTGTTTTCATCGTTTTTATTAAATAATAAAATTAAGTATAAGCATTGCTTCAATGAAGCTTTATACTTTAACTGATTATAATATATTAAGCATGAGAAAATGCCAGATTATAATTTCTAATTTTAGAATAGATAACTACATCTTTATTTGTCTTACGTAATGGATTATGTCTCTACAAAGTTTTAAGAATTTTTCAATCAATAGTAATAAAACGAACAACTAAAAAAAGCTGTATAATACATTTCTAATCAGTGTATCTAGGCTAAAAATTGTTAGCATTATACCTATAGACTTATCAACTCAAATAAGAAGTTAAATGTAATAAAAATTATTATTCAAAATGAACAATTGAGGTGAAAAGATAAATTGTATGGAATTAAAGAATAACTTAGATTTAAATGAAGAATTAATTCATGGATTAGTTTTATATGTTGGTTATTCGTACTCTAGCTTCCCCTGAGATGCTCCTATAATAACTAGCATACTGTAGCTTAAAGATCTGTTTAACTCAACAATTTATGCACAGATTAGTTAATATTAAGTATCTGAACAAAGAGTTACTCCTTATAAAATGCGTTATGGATTCTATGCGAAGGTTTTTTATTATACCTATCAAAATTGAATTGACTAATTATCAGGAGGTTGTCCAAACATTTGCAGTATATTTTGCAATCGTTCGTTAAAGAAGAACAATTTTGTAAAAAAAAAAAACGGTTTTAATAAACCACAATAATGTTGGTTAGTATTACATGCTTAGTACACTGAATAGATTGCCTCAATAAGAATAAAGACTCATTGAAGAAACAAGAGAACATTTTAAACATTCTACAGTATAAATAACAATCTATATGAAATGGAGCTCTCAAATTTTTAATCTCAACTGGAAAGTCTAGTATAAAACGGTTTTAACTAAACTTAAATTCACTGACCAATAATGTTTTTGTTTGTTTGTCTTACTTTTAAGTACATTCATTCTTACATAAATAGAAAGAAGCAAGAATCACTTACGTTGATTTTCTAAGCTTTTATTGAGGTCTATAGAATAATTGTGAGCCTCTATTCCTATCCTATTACTTTTAGCATAAAAGTGAATGAGTATTAGATCATGAAATTAATGACTATCATTTAAAATTCGTGTCTCTTATTATAACATAGAGGACCAAACAAAAGTGATTTTTAAAAAAAAAACACTAATTACAATAAACAAGCATTAGAAGTGGTTTTCATTTTTAAAATTTACAAGTTTACATTTCAAAGTTTTGCGTTTCTTCTTCTTCTCCTTCTTCTTTTATTCAGTCTACTTAAATAATTAATTTTGACTGTCTTTACATACATAAAATTCCATTCTTCATTAATTGAAAGTTTGTCCCAAAAATCGATTTTAGAAACTAAGATTCAACATAATACGTTTTAAAATTACAAATGATAATTTTATATTGTCTAAATAGAGGGAAAAATGGTAATGAAATTAAATAATCGACTTGGACATTGGTAAATTGTATTCCATATAATTGTACAACACAAAACTTCATTTTGTTTTTATATTTTAAATGGATGTTTATTTAAAAGTTCTATGTCTCATATATCCAGAATTAGTTTCCTAAATATAGTGGATTCTATAGGAATACACACATATAAAACTAATCTTTGCATTCAGAGAACATCTGTATGGTCTCTTCATTTAGCTTGATCTTTTGATTTGATATTTTATTTAAGAGTCTGTATATGAGTATGGAGGCTTGACTAAAAATCAAATGGAAGGAAATGTTTCTCTCAATGTGTGCTTTTTAGGGATACTTGAAATATATTTCAAAATGTTATATATGTTGCATATATATATGATAGGACAGAATATGAACGTATATATTAATGTTGTTGAAAATCACAAGTGTTTATGCTTTGATTAATTTAAAGCATATGAAAACTTTAAATTTTATCATTCTTGTACAATTTCATTCAACTTTTTTTTCATTTAATCTAAAACTGTCGAACCGTTGTGAGAATACATTGAAGCGAAATGGTGATAAACATTTATATATGTTCACAGGTCAATATTTTCACAAATGAGGCTAAACTAAGCTTTTAATTACAGAAAATATTTCAGTAAAATCGCCAACTGTTACACAATATTAAGTTTTCTGTAATGGATGTCAAGAAAGCATACGCTTACATTTGTTTACACGAAAAATTTAGATAACAGTAATCTAACCCCATCTTCATAGGTAACTTAAAAACCGATGACTTCGACGATCATACCCTTGATGGATTCAAAATGTATAAATTTCATTTCTTTACGCTCCCTATTTAAGAAAAAATAAGTACTTGGAAATGGATTGTTTTTTAGTATGTTTAGTCCTAAGCAAGATTTATATATATTTGCTTTTGCATCTTAACTAGTGAATATAAACACTTTTATTTTGACACAATTATACTCTAACTAATTGATTTAATTTGAAAGAGGGAATCGCCAAAATACAAATTAAAAAAACTACTTTTCACAGATTATTTTACACACTTTGATGTTTACCTATAATCATTAATAGACATTGATGCTAAAATTATCTGTGAACTTATATAATTCGTTAAACAATTCAATAAACAAATAATCACTTTTACTGTACTTTTAAATTGGAAATTTCAGTGACATTTTTTAAAGACCCAATGACCTGGTGGGTACAAATTTCAACTTTACCATTTTATTCAGTTTAGATAATCAGTTAATACTATTAAACATTTCAGAAACAAAAAATCGTATGCCAAAGTGAAAAGCACAATTTTTTTTTGGTTTTTAAACTGATACCAAATTGAATGATCATTTGCCAATTTTTATGGTTTATTATTATTATCATTATTATTATTATTATTAAAGTAATAACGTGTATTTACTAACTGAAGGCAACATCATCGAAAATTAGTTTGTAACTGATAACATTCTAATAAGATTGGATATGAAGGATTGTGAGTGGAGATATATATAACTATTGATATTTCATTGAACTGTTATTTGCATGTATAATAACTGAATTATGACTACGAAGTATTTTGACAGTTTGAATGTATAATATAAAATTTAAAAGATTTCGTTACATTTTTTTGAAAATAAAAGTATATGAGAATGAATAAATAAAAACAGTACTCTAGACTTTTTATGTGATCTGCTTCAGTTTGAGCACCCGGGCAATATTTCATCCTTTTCGCATATCGAATGATGTAGTGCGTCACATATATCTTGTACGAATGTTTATGTGTTTAAATAAATGAGATTCAAAAAAAACTTTTAATGTGAATAGGACGTTTTATGTAAGTAGATGACTTTATATGTGTCTATCACTGCAACTTTAATGTGTCCATTTCTAAGCATCATGAGAAACAAGAAATGGATTATCCTCATAATACCCATTATGTAGGGTATAGTTACTCATAAACAAGAATATCATAGTTTCTTTTCCGGTTTAGGAATAATCATACAGATTCTATTTCCGTGGTAAAGTAATGTTTACTTGTACTGAGGTAACTAGAGTGCTCTCAAATAAACTGCTACTTTTCCTAATAATACAGTTACCGATATTAATGGTTACATATTCATAAAATTCTTGATATTCAGTGATATGAACTAGTATTTTTGTCATTAATTTAATTGACTACTGATACTATTATGTACGATGAAACAAATTTCGTATTCAAGTTCTCTTGTAGAGTTCTTTATTCCGTGTACCCAGCTGGTAACTAAACAACAAACTAAATAAAATTTAAGTCGGTCCGTCATCTTTACTAGTTCATATGAGTTCATCATATTTGATTAACTGATCCCTGAAACAACGTGAGACAAAGAATAAGTACAAGTGATGATCAGTAACAATCAGTATGTAATATACATACATTTTAACGTTTATATCAAAATATAAGTTGAAAAACATGCATATCGCTACTGAACTCATAACTAGAATAAAACAATTTTTCATTGATCCTTGATCTTCGTAAATTTCACTCTGCTATTTGTTAATAAAATTGTTGTCAAATCCAGATAAGTTGTAACTAGAAATGTCTACCATTATCTTTTATCCTAGTTAAATCACAGACAGACAAATAAAAATATACTCATGCTTCATATAATCGTTTTGGTTAAATTAAAAAAAAGTATTAAAAAATTTGGGTTTGAAATCTTATTTAAATGAATTCAAACAACCGTCGGTTTACGAGTTCCGTCCACTATATTCAATAATACTAAGAGTTCGAATTGTGGTTATTAACAGCGTTTGTTTGAAAAACACACATAGTTAACCAGTTCGCCTATGAGTCCAAGGAACAGAATATAAGTTAATAACAAGAATATTTAGTGCCTCTAAAGTCTTTAATGGTTTAGTAGATGATTTGAATGTTTTTACACTGTGTCAAATTTAAATAATGGAAAAACAAGTTTTAGATAACTGATCACTTTAACAAAATGAAGATAAGTCTCAGTTAAACACCTAGGATGTTCATATAGTTAAGTGTATTCATGATCTATAAGAATATACATATTTTACTGGAATGTTAGGGAGAAAAACGATCTTTTATGTTTAAATATAACAATTAATTCACTAAAATCAGTAAAGAAAAGGTACAACAGCAAAATTCAAGCTAGGTCCTCCACATGGAGCTGTGGGAATCATAGTGGGAACTTCATGAAGTAACTTCGGTGGTTGGCTGTGATTGAACTAGTCTACCACCCAAATGACGTAATTGTATTACTGGGAGACCAAATTTCGAGGTACCGAAAAATCATTTGGAGCTACCCTTTGTCTATACTTGTCATGTAACGTAAGCATGAGTCCCAGCTTGTTTAGCTTGTATGTGCCAATATATGTGTATGGTAAATAATGTACTTGCCTGAAGTGATCCAAAAGGGATAGTCTATTCCTTATCAAAAAAGCCTATCATAAACACATAAAACATGGGAGTGTAAAAAGTTTTAGAAAAAGAAGTGTAAAAAATACAAATGAAGGGAGTAGAGACTGTGATTCATCTCTTAAAAGTGATTACGCTTATGTGTATGCTATGAAGTGCATGAGAGTGAAAGTATGTACCAGTCGTGTGTATGTAAAGTATGAGTGCAAGAAAGAGGTAGAAAATGCTAATAAGGGAGCCTGGATCATCAACTCTCTCAGGTGGCGATTATACCAATTTGTATACTACGGTAAACATCAATAGAAACTATGATTAACCCCTCAAAACACTTACTGAGTGGTGACGACCGTTCTTTATATGAATAATAAATTCTCATCAACAGTTGGCAGGTTCATATTTTAAAAAATGGTGAACTTAATAGAGCCAGCATGTATGTATGTGTGAAATTTATTTCTCTTCCTTTAAATGGAAAAAAATGCTTCGTGAACGGTTTACGTCAACACATAAACTAGCGGTTAAAAATGGAGCATCTACTTGTAGACTACTTCTTTTATTTTGAAAGCCATAGTCTGTTGGTCTTTGACGACATAACTCTAAGGGTTCAGGAAACTAGCCTGGTGTTATCCAACTCATGTAACGTATAAGATAGGCAAGATTCATGTCTATCAATCAAAAGAAAAGTTAAATGTTCAGCGGTTTGTTCTGTTTGATTTTATTTCGATGAAACATGGCTTTTGAAGTGTAGGATATTCTTAGGTTACAGGTATTTGATCACGCATCCCTACAAAACGCTACTCACATTTGTGTGAACCACTGATTGCGTTTAGGTTTAGGTTAGAACAAGTAAAGATAAGAATTTGGTTAATGAAGTAATGAATCGTCATCAGACGTGTTAGTTAATGTATTTGCTTCCATATGAAGTGCTTGCTTTTGTAATACAAATAAATTTATTTAACTATTATGGTTTAATATCTTATAATTAGCTTTGAAAGAACTGACTTAATTATGAATTAACCAACCAACTAATCACATCATATTAATGTACTGAGTATTGTAATGACACATAAACTCCACCAGAATTTTATTTGCTTGACCTCACTTCTATTAATCAGTCATTAACTTTACGTTACATTGAATAAGAATATCTGTATATATTATTATTATTATTATTCCACATGAATGGTAGACTTAACTTCTATTATTTCATATTTTAAATAACTGTAAGCTTATTATTTAAATTCCATTGTGTATTGTTTTGAAAAATATACTGAATAATGTAAGAGATAAACTAATATATTTTAATTTTTAATTATTTTTACTGATACAGATATATTAATCATTTAAACAACAACATAACACATTCACTCAGCAACTATCAAACAATAATCATGTATACAGATACAAATAAGGCGATAAAGATTGAATGTCAAGTGTATGAATCTATTTTATATATATATTCTTTAAATCAAATTGATCAGATGGTGATTTATCCATCTTAAAAAAAATTAATCAACAGACTATTCAATAAGAATGTACAAATGAGAAACTTTAGTCTACTTAAAAGTGTTATTTACTACTGAAATGACTTCAGTACATTTAACCGATAATCCTCTATAAAATCAACTCAATTTTCAAGAGTTGTGTAACCATGAGCGATGAAGGTTACCTATTTTTACATATTTAAGTGTAATCATTTCTTTTAAGTAATCATTGAAGTAAAAATAATGGGTGTGTTTACACAGAAATTCAGATACTTAAGTTATTGTGTTTTTTTTTACTTAAAATAATTAAATTGATTTATTATTGAAAGTTAAAAAAAATTGGAAAGTTGTCTTTTATAACTTCAACTTCTAAACTAGCTACATGCTCTCCTCTAATCATTACTCATTGAATAAATGGTTAATAAAATTCGCTATTTTCTTTTATTGCCAGATAGTGATATGGATATTGAGTAGAAAGGTCCATGATCTCTAGATTCATCTTAACAACTATGTTTTTATTTTGCAAAAAAACTACCGGCTACTGATTGAATATTAATTTTTACATTTCTAATCTAACTTTCATAGCTGTTTGCACTTCATTGACTTCCTTGTAAGATTTACACACAATAATGAAAACGATATTAGTTAATTGTATTACATATATGACCCATGTCTAAATTTTAAAGAAAATTTATGTTACTACAAGATTTGAAGTAACCATTATATTGTATTCTATATTTTGGTCAACTGATTTAAAATACTAACACATAAAATAATAGAATGGTTGTATTATATTCCATAAGCTTCAGATGAATCAGTAGTGTTTAAACGAATCTGAAAAACGGTGTCCTTTTTTAATTCAGACTGTCACCTAACTAAAAATCACTTTTTTATAATTGGATTATAGATAAATGTCCTAATTATTTAGATTAAAAATGACAGTTATAATAATTGATATGTAAGTTCTTCTATAAGAACGTTCTATAAAACAAATATTCAAATTACTGACAATCAAATATCGATCAACTAATGAAAACAAAAACAATTAAAGCTTTTATTTTGTTCATTCAATATTGAATACTTATACGAATCAGCTTTAAAAAAATTCGGTTTGTCTTAAATAAGGCTGCATTGTTTTGTATTAATACTGTTAGCCAATAATCAGATTTCGATAATATGGTACATTCTCTGCTTCATAACACAGAGTTCTCATTGAACTACTCTCAATGGGAAGATACAAACCAAACAATACCAGGTGAATTTAAATTTACCCCATTGCATAAGAAAGTGGCTATCAGGACTCAGTAGCTGAGTGGATAACGCAATGGCGTTTGAAGCGAATGAGATGCAGGTACATCCAGCTGACGAGTCCGAAATGGAACGAAACGCGCATCCCGGATTCCACTGCTAGCAGCTACCCATCATTGCTTACAAAAATACTCTCATTCATGTTTATATTCTTAATATTGTTTATCTAAAATACTTTGCAGTAACTTAAGTACATTGAATTGTAATATGTTTTACATACCACTGTGAATTTAATGTTGTAATAATGCTTACTGAACATCTAAAACTAAGATATCATTTAGTAATGATAATCAAAATATCATAAGAAGTTATGGCATTTTTGAAAAAAACTTATAAGGTCTTGAAACCACAGGAGCCAAGGAATTAATGTCATAGATTGACTTTATGTTCAATAAAATAATTTATTAGAATTATTTATTCTATGGAAAAAATTTAATGAATAGGTAGATATTTATTCATGAAAGACACAAATTGTTAAAAATAAACCTAAGTAATAACACAAATATCATATTTCGAGAAACGTATTCTCAAATGGTGTTACTCAAACTTATTTATATAACCTTTGATGCCTATAAGTTTTATCTAGCTGAATCATCCAGTAGACTTACTAGTTTTAAATGCGTGATATGTTGTTGTTGTATTATAAAGAATATTCAGTTTTGATAATATCTGACAGATATCATGCGAAAAGCAGTCAATAAATCTAATCGTTATAAAAAATCATTTCATTTGTAGACCTTTTCATAGATATTTATAATGAGAGATAATTTGAACATAATTTGGATAATGTAATTAGAGAATGAAAATTATCAGAAGGGGTTTTGTGGAGATTTTAATAATTTAATAGTTGAATTCATGAGTCAATTGAAGCTAGACTTTCATGGAAAACCTAAAAGCGCTGGACCTTCGTTTCGTCTTAGTATTGGCCTCCCCGTGGATGCGTACTGCTGAGGAGTTTCACACTAGAACAAAACGGTCGTTCAGTGTCTCCAGGTTTTTTCATGGTGGTCTAGCTTCAACTGACTCATTAATTCAACTCTAGGATGGAAAATTCTCAAAATTATATGATATATTAACTCAACACGTTTAGGACAATCTAAACATATATGTACTGATTAAGATACGTAAATAAAAAGGTCAACTGGACATATTGTAACGTTATAGAGAAACCTAGTTGTTTAGCATCCAAAATTAATACAGACAGAAATGTATCTATTTAAAAATATATATATTACTGATTAATCGGTCATTAAAAGAATGAAACATGCATATAATTTGTATACGAGGAGTGTAGTGAACAAGAAAATGAGTGGGGACAATTGATTACATTTGGGAAAACAAATACAGAATCTGTTAACAAAATTTGATAATCATACAATAAATACTTAATCTGCAAACTATCAATGAATTGTCTTAAACTTAACTGTACCTTTTACAAGTACCAGTTAATCGTCTCACATTTCACTTGTTGCTGCATTTCCATACTAATTGCCTTCCATTTCCGTTCTTGTCTTCCCAATCTCCTACTGAAATACATTCTATTCCTAACTATCGTTATATACTTACTTACTTACTTACTTACTTACGCCTGTTACTCCCAATGGAGCATAGACCGCCGACCAGCATTCTCCAAACCACTCTGTCCTGGGCCTTCTCTTCTAGTTCCATCCAATTCTTGTTCATTTTTGTCACGTCTATCTCCATTTCCCGGCGTAATGTGTTCTTTGGTATTCCTCTCCTCCAGTGGCCTTGAGGATTCTATGTGAGTGCTTGTCTTGTGACGCAGTTCGGTGCCTTCCTCAATGTGTGTCCTATCCACTTCCAGCACTTCTTCCTGATTTCTTCCCCCACTGAGATCTGGTTTGTTCTCTCCCACAGTAGGTTGTTGCTGATAGTGTCTGGCCAACGGATTCGAAGTATTTTGCGTAGACAACTGTTAATAAACACTTGTATTTTCTGGATGATGACTTTCGTAGTTCTCCAGGTTTCCGCCCCATACAGTAGAACTGTCTTGACATTTGTATTGAAAATCCTGACCTTGGTGTTGGCTTGCAGTCGGTTACTTTGAGTTCCAGATGTTCTTCAGTTGTAAATATACTGCTCTTGCTTTGCCGATCCTCGCCTTCACATCTGCATCAGACCCACCATGTTCATCAATGATGCTGCCCAGATATGTAAAAGTTTTTACATCTTCCAAATCGTCTCCGTCAATTGTGACTGGATTAGTGCATGCTGTGTTGTATCGGAGAATCTTGCTTTTCTTGTTGTGTATATTGAGACCCACTGTTGCTGAGGCTGCTGCCACACTGTTCGTCTTCTCCTGCATTTGTTGTTGCGTTTGGGATAGAAGGGCCAGATCATCTGTGAAGTTTAGGTCGTCCAGCTGTATCCTGTCTGTCCACTGTATCCCGTGCTTCCCTTCAGATGTTGACATCTCCATGATCCAGTCGATCACCAGGAGAAAGTGAAAGGGTGAGAGTAAGCAACCTTGCCTAACACCGGTCTTCACTTCGAACGACTTTGTCAACTGTCCTCCATGCACGATTTTGCAGTGTAATCCATCATAGGAATTCCGTATGACCTTGGCTATCTTCTGGGGCACACCGTAGTGTCGAAGTTTCCATAGTGTTGTCCTGTCCACGCTATCAAATGCTTTTTCGTAGTCAATGAAGTTGATGTAGAGTGATGAATTCCATTCAGTTGATTGTTCCACAATGATCCGTAGAGTTGCGATTTGGTCTGTACACGATCTATCCTTACGGAATCCTGCCTGTTGGTCACGAAGTTGGACGTCTACGCAGTCCTTCATCCTGTTTAACAATACCCTGTTGAAGACTTTTCCCGGTATTGAGAGAATAGTGATGCTTCTGTAGTTATCACAGTTGTTGAGATCACCTTTCTTCGGTATTTTGATCAAGAGTCCCTCTTTCCAGTCTCTTGGTACTTGTTCCTCATCCCAAATCTTATTGAAGAGAATGTGGAGTATCCTTGCAGTTGCCGGTACGTCTGCTTTTACTGCCTCTGCTGGAATGTTGTCTGGTCCTGCTGCTTTGACACTCTTGATTTGTCTGATGGCCATGCTGATTTCTTCAATTGTTGGTGGGCCAACATTGATTGGGAGGTCCGTGGGTGCTGCTTCGATGTTGGGTGGGTTCAGTGGAGCTGGTCGATTCAACAGTTCTTTGAAGTGTTCTACCCACCTGTTTTGTTGCTCTTCAATGTTGATGATTACCTCGCCTTCCTTGCTTTTCACTGATCGTTCTGGTTTGCGGCGATTTCCAGAGAGTTTCTTTGTCGTGTCATACAATTGTCTCATGTTTCCTTCGCTTGCAGCCTTTTCCGCCGTCGTTGATAAATCTTCCACATATTTACCTTTGTCGGTTCTGATGCTCCTCTTCACTTGTTTGTTTATTTCCGTGTATTCAGCTTGTGCCTTGGCTTTTTCTGCTCTTGTTCGACTGGTATTGATCGCTGCCTTCTTATTCCTCCTTTCTAGAATCTTATCCAGTGTATTAACTGTGATCCATTCCTTGTGATGGTGCTTCTTGTGACCCAGGACCTCATGACATGTTGAAGTGATTGCCTTTTTGATCCCCTTCCAGTTGCTCTCCATAGTAGTTCCTTCTCCATTGAGTAGATCATGAAAGGCCTGAAACTTGTTGCTGAGGACTGTCTTGAATTTGTTGAGTTTGTCAGTATCCTGAAGAAAGGCCGTATTGAACTTTTGTGATATTGTCTGCCCCATTGTCTAGTGTTTCTTGAGTTTCAATTTCATCTTGCCGACCAGAAAGTGATGATCTGATGCTATATCAGCTCCTCTCTTGGTTCTCACGTCCTCTATAGTCTTCCTGAACGTTTTGTTGATGCAAATATGGTCGATTTGGTTTTGTGTGGTGTGATCCGGTGAAGTCCATTTGGTTTTGTGTATGCGTTTATGTGGGAATATGGTGCCGCCCATGACCAGTTTATTGAAGGCACATAGGTTTGCAAATCTCTCACCATTTTCGTTCCTTTCACTCAGTCCATGTCGTCCCATGATGTCTTCATATCCAGTGTTGTCCGTTCCAACCTTGGCATTTAAATCTCCCATCAGAATGGTCAGGTCCTTTGTTGGACACTTCTCGATGATTGAATACAGCCTATTGTAGAATTGATCTTTAGCGTCTTCATTGTAATCGTTGGTAGGCGCATAGCATTGGATGATGTTCATTGAAATGCCCTCTTTCTTTGTTTTGAAGGAGGCTTTGATGATCCTTGGTCCATGAGCTTCCCATCCTATAAGTGCCTTTTGAGCTTGTTTGGACAGCATCAATGCAACTCCTTGTGTATGTGGGACATTTTCTTCTTGATGGCCGGAGTATAACAGAAGCTCTGCTGAAGTTATTCGGTGTTGTCCAACTTGCGTCCAATGTGTTTCACCGATCCCAAGCACCTCCAGGTTGTATCTCCTCATTTTTGTAGCAAATTGGAAGGCTCTCACGGTGTCCCACATTGTACGAACATTCCATGTATCTAAATAAATGGTCGCTCTGGTTTTCAGAAGGGACATCGGCCTCGTAACTTCCGAAGGAATTCGGCTTTCATCATGAGGCGTCATAGTTCTTCTAAATGAAGACCTTCTGACTTCCAGGGCAGAGTTTAAAAGGTTTGAATTATTTTTTTTCGGTTAAATATTTTTGGCGAGTCTGTTTTCTACGGGATGTGGTCGTTAACCCTATGCCCAACCCTCCTCCTTTATCCGGGATTGGGATCGGCAGTAGCCCACGGAGGGACTCCAGGCGGAGTTATCGTTATATACTACTTAAGTGGAAATAAGTAGCCCACATCACAGAAGTATATTTACCAATCCATATAACCATTATTATTATTAGTTATAATTAATCGAGAAATAAAAAGATAATGTTCAGTTTACCTTGAACATTGGATACTTTTTTTAGACGCCATATCAATTTTCATACAATTATCTTTACCATTAAAATGAAACGTAAATTATAACTAATAGTATTTTAAATTGATTTTACTATGTTCTCTAAATTATTTCTTCTATGAGTTTTCTCTAAATGAACATTTAAAAACTATGAAAGAAGTAAAAAAGAAACGAAGAAACAAATAAACTGTGATAATGTAAAAGACAGAAAAGAGAGAGAGGGGGGGGTTAATTCTCTATCAGTTGTTTCACCAGATAATGTTTTTTGAAAAGGAACAAATCCTACGTACTTTCATTAAACTAGATAGAAAAAACGTATAATTTAATCCACTTACGTTTTTAATTCATTCTACTTTCATTTTACAAAATCAGTACACACTATATGGATATATAAAATCGTTGATTTGTTTGTATTTATTTGCATTATGAAAACAGTAGAAGTGTGAATAAATAATCTTGCTGAACATATAATTAATTAAACAAAACAATTAAGAATATATTGAAATGTTACAGTTACCTCGATATGTTCAAAAGAAAATACTTGGTTATGTTTTGTTTGTTTCTGAAGACAGAAGTAATTACTAAATAGTTATGTTTTTTATCGATTAGTTTTAAAATTAGTTCATTGTTTATAGTCTCTTGATAGTTTACACCATAAAATAGATCTTAAACAGATAATATTTGGAAATTAAAATTGACGTTGGATCCTGAGTGTGTTCACAGCTGACAATGGATGTTCATAATTTTAAATTACCTAGTGTTAACAATGACCAGTTCTTCAATAAGTCACCATATAAATTAATATGTTCAATTTGGCGAAAAAGTCTTATCTTGGTTGAATGTTTCATGTTCTACTATGCATTAATAACGATAAAAATAATCAGTCAGATTAGTTTTATTGTTTTAGGAAGTAAACAGTTTTATGATCAGATTCATCAAAACTATTGAATTATCAGTAATAAGCTAAGTATTATTGATATCATTCAGTTACCTCTTCAAAAACATCCCTTCGTAATTAAAATTAAGATATTTTTTTATTATAAACACAATCTGAGTAATATTTATATACGCGTTGCCATATTCATTTTACTTGATAAAAATGTGACTAATAGGATATCCACAACGCGAAATAAGAATACAAAAGACTAGTACAAGTCGAGATTTATCCACTCCAAAACATGACGACCCTTGCAAAAAATACACTCATTTATATTCAGAGAGAGGTTTTGGGGATATTATACTAATTTAATTGTTGTATTCATGAGTCAGTTGAAGCTTGATCACCATGGAAAACCTGAAAACATTTGACGTCCGTTTCTTCATAGTATGAGACTCCTCAGCAGTGCGCATCCATGATCCTGCATCGCGAGATTCGAACCCAGGACCTAACGGTCTCGCGCGCGAACACTTAACCTCAAGACCACTGATTTAAACATTAACATTTCTGGATGCCGGCTCAGTGGTCTAATGGTTAAGCGCTCACGCGCGAGACTGATCAGTCCTGGGTTCGAATCACGCAAGGCGGGATCATGGATGTGCACTACTGAGGAGTCTGACAATAGGACGAAACGGCCGTCCAGTGATTACAGGTTTTCCAATGTGGTCTAGCTTCAATCGACTCATTTATATATTGATTTGTATACCAACTTGATTAATAATTACACTAAAGTTACATATTTAAAAAGTGCCCAGAATTATAAAACAAAATCATTTGTTCAATGTTATGCTGAACATAGTTCACGTTAATTTGATACAAAGAATATTTTACTGAATAAGAAGTACGCTAAAAATGTAACTAATTTTAGCCAATAAGTTTTAGTAAAATAATTTATGTTATTTCAAGTTATATCAAGTTTTATTACCTTTAAAATACTATACTACTGAATTAATTAAATCACTATGGATGTATGATATTTTTAAGACCAGAAAAAAATCGAAACTCTTTGTGGTTATTTTTATCAACAGTATCAAATAGTTACAATGCTTTTAATAATTTAATTCGTAGGTTTTCTATTTTTGATTGTGTTTACATAATCCACAGTCAAATAAGCCCACGTAGATAATATAAAATGAAATAGTTACTAGCAGAACAAGCAAACATGATAAGTTTAAGTTCATGTCTAATTTTTTTTATACTTTTTTCCATTTCTCTTATTCATCTATATATCTTGTCTAGATTAATCGATATTCATTTGAGAATAATTTTTGTCTAGACAAGAACAACAGTTTACAATTGAATATATGTAATTCACTTATACATAGCGGTATTTTTCTCCACCTAACATTTCCGAATAATACCAATGAGACAGAAAATGTTATCGGAAATGTAATCGTGATAGACATTCAATAAAATAGTTGAATGAAAAACGTGTATAGCTTTCTGTTACATGACATTAAGAATAAATTTGATTATGTATATAATCTAGATAGAAAATGTTAAAAGGAAACTAACTATAATGAAAAGTATATTGTTTACAGTCAATGTATTAATACATACAAAACAATAAAATATAATTTGATAAACGAAACTGTCAACTATTATTGGAATTCTACTGAAACTCATTTTCGAACAATATGGTATCTTGTAATATAAAAAACTAAAAGACAAAAAAAGGTTTATTGTACCACACTTGTTTTTTTTTTTTTACCAAAGTGGCATAAAGTGACGAAAATACAAGTACTTTAAGTAATTCCGTAAATACAAGTATTTAAAAAACCCAAAAATTCTTTTGGATTTATAAGAAAGCTTAACATGGTTTAAGAATTTAACTCCCATCTGTAGTCATTGTGATTAAAAATACTTTTCATTATGTTATTAACAAATCTTGAAAAGTCAAATTATTCTGTCAACATTTATTGAAGTACCAGGTTTTTTCTCAGTGTTTTATAAATATCTTCTAGTGCTCAATGATGTGTTTTACTTATTGTAATGTCATATCGACAAAATTGGAAGTATAAAAAGTATCTCAATAAACCAAATAACTGAGATCTTACTAACGTTTCATAAGACTAATTACATAAGATCAGTTAACTGTTATGTATAAATTACAATATCTCTGTAATAATTCGTTTCAAGTAAGTACCAGCGAATATTTCAACTTTATTTGCAAATCTATCATAAGATTATCTTAATTCTTTTAGTTAACAAAGATAAATCTTCTTGAAAAATTACTTTTTTTAAAAAAACCAAAACCTATAAATTTTGCAGGTTTATTCTAAGAACAAAACGCTTTATCATTACAAGATGAGTTTATGAATCTTTTGTGCATAACACTATACATATGAATTATAGCATAACACCATTGATCATCTGATTAAGATTCACACCATCATTATGTGTTTTATACTCAGTTATATTACTAATTCTTTATTGACATCAAAGAATATGAATTCTTTTTCATCTCAATATCTCAAACACATTTATTTTCTAATGTCATACAATATCAAAAATTATAAGGTTCTAGTATTTGTTTTTCATTTTCATATTTCTCAATAACTTTCAATCAATCACTCTATAGAATAGTTCTAATAAAACGTTTACATTAACTATTGTTATGTTTATCATTATTTCCTACGAAAAACTGAGATTCTAATATGGATAAAACATATAAAATTGTCAACAATATATGTAGTGATATGTGTCAAAGCATTATAGATGTATGTTATTCTTTATATTAACAATGAACTTGTACAATAAATCAATAATATTTCATAGAATAGACTTAAATGTTTACTATCATAGGACTACAAAGAATAAATGATAACAAACAAAATATTTAATTCTTTAAAGAAGCATAAACGTATATAATATAGACATTTAGTATATATATATAACTGAATATATGCATATTCAGTCATTCATCAAGTTATTTATAAAATAGAATTAATTGAGAATTGATTGATCACTGGGTAGTGATCATTGTCATGTATGTTAAGTCTTTCTTCGTGCAGTTGAATCCTGTCCTATATTTATTTTCAAGGTCATGGATTTTATTTTTAAATTGATTAATTTAAACAATACAACTGTTATTTTTTTAATTATTAATAAATGTCAAAAAATTATGAAATGAAACATTATTTGGACAATCTATTTATGATTGAATTATTAACTGAGTTTGTTTGAAGTTATTATTATTTTTTATTATTTGATTGTAGCAATTAGTTTATAATCACTATGAATTGATATTAAGATAACTGATGAAATTCAACAAGAAAATAATAGTTAATTCACTTTAGCTTAATATTGATCAGTAATGTAAATTAATGACGATATACACGAATGAACTCGAGGACATCTGGACATGATATTTAAAAAATAGTAATAAACCAATAAATTATTAGTCCACAGTTTAATATTAAAAATGAGAGCTGAAGATCATTTGTTCAACATGGATTGTCAGTGTTCTAAGGTATTGTAAAACCTTTTACGAGGGCTGGCTAATTTTGATTTTGTTAAATCGATTAACTCCAATTTGTGCCAGAAACTATTTCCTACTGGTATTCATCAATAAATGTTTTAGCTATTTTGAAAAGATTTTAACCAAAAGGTGATAGATATATAGTGGTAAACACGTCTTTCTGAGAGTCACCTTGGATCGCGGATAATTTAAATGGGGTAGCTTTTGATGCTTGAAATAACGTTGATAATTACTGTTAGAAATAATTAAATGAACGTTCGCACAATATAATGTGATGGAGTCTTAAGAAATTGCGAATTTATAACACAAGATCACAAAGACATAAATGTTGAAATGACGAGTATAGCACAAAATCGTATGATATCCATCGACAGATATAGCACATCATTTAACTGGGATGTAAATGTTGTTGTATTTCTTTAGGTATCAAGTATAGTTTCAAAAAGTTGACACAATTGATTAGGATTACCAAGCTCGTATAGCTGGAATTCCATTAAACATAGCATCATAATTAAATTTAACTTGTAAACAGTTCATGTATTTTAGTTAAATCGAGGAAGCATAGTATTTAGTATATTTTTGTCCATTTTTTTGATATCCTGAAATACCAATAGTAAATCGAATTAGATTTTGTGCACAGTAAATGCAATCGAAACAGTCAATCACTTCGTATACAGTATACTGCTGAAATATGCTATTGAATTACCGTGCCTTAAATCACCTCATTCAAAGATCAGTAGCTATTATTCACAGTTATAAAGACATCTTTTAGCATACTTTGCCAATTTTTTCCAATTAAAAGGATTGTTAAAATTCATTGCTTTATTTTTTTGTCTTTTTCTTTCTGTATCCAAAATGAATGAAATGAAAATAATTCAAACTTTGGAATTTTCTATTAACCGATAATCAAATAATAATGTTCAGCTAAGAAATTGCCTTTGAATATTCCAGTAGGTTTATAACCCTTAAGTCCCTCATTAAATAAATAAACTATTTGTTTTGGAAATATTCTTGGTTCATTTACGGGAAATAGTCACGTTCAAACTCCGTAATATATTACTCAGATAACGGAAACATTATGTTAATTTTTATAACTTAACTTATTTTGTCTGTTATCATGTTTTAATTTTAATTAATTGTGAAAAAGCACTAAGTGTACTATTTCTAAGAAAGATATCGATACCAACAACAAAATAACTTCTACAGTAATATTAAGGCATCCACTTCTAATTCATATTTGTCAACATAAATTGATCACTTAGTCTCCGGATTATCAAAAACAAGAAAATTCAAAATTCAAATTTATGCATAACAAATAGTTTTAGAAGCAAAGATGGATAGTGGCTAGTAGGGGAATCCAGGACATAAGAGACTGATCAATTGTAGTCCTAAAAATCAATGGGAAGATCCAAGTAACACAATACTAAGTGAATTTAAATTTCACCACAATGCACAAGCAAGTGGCTACCAAGGCTCAGTAGCTAAGTTGATAACGCGATGGCTTTTGAAGCGAACAGTACTGGATTTGTGTCCCGGAGTGAACATCAACTCTGGGACACAGATACATCCATCTGACGAGTCCCAAATAAGACGAAACACGTGTCATAGATTCCACTGCTAGCCACTATCCATCTTTGCTTACAAAAAACTTGTGAATTAAGGCAATATCAAAGCAAAACGCACAGTATGTACATATGCTTATAAGAGACTGATTAATTAGAGTCCTAAACATCAATAGGAAGATTCAAGTAAAACAATACCAAGTGAAAAACAAATAGTCTTACAAGAAAATTTCACTCTTTTTGTGAGTTCTCCATTTATTCCAATGATCATTATTTATTGTATATCGGCACTTTTATTACTTTATGTTTTCCTCTAATATGAGAAGCTATTTAATGTACACTTACTAATCTTACTGTATAATTAAAAATGTGTTACTCAAACACTTAACAATTAAAAAAATGTTTTGTGTTTCATTTTTGTTTCAAATAATGGTTTATTTACTTAACACCTAATGATAATTATTATGATAAAATGAATGGGTAACGTTTTACTTTCATGTACATTAGAAATAATTATTGAAATTGACAGAAATGTGCAAATAAATATACTTAATTATTTCGATGGAGTTTTTTTCTCCAAGCTGGATGGTTTGGTTGTGGAGCTTTCATCGTTCTTCTGAATAACATCATCAGCACAAATTTCAGTTGGAAGTGAAGTGTTCGACTTTCTACACATATGGCACGCAGTTTGTCCTGTTGACCTTGATGTTGATTGGTTATTGTTGGCCTCTAACCTATTAATGTTTAGTTCTTTGTTTTGGTTGTATCTTCAAAAGGATTCAACAATGACAGGTTTTAGGTCAACAATAACAAATCAACATCAAGGTCAACAAGACAAACTGCGTGCCATATGTGTAGAAATTCAAATACTTCACTTCTAACTGAAATTTGTGCTGATGATGTTGTTCAAAAAAACAATGAGAACTCCATGACCAAACCATCCAACTCAGAGAACAATAATCCTCCACTTGAACTAAAAATCTCAATGCTTAAATATATTATGATCACAGCACTGTAAATTTTACGTTAATTTTAATGTAGAAATTTTATCCATATCTGAATATTCTATTATTGATTTCTAACTTTTGACAAGTATTGATATAACTTTGAAAATTCACAATTTACGATTTAATACTATGATAATGTGTATGTTCATTGAAATCTTCATTATCTACTTATAAAAGTGTTTAAGTACTATTGACTAGTTTAACGTTAAATTCAAAGTGAAATGACCAAATGATCATACAATATAATTAGAATAGTTAACTATTTATGAGTTTAATAATCGACTATCAAATAGTTTTCTTCCCCATATATATGATTAATTAATCAAGTTGGATCTAATTTAAAGTGATATACTGTTAAAATCAGCTATAATGCACAGAATGGTTGTGTAGCATTTGAGATCCTGTTTTTTTTTCGGTTAACGCTGAAAATAAGTATTTTTCAACATGCTAAGGACATGTATAATAGATTTTAGGTTAGTTTAATAGAATTCGACTTTTATTAACCTATTCACTCTGTTTTACTAATAAAACATCAACCATTACTGATCAGATGGAAAAAAGTTTTCTTTTTTCAAATCCACTAATGACAATTTTATTGCATTTCCGTTGGTTGCTTCCTCTGTATTTACAAGTATTCTGTACTGTTATAAATTTATCAAAAAGATTGTTATGTCTGTAATTCAGATTTTAGGTTTACCCATATGTTCATCTGCCTGTCATTATGATTTTTTGAGGTCACATGTTAGCATTAAACAGGATGTCAAAGTGAAATAAATTTATGACTTATTTTTATAAATTACTGATATATCTTGTCGACTGAACGCTACTTGTTACATCTGGTCGACGCTGATTTTTATGTCGGAATCGCTCATCACTTATACCCGTAAAACGAAGAACTACTGCAATTCCCACGACGCGAAAGTAAAAACACAAAGACTGGTATAAATGATGAATTATTAACCCCCAAAACACGACGACTGTAGTCAGACGGTACACTCATTTATATATTGATTCGTCTACACATATGGATTAATAATTAGGATGAAATCACATGTATGAAAAATACTTACAGTTATAACAAATCATATGCTGAGCATATTTAATGTCCATTGGATACAAAAATATCGTATATCATACAGGAAAACAAAACCGAATAATACACTGAATAATCATTACATTGAATCAGAACGGAAGTAATGTTGAACAAAACCCATAATGAGTAAATCAATCGAGCTGTGACTTTTCTTCTCGTCATATCAATTACACCTAAAGAAATAATATTACTCGAGTCATCTTTTCTCACTGATAAACTCACAAAAAACTGTCGCGCGTCTTGAAGGTCTACAGGAATTTCTATGATGACTGTTTGTTACTTATTTAAGTTAGTCTATAAGCGACAGTTGGTTTACTTTACTTCGTGGAATCGGAAAATATTGAATAAATTTTAACGACACTGTGTTGTTTCAGCACTATGCTTTGAATCCGGAGTTTTCATTATATTCTAAATAATATCATCATGGCCTACATCATTTAGAATTACGTTCTCCATCTACTCTATAAGCGGTTAACCAATTCGTTCTGATGAGTTTGTTTGTGACTGATTAAATTTGAAGGTAATCTCTGGAATCAAGCCAGTTGAATGTCATATATATATCACCAATTGAACTGCATAGAGTGTGCTGCACCACAAAAACTCTTCATTGTAAAAATGTAGATCCTTAAAATTCCGACCAAGCGGTTTTAATTTATACTACCCGTTTTGTAACTTCAAAGTCATGGCAACATGTAGAACACTGAAGAGTCATAAACTATAACTTTAAAAACCCACCTGTTATTTTAGTTTTTCAGTGGTTCTTCAGATTATGTCATTTCAATCATGAAAACAATTTCCTGGTATGTAGTTTCATTAGTTTCATATAAAATAAAGCACTCGGTATACTTGTAGTTAATTTGATAACAGAGAATAAAATTTAAACATATTTAGAAACGGCCGTCCAGTGCTCCCAGGTTTTCCATGGTGGTCTAGCTTCAATTGACTCTCAACTATTAAAGTTACTATAATATCCACAAAACGCCCCTTCTGATATGCTTAGAAATGTCAATAAGAGCAAAATGTAAGAGAGCTTTGCCTTCAATTAGTCAGTGGAATATTGTGCTACTTAATACTTTTAGTTTTTTTAATAATATTGTTAAACCGTTCACTGATATGTCATTTATTCATTATTATTAAAAGCACCAAAACCTATAACCAGATCACTTGTTACTGGAAAAATTAGGTGTTTTCAGGCTAATTTGAATAGTGAAGTTCATATTCAGAAGTACTAAAAAACTTTATTGGAAAAAAGCTTACACCTTACAATCAAACATTATGACATTTTCTCTGTAAAGCCATCAATAAGGCATAGAAACTAAGTTATCTATAAGTTGTTTGACTATGAGACAAATATCTCTCAGTATCTATCTTTAAATTTCAAGACTTTTGAGTGTATGCACGGAGTCTTGGGAAAACTGTCAGTGTTTTGTATATTGCAAGAAGCATTTCGTAAAACCCTTTTCTTACTATAAATTTGAATAAAGTATGAACAACAATCGTAGCGAAATAATTTGGATTCAGTTTATTTCGAAGATTCTCGAAAGATACATGCTAGAAACAATAATTATTATTCAGGAATAGGTGTATATACTTTATATTATGCTAACAGAAAGTACTTGATTAAAGTTAATTAAAAACCATTCAAAATGGAAGAATTGTAATTATTGTACATACCATTTAATATTCATATGTTAGTAAATGTGAATATATTAAAATTTAAAAAAAAACTTTTAAACCTATGAAGATAGGTAATTAAAAGTGTGAAATTGATATGAGTGAAGCTTTGTCAGGAAGTAAGAATGAAAGAATGAACCTGATAATTGTAAGCATAAAGTATATACTTAGCAACTAACTTTTTTAAAAAGTTATATTATTAGGACAATTCATGAGTATCAACACTATATTGTAAAGTAGGCAAACAATACTTCAGTTTGAAATTCTAAAAGAGAATCTTTAAAGTTAGTGAACTGGTTCTGCTACGAATATTGTTCTTGATGTATTCAAATAAATCACTTCAAAATGAACATACTTCACGCCATACAGTAAGTCTATTCAACACAAGGATAAAAATGTCTAGAACAATGGTAACTTTTGGACTTTATCATTGGTTTTACATTACTTCAAGTGAATATTTTATGCGTTAGTTTACATAATTTTCGTTCAGTATAATAAGTGTTAACTTTCGTTCACGTGAGATTTATATTCTCAATGCACGTGGACAACTGTGGACACACATTTGATTGGAAAAATGTGGGAATCTTGTATTGTGGCAACTCTAAAAACACCAGAGAATTTTTGGGAACTTGGCACTCATGTAAATCAGCAATGAACAAACATATTGAAATCTATCCAATTTATCAGGAAAATCCTAGGACCAAAAATCAAACCAATGGGAGATATGACCAAAATAAAGTAAACAATGACGAGTCAAATGTTAACAAGAACCAGTCAACATTAAGGTCTACAGGACAAACTGTGAGCCATGTGAGTAGAAATTCGAACACTTCAGTTTTACTGATGCTGTTCAGAAGAACGACGAAAGCTCTATGACCTAACCATCTAACTCAGAAAACAAAACTCTATCAAAAATCATCTAGCGAAGCTACAAAATCTCCACCATTTCATTTCAAATATGAATTACATTCATTATACGGTAACACTGTATATTATATTATGTATAAATTAAGAAATAAATGATTGTGTTTTGGTTGAACGATATGTTTTCGTAATGTCAACAGAATTTTCGGCCCCCTTAGTTTTCTGTATTCTTACTTTACTTGATGAAATTGAAGAAGTTTATTTTTTCAAGTCATAGCCGTAGGACAGCAGGTAGAGCACAATCTACGTATATTTGTGCATTTTGTATGTTAAATATTTGAAATTTCTATCATTCACTGGCTAATATAAACGCATTATTGGTAGAATCGATATGTATTTTAATCAATATATTGAAGATACTTTTCAAGTGTTCTACAGTAAGTTCTCTTCCAATAAAATCATCTATAAAAGCTTATCAGGTTTTAATTGAAATATTCTTTTTTTAATTATTCAATCAAAGTCTATTAAAGAAAAAGTTCAGCTTCTTTGATATGTGAAACAATTAAGATTATTGTTACATTTCCCATGGGCAAATATATAAAATTAGAATTAATCAATTTTAGAAAAATAAGTACAATTAAATTAATTGAGTCAAATATAAAATGGATGTTTTATTTAATCCATGTGTTAAGTATCATTTATCTGCTCAAATTACATGTTTATGAATATGCCTTCATCTTTTTTTTATATTGCAATGGTGTTAGATTTTCTACTTCTTTTTATATGAAAGTTTGTTTCATAAAGATAATAAAATTCCCTTAGTGATTAAATGATTAATTTCAATAGTTATGATCATGAGTCAATTGAAGCTAGACCATTATGGAAAACTTGGAAGCATTGAACGGATGTTTCGTCCTATTAATCTATATTAAAATTATACATTCTCAAGAAAAAGTTATAAATCAGATTAGATGACATTTAGATGTTTAAGTCACTCCATTGAAAATTGTGATTTAAGTAAACCAACAGTAACTGCATGACATTAGGTATGCATATTTTAGGAAGATTAATAAAGTATACATGAATGAACTAGTTAAAAGTTATTCTTATAAGTAGTAATTGCAGATATACTGTAACAGTGGTCAGTATGACAAACTTATGAACACCGATGGGAGATAACACATTTATCGGCTGATACTTACCCATTTATGCTTTCCTGTGTGACAGAATATTAGCTTTACGAACGAAAATGGAGGTTAAATACTTGTACTTGACATAAATTAGTCTGTAACAGAGAAATAACATATGTATTCGGGAACTTAAACTCATTCTGTTTATTATTACATTCTGACAATTCAGTACAGAGAAAAAAAACTATGTAAGTAAAGGTCTGATACTACAGACATCATATAAACAAATATCAGTAACTGTATACATTAGTTTAAAAGTTCTCTTTCAAATACCACTGGCAATGTAACATGAAATACTGATATGTTTAGTGTGAGCCATTCTGTTGATAGAACAAATTTCACAACTTCATTAACACTATGTCAAATAAAAATATTCAGTGCATATAATTAAACCTATGTTAGTCACACGGTATGTGTATTGTCATTAATAGGATGCTTACAATTAGATTTCTTTATGTATCTTTATATGCATCATTTGCTATTTAAGAAGAACAACTCACCATGTGTATCACCAAGTATTTCCCTTGTTTCAACAGAAAGCAAAATAGATTTTACTGTGTAGCCAATATTTAATACAGTAAATATTT
Organism: Schistosoma haematobium; assembly: GCF_000699445.3. Taxonomy (NCBI): domain Eukaryota; kingdom Metazoa; phylum Platyhelminthes; class Trematoda; order Strigeidida; family Schistosomatidae; genus Schistosoma; species Schistosoma haematobium. Next base: position 45,335,339 of record NC_067196.1, on the reverse strand, counting down.
AGAAAGTACGTAATCAAAAAACCCAACTTGTGATCAAGAATAGTTTGATTTAGAATTGAAAGTGCAAACGATAGTGCACATGTACTGGCTTACATTTTGTGCATTTATGTAAAATAGAAAATAAACATTCTTTTTTATTCTAGTGCACCTATTTTGATGAAGAAAAATGAGGGCGAAATAATTTTGCCTTATAAATCTTCAGTATTACCCATGCTAAATAAAGCATTAATATAAACAGAGATTTTTTCAAAAAGATTGTAAAATATTGGATCGGTGAATAGAGACTTGTATCAACAGAATAAGCAACCACTCGTAGATATTAATGATATTAGAAGTTAGAAATAAACAATAATATAATAATATAATAATCATATTGTTATTTTGCTTAAAGGTCTATGATTTATTATCATATCAATAGTTTTAAGGGGCAAAACTGTGAATAAACAAAACATTTGTTTGTAAATTGCTGATGTCATATCTTATGAACAAAACAGTTACAATTTGTAGCTACACACAACATTTGAATCTTATATTGGTTATTCTTCTGATCATATTTACATCTTACTTCATCTGGCAGTTCATACTACACTATGAGCCATGAAGTCCTGCTATTTGAAATTATCATCAAAAAATATTATCGAACTACAATATCATGCAGAATGAAATCTTTAAACCAATAGATAAAACGCGCTTATTATTTCGAGATGGTGGAGAAGGTTTGTAGCTCAGGTGAATGATTTTGATGGAGTTTTGTTCTCTGAGCTGATTATGTCGTTCAGAAGAACGATGTAAGTTGCAAGACCAAACCATCCAGCTCAGAGAACAAAACTCCATCAAAGTTGATTATTTCAGACTACATAACTTTACTATGAGTGGTTATCTATAACATTAATTGCATTTTTATATATTTTTGAATAGATCAGGCTGAATATTTCACCTTCGTAATATCTAGAATTAAATTTTATTATTCATTTCATGTGTATAAGGTTAGAGATGTCTACTTAATTGTTTAACACTCGTTTAACACTTGTTAGTACTCATGATTCTATCAAACGTCAAGAGAGTTCACTAATAAATATAATTTTCGTATTGATACCTATAAATAGTTCGTTGGAAAACTCTTCCCAATTGACATTAATAAATCATTTATAAAAATATTGAATGTAAGCTACATAATTACATAGGATTACACGGTAATGCCCGTCGACCGATTTAAATCAGAAGTTAGTGTTCATCATGTATCACGTACATTTTAAATTTAATTAATCCGATTAACTTTGAAAATATGTTGGCTTCGAAGCGATCTATAATCTCCAATAAAGGGTTAATCTTGAAATGAGAAGAATTAGAAACTTCGTCAAAAATGTTTATTATTTAGGTCGTTATCAGTGTTAAACAGTTGATTAGCCACATAAGTAAAAATTAAGTAAATATTTTGTTTGTATTTGTACACTATTCTAAATAATGGCTTACGAAAGTTCCAACAAACTCTCACTCATTAAAACGAGATAAAGTCACATGACTACTTTTTTATTTCAGTGTGATATTTTGTTCAGTATAATATCCACTTTATTTCAGTATAATAGTCTGAGTAACATACTTCGTATCAACATAACGTGGTGTTGGTCCATGTTTTAGTGTAGGATGCGTTTTGCAGTAGTTTTATATGAAATTTATTTTTATATTTACCCTATATTGGTTGTGATATTCATTACCGAATCATCAAACTATTTGTGAACTTGACACATAAATCAGAGTATTTGGTTAAAGTTGTCGTGGTATTTTTCGAATGGTGAATAAAATGTTCATCTGTCATTAGTTCAGTCTCCTCCTTCATATAGTTCAAATGTCACTCTCCTGTTTCAAGTCTAACTTTCATAATCATAACAATACTGTTAATAGCCAGTTATATTATTTATCCCATTTGATAAGAACAAATAAATCTAGTAATTTAATTATCTCTGTAGTGATTCATTGAACATCACATATAAGTTTTCATTACGAAAGGTTTTGTGAACTAAACTATTATTATCTTTTGATTGTTAAATAGTTTGTAATGTTACCTTTCTTTATTTCAACCATTAAGAAATCGATCAAGATATTTTCAAAGATTCCTGTTTTTCAAATGATAAATATTAATGAACATATTAATACTATTGACCTTTTTCTTGGATATTTAAGTCCTTCTTAATTCAAACTTGCCTCCATATTTTTGAAACTGAATGGTTTTTCATTGTACATTCTATTCTTTTTTATTGTTTTAATAGTTTATAAAAATTTAGATCGATTTTTAAAGGGATACAATAGTTATTTTATGTTGAACTTATAAATACTAAATATAAATATGAATACAACCCGATGAGATCACTGACCTACTTTTTAAAATCAAACTATCACTTCATTCAAATGGAGTGTAGGAATAAGAAAACGCTTGTTAGCACTGATTAATTCTTTTAAAACCTCTACACTAAATCCATCTGAATATCAACTAAATAATTTACATTGGTAGATAATCCTTAGTTAAGTTCTACAAAATGACCTCTATGATTAGAGTGATATTTTTTTTAGAAAAATGAAATCTATAAATATGTGTGTACTGGTTGATAGTTTACCATCAGGAAATTAGTCCCTCTTTAAAATGACCATTTCATAATAAGTAATACAATTTTGTTATCGATTTTACTCTTTAGTCACAGATAACTAACATAGTAAGACTCTAAACTTTCACAGATAAACTTACTTCCTGTTTATTGACAGTAAGATATACATAACATCTGATCTCCTTAAAAAACATCACATTTATACGTGGAACATTTTTATGCTATAAAATGTGATATATATCTGGTAATCTAACAAATATATATGACATCAGATATTTCCTTTAGATAAAAACGTAAATAGCCTTAATTTTTTCTAAATTTTTATCTGTAAACCAACTTGCCATCTATTGAAGAAAATCTACTGAGAACAGTGAACATTTTATCTTGTTACTAAGAAAAAAACGTAGAACTACACCTCCGAGCTTAGAGAACACGACTTAATCAACTGAATTCATATTAATTACAAATTTTCGTCATCATTAAAAAAAATTATATTACATTTTACCTATGGGGGTTTTACTGATTGATATGTCTTGGTAGATTCAATGCAATTATAGAATCTGACGACTTGATCATACTATAAATTCTGTTTGTTTAAGAATGGTCAATTTGTGTAACTAGTGAATAAAGGTTCATTCAGATGTTTCTTAAAAAACTCGCCTACAATATCTCCTAAATGCATGTTTTAAAATGGATGTTTTTTCATGTATATTCTGGTTTTAATCTAATGCCATTTAGTGTAAATAATCTTTTAATTTATTCAAAAAGGAATGTCATTGCATAAAATAAACTAATCGTCACCCATTTCATACATTCACATTTAATATTTGGTTATTGATATGACATCATTCACTTTCATTAAATTGAACAGAAAAAATAAGAATTAAAAGTTGGATAAAAACAATTTCATCATGATTCATTAAGTCTTCATCAGTTGTTTATAACTTGTAATAGTTCGATATTAAAAAAAACTTAAGAATGATACAGCAAGTACTCAAATAAAAAATTAGAGAACGAAAATAAACGCTGTAAATATACATGTAATATACGAAACTTCCAGAAACCCATTAAGATAATTTCAAAAGATTAGAAAGTTGAAATTTATTGATTTTCCCATAAAATAATTAGTTAAACAACACTATGAATATTTTACACGAATACTTCAAATATAGTATTTACAACACTAAGAATAATGAGGAAGAGCCTTTATATAAAATAAAAATGCAGTACTTGACAACCCGCTCAATTTCGTGGATTAGTTGAAGTTAGATATTAACACCGTTAGATGCCGGCCGACTCAGTGGTCTAGTGGTTAAGCATTTGCGCGCGAGACTGATAGGCCCTGGCTTCAAGTACCGCAATCACTGCAAAATAACCTGATGGTTCTGATGAAATATTGATGGATTATCACCTATATTAAAAATAGGTTACATAATGCCTTCACTTTACTAATTTAGATGCGAATGTTTAGTCAATATATTTGTGTCATACTAAATCAATCAGTTAAATAATCTGAAATATCTCACTAGTTTTTCAATTGAGTACTTTGTACAGTAGATTATAAAGTTCCCCACGCTAGATAGTTTAACTTCAGAACTTTCATTGTTACACTGGTCATAGTAATCAGGGACTACTTCATCTTGAAAGGAGTGCTCCATTTATTTAGCTGTTGTCATATCAGATCGTTCTGATGATCTTATTTGTGAAGGTTGTCTCCATAGGTTCTTGCACTTGTGTTGGGTATGAATTTCAGTTGACCTCTAATCCTCTGATTATGTGCTAGCAGGATGAACGCATGCCGATATATCTGCGGATTGCCATCAGATCTGAATTTCATACTTCTAGCACTTTGCAAAAATTTTAGATCTTCCTTAATAATTCTCTAGTCAAATTCCTGTCGATGATTGTTTTAATGTATCGGTTTTAGTAATATTACGTAATGTTGATTTATTGCTAATCCATGTTCATGTAGATGTAGGTGGTCTTCATGATCGTTAAATTGGTTCTTCAACGAAATATTTTATTTCGATAGCTATTAATCTTACCACTGACTTTTTATCCACTTTACCCTCCCACCTCATTTTTATTTTTGTTAAAGATAATTATGGCAACTATGTTGCATTCGATGAAAACGGTGATGGCTATGGACAATATTCAATATATAATTATGCGCGCGATCCATACACTGGTCAGTATCATTATCGTTTGGTCGGTGATTTTCAAGGTGGCAAACTTACAATGCGTGCACGACCTATATGGCCGGGTGGGGAATCAAAAAATTTTCCAGTTAGCCAATGTTCAGAAGAATGTGGGTAAGTCAAAGGTATTTTATTTTTTGGATGCATCAATTAGTAAGTTAATCATTTAAAGAGCCTTTTTACTGTTTAAATAAGCGTTCAATGTTTATCAGGAACTTTAGTTTACTTGGATACCGTATGAAATTTAATCCCTTCTGAACACAGTCATTCTCACCAACTAGTTATACGGAAGAGTATGAATGTCATACGAAATACTCTCAAATGCATAAACGTATTCGCTTAAAATGTTCTGCCTTCCGGAAATCATCAAGATTTCTTCTTAAATATGTGAAATAGGATCGATAAGGCATCTAGTCAACAAGGAAGTTTCTTGTATCGAATAATTCAACACTACTTAGGATTTATGTTTCGTATTTAGTAAACATATTCCTAACCAACATAATTTCAACAGTTTCTCTTTGAGTATACAACTAGAGAGATAAACATATAGAGTATAAGTGTTTAAATAAAAAAAGTTGTCTAAAATAAATTATCTTAACACATTACGCTTTCACTTGTTTCGTAATGTATTTTTTCCGTAATCGTCAGTCAATTTTTAATAATAAAAATAATCATATATCTGTAATACGCTACGACAAAAACCCATCGTATATGTTAAGTAGCTTTGAAATGTCGTTCAAATAATTATTAGGGTAAACCTAATCCCTTGATCTTTTACAGATTTAATACTCTCATATTAGGGTATTTTGTTGGAAATGTAAATATGACAAAAATTACTAAGATAACGACTCTGGTACTCTGCAGAGATCATTCAAACGTAAAGTTAAACTCAGTTCTTATTTATTAAAAAGATTAGGAAAAATAGATCAAAATGAAGAAATTTAAATTAGAGAGATATGTACTGAATCTCTATGATTCTTTAGTCTACATTAAGGTAACTACATCAATTATATGCCAGAAACCCTCACCATAAATGTTTTACAAACGTTTGCTTTGCGCTGTACTTCAGATAGGAATTTATGCCTTTCAAATAATATTAACCCACCGACCTTGATGTAACATTTCCGTTTTCTTTCATATTCACATGATGTTACTGCACCGATTATAATTCATAAACTTATTTTTCCAACCCTTTTTAAAATGATCTTTGAACTTTACTAGTAAGAGTCTATCCAAGTATTTAAGCCATTAGAAACAATTCTTAACACTGATTGGAAAATTTAAAACCTTGTGTATATATTTTACACTGAGAAATGTAATTCAGTACCACTGAGTATAAAATGAAATCTTTAAAACGATTCTCTAATCGAACCGTTATTTTGAATATATAATGAGGTTGGCGATCCTGTAAGTTCTTGAATTTAAATAAGACAAATATCAATTCATTTTATTTCCTTTCTTCACTTAATAAATATCGGCTAAGGTGGTGCAGCTGGAACCAAACATATTTAACATAGATGATCTTATTTTCATGATTTTAGATGTAAACTACAACTTCAATGCTCATTGAAAATACACTTACTTGGTGACAGTACAGTTGGATTATAGTTAAGAATAAATAGTGACATGTAGTGGCAAAATAAAGCAGTTGAAATATAGAGGAAAGTTCACTGTATTTAATGTTGAAACGATACAGATTCACAATCAGATGACGAATATTAAATTTACTGTGTGATGTTTATATATTGTATCCCATTGACTATAGTTTGAATTTTGGAAAAAATGGCTTAATTCATTGACTTCGTATTCTTAAATAAACACCATGATGAAGAAAATACTAAACATATTATGAAGTAAATTATTGACACAGCAGATGTCGATGATGAAGCTGTTTCAATCAAATGTGTCATCATACTTGTGACTCTGTGACCCATGCAATACATATAGATTATGAACAACATCTTTCCATTCAGACGAAGTTTTAAATGATACGGTTAAACGAACACTGGTATACTAACTAATCATGCAGTCACTTTTATTTCCTATACTTTAATAAGACAACTCTCAGACGTATTTGCAAGCTACTTTCATGCTATCAGTAATATACATGATAATCGATTAACTTAATGATACCATATAAACAGTTTCACTGAAGACACATGATAAATCGGTTGTTCACGTCACATTTAACGATGTGATAACGATTTTTACCGGCAAAAATGAAAACAAAAAACATTATATTATTTCATAAGAATCATTTGCCCAGTGGGTAAGTAATCTATTTATTTTCAGACAACACAGAATAACAATATTGAATAATACATATAAATATAGATGTGAAAACATATTATCTCAAGTGTATAAACATATTATGTTTGATATATTTAAATTACATTTGTTGATTGATTTTCATCCACTAATCTTGGGATAAATAAACATACAAAAGATTGTTTTCAGTTGTTCATATTACCGGTAATAAAGTTTTTAATAGAAAAATCTGAATGAATAATAATGTATAACAAGGTAAGAGCATATCAAAATATAACAATACGCGTAAATATTCTTTTATTATTATTAACTAGAAAAGTTAGAAATATAAACTTTATAATGAAATGTCAGCTTTAGCCCATTTTAATCTCGTTTGTTCTAATGTTTATTGAATGAACTGATTGTCATATTTTCAACAAAATTCTGAAATTGAAAGTAAAGTTATTGCTTGCTTGAGTAGATCATACTTATCCTAAAAGACTTTCGATGTACAAAATATATTCGATAGATTTAGTAGTAATTAGCTTCAAGATGTAGCACTTTACAATAGAAGTGAGAAGCTATGACTGCTGGAGTTCAACCTGTGTCGGGTATGAGACATTTATCTACTGTACTTGATGGATACGGGTTGCAGAATATCACGAACTAGTTGAACTTAGACATTAACACTGCCGGATATCGGCTCATTGGTCTGGAGGTTCATCGTTCCCCTATATAACCGAAAGTTTCGGATCCAACGCCGGTGTGCGAAGTCATAGATGTCCATTGATTGGAGCACCACACTGGAAAGAAACGGCTGGCGAAAGCTTCCAGATTCTCAACGATCGCTTAGCTAAATTCCGTTCATGATTTAAACTGTGAAAATCTTATAATCTCCACAAATCCCGTATACTACTAATTTTAAGGATTAAATTAATTATAAGTATATGCTATCGCATCAATATAACTAAACATCTAACTAAAACTATATACTCAAAAGATATATGTAAACGACTCGCGCTCTTCTTAATCTGGTCGCTGTGTAAAGTGTTCTCCATTCCATATCTCCTTAGAAAACTTTTATTTAGTTCCATAATCTCATATGTAATCTATTCATGCTATTTTCTTGACATTTGTCAATCTTTAGATCAAATTACTCTCTGTCAATGGTTTCCCAGCTAAAATTCCTCTGCTTTATTCCATTTTTTAAAGCATAAATTTAGTACAGCTATTAAAATGTGTTTGTTTTGTTATATTCGATTTGGTTTAACGTTATGAATAGATAAAAAAACAGTGAATCACAGTATAAACTTAAAAACTTAATAAACACCAAGCCTAACAAAAGGTCATGAATCACTCTAGTGTAATGAAACGCTAAATCCTAAAGATTTATCTAATACACAGTTGCTAACCTTATAATAATCTAATGGCTTACAGCAATCATCTAGAAAGAAAAAAAAATTCAGTAACTGATTGAACACTTGAGTGTAATAGATTCAATCTCTAAAAGTATATACAAACCGATCATATTTACTGATATTTTGACTCTGAAGCTTGTTGGTCTAACAAAAATACTAAAAAACTGGTTCTTTTATCAATGTATTCATAAACACTTTAAAATCAATGAGTCAAGAACTCTTAAATAGGTATGCGAAAAACACACTTTAAATCTATAGATAAACTGGGAAAGTTGAAAGTGTTTGGAGAAAGTTTGTTATAGTTTGATAAATCATCGTTTACTCACAGGTAAGCTAAAGGAGATAGTGGATTGTATCGATATAATAAAGTGAGGAATTGAGAAACAGAAATCTAAATTTCCATTTACTCCTTCAAAGATTTTGAATGTGAAAATGAATTTGGACATGTACGTTTTGTTTTAAAAAGACTTAAACAAACAGCTTCACGGTGTTGTTATAGCATTTCTACTAGATTAAATCTTATCAGATTTCTTCTTTGAAAAATTAAAGGACGCTTCTGTAAAAGTGTGATTAGTATTATATCGCACTTTTGCCTACATCTGACCAAAATTTTGATAGTTATCACTTTCACAATCAGTGATAAATAAAGCGATTGTGTTATATTTCTGTATATTTTGCAAAGAAAAATCATCAAACTATATCATTAAAAAAAGTCAAAACTAATTTCAAAGTCCATTGAAGTCATTTTTGGTTTCTTATTTCAGTGCTGTACAAACAAAATATACTGTATAGTTGATTTCATTTGTAGAGTTTCTTCTACTGTGGTAGTAACTTTAATAAGGAACAATAAACTATGCGTAGTATGATTAGAAAAAAATAGATTTATGTCAATACTGGTATTTTCAGTGTAACAACTGTTCTTGAAAATACGGTTTCTTTATGAATTTGCCAATGAATTTGAAACACAGCATCTATGGATCTAAATAGATCAAAAGTGCATAATGTAGTATTATATATTTCTAAAATTCAGCATTTAGTCTTTTGAAGAATTTTATCAGTGAATATTGATTACTTAACGACAGAAAGTGTAAAAACGAAATGTCAACAACGTTGAATTTTGTAGCTATGTGGGAACTATCTGTGCCAAATAAATTGTCACAGGGATGTAACCATTGTCAGGCTTTTCTATTCCACTGCACTGATCAAGGTCATTAGATCAAGTCAAGGCTTAAACAGTAATCAAAGTTACTCTTACAATTGACTGATCACTGGGTGGTGATCAATGTCATGCGTGTCTAGTCCTTATTAGTGCACATCGAATGCTATCGATCATGTTGCAATGTGGCCACCAGTCTAGGTGACCCGACACTGCGGGCACTATATATTGAGATTTAGATGGTGGTTAGAGGTAGTCGACAGGAAACCCTGGACCTGGGTTTCGTGCTACTTGGCACTCGTCAGCAAGGTGTCACCTAGACTGGTGGCCACATCGCATCATGAGCGATAGCACTCGATGTACACCAATAAGGACTAGACACGCATGACATTGATCACCACCCAGTGATCAATCAATTGTGATTACATCTCAGTCCTACAGGAGGTCGGTCGCGGCTCGGATAGCTCAGCAGCAACGTCTCTGACTTTGAAGCTGGGTGACACGAGATCGAATCCTCCAGGGAGCACCATTTCCCTCAAGATTACAGGTACACCTTGCTGACGAGTGCCAAGTAGCACGAAACCCGGGTCCAGGGTTTCCTGTCGACTACCTCCAACCACTATCCAAAGTTACTCTACACCACACTTACTATATTCTAAATAGTTGGGGACAATCAATAGAAAGGCTGCGTTCCAATTGACGATGGTTGCTAAGATACATTCATCATTACCTTGGATTTAATCGATATTATCCAATGCTTAGGATCAGACATTCAGTGACATTATATAATGCTCAGTGGTATTTCAGAGAAAACACCTCAGTCAGACAACGGATATGCGCGAAAACAATTAAACAATCTGCTTCCGATTTAATCCCCCAACTACCAGTCTGTTATCAGCTATGAAGATTGCTTCTTTGTTAATAAAAAAGCTTCAAAATACTATGCATATAAGGTGTTACTTTTATTCTTCTTTTTTAATTAATGTTATGTAGATTTGGTGAAGTTCGACGTTTAGACAAGAAACAACAATGTTGTTGGTCATGCGAAACATGCGGTGTAGACCAACGTGTAGTTAATTTAACTCACTGTGAAACTTGTCCTTTTCAACACTGGCCTTCAAAGGATAAAAGAACATGCGAACTTTTAGAGGTAAATGCAAAATTAATTATTTATCATTTGCTACATATAACTCTGTCCAACATTCAAACGTTAATCTTTTCAAAATGGCAATAAATAAATGTACAATATATGGTTTTATTTGAAGTCGGTCATGCTAATTATTTTTTGGTATCAAATGAAGTGTTAAGAGTCATTTAGTTAAACTGAAATGAGTTTCATTTAGAAGTTAGAAATATGATAGATCCAAATATAATTACAGTCAAAAACATTTAAAATAAAGGTCCTAAGGTTTGAAGTTGAAATGGCGAGGGTTTCAAATTGTTACATCCCACTAAGTAATAGTATAATAGTGAGACATTGATTCTTCAGTAACCGTTTAACAGTTTTTTATGGTAGCCGAATAAAAAACTTATGATAACAGAGGTAATAAATTTTGAAGAGTTGACAAGTTCATGGAATCATGAATGGTGATAGAGAAAAAATAATATTTAACTGAAAAGATAAATGGTAACAAAATGGTTCCATATGTCGACTAGAAATTAGAGCCCGTTGTAAAATTAACCATAGTTTCGTTTAAGAAGATAATTTCCTACTATTGAAAGTCTAAGTACCACGCTATTTTCGATGAGAAATATCTCTGCCGTGATCAAGTTATAGTTTATTAAGTAATACAGAACGTAAGTTCTCATGCTACCAAATTATAACACATATACAGTTGTTACTTAAGGAACAGAATAGATAGAGAGCAAATTGTATGCAACTATCATGTATACTGTAGTGTATTATCTTATCTAATAAATCAAATAATATATGAAATATCCAGTTGATCGGCGACACGGTCTATACATTAGACTGTCATATCAAAATGTTCAAAACAAAACGCCAACCTGAAAATATAATCCACATATAGACAACCTTTTGAACACCCTGATAATATTTTCAAGTAAGCAAAGAAAGACACCTCTTATATGATCCTAAAAAGCATAATGAATAAATTTTATAGTGGAAAAGGTTTATAGTTTAGATTGATTAGTTTGATTAGGTTTCACTCACTGGGCAGGATGATCTAGTCTTGAAGCTTCTAATGTCCTTCTAAATAAAATCATTAGTATGAACTTCAAGGAGGAGTGAGAGATTAAAATATCCCCATATGACTGACAGCTTGTCATGTCGACCTTGTTCTTGATTACCTAATGTCATCTTGTCATTGCCTACATTAAAGAATACGTCGAAATCAACACAATTTATTAACCACTTAGAAAAATCTTCAACAAATACAGGATCAGGAACTAGACCAAAGAGGAGGATATTCTAAATAAATATCCATATAATAGAAGACAAAGGTCAACGATAACAGCTCAGTGGAAAATGTAGAGTTTTTTAAAGTATGGAGGACATTACGTTAGTCATTCCCAACGTCCCTTTTTACACGTGCTTCTTCTATTGAGATATAATTTACATTAATTTCTTCTCATAACTGCAAAACAGCGTTACTACAGAAAATGGATGTTAATTACTCTTTCTCGTGAACTGTCAAACTATTACCTACTCAAAACATATTTATTTAATCGCAAATTAGAATAGAGCGAATTCTATAAAATTACGTTTTTAAAAAAAATATTCTTGAACTAGTGTTTCGGTCTATCCGACTAACCTACACTATAGGCAAATGTTTACTTAGACTGATCTTCTTTGTTAAGAAACCATCTATTCAACTGCTTACCACATAACTCGATGTTTTTTTTACTAAACGTTGCTATCACTAACACCATCTCATGGTAGGTTCAAGAAACAGAATTTCACTATGCGATGAGATTTGAAGTACATTCGCAGTCGAAAACATCTGTTTTATAATATCCTCGGAGAACGTTGAACCTATGATGTAAAACACAATTATATGAACTTTCGTTTCTGTGAACTTTGCGTTATACTCATTGAGTACCTTCAACGCAATCGGTTGACCACAAGATTTTAGTCGCTGAAAAATTCCCATTATATTAATCGTGTTTTCATATAATGGGAATCTTTCAGCGATTATGATGTAAACTTATTACAGTGAAATGAAATTTTTTTAGAAAGATACACGTCACCTGGTGTATTTATAACTACACCTATATCAGCACAATTTCTAGCTTGTGACTTGGGAACAACAAAGATCATCAATGCTGTCTAAAGTGAAAGTAGAGTTTACCTAAACACTCAGTCGAAAACTTAAGATATGGATTAGAATTCTGAATAGTAATCTTTTTGATTCCTAAAATACAGATTTATCGAAATTTTGTGCTTAAATGTTTAAACCAGCTAGAAATTTTTATTTTTGCATACAGTTACACTACATAGATATTTCGACTTGGTTTGCGATCGTCCCAATAACTTTCAGTAGTCTTGGAATACTAATTACTGGTGGAGTTATACTTACATGGGTTTTCTACTCTGATACACCCTTGATTCGTGCTACAGGACGTGAACTGGCTTATGTACAGTTAGCTGGATGTTTAGTTTGCTATTCATGTGCATTTATTCTGATTGCAAGACCGTCAGTTTTCACATGTTCACTGCAGCGAATCCTAATTGGTCTTGGTTTTGCAATGATGTATGCTTCATTATTAACAAAAACCAATCGTATAGCAAGAATATTTGATGCAGCAAAACGTACTACTAAACGTCCTGTATATATTTCACCAAGATCACAACTTGCTATTTCGGGATCATTAATTGCACTACAATTATCACTATCAGCTATATGGTTTGGCTTTGATTCGCCCGATACACGAATTGATGAAATTAGACCTGGTTATCTTGTTTTACGATGTGCAATGAAAGATAAAAGTTTTTTAATCTCCCTGGCTTACAATATGATTTTAATTATTGTTTGTACAGCATATGCTGTAAAAACACGACAGATTCCAGAAAATTTTAATGAATCAAAATTTATTGGTTTCACTATGTATACAACATGTATTATATGGTTGGCATTTTTACCAATGTATTACGCTACAATTAGCAATCATCAAGTAAGTATTCCATTGAATATAAACGTTACAATTCATATGTTAACAGTCGATATACCAGAAGGGATCAGTAAGAGTTTGAATATCAAGTTGTATATTAAAATAATGTTAACAACAATACGCTTAGTACGTAAACGTAAACCTTGCGTAATTTTTAAAACTTGTGATGATCGCTAAAATGATTTATTCGTTAGCGGAGAAATTATGACCTCAGTCTAGTGTTTCACTTCATAAAATAGTCACAAAAGTAAGTTTCTTCAAATATCCTTTTGTGTTGAAATAAAAACTCTCAATACCTAATCACATATTAAGTTTTGAAAATCTGTTTTCCTCAATCATTGCAAGCTTCCACGGCGGTTACAATCAGTTAAAAAATCGTTACAAATTAAGTGAATTAAATTGTCCAACCAATATGCATATTCATTTATACAGATAAAACTATGTTTACCTAATAATTTAAAACACTGAGACACATCAATGAAGAATACTTCTTTTCACTGAAATCTCTTTATTTTCTACACTTATATATTAAAATTAATAATCCGAAAATGGTCAGGGTTAACGTCATTTAAAATTATGGCATGTGAATGAAGAATTGTTTGTAAAATAGAATAAAATTTTTAATATCGGAATGGCTAACATATAATGGTAACTACCATAAGTTTTATAAGTTAAATGAAATTATGCAGTTCATAACTAGAATATATATATGCAACATAAAGTTTTCCATGGTGGTCTAACTTCAATTGACTCATGATCTCAACTACTGAAATTACTATAATGTCCACAAAAACCCCTTCTGATACAAATAATTATGTGTTTGCAAACCAGATTCAATATTTGTTAGAAGAACTGATGTACAGTAATGTTAATTCAGCAAGGAATAATAAAGTGAGGTGAATGCTAAACATTAATAATGATCCTAAAAGAATAATTATCATATTGACATGTTAATGATACAAAGAAATGTGAATATGATCAAGTTATAGTCATCGAAAAATACATAACCTTAGGGGCATCAATCGAATTAGGTCACTTTATATGTAATTAACATTATTTTTGATTTATCGGCCCAGAGATTGGCCAAGGTAGGAGAAGAGGTGGCACATAAATCTTTTGCACACATAACTCCAGTTTCTTAATTTGAATAGCCGTTATTTCCAGCGACTGAAGGACTTTGAATCTGATCGACTTTGGTATATCCTTCATTCATGCATCACTGTTTTAGTATGGCGAGGATTTTTAAACACTTATAGATTTTCAGTCAAAGAGAAATACAAAAAGCTAAGAAAAAATAATCGGACAATCTGAAATTTGTTTACGAAGCACGATGAACAACTTTTTTTAAAGTGAGATGACTTATAATACAAATAATGTTTCGTGTTATAGACCTACTAGTGTCACAATTCCCAGAGTAAATGGCTCATGGTATGTATTACTGGCCAAAAAAAATTTATAAATCATCCATGCTAAACGTCACAACAAGTCATAAAGCACAATTAATATAATCGACGAACTTGATTAACATCTTTATTTTCGTACGGTAAATCAGGATTCATGATGTGAACGCTTCGACCACTGGGATAGCATAACAACAAGGTTTAGAACTTCATTTTTGTATTGCAGTATTTTTCTCACCTGCGTAATCCTCCAAATGATTAGTTACATACTAATTGCCGTGATTCACACAACCATATTGTCTTTTGCTCAATTTGTCCGAAGGTAAATCGCTAATGAGATAGACTTTGAACATGTAAACATGTCACATCATATCCGTGTCAATTCTCTATAGTTACATGTGTTTTTTCACTTATTTATATCAATGAAAATTAGCAAATAGTTTATATAAATCAAGCATATACATGTAACTATTCTTATAGTCATTACTGTTATCATGAATACACCAACACATTTACTTGAATGTGAGGAAAAACCTTAATTTTTCTTTCATTTTTATTTTTCCACTGAAAGTAATCTTTGCTGACTTTTTTCTACCTAAAAATATCTCACTAATATTTCTCGCGTAGCTTATACACCTTTTATATTGTCTGGAATGAATTAAATCTCCAGAATTTTAACATTTATCTTACATGAAGTTAACTTCAAACAAAGCAGTCCCTTCTAACACAACATGAAAATGAATCAGTGTGCTATTTGAACAGCAAAACAATAAATTTCATATGCAGAATAAACTTAAGAAAAAAATAAACGGGATTATGTATGCGGTACTGGAAAATCATAAATATCTTAGTTTACTAAATATTTAACAGTATCAAAAGTAGTCAGTTGACTTTATGGTTAAAATACAGGTGGATGATTTTGATAGATCTTTGTGCTCTGAAGTGGATGGTTTGGTCGTGGACCTTTCATCACTATTCTGAATGACATCATCAGCACAAACTTCTGATAGAAGACTTCCAGTTCAGAGAATAGAGCTTCATCAAAAAAGTTAACGTCTTTCAAGAGTTTGATTACATGTTATATAAAAGAAGACTAAGATTTGCATAACTATGCATTCTTTCACTTATGCATACTGATCGGTCACGGTTACAGTCAATATTTTTACTTTACGCATAAAATTACCGTTTCACTAAAAAATCAGCAGCTTCGATATAATTCATACTTTTAAATGCAGTAATGGACTAATGATTGAAACATTTGGATCTTAGCCCTTGCTAACTAATTAAAAAAATTGCTACATTAAATTCAATTGAACAAACGAGTACAGTAAACTGTATTTACCTTTACACAACCGAATCCCTGTTGACTAATTATCAGAAAATAGGCCAAGCATAAACAAATCACTATCTGAGCAATATAACTGTTGCCTGCACCCAACAGCCATAATATAAAATGAACAATATTAGAGATTAATTTCTATCCATCCCCATGTTGATCTATGACTAATAAAGGTCAGTTAGTAACTAATATGTTATGACTGCCAATACTACTGGTAGTAATTAAAACACTTGTAAATATTATCTAAATAATTGCCAGATTTTCTGACTGCAATCTATAAATTTCATATCCCTAATTACTCTATATGCATAAAATTGTTTTTGTGCATTCCATTATACTTATTATGACATTTATAACGTACACGTATTCCAAAACAGCTGAAATGACCTTTGAGAGCAGTTGCATAAAAATAAAAGCACAATGAATTGACATGAAATAAAAAATGACATTTGAATCAACAGCAGGACATTTGTACAATACTAACTAGAGTGTACCATACAACTGTAACTTGGGTCAGTATATTTTTTCAACGAGAATCTGGTATTAACAGCACGGCATGCCCCGAATGACCGTTCATATATATATATCCCTCTTATAATTTGCAATAAACTGAGACAGGCTAAATTGAACAAATCATTAGTTATTCTAACTGATATATATCAAAACAGTACGTCAAATCGTAAAATAGAAATATAAATAGAATGGCCATTAACAAAGGAAACTAATAACATCATCTTTCATAAGGCAGTTATAACATAAGAAAATAATCAAGTTTTCCATTTATGAAACTGTTAAACAATTGTATGAAGCATATATTTTGTTCATCTGAATGATAGTCTACCGTTTTTCAAAAATGAAAAATGACTTGGCTTCGTGTTATTAGTTGGATCTCAACGAAGGAATAAATCTCGAACAGTTGAATTACAGTTTTTATTAGTCATTTTTGTTATTTCTTATCGGCCTACTCAAACTTTTTAACTTCTACCGATAATTTTATATTAAACAGATCAATAGCCATTTGAAAATGGGTGATAAGAGAAGTTTGTTTGGTATATGAATAATATTTAACCAAGAATATTTGATTACTAGACCAGTTGCTTTCAATAAACATTTAATAAAAAACACCGTTAATTTATATGATTGCTCAAATAACATTCATATTTATTATTACCTTTCTACCCATTGCACGCCTTATTTAAAACTATCAAGTCCGACCATGGCATTGATAAACATAAATTCATATTTAGTTTTAAGAGTATTCTTAATTTGCGTAAAACAATTGACGCAACAAGCATGGAGGATATATTAATGTGGTCATCTTTGCTTTATCCAAAACGGATTTCAGTTAGGACTAATGTTTATGCAGAATTCGAAGTGATACTCTTGCTATCAAAGTTGGATTGATATTTATTACATTTTAGAGTTTGACAGGGTATATTTGCTCGGAAAAATATTGTCCTTAACTAGAATTTTTCTGTTAAAAATACTAAGAGCCAAGAGCAATACTGTATAAGAATTCAAGGATAACAGGAAAGGTTATAATGCAAATAATGATAAATGTTATTGAAACAATTTGCATGGCAATTCTATTAGAGCACCCAGATCCTCAGCTACAGATGTTCACAACTACTGAAATATTCTTCCTATAGTAAATCACTAGACTATCAAGAGCCATATGACAAAACAAGGAGTACAACTATCATATTGCCAACAACAACATGGGGTCATGATAGGTATAACAATTTTAGGTTTTCACACTAAACATTTTGCAATTCCTGTTTTACGTTGGTTTGGGTGAATGAAATACATTTCCCACCGACGATGATGACCATTATTTTGCATATTTTTTAATCATCAACCTCTATGAGAAATAATCAGTGTTCGAGTGATCACATGAAGAAGACAAACTCTGGTGATAATGATTGATTTTATCCCCTCACTAATAACACAACGACCATTTAACCAAATATACTGGTTAAAACATCAGTTTTACTAACGCATGTCATAAATAACCCAGATACAGGAAACAAAAAAATGGGTATAACAGAATAACTACAAAACGCATACTGCATTTTATACTTGGCGAAGTTCACACTGAATCGATTCATTGAATATTCTAATCAAATATATCAAAGTGAAATAAATTTCACACTGAATTGAAAATAGAAGTAATGCTGTATAAGAATCTCACTGTATTAGGGTATGATCTCGTATTTTGTTCCATTTTAATAGTCAATAATCTAATTTACATATTAAACAATATTGTACTTAAATCAACATTTTTTTGTCTGATAATATATTGAAATAATTTTAAAAATTGTTTGTTGTTCTATACAAGAAAGATGTTTTGTGAAATTTAAGTTTACATAAAAACTCACTGAAACATTGTTGATTTCTTCAGGATTTTAAACTTCAATAATCAATAGTAAAAAGAATATGTTCCCTTGGTTATATAATCACTAACTGTTCAAATATATTTATTTACTGTTCCATATTAAAGTTTATTGTTAATCGTTATTACTTATTCATAAATCAATACTGAATACAAAAGATAAGATTATTACTATTTTAAAACTCATCAATTATCTGACTGTTACAATTAGATAGACATTAATAATAAATATGTTACTAGTATTACATCCGAATATTTGTGATAAATTTATTTTAATGAATTAATGTACTCTTCCTTATCTTTAATATAAAATATGAATTGATTTGATTCTAACGCTATTACTAATGGAGATACAAATACTACTACTGATAATAATACTAGTACTATAGTTATAATATTTCCAATTTCTTGGGAAATGATTTATTTTTAATTACAAAAAAATATTATTGACGATATTAAATCATACCATAACTTATCACTAGATGATCATTACAAGTGTCAATTGAATTCTCGTTACATATAATTAATTGATAATAAATGTATTCAATCGATAAAATGTTTTTTTTCCTTTTTCACTATTCATACAAACCATTAAGAGATTTTTGTAAATTATAATTGATCAGGATATATAGCCATTTCATGAACATAATGTTGTGTCTGGTAATGGTTATTCCTAGACTGATGAATAAATAAATGAGATTATATCTACGACTTGAACTTGAATTTGTTATGAATCCAAGTTGTTGTTTTTTATTTTGCTGAAAATATTAAACAGCTAAATAGGTTGTTCGAAGGACTTTATGTATAATTAGAACCATGTTACAGACACTTTATCACTAAATTCACTTGATATTATCTACTTGAATCTTTCCATTGATGTTTAGGACTGCAATTTATCAGTTTCTTATTGGCATATATGAATACTGTACGTATTGTCTCGATATTTCCTTCATTCGCAAACATTCTAAGCAATGATGGATAGTGGCTAACACTGGAACCCAGGACGCGCGTTAAGTGGATAGCGTGATGGCGTTTGAAGCGAATGGTACTGAGTTCGAGTCCCAGAGTGAACATCAACTCTGAGATGCAGGTACATCCAGCTGACGAGTCATAAAAAGGACGAAACGCGCGGCCTGGATTCCACTGCTAGCCACTATCCATCTTTGTTTATAATTCTATATTAGTAGTTTAGATATACGATTAAAAAAACGTTTTTATTCATCTAAAGCGAACGTAGATTAATGCATTCAAAAGTGTCAAAGAAACTACTCAAACGTTTTGTGAAATTCTTAAAGATCGAAACGCTTATCTTTGGTTTTAAATAAATTAAAAAATACCTATAATGTCTTACACTGAATATGTATATTTTATGAACCAGAGACACAAAACTGTTAGTTCTACAATACTTTACTTGGAAGTTATTATAATTTCCTGATGGTAAAATGTAATTTAACATGACATATATCTTACTCTAATGAATAGATTGCTAAAATTTATCATTCTAATTTGATACAATCATTTTTAAAAGTTTGTTTTTTTTCTTGAAAAAGAAAGGAAAGGAATTCCTTAGTGAATCACTAATAAAATGAAATTATTCATTTTCCTCTTGATTATTTTGGTCGTTCTCAATTAAATTGTACAAATCATAATGAATTAATTTTACACAACGATAAGTTTGTTGGCAACAAGTTAATAAACGTAAAGAAATTTGCATAAGAATGATAAATAGTTAATTTATTAAATTTTTAAGTAATGAACCTCTTAAAACACTTAACCAAGTAGCATTTAAATGATTTATTTTGTACAAATTTATATTCATCTAATTTATTATTCCATAGAGTATATGTAATGGTATAGTTTCATCTACTATGTTCTTACTTATATATACTTTAATTTTATGGTAACTAGTTACAATTCATCTTGATTTTTTATTGTTATTACCAGTTGGATTTGAACAGTTCATTTCATAGGTTCATTAGCATTCGATTCAAAATATTCAGGAAACATTATCTTGTATAATTATAATGGGGACAACAACTGATTTGAGTCCCAGAGTGAACATCAACTCTGAGATACAGGTACATCCAGCTGACGAGTCCCAAATAGGACGAAACGCGCGTTCTGGATTCCATTGCTAGCTACTATCCATCATTGCTTACAAAAAGCTTGTGAATTAAGGTAATATCGAGGCATACGCAGAGTATGCACATATGCCAATAACAGACTGATGGATTGCAGTCTTGCACCTCAATGGGAAGATACAAGCCAAACAATACCAAGTGAATACTATCTTATGTTTAATATTAATGCTGGGATTTTTCATTTGACATGAAATAGCAATATATATTTTATTAGTTTCAATCACTAATAGTTCATTAGTTGAGTAAAATTAACTATAAACTTCAACACTTATGACCCAATTAATATATTGATTATTAAAACTCTGATATTTAATGCTTAACTGATCTGAATCGATGATCCTTTATCACCATAGTTACCCTATCATCTCTGTTTATATAATTTCAGAGCATATAAACTTATGTCAATTTATATTATGTCTTTGATTGTATTTCTGTTATCAAATAATCAATAAAAAAATGTTGAAATTTGTCCTTATTCGATTAATAAGATGTTCATTTACTTACCAACACTATTTTTTTATACTCTCTAAGTAAAATTCAACTATAACCATGCCATTCCATAGTAATCTCTTTAAATACAGTGTTGTTTAGAGTTACTCATTTTAACAATTTCCTTTTATAACTAAAACTGAATCGGGCGGAACTTACCCATCCCAAACTCTCTATAGTAATCAATACAAAGTGATTAATTTAGTTAATTCCTTCATCAACAGATAACTAACTGCTATGTTATTCATTTTGTGAAAAAGAGAACTAAAGTTTTAATTGATTAAAAATTCATTTATTTTGAAGCAAAATAAAAACTTATGATAACTGTCCACTGCTTGCTTAAAATACAATCAGTCAACTACATCTGAACATTAAGTGGGAATAAAACTGATGATCAGATAAAACTAACTGTCCACCACAAATTATTAAATGTTACATTACAGTAGTATACATTGAAATAATACCAATCAATTTATCTATATTGTCCCAAACTGAGTTTTATCAAAAATTAACCTTGAAATCTTAAAACTCTGTTTTGTTTTACAGTAGACGTTGTTTTTTTTCAAAGGAAATCTATTTCCACATTCTGTACAGATTGTTAAATCATTCATCCATTGAGAGAATTCATATCAAACTTATTTAGTCTCTATCTTATCACTAATATATGTAATCAAATTTTAAAATACTACTTATATAATGAATAAATCATAACCTACACATTGATTATAGAAGTCAATCAGGTTTTAATAAATTATACATCAATTTTGAATGAAAATTTCACAATCATAAAAACAATTATTTCAACTATTTTACAGAGAGAATGACAAATGCATTACAATGTAATTCATTAGATTGTTATTTACTTCTTATTTTATTTAAACACATAAACATTGGTACATGGAGGCACCAAATACATATGCGCCAAATAAATCATTCGATTTGTGTGAGGGCAGGGTTACTGCCTGGGTTCCCAGACAGAAGCAGGTGTTCTTCTTAGGAAACCACACTCTGAGCCTTGGACCTAAAGGTCTAGCCCACAAGGCGGTGGAGCATCGTGAGGAGATGCAGTCCCATGGTAGCCGGTGACCAAGAAATTGATTCATACGCCACTTGTTCCCGCAGGATACTGGAGCCCATGTGCACCATTGGTTTCAGATCCGGTTAAAGCGCTGGACATTCGCTCTTCGTTCTCTCGATTTCGTTAACAACACCCCCGCCACGAGAAGGCAGTGAGTAGGACTCCCCTGGCAGAGGCTGTGTACGCGTAGCCGTGTGAGGGCATTTCGAGAAGGAGGGCGGGTTCACCTCACTCTCGGCCGTACCAGGACATTTGGGGGCAATTCATTTGATTACACACAAATAAATGATAATAGATCAATTCATTAAAGTATCATAAATAACATTTTAAAAAAAGACTAACGTTACAAAACGATTTTGTTATCACTTTTTCATCATACTACTGATATGTTTGTTATAAAAATTATCAGAAAATTAGTTTGCATACTAACATTATAGAAGTTGACATTTAAAATTTATTGTTTATGATATATATAACAATTTATTTTTGTCAGCTCCTTTTACTCTTATTTTACCTGTTGTTTAATATAGATTCAAATAGCAACTCTATGTATATCTATCAATTTGAGTGCAAGTGTTATGCTGTGTTGTTTATTCTTTCCTAAATTATATATTATATACTTACGTCCAGAAAAAAATGTACGACGTTTAACAATGAATAATATGACAGCTAAACAAAAATTTGCTAATTTAGTCAAAGAAAAATCATCAATAAATGTGTGTGTATCAAGTTATGCATCAGATAATACAAGTTTAACTGTAAGTAGTAGCACAAAAACTGGTCTACAAACAGATTCAGACAAAGGAATACTAACTAGTCCAGGTAATCCAACACAATCTACGGTGACGAGTTCCAATTGTTTAAAACTAGGTAAGGTTGTAATATTATTTGCTTTAACAATATGTATATATATAACCGTAATTTGTGTATTGTTAAATTGCTATTTAGTAATTATGATTGGAACAAAAAATATGTTGTTATATTAACTGATAAAGTTATATAAAGAGAAAAACGTTTATCGCTTATGTATGAATTGTACTACCTCATGCTTTTGAGTATAATTTTAATGGGTTTTTCTGAATAGGGCAGTGAACTCCACATAATTAAAGGACCTAGCGGAGAGATAAGAATATCATTTAAATTCTTCTCCTCAGCTAATATTCTATCGAGCCAGCTTGAGTCTGTTAATTTTCGTGCCTGAGATAATGAGTGTTTAATGGTCACACAACAATAAGTTCCTATATTATCGAGTGTACTTAACTTCACATTGTAAAAGATTAATTTTGACTTAACTGGTTCAACAAACATGTTGTTCACTATAGTGACGAATATCAAATGTTTTGTTCTTGATTTGAATGTCTTGTCTGTCCTTACAAATACATCCTACTAATCATTTTAATAAGAAAGCATTTTATCATAAAAAATTCAATGCACAACGTCTAATTCATTTATTTTTCTGGCTCTTAATAAAGCAAAATTTGTAATTAATTTGTCTATCCACATTGATGACCAAACAAGACGATACTTATTACACTTGAGTAAATGTATTTTAATGTAAAATGTTGATTTAAGGTACAAATGTAATATTCGGTGACTTGGTTTTATTACAGGCATAGTAAAATTTATAGCTACTTTTATTATAATATAAAATAGTATTGAAAAGCTTCCCAAACTAATTGAATACCACAAATGAATGAATATTCTGTCAAATAAATACTGAAGTATAATTTTTTTTCTTACAACAATAGAGAATAACTAAGCAAGGCTTCATAATTTAACAAAATGATATCGCAATGCTTCATCGTTGAAAATGCTTTAACTTTAAAAAAAAAACACATCTGAGTCCTCAGTACTAAGATTTTTAGATTTTTATATCAGCCCAATGGTTATTCAAAATTTCCAAAGCTTGTAACTCTTTGGTCAATCGGTTTTCATTCCTTTCAATCAATCACAAGTACTTCATCAACGTTACCACCCTCAAATTTTTATCTAAAATATTTTGTTATCACTGACTCGTGATTTGCAGTTTTCACTAAATAGACTTACACCCCTCAACTTTAAAATTTATAATTTCTGCAACAGTTGAAATTACTCATGTCCAATAATTTATTTTAATGATTGTCATTACCCGTCGACGCATATTTCAGTTAAGTAAATATTGTTCTGTAGCAGTCAAGTATATCCTTAGTTTTTATTACTCATTACTACCAAGAGTCATTTGCTTTGAAATAAAATCATTTAACAATAATATTTCGGTCCAAAATACCACACTTAAAATTAAACCAAGAAATTAAAAGGATCTGTATACGACTTATTTTGCTTGGGGTAACCTTTTCAAACACGTGTCATTATACTATCAAATCAGTCTTAGTGAAATTATGGTCAAAATAAATAAATTCCATTTTTACTTCATTTGTGTCTGGAATATACAATAATACACTCAGTACAATAATAAAGTATAAATATTTCCATTCAGAAAGAAGTGAAAATAAAACACAAGACAATCAGCTGTGTAAGGTGTAAGAAAATGAATAATTTCTGGCAACGGTTATATATATATATATATATATATATATATACGTTCCCTTGATTAATAGTTAAATAAAAGTAGGGCACATTAACGTCATACTGAGTCACAACAGTGAGCATTTCAACTAATTTATTAATGATCACTTCATTTTTTCAAATAAAATTAATAATCTATTAAAAACGCTTGAAAGTTATATCATTCACAAAAATTGGATTGGCAAACAATAAAAGAAACTAACTACAAAATACCTAAATATAAAGAATATGAAGATAAAGTAGAATATTAAGTAAATCTAAAATGACATTATATTATGTTATTCTTCTATTTCTTACATTGAAAAAGCACTACTCAACCAAATCTTACACATCAAAATACCTTAGACAGTGGATTTACACAATTATATCACATTTATAGTGTTACATGGTAACAATATTGTTGTGTCCATATTCTTAACTTTAATATTTAAATATCAGTAGTTTATCGAAGTACAAGATATTAATCCTTTATCCATTTTCATATTAAAAAACAAAGAAAATACTTGCGAACAATGCTTGGTCTGATTACAAAAAAAAACATTTATCATCCATATTGAACAAAACACAATTACTAATTTATATTTTAATTATTTCACAGTCAATTTTAAAGAATTTTTAAAGATTTTGTTTTCACAAGTTTACTCATTTCTGGACACCAAAAGTGAACACCAACGAAAAGGAAGATTTTAAAATAATCAAAAACAAAACAACAAAAAAAACACAATCACTTATCAATATAAACAACATTAAATAAAACACTAGAAAGTCTCTCTCTTTTCTTTCTTTTTATTTTCTTCAATTTTTTGATAAATACATGATAACAAATTCAGGTGACAGTTAATTAGTTAAAGTAACTAAGAATTACCGGTCAATCGAAAAATGAAAAGAACTAAATGAATTTGTTTTTCTAATAAAAACAAAACAACTTTCTATCATTTTTGTTTGTTCAATCATTAATTATTGACTTTTATGTATACTTTTTTTCTTTTTTCTTGATTGTAACTATCATGTTGATTTCGCACTTGTATTAAATAAAAATTGATTGGGTTTAATTGAGTCTGTTGTGAGATAGTAACTCATTAAAGACAATGGTAGATGTGTTACTCACTTTCGTGGATTAGTTGAAGTTAGATATTAACACTATTGGATGCAAGTTCAGTGGTCTAGCGGTTAAGAGTTCACGCGAGAAACTGATAGATCCTGGGTTCGAATCTCGCCTCGCCGGATAAAAGGTGCGCACTGCTGAAGGGTCCCTGAATAGAATGAAATGGCTCCCAGGTTTTTCATGGTGGTCTAGCTTCGATTTACTCATGATCTCAATTATTGAAAAATTGATTTATTCATATGAAACACTAACATTAGTGCTATTGTATTTGAAAATTAGAAAGTTTTAGATAAATATTTCAGTTATTTGTTATCACTGCTTACTACTCGAACATTCAAAATAAACTAAAAAAATAAAATACTTGGAACAGCAGCAGAAATTAATCGAATTACAAGTATTGAATTAACGAAGAAGAATGTATTTGTGTTGAATGTACATTAAATAATTTGAATAATTGATTATATTTCATTGTAAAAGATGGAACAGATTGTTGAGTGAAACGTTGAATTTACATCGAATTGATTCGCTGAGATTTTACAAATACATTCTTGCTTCTTAATGTCTTACATCAACTTGGTACCCATAAACTATGAAACTATTCATTCAAATTTAGACGAACATTCATATATTTACAAGTAATACTCTAATTAGAATTTATTAAAGTCATTCAATTATCAGCATTATTATCAGTGTAGATTATTAGGTTTTTGATTGAGATCATGAAATGATTGATGTTAGACCACGATTGAAAACCTTAAAACACTGAACGGCCGTTTTGTCGTGGGACTCCTCAGAAGTGCGCATACACAACCCCGCTCGCAGGATTCTAACCCAGGGCCTTCAGTCTCGTGCACGAACACTTAACTTCAGCATTATTATTTGTTGCCTCATTACTCTACTAAAAATCCACACTTTTATCACGAAGATGATTGTGTGGATATTTTCCTGTCAGTATTTATCCACCATATATATCATACGGTACAAAAGTCATTTCAGAATGAGTGTACCATCACTAAGCTTTAAATAAGCCAAAATTTACGTCAATTCACTAAGTATACATAATTTCTTTACAGATTTTGAATTTGGTAGTTCAACATCATAGTAAGTTACTTTCGCCAGTTCATCATTATATGCATGCTATGAGAATGAAGTGCATGCCACTGTTTCCTTCTTTTACAAAGATGCCTTTACTTTGTCAATAATTAACATAAAAACAAATGAAAGTTGTTTGATTTTCAACAGAGAAATAGGTAGTATTTTAATTTGCCTTCTGGCAGAGTAGTCAGCTATTTTATCTCATGATAATCTCATTATGAGATCCGAAAGCTTGTATTTCACTATTTTCCTATAGACTGTCAACATCCAAAAAATGGAAAGTGTTACATCTAACAAAATACTCATACATACTATTTCAATATTTAATTATAAAGTGTATCATAAACTGTCTTTCAAAGTAAGATGAGCAATAGTTCATTGTAAGTACACTCCGTTAACGATTTTTGAAATTCACTGAAAATTGTTACTAAAATTATGATCAACCAGTGACTGGGAACAAATAGCAGAGGTCTTCTCAAAATATAAACCAACATTTTTTTCAAATTGATCAATAACAGTAAACTTAGACTTAAGTGTACAAATAGTGGGGATAGTCAAAATAACGCTGTGATTTTATATAATCAACAAAATTAGCCATTAGTATGCTGCTTTTAGGAACTTTATTAGCATGAAAAAAAACCTTTATTTTAATACTTTTGAAATAATTTTCATATTAATTCAAAAAATTAATGCGTTTGTTTTATAGATAATCAATTTTTTAATGAACCATCTCGTAGTAATTCATCAATTACTCAATCAGTTCAAGTCATATGTAATCCTATAGTCAGTGATTACATTGCCTCAGTGACGACAACAACAACGACACCGTCAATAATGAAAACATCAATAACATTAGCGGATGACAAACAATCCTCAACTTATGTTAATGCTTTATTTATCAATTATCTTAATCAAAAACAAAATGATTATTTATCTAATAAATCTTGTAATAATTTCCCTACACCTACACCATTATTATTAGACAATATACCAAATCGTTTATCACTTATTAATTCAGTTTATTGTGATGAAGATAATGTGACCACTGAAGATGAAGATAATTATACAATAAGTGCAAAAACATCATTTTCTACAATTAATTCTAATAAAAATAAAATGTCTACTATAAAAATGAATAATTTTATTACTGATCATTATAATTCTACTACTATTCATTCTAATGCAATGAAAATCAATAAAACGGAACAATATTCTCAAGGTCAAAATTCAGAATTCAATCAATTATCAAATGAATATAATCATAATCAATTCAATAAAATATCAATATTAAATAATAATAATAATATATCTAAATATATTCCATCACAATTTACTAATCGTAATCTAACATCATTTTCACCAACTATATCACTTGGTTCAATTGAATCACCTAATTTAAGTGTACCAAGTTCTGATTTATATAATCATAGTTATTGTGATGATACAATAATACAAAATAGTGAAAATAATGATAGTTCATATCGTGATAATGAATCATTATTTGTACGTATTAATAAACAAAAGAAAACAAATTCACGTAATATTGATTATACAAAACAAACAGTTACTGCATTATAATAATTTATATGGCTTTTTTTATTATATTCAATATTATATTATTATTTTGTATGAATTAGTTGCTTCTGTAATACTTTTCTTTTCTTTTTATTATCTTTCTTGTAAGTAAATTTATCCGTCAATGTATATTTAGTTTATTCTTTTCCTTTTTTCTTTCTTTTCTTTTTTCTTTCAAGATATTTACTTTCTAATTGAGATTGAATGACGTAGTGTGTTTTTTTTTAAAAAGAAAAAAAACTTTATTGATTATATAAATAGATGTACAAATCAATATAAAGTGTATAAATGGTTTATTATTTAACATGAAATTGAGAACTATCAATTTGTTTATTATTATTAAATCTGAATGATATGATGGTTAAATTGTATTATGTAATTCGATTAGAAAGACAACAACAACAACAAAAAAGAGAGAAAGAAATGATGTAATATACTGACAAAGTCACTTTATTGATGTAAATGTAAAGAAAACAATCATGTAAATATGTTACAACAACAAATAACTATATTATTGATTGTTTAAATTGTTCATAGTTTATTATGATGATGATTAGAATACTAAGTTTTATTAAGGTAAACATATTTCTGATATTTCTCTTTGATAAATAAATTGAGTAACTATAGAATGTATTTAAAATTAACTCTTCATTGTCTAACGCTGTCCCTGTTAGAAGTGGTGTAATACAAGGTAGTGTCTTAGGTCCTTTGCTCTTTTTAGTGTATATAAATGATATTTGTGAAAGCTTTTGTGTCGATAAGCCCCTTCTATATGCAGATGATCTTAAAGTAGTATATTCATTTTCTCCACATGAGCTGAACAGTATGCAAAATTGCATCAGCATGGAGCTTAACAAGGTAGCACAGTGGTGCTTAAAATGGCAACTGGAGCTTAATACGGCTAAATGTGGATAGATATGCTTCGGCGATACATCACTCAACCTAGACATCACCATAAATGGAGAAGTGTTATCTAGGTTACATACAGTAGTAGACTTAGGACTTGGATATTCCCAAGACTTGTCGTTTACAGAACATATATTAAAACAGACCTCTAAGTCTCAACGTCTAATAGGTTACATAACTCGAAATCTTTACAACAATGAGTCACATATTCTAATGTACAAAGTTTGTGCTCGACCTCTTCTAGAATATTGCACGTTTATTCTTAGCAGTGCGCTCATAAAGGATAAATTAAGGCTGGAATCAGTACAGAGACGATTTACACTTCGTATTCTTGGGGCTGATTGTACCTTAACTTATAATTGTAGATGTAATGAACTTGGGCTAGACCCTTTATGGAGGAGGAGACTCAAACTAAATCCTATCTTTTTCTTCAAACTACTTAATAAACTATCGTTTACATCCAATCACGCGATTCAATATGCAGAAACTTCTCATTATGACATCCGTAATTCCTTGGCACTAGTGAAACAAACTCGTTCTAAATCATCTCTTTATATGAATTAATTCACCTGTAAATTTTCTAGACTCTGGAATAACCTACCACAGTTTATCCGTACGACAAAATCACTCCCATTATTCGTTCGCTGCATCGATGCATACTGCTCCTCTGAAAATGCATTGAATGTTCTAGCACCTGTAAGTGTATCTCATTCCACAAGTAGTATTATAGGATATTTAAATGTTCAGCCATTTTTATTAATGCATTCCCTAAGTAAAACCACCTACCTGCTGTCACTTTATGTTAACACCAACCCTAGCAACTTTAACTAATTTGAATAACACAAACAGTATATCACTGTGTCACATGACACACGCATTTAGGTAGACCTGATTGATATATTTTGGTAATTACTGCTTTCTTGTTCCGTGTTCTGTTTTTGTTTTAATTTCTCTAGTTGTAGATAATTATCATTAATTCGATCTGGCACACGAAATGACCTTATTTACACCGTTCATAAATCAACAGGTTGTCCATTTAAGAAAAAAATAATAGTTCCCGGTTGATGCATTGTATCGCTGTAATATATGTACTACCTAAACAATTACTGAACTGGTTTACTTAAAACTATCTTCTATCACATGTTTGTTCTCTACATCTAATGTTACTATTTATATCAAACTGATCATGTCTGTAAACTGGCATGAATTCTGTAATTATTATTTTCAGAATATAAATTATTATTTATTATATAATATGTTGTATTCATTTAATGTATCATTAAAGGGAATAAGTGATATTCATGTAATTAAAATCTACACAATTAATTATTTGCTATTCTTTTGATAAGTAGACATGGAATAACAAACATTCTGATAGATATGCAGAATATGCTTTTCTAAATGAATAAATATATATCTAATTGATATGCGATTCGTTTAAAGATCCCTATCATATTAAAAGATTCTTTTCGATAAATTCTCTTGAGGTTCTACAATTAAATATCCAAATTATTAATATGAAAAATGACCAGGTTAAGAGCAAAGTATAGCGTTTAAAGTATGTGAATTTAGGATTATCAAACAGAACGAAAATATTATGAATAGGGAACTTCTACTTTTTTTATTGAGATCATGAACCGATTGATATTAGACTGCCATTGAAAATCTGGAAGCACAGGATGGCCGTTCGTCTTGTTGTGCAACTCCTCAGTAGTGCGCATCCACGATCCCGCTCACAGGATTTGAACCCAGGACCTACCGGTCTCGTGCACGAACACCTAACCTTTAGGCCACAAAGCCGGCATCCAAAGGTATTAATGTCTAACCTCAACCAATCCACGAAATTGCGCACCCGTCTCCCGTTGTATTGAGGTCTTTACTCGACACGGATTTGCTCAGTGGCCTAGGGACTAAGCGTTCGCGTGCGAGAACGAAGGCTCCGGCTACGAATACTGCGGGCAGGATCGTGAATGGACACTACTGAGAAGTCCCACAAGAGGACGAAAGGGCCGTCCAGTATTTCCAGGCTTTCGATGGTGATCTAACATCAATCAGTTCATGATCTCAACCAAAAACTTAATAATCTTCACAACTCAATACTGATACTTATAATATTCTTAATATTTGATATCATATTAACAAGTCAAATGCTTTGATTAGCACTAAGTTGTTTTTGTTATTAATGTGAATTAATATATTATTAAGACAGTATTAAAATAACTTATGTACGAGAAATATAATGAACTTTGACGTACTATTTCGATAGTCGATAATTCAATTAGCTAGTAGTGAATATATTTATGGGCATTTATTTGTGTTTGTGATCAACAAAAAAAAACAATTACGAATTTATAAAACAATTAAGACATCAATTTTTAGCCAGTCATTAGGATTGATTGATATGTTAGATGTCAAGATTACTGTACAGCTCGCTCTTTTCAATATTTGTACTGATCATTTCATTTATAGGCTAAACCAACTTGTTTAAATAATATTATCCAGCCCAGAAAATAAATACAAACTATTAATCAATAATAATGTGAGATAACAAATAAAATGTTGTATGGATTCTGTGAATGTTTTGTCGAACAACTGCATTTACATGATTTGTGTGACCGGATGACTGCTCGTCAACAGAAATAATCGAACCTCAATTTATGTTCTCGAAATCGATCAAATTGGTCATTTAATTCAAATAAACCATTGATAGTCTGCGTATTAATGCATTGATACAAAGTGAAGACAATTTTTTTAAATTAGGCAAGACTTTTATGTAGATAGAAAACTCTTCAATACATGTAACATTGAGATATCAATTTAAAATAATTAATACCCATAACTAAAATTGTATGAATCAATGTGAACTGTCTTTATTTCTTTATTCGATGAAGTAAACTTACATCCAATCGATATTTTTATTAGATATTTCTTGTTGTAACTACTTCTTCCCTAAATTTTCACTCTTCACTTAACAACACACATCTAAGTAACTGTTTCTCAGTCTAATTTATTTCGATCTCATTGACTGTTATTCTATGAATATCAACGTTAAATAATAGTAGTAATTACAAATAACAGTTATTTATTACTGTACTACGTTTGTCATTGTCGTCACTGCTACAACAGATTCTTCTTCCGTAAATTTCATACGGATACTTACGTTGTTTGGACTAAGTAACACGATGTTTTACATTAATTACTCGTTCTGTGTGAACGTGTACAGGAATACTTGGTAAAGATATTACAAAATCTGTTTATAGCGCCATTATTTTCCGCTTAATTATTTATGTACACAACATTAAAATTGAAGGTATCTTCTCAGGTATATATCAAGTTCGTAGTATTGTATCAGAAGGCTAAGGAATGCGCCCACTTCAGATTGCTGAAACAATGGAAATTGATTCAAAGAAACCTGACCTATGTATAAAATAAAGATACACACAACCAATTTGATAACCTTGGTCATTTCATTCTTAGCTCCAAGTTAGTCTCTTCCCCATTCATCGCGATTTACACTCTCATCTAAGACTTTTTACTGTATTCCTAATTATACGTTCATCTTGCTTATTTTACATGATATTCTAAGTAATAATTATTCTTTATATCATTACTATAATGATTATAATCATTGTTGCTGTCATCATAACTAAGATACAACAATTCCTATTTTGCATTAATCTTTGTACATACAATTTTAGCCCATTTATTTGAACTTATCACCTTAAGGTATATAATTTTTCCTAAACTTTTATGTATGGCGTTTTCTTAACATTACCAGTATTTAAAACTCCATCGACGTGAAATCTGTTCACTCAAAAATTCACTTTTCTTCAATATAATAAATAACTTAATCATGAATTTCGCCTTTCGTTTATAATAACTAGTTATTATAAAACTTCATTTCCGGATATATATACAAACAAAACATAAGAAAAAGTTGAGTGAATAAGTTAGTATTTTATTATTCTAATTGAATAGATTAGTTCTTTTAGGTTGAATAAAATGTAACCTTGGTGTTACATGATCGAATCTGTTGTGAGATATCAGCTCATTAAAGACAATGGTGTACAGTGACACAATTTTGTGAATTGTTTGAAGTTATACATTAACACCGTCTGATACCGGCCGGCTCAGTGTTCTAATGTCTAAGCGCTCGCGTGCGAGACTGATAGGTCCTGGGTTCGAATCCCGCAGGAGGCGGGATTGTGGATGCGCTGAGGAGTCCAACGATAGGACGAAACGGCCGTCCAGTACTTCCAGGTTTTTCCATGATCGTCTAGCTTCAATTGACTCATGATTTCAACTAATCTAGAATATCTTTACATGAAGTATAAAATGATTGTTAAATATGACAAAACATAAATGGTAGTATAACTTTTGATTACATAACAGATAACTTATATAATGAAATAGTTATTTCAAATTATATTAATTCAAATACTGTAATGATTTTAAGTTTTCTTTCTATGTATTATAATTACTATTTATGTAATAAACATACACTTCACATTCAATATTATGTTCAATTTATCAACGTCATTCTTAATTTTCTTTATTATAAATCACTATAAAAGTTTAAGGAAATATTTACTATTTTTATTATTATTATTAATCTTACTAACCTTACGAATAAATCAACTTTATGTAAATAGTTTTGATATTTAATATCACAAGAGTGATTTATTTTTGAATAGTTTCATAGTTGATATCAGGAGTCAGTTGAAGTTAGACCATCATGGAAAACCTGGAAGCACTGGATTGATGTTATTTTTTTCTAAGGTTGTATATTTGACATTTTATTGATTAAACAATAATTGGGTTAATCTTTTTTTAAACTAGGGGAATAAGTGTATTGTCCGATTGTACCTGGTATAATTATTAGTTTTTTCTTTCCAAATATCAATATAAACCACAGAACTATCTGTGGTTTGTATCCAGGGTAGATAAAATATATATTTTACTGAGATTATTTAATCATATGAACTGAATCACAACTATAATACTGAATAATAATTTTTTACAATAACCTAAATAAATAGAAAACGTAAGTAAAGGTTGATAATAAATAGAACCTATTTAAAAAAAAAGAAGTACCATCTAACCATACCTAATTTTATACTGACAAAGATATTTAAGTATGAATTGAAGTGTAACAAATTTATATTCACTATCAAACCAGTATATATATATATATATATATATATATAATGGTTTCATAAAGTAATTAACTAGCCACAGAAATCCTATAACTATTCTTTGAATTACCCATAGATATTATACACATTATAAACAACGGTTTTTTCCATTACAATTTAATTTTTAAAGTACAGTTCCAGGCAGGTGCTTTAGAATAGGAATAAAAAAGAAACGTGGCTATATCTCCATAGAAATAAAGTGGTACTATGTTGAAAGAATAAGTTACCGATATTATTTTAATTTTTATTCCTTGCAATTTGAAATAATCATTAAATGGTAGGACATTTTATTAAGGCGGAGATGAAAAGTATGTTGAATATGAAAAATAAAGTACAGATATATTTCGTCGAGTAGGAATCAACTGTCGATATTCGTAATCTATACATTTTATCCCATTACTGTAGAATAAGTCAAATTGAGAATATTTTATAAAATGAACATTCTGTCAAAAATTTCATTTTTAGACAGTATAACGTCATTCTTTTGTTTGTGATGAGTTTTTGTAGCTTTGGGCTTATAACCTATTTTTTCGAGTACTTTTCATTTAATATTATTGAAAATTATACATTAAATGTACTAAACAAATATTTTGTTGTAAAGCCAGTCATTTGTATTATGTCATCATGTTTTGAAAAAATTTTGAGTTAGACAAGAAATTACTGATCTACTTTATTGAATAACATAGCCATACACCGTTACTTTCAAGAGTCCTGATGATTATTTGCTTTGTCGCTGGCATCAAGTTGCCAGACATCAGATTATTTGGGTAGTGGGTTGACATTTTTCTAATAAACTACAGTCCATTATTTACGGTAAAAAATGGTAACGCCTCATCATTATTTACATTTTTCAGTAAACAATATGCATCAGAATACAATGAACGCTATATGCTGTTCATTCGTGACGCCTTCAGATTGGAATAAAAAACTTCACTATAACAAAATGAACCAACTGCTACTGTAGAACGTATAGTATTATATTATTTTTAAAAACTACATCCCTCATATTATTCAATCATAATAAATTATTCAATAGACGTCAATCCTTTTAAGACTGGATGATTTATTGATTGTCAAAGGCTTTGGTATTTTTGTCCAATATTTTAGAATTTCTGATGATTTTACACTATGTCTATTAAATGTAATAATGCATTTAATCACCAAAGATGGTGGGAGACGATCGCGCAATGCAGCGGATTCATTGAGGTTAGACATAAACTCTGCTAAATGCCGACTCATTGGTCTAGAGATTAAACTTTGAGGTGCGGGACTGAGGGTTCTGGGTTCACGTCTTGTGTGTAGGATCGTGGATATACACTGCTAAGGAACAACATACTAGGATAAAACAGCCATTCATTGCTTCTAGGTTTTCATTGATGGATTAACTTAGATCGGTTTATGATTTGGATGAAATTAAACTATCTCCGTAACCCCATACTGACAATTAATGAGATTTACTTGAATAAATTCTATAAAACCATGATAATTTTATTATGTACGATATAAATTTATAAACATGAATGCGTAATTATTGTGTTAAACTGTCAATCATTGTCAAACTGACGAAAAGCAGTTTGAAGGTTATTTGGGAAACATCATTACTGGTGGAATAATACAGTGCAAACATATTATGTTCTTTCTCTTTATATTCCACCTATGATTTATTTAATCTGAAGTGATGTCTTTGAATTATGAATATTTTATTATTACAATCGAAATGATGTTCACATTAAATGTTTAACTACGGAGAAATCATAGTGATTTTTCATCTACTATCAATTTAGGTATTGTAAAACAGAAATAGCTTACACTTAGTTAATTGATACAAACGAGAAGAATAAGAGTATTTTAGTCTACAAATATCGGTTGTTTTTCTTGTTGTAATATAAATCTACTTACTAGGTTTATGTACAATTTTTTCTGTGATGATTGACGTTGATATTCATTTACTTAAACAAGTAAACAATGTACTAATTGAAAGGTTACTGAGCTTACTTCATGAATGTTAGGTAATGAAATTCAGGAAAATTGAATCCATGAATAATGATAAATGTAAATCAAAGGTGCTCAGTGGTCTCTGTTGTGCACTGATCTATTGTCAAAGCTCCTCTAGTGTTTTTTCGATCTTTTTGTTTGTCAATGACAGTTGTACTCACTTTCTCAGTATAGACTTAATGGCTTCATACACTATTACTGATACTTAATTCATTTGACTTCAAAATGCTGGAAATCCATTCATGTACGTGTTTAAGTATTTCTCAACCGAATTTCTATGTCACAATTACTGAATGTTATCTTCTGCCCTTGCTTACTTTTGTCAAAGGCCATTCAACTTATCCAATATAAAAGTAATTTCATTATTAAAGCTGTTTATGTTAATATCACTGGGCTCTTTTATGATAGATCTGTTGGTTAACAGGATTTTCTTGCTACAATCAGTCTTTTAAAATAATTAGTCCCTTTGATAAATTTCGATAATGCAATGAGACGACGTTTATCAGAATTATGTGAATAATATTGGCCGGTCACTTAATGTCAACCGAATTAAGTGATATATTTGCGCAATACATTTCGAACAATCTGATCACACATATACTTGTTAAGAACATTTATCACAGATTGAACTCATGAGTCAGTTGAAGCTAGACCACCATTGAAAACCTGGAAGCACTGGACGGCCGTTTCGTCCTAGTATGGGACTCCTCAGCAGTGCGCATCCACGACCCCGCACCACCCGGGGCTCGAACCCAGGACCTCCTGGCTTCGCGCGCGAGCACTTAACCATTAGACCACTGAGCCGGCATCCAACGGTGTTAATGTCTAACTTCAACCAATCCACGAAGTTGCGCTACCGTACACCATTGTCTTCAGTGAGTTCCTATCTCACAACAGACCTGGTTGAACTCCACTGGTAACGACTTCTCACTAGAACTCCAGAAGTGTCTCCTGAAGTCAGTCACTAGTGAGCAGGTGATCACCTGCTTCAACTGACTCATGAGTTCAATCTGTGAAAATTTCTAAAAATCTCCACAAAACACATTCTGATAAGAACATTTATGTATGAAACTTAAAAGGTCAACTAGACAGGCTAAGGGTAAGTCATAACAAAGGAAAAAATAATAATAAAGTACACAAAAACAAAAGTGATTACCACTCTGGATAATAAATCAGTATTCTCAGGGTAGGTGTAGCCAAGGCTTCAATAAACCTTAGTATACGTCCTTGAAAGCTTTTGTATAACACTACAATCAGTCTTTCAATCACCTCTGAAACTTTCTTGATTCTCTGTAATAAATAAACCAAGTAAAAATAAGTTTTGAATATGCATTCCTGGACAGAAAGTGTAGATTCACTCATTTTCTAACATATTTGATGCAGTACATATGTAACGTTAACCTGTCTACGGCTTTTATCTACAATGAGAATAAAGTTACTCTCCTTTTCATTGATAAAAAGGTTATCAAGTTTTATGTTTACAATACATGGTTATAGTGTAATCGCCATTTAGTTTAACATTGTTGAATACGTTCAAAGTAACTGTAGTGAACAAAAGTGAAATATAGCTTTCGAACAACTTAAGGTAAAGTGATTATAACTATGAAGTAAGGTTTATTTAAAGAACCAATAAACTTGTTGAAAGGCATTCATCAAATAGTTTTACCAACTATCAATTATATTTTACTGCAAATGAAAAAATTATTTTAAATGTACTAAATTTATTCAGATCAACCAAACACTAATTAAGTTCAAAGCTGACGAAATCTTTCTATTCGGAAGTAGAATGCTGCAACTCAATAGTAAAATAAGTCATACCGACATTACGAATTTTCGGGAATGGGGTATTCGACCCTGACTACTAAATTATTCTTAGTCATATCGTAACCAGTCGGGTGGAACATCTAAGCTATAGTGCCTGCCGCTGACGTAATAATTAACTGGTCTCAGAGCGAAGTAGTAGGGGGTAAGTTTGTTTCAAGCGTACTAGACTTCATATTAAACTATCCGAGCACCAGAAAAGTAAAGTGAAGTGTTTAGTATCGTCAGTCTTAGTTCCATATATTAATCAAAAATAGAAAAAGGTTAATATAAACAGATGACATAGATAAGTACACATGTACATAAAATGTACGTGGGTAGGAAATCATGGTTAACTATATATGAATACAAACGATGTAACCAATAAGATTACAACGAACCATGCATCAGTTGGCATAGGGGTTTGCGTCAGTTTGTTCTGTCCGTTCATGATATAACTGTAAATTTGACTGTGTGTTTGCTACGTTTCAAGTGTATAAAGCTGATAGTGTTGATCTCAGTCTAATTTGCGACTTCAAATAAGCGATAAGCTGGACTAAAGAAAACAAATTCATAATATGTTCATAGGGGTTTGAAGAAGAGTTTTACAGTATTTTCCAAGTGAATCATTTCATCTATGAAGTTTTACGTTACCGGTACTTATCATTGTTTTAAATATATCACCAGTGAAACTCATGCGTAATTGTAAGGAATAATAATGAGGTGGTGGAAAAGATTTGTAGCTTAGGCAGATGATTTTGATGGAATTTTGTTTTCTGAACTGGATGGTTTTGTCGTGGAGCTTTCATCGTTCTTCTGAACGACATCTTCAGGACAAACCTCAGATTTCTACCTGAAGCTCCACGGCCAAACCGCTTAGCTCAGAGAACAAAACTCCATCAAAAAGAAATAACACTTATTTTCATCAATAAATTTTAGAGTAAAGGTTATTTACATACAAAAAGTTAACAAATCAAGTTAAACAATCAAAAACGTTTCTCTTGGTTTCACAATAAATATTTATAAATGTCAATGCAAATGAAACTGGTATAAGAAGGGGAATTTGTGGAGACAAAAGTAATTTAAAAATCGAATTCATGAGTCAATTGAATCCAGATCACCATAGGAAATCTGGAAGCACTTAACGACCGTTTCTTCCTAGTATGGAATCCCTCAGCAGTGCGCATCTATGTTTGCGCGCGAGACCGAAGTCCCAGGGTTCAGATATCGCGTGCGCGATTGTGGATGAGCACTGTCGAGGAGTCCTATACTAAGACGAAACGGCTATCCAATCCTTCCAAATTTTTCATGATGTTCTATCTTATGAATTCAACCATGAAATTAGTATATTTCCATCCGATAACATTCTGCTTCATTATTAACTTATTAATTTTCTAACAGCTATTACAATCCTCCTCTAATCAAGCTTGAAGAGGTATCCTTTCATAGTGTTGTACAACTAGTAATAATCTATTTTTTTATTTTATATTTTAATCTAGGTTTTTTGGAAATACAGAAAATCAACATTTGCCTACCTAGTTGTCAAAGTTAAATCAATACTATCTCTGAATATTTTGAATGTTTATAAAACGTAAAACTATTCAAATGAATTCTCCAATCTGAAATTTAATAAAAATGAGAAATTCTATAATGTAATTACAACAATAGTTATTAGTGAATATGTCAACAAATTTAAATATTTCTATAATGTGTCAAACATTTTCAAATCTACCTCCTTACTCTAAATTTTAAAATACGTTTCCATTTATTGTAGTTACAGAGGTAGTCAAAGTAATAGTTGTGATATATTTTAGAGTATATGTAAAATTTATAGATGTAAGTAAAGCTCAAATAAAAATGATCATTTAAAAATGTCAGGAATAGAACATCATTAAGATATTATCTTTATTATAACCTCGAATAGCATATACCTAGTCTCGTCTTTACAGTCATCGAAATTAGTCATGAAGTCAACTCAAAGACAAGATATGAGAAGCAAAAGAATAAAAACTTCACTTGAACTGTTATATATTTTATTTCAGAGATAAGTAGTTATTATATTTAGCTAGTTTAATTATCTTAGAAATGTTTTTAAAAACGCTGGATACTGTAGTAGTGTTTAAAGTATCTGATTGGACCATTTAAAATAAAAACAAAATCATTTACTTAATGTGGAATTTTTTCAGGAATTTAACAAAGGATTTCACAACAAACATATCGAAAGCATTTGGTTAATAAACCTATACTTAAAATATTTCTCAGTGGTTGAGATCATCAGTCAGTTGGAACTAGACCACCATGGGAAACCTGGAAATACTGGACAGCCGTTTCGTCCCATCGTGGGACTCTTCATCAGTGCGCATCCACGATTTCGCCCCGCTAGATTCGAACCCAAGACCATCGAAATTACTATAATATCCACAAAACCGTTCAGATATCAAAATATTTTGTATGATAAAAATATCTAACAGATAAAGCTTTACATAAATGGATGAATCTAAATACTTTAAACATATGATATTTGTGATTGACTGTATTTGAATTATAAATTAATTAATTAATTAATGAAATGAATGTCTGAATACCACAAATATTACCGGGCAATAAAATTCCGACCAAATAAATAGACTACTGTAATAGTGTTTTTCGTAGCCATCCTATCTCCAAAAATTGCTCTATACACATTTCACTACTAAATATTAATTCAAATATGTTAAGGGATCATTTGTGTAGAACAAATGAAGTAAATCTTTTGTATCGAAAATTCGCTGCTGAAAATAATGGCCATTTAAACCTTTAACTTTTGAATTTATTTTATTTCAAATGAACTCCTTCACTAGCATGAATTTGTAGAATGTTTAAAATATTTATTTCTGCACCTTAAATATTTGAACTGATTGGTCACAAAAATCTATGGATGATGTGAACAAGAAAATGAACTATAATTGATCCTATTCTAGGTTAACAGAACAAAAACTGACCAACTGTGAAGAAACTCTAATTGATCATTTCTTTCTGAAGTGTGTGCTGATGGTATTATCTAGAAAGCTTTACAATTAAACCATTCAGCTCAAGGAGCATAACACCACTAAAGCCTTCTCCTAAGCTGATAATCTTCATGGTCTTACATAATACTGTGTTTGGTAAAAAGTATATAGTTCTTATTTAATCTTGGTATGTAACGTATATATGTACCATAAGGATTAATACTAATATTAAAATGTGTCGTTTATAGAAAAAAAAACGAGTCCGTAAAAGCTCTAATACTTCAGATATTAACAACTCTGTCATTACCTATTTCCCTATGCTCAGCCGATAATGTTAAGAAAGCACCTACGCCACATATCACGTTGGATGACTCAGTATGTAATTTAACAACGAGCTTCCATTTGCATCGATAGTACAGAAAGTGAATTAAACAGTACACATAAGCAATTAAGCGATATGTGTTCTAAAGTGCAGTCACTTGAAGGTTTTTCATCAGTGCATGGTGATATTAAGCAAAATTTAAGTCATTCTCACCCCTGAATGACGTGGTTTCTACTGAACTTGAAGACATTATCAGAACAGAGTCTGTTATTGATTTTATTTCTTGTGAAGTTGCTAAACAAATGATCCCTCAAAATAACGTAATTATCCATAACATACCTAACAAAATCACGTTTAAATCCGTAAGGAATTTGATAATGAAAGCAGATAACCTCAAAGATAGCCAACGTCAACATATTCGCGTTAACAGAAGGCATCAGACGTTCTCCTGTCGTATTTCGTTTAGATTCGACACAACTGAAGTAATCCAAACGACTAATCTGTGCACTTACGAAGTTTAGGAATGCTCGTATAGTCTCAGATAAAACCACCAATCAAAGGCTCACGCAAAAACGTACCTTCAACAAAAATAATGATGTTGAAATTAAAATCCCGTTGCTTCAAAAACAGGACCCACTGACGCGACTAACATATCATCTGTCAGCCAATACTCTGATTTATTAATAAAGAATGCTAACTTACCACTTAAGCCTATAGCTGTCTCAGAAAACCACTGTATACCTAATGTAGACATGGATCTGATATCTCCCAATGTAACATTAGAAGCGCATACACAAATGCCTAGTTCTGAAAGCTCTTTAAAACA
Organism: Schistosoma haematobium; assembly: GCF_000699445.3. NCBI lineage: Eukaryota > Metazoa > Platyhelminthes > Trematoda > Strigeidida > Schistosomatidae > Schistosoma > Schistosoma haematobium. Next base: position 45,292,379 of record NC_067196.1, on the reverse strand, counting down.
CTGTTAAGATTAAAACGTCTATACGATTTGAAAAGAAAGTATATACGAAAGTGGCTGGTTCCAAACCTAGTACTAAAAATATTACAAAGGCTCAACTATACAAAAATATACTCGCCTACAGACGGTTTGATCCTATCAATCGTAGTGGTGGTTATATAGATACACAGACAAAAACTGGTCGATCCACCATTTTATCATCCCAGGCAAACCAACGAACAATAGATGACTTGTAAAAACCCCACTTTCTAAATCAAAGAAATATGCTTTGCTCAAATGACGCATAAAACTGCCACCACAGCCTTCGTGCGATCAGGTCTAATATTAGACAGATTGCAAGGAACCAAAATGTCCTACAGTCGCCTCCAAAAGTTTTATATACTGAATCACTTTCCCGATTGGTAAGATGGACTACTAGGTTACTCATCATTAACTCAACCCTAACAAACATGTGACTTTTCTAACCGTTCACCAGGTCAATTTCAGCAAATAAGTCCAGCTCATCTAAATAATGGATGTTTTTGCCCTCAGAGATCCTAGGTCCCTCTATAGCTACGCTTTGTACAGGCCATAACTCATACTATCTGTCACCCATATTAAACCATAGTCCAGTCACCTATAAAATAGATAGCATCGGTAAGGACGTTCTCTCTTTTCTTACACTTCAAACTTTCTTTTTAACTTATTGCTTATCAGTGCATGTTCGCTTCTAAATAGAATTTCGGCCTTAAAAACCATAGCTTTACTGGCCAAACCTTTTTTATACTTGTCACTGAAAAATGGTGCTCTGATTTGGAATTAAGTACCCAGAAATACCGACTCTATCTCTGTAATAGAGAAACTAAACGTGAGCGTGGCTGTCTAGCATATGTTTTGGGTACCCTAACAACCAATAAAGTTGATGACAGTATCCTGAGTAGTTTACCTGAATCGGCATGAATATCAGCCAATACCATGAATCATAGTCTACTCCTGGTATGTATATACAGAGCTCCTGATAGTTCGGAAAATGTGAATGATCTTATTATTAACGCATTTATACATGCATCTGTTCTAAACTTTAATACTAAAGTTATTATATGAGGTTTCAATTATCCTGGGATACCGGTAGTTGTCAGCCATGTAATGATAAATTCTAAGTGACAATTATCTCTAGGATTATGGAAAAAATTTTGGTGATGAACTCTCAAACTATTTACTCCCTGAAAAGCTTATTAATGATTATCAACATGGCTTTCATAAAAATCAATCCTGTATCAAATGCCATTTGGATTTCTTTAATTTAGTCTTGACCCAACATAAGTGATGATATCTAGTCTTGGTGTTATACTTTGGGATTACTAAAGCTTTCGACATGAATAACTACCGGCTTCTTATAGACAAACCTGCACGTTACAGGGTCGAAAAACCTCTGTTTGTTTGGGTCAACTTTTTCCTTAGCCACCGACATCAAATGGTCAAAATTAACTCCTCTTTGTCGGTTGCTGTCCAGGTCAATAGTGGCGTAATACTAGGTAGCGTCTTAGGCATTTTGCTCTTTTTAATTTATGTCAATGATATTGTTCCGTGCTACTTGTTTCGGTCCTATTATTTCTAGTTGTAAATGGTCATAATCATTTCTATATGGCACAGGAAGTGAATTTAAATGCATTGTTCAGACATAAACAGGGTGTCAACTTGAAAACAATTAAAAGTTCTCTGTTGATGCCTTTCATTGCTGTAATACGTGTGAATAATGTACTACCTAAACGATTTTTTAACCAGAACACTATAAACAATCTGGTATTACATATCTGTTCTCTACATTCAATATTACTACCTACATCAAGCTGACCATGGCTATAAACTGGAATGAATTCGATAACTATCATTTTCAGAACATATATATTACATAACAAAGCAGCAACCTAAACGACTGTTTATAAATTATAGTTACAATCTACATACGTAACAATTATATCTTGTACTAATCACAATCAGTTTTATTTTAATAAACATCTCAATCCTGGACATTCCTATTATCTGAAGCGAGCATAATCTATGTGTATACATATCACAAACCACAGCTTTATCAATATCAACATAGATTGACAACCTTATACATTTACTTATTTTCTAATAGTCAATAGTGAACTGGAATATTTTAATGGTCAGCTTTAGATTTTTGACTGATGATAACATTTAATTCCACTACATTTGATTGAGATAATATTGTTTTGACGTACTACTATGGTAACACTTGAATTGAAATAAATTTAACTTTTGAAATTAACATGTTTGTTGTTCATTTTTTCAATGTATTAGTTACATCTTCATATATCTGTAAACTTATTTATATGCTAACATAACCTGCTGATAAGATATAAACACAATCGTCGACCAATTTTTTTTGCTAGACGTCCTGGTGTATCTGAACTAAATATTGTTATTACTGCTGATGTTTCTATTTATTATGCCATTGGACAGATCCGGTTACTTCCTCTTGAATAACTGGACAAGTACCGATACGGATCAGTGTGAGAGAAAATGTAGGACTTCAAATGGAGATTTATTCATGTACTAAAAATAGGTTCTCTACAGTTACAACCACTGATCAATCACCGATTACACCAATAATTCTAAACTTACATCAAACATCCAATGTTATCTATGATTTACTTGATTGGTCAGTAGTTACGTTTGAATACACTGAACTGGCAAGAGTTGACATTAAGTAATCAACATTTTAATTTATACGTATGATTTAAAATATCAATGAATTAACTGTTCTAACTAACAAAAAATATAGCAAAAATACTGAGTTACATTGATGCTACTTCTTGAACTCACTCTTTTTTATATAGATGCGGTTGAGTAAGGTTTCCTGTAGGGCTGGGATCGACTTGAAAATAAATTACGTTTCTTATAGTTTCAGCTAGATAACATTCTATAATGGTAATAAACCATTGGCCGGATACCATCAGCAAGAGCCTACTGTGGGAGAGAACAAACCAACTTCCAGATGAAAAGGAAATTAGAAAAAGACGATGGAAATGGATAGAAAATATATTACGCAAATCATCAAACTGAATCACGAGTCAAGTGCTAACTTGGAATCTTGAAAGGAAGAGGAAAAGAGGAAGGCCAAAGAACACACTACGTCGGGAATTCGAAGCAGATATGGAAGGGATGAATAACAATTGGAGAGAGCTGGAAAGGAATGCCCAGAACAGGGTTGGATGGAGAATGGTGGTGAGCGGCCTATGCTCCTTCACGTGGAGAAACAGGCGTAAGTAAGTAAGTAACTAATAAACCTAAATCAGTGAACATTATCTGTAACCAGTAATCTTTATTCATATAAAATTTTTGTCAAATCTAATTGTAAGTAAATGAAAATTACTGTCAGATCATTTATGATGCACAAACTCTTATTTTGATCTTCAATTATCTTAGAAATTAAATCAAAATGAAGTTAATATATAATTCATGCAGTAAAATGTCATTGTAAATTTTTCTTTAAAACAAAAAGTATAACTAACTAAGAAAACTTTAAAGAGTTTTACTTAGCTATTACAAATTATCCACCACTTTATTCTTATGGGGGACATAGTGCAGTGAACAAGAAAACGGGTGAGGACAATTGAATGTAGTTAACACAAAATTACAGGACCTGTTAATAAAATCTAACAACCATAAAGTAAATGCTTAATTTGCAAAATGTCCATCAATTGTCTCAAAATGACTCAGACTTCATTGTTCTTTTATTTTCATACAAATTGCATTCTCTTTCGATCCTTTACTGTTCGATCCTCTTATCTCTCTGCTGCTAGACCTTCTGTTGACGACTAACATCATATACTACTTTTGTCAATATAAGTGGCACACACCACACTCTTCCCACTTTTAAAGCAGTCGTTCTTTCGGTGGTTCATGCTCGCCGTGCCACATTCTTCGTTTCTGCAGTCTGTGCTACGCTCTCCGTCAAAATTTCGAGTCTGCGGCGCGCTGACCTCTGTAGCTTCGTCGACCTGCCAGGGCAACAACATTCGACATCCACCCGACACCTGGAACGCTTAACACCCGTGCTCCACTGGCCTGCTGAGCCATCTACATCCGATGTCCACCCAGCAGCTGCATGTCCCACTGTTCCTCTCCGTCGACAGCAACGGCTACAGCCAACGCCGCCAAGCCAGAACACTCCACTCGACGCCACCTCTCCGCACCAGACCGCCCCAACAGGCACCTCAGCTCCAGGCCCTCAACGGCGTCCGCAGAACAGCACCCTTCCCCTCCTGGTTGGCAGCGACACCAAATGTACTGAACAGAACACGAGTGGGGACAATTTAATGTTCACAATAATTTCAATAATAATCATAAATCAATAAATTTTGTTTTATTTTAAATTCTAATCTTGTAGATGTGTTATTTTAATTCCAGATAAATTTAGTTTTCTTTGTACTTTTAAAGAAAAATTATTAATAACTTACCAATGCAGGTATGCGTACCTATATGTATAGATAATTATGCGAATCGGCTTTTTACTATTTAATTATACCATTTTAAGATTAGTTAAACAAGTTTACATACTTCCGGTTATGAAGAAGAAGAAGGAAGAATCAATTAAAAGCATTTGAAAAAAGAACATAAATTATATATATGGACTTGTCTCACTTTTTTTCTATCTTTTACCATTTTGCATATTTTCTTGATTCATTTTTAGTTAAGTTATTGTATTTATCAAATATCACGTTTATATTGACTGTCTTTAACTATAAGGTAGTGGTTGGATGTAGTGGACAAGGAACCCTGAGTTTAGGTTCCGTAAAAATTGACTCTTGTCAATAAGGTGTACCTGCAGCCGTGAGAAAAACGATACTCCCTAGCAGATTCAACCGAGTGTTACTCAGCTCCAGAGCTAGAATCGTTATCAATGAAATATTCGAGATGCAACAAGACTCATGTACCATTAAAATATAGTTAAGATCGATTGATAGCTAATTAATGATCACCGTACATATTACCAATAGTGATCGCGATAATGAGTAACCTAGACTAGTAAACACAGTGCAATTCCACCAGCACTAAAAACATCTTGACATGCATGACATTGATAACTCCTCAATGGTCAAGCAATAGTAAATGTTTTTGTGTAAGTATATATTTAACTCTATGTTTAAAATGCATAGTTAATTATCTAATAATACATTCTCATAGTTTATTTGGTTTTTCTGTTTATTTTTTTCTTGGTGGTACGTTTGTGAAATAAGCAGCTATAATCCTAATAATAACTTTGATACCGTAAGAAACAACTCACTTCTCTTCTAGCCCTGACTACTTCAACAGATAAATCATGTTTTATTGATAAATTGGTAAGAACGAAAGAAAATGAGACTTATATCCACCTTCATTCAATTATATATAAATTGATTTCAGTGACTAATAATTACAAAGTTTATCCACTCAATAGTTACAAAACAACAATGAATTATTTAGTAGATTGGAATTCCTTGAAACTTAAGAAATTGGCTTTATAGGAAATAGATCAATAAAAGTGGAAATGCACTGAAATTCAATGAAGAAAGTTCACTTTAAATCAATATATGAACTCAAAAACAGATTTTTCCTTAAACGTAGTATGTACAAATTTATCATTCCTGACATTTAGTTGTACTACGTTCTATCTCTTATAGATCTATTTCGTTTAATTCTTTTATTCGTAAATATCCCTAACAAGATTTGACTTCAGAGTTTTAAAAATAAACTAAACATTGAATAATAATGACGGATCATCTGTAAGTGAATTTCCAGGTTTTTGCAATAAAAAAGTAAGCCAATAAAAATTAAAGGAGGAAGGGTGCTTGAACAACTGCAGACAGTATTATATCCACTGTACTAGACAGAAAGGAAAATTTATATATCCAATCAGCTTGACAAACCTATTGAGAAAGTTATATATAACCTGTTCAAGATCACAACAGAAACAAAGTCAAATAAAATGACTCAATCACAGTAAAAATATTATACACACAACAACACAACAATATATCTCATGTATAATCAGCTTTGATCTAGTCGAAATGACCAACCTTGTTTGTTTATACTAAATATTTTTGACCTGATCTGGCTTTTCGTACTACGGTGTTAAATTTAACTAACTTGAAAATCTTTGAGTAGAAGCGATTTTCACGCACCAAATTACAAAATGTCAGAAATTCCGTTTTTGTTCTCATTGTTATTACATAACAACTTTTATCATCATAAATAATGAAATGATTCTTATATTGTTCACCAAATCAGAAATTTCCAAATAAAAACTTATCAGAAAGAGCTTAATTGTTGTCTTTAATGATTATGGTGACGTAGAGAAAAACATTTTGGGTTTCCTATTAGTAAAGTGAATAAAAGGAAGAAGTACGTCAATAGATAAAAAGAAAAGAACGTACAAAAATTGCTCAAATGGAACTTCGCATTTCAAGGTTACAAATTCAGACAAGAAATTTCAAATACATTTCATTATGAAGACAATGATTCATGTGATTATTTATGTAAAACTCAACTCTACAATTCATAAATCTCAGTAGGTATTATCTGATCTAACGTATTTCCTATATTAAACTGAGTAACATATCTCTAGATAAGATTTACCATGACTAATGAGTGATGAAAGGTGTAGTTAACAGAAAAATTGTGATTAGAACAACTATCAGTTCGAAACCCTATGTTGCCGCAAACGTTGAAATCATTTAAATTTCAGTCACTGAGATTATTCACATACAACTCCCACATTTAGTGTGTTCTACACACTCGGTTCTCAATTTTTGTCAAACTATTCATTTAAGTGAAGATGGATGTTCGCATAAACTGTTAATGGCAATTTACCAGTTTAAGATATTGTCAGATGAATTATTTATAAAGAATGATTTAGACTTTAAATTATTACCGGCAATAATTGATTTGTATTCTTCAAATAGTTTCAAAATCTGGTCCAAATCTAGTCCATCTAATCTTTATTCAATAACCTAAGTCCAAAATAAAGTTTACAGTCAAACAAAAGATAAATTAAGTGTCAGAAACCAATTTGAAATACGATCACTATTATAAACTTACTATATTTCCGATAATAAACTACTTGTTAGATAAGGAAAATTAGTAACATGAATGGTTGATGGTCTAATGTAAGGATAATATAAAAATCATACATTAAATACATCATTTACGCATCTTTGCGTTGTCTTTTACCTACTCCATTATTCCTCAAAATTTGTTGTTATTCTGATTGCTCTCCGATTACCTTTCTGTTTTTTTTTAATTCAGTCTTCTGCTAACAGACATTCTATTTACGATTGCGGCTGCATACCACATATATCTGTCAGCATAATTACCATACACAACATCATCAGTCAAGATGAAAGACAATTTTACACAACAAAATGATGTTATTGTTCATTTTTAAACTTCAAATTTTCTACACGTCATAAAAAGATAATTCATGTCCACTTAGTGATCAAATAAAAGCGAAATCGTTTAGTGATTAATTCCAGTAACTGTCATCACATGAGTAACAATTTTTGACTCTTTCGTTACATTTAAATTTGATCCGATAGTTGACATATTTAATACTCATACTAAAAATACATATCAAAACTGAATACACAAAGCTTTGCTTAATGAATAGATTAAATTATTATTACAAATAGTTATTATTACTGGAAATGAATATGGTAGTCATTTCAAGGTAAACATTTCTGATCATTTACAACATACGTTAAACTCACCTCTGAATTAAATAAATGTACTTCGTATATATTATCCGTATTTGTATAAAATACTAAATCCAGGTGAAATTTCTAGAACAGTTCCAACGGTTACTGCGGGTACATACCGACAATCATGACTGATACATTTTGTTGGGATTTAGAAAGTAGTTAGATACTTTATCACTACCATTTATAAAAATGAAGAAAATCATGGTATTTGTTGTGAAGACCTCATTGATTTAATAGAAAACTAGATGGCAATTAGGTGGATATTTTGATACCTAAGCCAAGGAAAGAATAAAATTCGAAAGAGAATGACTTCGAACGACTGCCTCTGTATATGATAATCAAAGTTGTTATTTTAATATGGAATATTGTACGAGATAATATAAGTGAGTTATGTGTCGGATAGCAAAGGAATAACTAACAATCATCTAGTTCTGATTGTTGTAATAAATTCTACATGTTTTACTCATTATTGATGAACAGAAATTTATTTAGTTCCCTAAAACATTCAATGGCCTACTATTTAAACACTATATTTATTTCTTATCAGTATAGAGTTGTGGAGGTTGTTTAGTTTTAATTGAGATCATGAGCCGATCGATGTTAGACCACCATCGAAGACCTGGAAGCATTGAACAGCCGTTCCGTCGAAGCACAGGACCGCTCAGCAGTATGCATCCACTATCCCAACGGATGCCGACCCTGCGGCCTAGGAGCTAAGCGTTCGCGAGAGACCTAAGGTCCTGGATTTGAGTCCTGCCTCAAAATCGTGGATGTGCAGTTGAGGAGTCCCGTGCTTGGACAGAACGGTCGTCTAATGCTTCCAGATTTTGGTCTGTTCACGATCTCAAATTATTTTTCAATTAAACAGAAATTAGAAATACCAACAGTTAACTAGATCTCAATGAGTCCAGCGATTTTATCCCATCGATAAAGAAACAAAAATATGACATTATTTTTCATTGATATTACAGTAGATTATTGAGAACATAGCTTTCAGATTTCAATAGATGTTTTTTATCTGGGTGGTTAAATTGGTTTTCTATTGTGCACTTTATAATATAAATATTGATTTAATATTTATTTCGTGGGTATACTCACTGAACGATATCCCTGTCAATTGGTGACATGTTGACACCAAAAATTCCTATCCCAACTTCTGACGATTCACCATCAAGAATGGTCGCTTTTCCATTGCTTTTAAAGTCAGCTCAGCTGAAAGCAATAGAATACACCACAGTTCGTCGTACGTGATATCCACATTTACACAAGTATGTTTAAACTGACCTAAATTGCAATAACAACCATGTATTCCATTTATTGTTAATATAACGTAGAGTATTAAGTACGTCAGAACTTTCAGGACTTTTTGTGAATTGTTTTTATATGTATTCTTATTGTATGGATATCAAATAACGGATCTATTGAGTTTCTATGGTCTCCTTATTGTAAGCTGATATCAAACTTATTAACCATTGCCCCTTTTTATTATTCGTTAATAACTGTTAACCATCACCTAATCAATTATGTACCGTTTGCTCCGTTGTATGCCACGTATAGTATGATTGTGCGTAAAGAGTGGTTTCTTACTTAAGGTTCATTACTGTATGATAACTCAAATACTCAAACTAGTGAATTATTTTGATAAACACAGAGGATCCCTGAAATATCGTGATAAGGGCTTACCTGCAGTGTTTTCGTTTTTAGACTTAAGACCGGGGATTGGAAAAGAGTTACATATCGGCACACTAGTAAACGTTAAGATTATCTCTCTTGAACCTAAATTTGATCTTGCGCATCATTGGTCAAGATTTAATATGCTAGGGTATAGACAATATAGTATATGCGTGATTGAAAATTATACCAAGGATTCTTATTAGTGAATCTTCTCTCAATATCGTTTAACATCACATTCATGATAACTTTTCATTCCTCATAATGGTAATTTGAAAAGCAGTTGCCTCAGTATAGTCATCAACAGCAAAATAAATGTTGAGAAACATGTTTTCAGTTAATAGTTTCACTGTACGGAAAAATAATGCTGAGTATATTGACCTTTGATGAACATCATATATTTCTCAAGGTATGATTATTCAGGATTAAGCCAGTAATATAATTGGATGGGGTTACATTATTTCAGGTAACTACTTTATACATTATCTCAGCATGAATTTCATCCAGTGTGACAAATGTGAACTCTAGCTCAGCGTTATATCTATACCCCCCCTATCAATTCAGATGAATTACACTGAGCATGTTTCTGCAATAACTTTATGCATTTTCGCCTAAATGGTATATTACTGTGTGCAAAAATCAGTAAGCAAATGAATATATTTTAGTCTAATGATGACTGGTTTTGACAATGCGTTTTTGGAGAGTCAATAAATCTTCGTTTTCTTCAGTCTAGTGTGTTCTTACTTTCCGTTACTGAGGTTACAGTAGGTTTCCGTTTTTCTAGTACAAGCAGCTAAATGTGGATCCAACAGTGATGACACAAACACAACAATTACTACTTATTCTGAATCTAAAACTACGCAAACTTTTATATATTAATGGCTTTCCCAAATTGTATACCGTTTTATACAACAATAAAATAGGAAGAAATAAATAATAGGTTCATTCAGAGCTTAAATTATATCAAATCACCATAAAATGACTATTTGTTAAATATTATGTAATGGTATAAAATTTAATCCACCACAGTATAGATACTGAAGTTTCATACTTCATTCTCTTCCTCCTACTATTTAATATATTGAATATTTCTTTCCATGAAATCGAGATTTACTTATTCTTTCCATTTCTATAAATAAAATAAATTGAACATAGTTCCATACCTTAACATGAAATAGAAGTCAATGGATGCCTTGAAAATTATAATAATAATAACTTAATAACATGACATATATCAGCCTACTTTAAATTGGAAATGGAAATAAATCCTAACAATATAGTTAAATCATTAGGGATTTAGGTCAACTTCGCTACAATGATTATTTATTATGATTTATTTATAATTTGTTTCCAATGGAACTTATTTCCAAGTCCAATATCAAACTACAATAGTAGTTGACATAATTAAAACTACTAAATTGTTTGCAAATTAACTGATTCAACTAACCTATTAAAACTGACTTAATCAAGATTAGGTATATGTCTAGATTAGTGTAAATATGTAACTAAGTCATTATCTAGCCTGTTAAATAAGACTGATAGAAAATATAAATTTACAAACAATCAATTAATGAAGAAAAGTAGTTCATAGGAACTTTCGTCTAACATTGATCGAATAATTTCACTGTATTTAGGTGCCGAGTTAATGTGAGACATTAAAGAGGAAGAATGTATTTGTAAAATCTCAGAGAAAGAATGTGAAGTAAATCCAACGTTTCGCTTGGCAATCTGGTCCAAGCTTTTTCAAGGAAATATAATCAAACATCAAAATTATCGAATATCAAATATCGATAATATTCGATAATTTTGATGTTTGATTATATTTCCTTGAAAAAGCTTGGACCAGATTGCCAAGCGAAACGTTGGATTTACTTCACATTCTTTCTCTGAGATTTTACAAATACATTCTCCCTCTTTAAGAGTAGTTTATGTTTACTGAATTAAAACATAAAATCTTAATTTTAAATGTAAAGTTATTGTTTTAGTTTATTTGCATTCAAAATGTTCCCATCATCTATCGTTCAGAGTTTATAACTTGTGTTCAAGCTAAGGATTTATAAATTCCATGAGAAACTAAATAGATCATACAAATTTAAAACATTTCTCAATCAAATGATATTATGATTCACTTAACCAATCCAATAGACGTTATAGCAACTATCCAACAACCTATTTCGATTATGGTTAATTTTGATTAAATTCTTTTATTAACTTAACAGACATTTTTGACTGAGATCATGAACCGATTGATGTTAGACCATCACAATTGAAAACCTGGAAGCACTGGACGGCCGTTCCGTCCTATTGTGGGACTCCTCAGCAGTGCACATCCACGATCCTGCGAGCGGGATTCGAACCCAGGGCCTTCGGTCTAGTGCGCGAACGCTTAACCAACTGGACCACTGAGCCGGCATCTAATGGTGATAGTTTCTAACATCAACCAATCCACGAAATTGCGCGACCAACTTCCATTGTACTGAGGTAGATACCAGTTCGAATCCCGCTCGCGGGGTCGTGGACGCGTACTGCTGAGGAGTCCCACAATAGGACGAAACGGCCGTCCAGTGCTTCCAGGTTTTCAATTGTGATGGTCTAACATCAATCGGTTCATGATCTCAATCAAAAACTTAATAATCTCCACAACCCCTATACTAGTAATTAACAGACATTGTTATTAGAACAGTAACAATTGGCATATTTCTTTGTACCGTTACGATAACTAGATCACATGACAGATTCTAGTTAAAATGTTGATCACTTAAATATCATTCGATGATTCATTCCCCCCCCATGTATATATGTACTGAAATCCTATTATTACCTTAATGTGTCATTCGATTTGCCTCTATATTTGCTCGCACACATACACATTCGCTTATCTGCTTCAAATTCGCTTGATGTGCTCATAGCTTTGTTATCCTTACTACCTGTTAATAAACTGTAGTTGCCACTTCTTATTACCTGATTTCAAACACCGTTGAGATTTATAGAATAACAGTTATAAAGGTGATTGATTAACGAAACAAAGTCCACTAAGAACTAAGTAGAAATTGAATAATTTGTTAAGTCTTGATGAAATCAATTAATTTGATATTCATAAAACTATTTGTTAATATCTTTTTTGCCTAATATAAACTGTAGATACGTTTTATGAAAAGAGCATATTTCGAACAATTTAATTCAAGATAACAAGGATAATAAAGTAAAGAGATTCATCTTACATAACAATCTCAGAATTAAAATAAATTCAGTGAAATAAAACATGAGTTATGTAATATTTCTAACTGTATAAAAGTGATCTCATAAGTGTTGATTTTCGACCAACTTAAATATTAACTATTGAATAGATTTAAAGACAATAATATGATATCAATTTTCAATAACATTTATTCAAACAACAAGGATTTAGTTAGTTTGGAAGCTAGTTAGCCTAAATTTAGAGATAATTTCAGTAGCCGGTTATTATTACATAATAAAGCGTTGAAATCAAAAACAGACGTTAGATGGATATTCCATCTTAGGTAAAAAGCTTACACTTTAACACTTTAACCTTATATCAAATTAAAAGTGAAATATTTAGGTCTCACAGTAAGCAATATACGTTTAGACCACAGAATCGTAATATTACAGGGCGAAAATTTAAATTCAGTAGCCTAATGAAGGATAAGTCTTAATCATATAGGGTGGTAACTGATCCACAAAAGTCATATCTTCTAATCACATATTTTTTAAGATATATCTAATGATATTTTCCGTTTCATGTTATTTGTAAATAATTGAGTGATCCTGTATTAGTGACATTCTCTAATTGCAGTATCAGTGTATAATCGTTGCTGGATAAGTTTTTTCTTATCAATCCAAGCGATGGATCATGCATCCAAACATAAAAGCAATTTCGCCAATCTGTGATAGCAGTAAAATGTGACCATCTTTCAGTTTTATAAACGAAAACAATCCGTTTTCTGATTTAATTACAGATTTTCACCAGAACGTCATCTCTGATCTACTTATTAATAAGCAAAAAATTATTGCTCAACTAGGTGGCTTCCAGGAATCTGTTCATTTTAAAGGTACTTATTTCAAACGTTAGCATATTATTTGATCACACCTAAATAGGTATTTACACTTCATATCTTGAATCCATCTTAGCTATCAAAGCACTGTTAATTGGAGAAACAATAAAGATTATTTGAATAGTGCCACAAATAAATTAATTATGTGCACATAAGCAGTCAGTGAATTAGCTAGCTAATTTTTAGCGATATCGTAATTATTTACAAAGTAAAACAACTGTTACCACATTTCTATATATACAATTATCATTGTCTTTTTATTATGTTATCACTTGTAAATGTAGCCGCTAATTTGTGATAATGATCATTCTGACAGGTACAAACTGCAAAATTGTCTAATTTTATATTATTTTCAACATATTACATTCAACCTGCTATCCAGAATCTAAAACATATTACAATATCATCATATTCAATGTTATCTGATTTCTTTTTAGATGTTTTATTCCATTAACTAGTAATGCAGTTTAATTAGTCTCTATTAAGTAAATTATAGTTATATATAATCCTCTAATTAGCATTTCATTTCTTATTTATTTTTTTTAAAAATAAATTTTACTAATCTACAAAACCAATGATGAAATGGGAATGTTACATAACATTTTCATTCATCTAGTATAGTTACTAAACGAACGTTTATCACAAGTGAATTAAATATTGAACTCTTTCAGTATTGAGATGGTAGAGAAGATTTGTAGCTCAGGTGGGTGATTTTGATGGAGTTTTGTTCTCTGAGCTGGATGGTTTGGTCGTGTAGCTTTCATCGTTCTTCTGAACGATATCATCAGCACACTTTCATCGTTCAGAAGAACGACGAAAGCTCCATGACCAAACTATCTATCTCAGAGAACAAAACTCCATCAAAATCTTTCAGTATTGAATAACTAATAAATTGATTTTAATTGTTTGCTTTTTTAAAGAAAAGACGAAAATTTATTTCCTTTACTAAATTATAACATTTTTCATTAGCATAATTGTTCTGTTATGTCATTGATTGTGGTTGTTTATTATTAATCAAGTAAAAGTGAATAATCTCTTTAGTATGTCATACTCATCTAGTATATGAATATGAATTGGACATTTGTCAACTGGCAAGAATGCTTAAGTTATTATCGCATTACATACTTATGCATTAACTTAAGAAAGTTTTATATTGGATGCTTAATAAACTGACAGAGAAGAGTTATATTAGTTTATATGTATTGAAGTATTTCATAACTTTGGTACATGATTTAGTGAGTCTTTTATAAAGGAGAATATCATGTGACTATTCGGTGTTTGGTTACTCGTCTGATTTAATCCCATGCTGCTGAATGAAAAATACAGTAAAACTATAATATACTAATGACTTTCGGCAACTTACAAGCCAGTCAGGAAATACTGCCTAGTTATAAAACAATTAACAGTACGAAGTAATGAAATATTAGTAGAATAACCGCTTTGATCGTAATAATTAAACCTCGCAAGTCTACTTCCCCTTGCAGTAAAGAAAAAATGATGAGCTTACATATATACCTACATATTAAAAGCCGGGTTAGAGTTGAGAGCTAGAGTTATCACCCCACAAAGTTTTAATTAACAAACGACAACTGTTATAAAATAAAAATGGTAGGGTTACGTATTAAGAATTAAACTAGGATTTCGAAGTGGATTTACGAATTAAGACCAACTGACTATAGGGTTTTCAACAGGAACTGACATCACCTATAAAGTAATGCCTTGTCACCTTCATGTTTACAAACTTGAAAGACCTAGGGTTGAGATTTAGAGGGATAGTAAGAAATGAAGAACATTATTTAAGTTCACAAAACACTCTTGATTACGCAATGAACGATATCAAGTAATTTAACACACAATCTACCTTGATTAACTCATTTGATTTCATGTAATAATTAACATAAAATAGAATACTGAATACATATAATGTTCATATCTTTCTTCCACCTATGCTACGTCATCTATTAATATGCCAGTTAATAATTTTGCAATTCTTTTCTTTCTGTAATATGATACAAATAAAGTTTACTTACTAGTCATTTTAGTATCTATTGACTTTGACAGACGTATTTTGCGCATAATTCTAAATGCACTTACCTCATTCAATCTGATCATGATTTTAAATTCATAATTGCTTACGCAATTACTAACGTTAAAATAATATAAAAATAAATAAAATACCTATGGATTGCACTACTTATAAGTAAGCTTAATGTCCCCAATCAAATAATTTCTCATTTCCCAATAGTCAGTTTCATTATTGTACTAAATGAGTTGTTTTAAATTTGTTCTTTTTTGACTTAACAATCGTTAGTATTTGAAATTAAATAACCTTGAATATTTTTGAATCTCTGGAATTATTTTACCATCCAATTATTTAAATCGGTGGTTAGTTCCTTTTGAAAACAAAAAAGTTAAAAGTAAACCAATGTGAGATTTAATGTCTACAATCCTTATTCAGTTTAAGTACAACCTTTGATTTGGTATACAAAACAAAGAATATGAGACATTATAAACGTTAATTATAAATAAGGTTAACCGGAAACTTAAAGGAATTTTTATCAGTTAATCATATGATCCCATGTTAATCACAAAATAACATCAGGTAGATTTTAAAGTCTATAAAAGTGAGGCAAAACTTTCGACATGAGTGTTACATATTTCGGTAACTAATACAATCCATTTCCTAATAATCTATTGGCATGTATAACTGAAATGATGAGAAATATTTGTACTTCAGGTTGAGGATTATAAACATTTTTGTTCTTTGAGATGGATGATATAGTCGTGAAGCTTTCATGCAAACAATGGCCAAATATTTATGTAAAACCAACAACTGAATTTTGTATCAACAGAACAATCTCTTATCTATTTATGAAAAGATACTAATATTTCAATATTTTTTCGAACCTTTATTGATTACATTGTCTAGTAAGACAATGAAATTTTCAGTACCAAATCATTCTACAGATATAACACCACACCGAATATACTAATTATTTGTTCAATAGTTTAATTTCATTAGTATTCGTTAACTTGTCAATTTATTTTAAATAATAAGCAAAATTCAGTGGGGAGACTCCAAGTTATGGACGACCTTTGAACGAATCTTAAGTGACCCTGAGAACTATTAACCAATCAGCTATCAGTCAATATAGAGTAAGAATATGTTATACAAAACCAAGGAAATAAAGTGGATACATTTCTTATACGTAATTCAAAAACTTGTCAAGGTTAGAAAGAGATTCAGAGGTTCTAAAATCGTAATGTATGCAGCAGAGAAAATCATCCATACGGCTACAGAATAGTCGGCCTCTGGAGCCATGATAAAGTCTCAAAAAATCTTTCAACCTCGACTACATAGTTCCAGTATTGTTTATGTGCACTCCGGTTGTTGAGTACACAAAATGCTACTTGTGGACAACGACACGATGCACATAACCAAGCCCATGCAGGAGTCTGTACACTTTTCAAACATCCGTATATATTGTAGTATCTGACTGCAGCCAGTGTTACTGGTGCTTTTATTATCCAGTTCGCAATAATTGTCGTAATTTGCCTTAGTTAGGAATTATATATAGGGTTTTCATCACGAACTGACATCAGCTATAATGCCAGAAATCTATTTAGCCAAATGGATGAAAGGCTTTCGTGCCCAAATCCGAGATCTGTTATCTTATACCTGATTGATTCGTCCACAAATTATAGTCTCGCCGTTTTATTTGTTATAGCCGCTCAATTATCACGTTTTGTACAAAATTCCTTGTGAACCAATCGTACGTTAGTATTAAGCACTGAAGTTGGCGCCATAACCCTGAAATCTCTAAAGCGCTTCTGATTGGCTCGTTCACAAATTAGAGTCTTGCCAAGTTCAGTTTCCAATTACATTATGCATTTAAGTTAAACAGTCACCATTTATTTCCTACGACATTGAATAATTGAATTAATACACGATACAGATACAACAATATAAGTTGTTGAAATATCAAAGTTATATGTTGAATTGTTCCTAGGTGAGTAACTTCTGACAATGGACAACTATAACTCTAATTGCATTATTCAGAATATAGGTGATCATTGAAAACGGCTCAATGTACAACAGTGGTTCTGACAACTCTAAGATCGATTTAAACTTCTTATGTAGGTTGATTTCCCACGAAGTAGTCAATATAAAAACTGACCTATAAGAGCTATGTATTTGACGGTATGTATAATACCTTGCAAGCAGATGGCCGGAATTAAAAACACAAAATATCTGTCTGCAAACCTTCCATGACCACATTTTGATATTCAATCAAGTCTTCATTGATAATAAATGTTGATTTGTCGTTATGAATGCTGTAAATAAATGTATTGTTTCGTTTTAGTAATGATCAATCTGTGATTACCAACAATCCACCTCTTCGCGATCCATTCCCAGGATCTGTTGTAAATGACTTCTGTGCCAATGATGGCCAATATATTTGTATTAACCTAATTTTAAAAAAACATTAGAATGGAAAGTCTGGCAGTTTAACATGTCATATCTTAAAAAATTTAAGCAGAATGTCATAGCATCACTTTCTAATGAAAGTCGCTTGAATGTAGAAGGAGATTTTAAAAGTTGTTTAGAAAAGCCACACATATATACAAGAGGATCAAGCAAAAATCCATACAATATTTTAATCTATCTATCTTTTAGTTAATTATATCTTTCCTACTTAATTCCCTAAGTTATTATCCGTTAAATAAGATTAAAACGTACAGTGATTACGGCATAATTACAACCATGGAATGTAAAACTATTCAATATTTACAACATATTAATAGTTGAGATCAGTGAAAAACAGTAACCCATTGTTATGTCCGAGTGGAGATTAAATTACAGGTAACTCCCGAGGACTATTAATGGACTAATATTCTATAAATATTCTTATTGTATAATTATTCAACAATTACATTACATATATTTATACTCCTCTTATTATAAGCTTTATTTTGACCTATAACTTATTATTGTACGATTTACGGTTCTTAAGTTATGTTCAGCTTATTAACTACTGCCTCCCACATCCACAGCCACTTTTTGGGCTTATTTGTGTACAATATTATTTCCTATTTTATGGTACGTTGCGGTTTGTCTGATTGATATATAAACCAAGTATGTCTGAAATAAATGATCTGCTCTGATTCTGGTCTGATCTGCTCTGATTCGGAAGCTGGTATCTTGTTCTGGACTCAAGTGGAAGGGCTCGGAAGACATAGGACCAGTAAGGACACTAAACTGCCCACACCGGTTAAACGTCATTGGTTGGCCTAGTGTGAAGATTCGTATAAGTCGTATCCGGATTGGTAGATAAGTCGTGTGATCGAAAAGTCAGACATCCAAGGTCATAACAATTGGCGACGGGGATTTTGGCAAAAACAAAATAATTGGGAGACGCAAGGTCATAACAATTGGCGACGGGGATTTTGGCAACAAAGAAATAATAATAATACAAGTGGTGACTCAGATTTTGGAAATAAATTAGCTGTATAATTGCCGGTGATTTTTGGAGCTAATATTATTGGCAAAAAAAAAAATGTCGATTTCTTTCGAACAGTTGCGGTTAATATTACAGCACCAGCAGAAGATGTTTGCCTTGCAACAAGAGCTATTTATAACAGTTTTGGGCAGACTTTGCATTCAAGCAGAAAATAAGAAATCTATATATCATGCAGATAATGGTGCAGTAATGGACATTTCAGAAGCATATCCTGTGCAGGATTCAAATCCCTCTATACCAGAAGGGAAACGTAATATTGGTAACGTGTCCAGCTCAGAGCAAGAAAATATTGTGTTAAATGCACATGAAGTTGTGACAATACCAGATGATCAGAAGCCAGATCCTGTAGTTGATGCCCAGAGTCCAGAATCAAATGAAACACTACTGGTACTGTCTAGCTGCGAAAATAAACGTCAGCTCGAACAAAATTGTGGTCCACGTGCTACTAGTCGAGAAAGCTATGGTGACTCGTATTCAGAAAATAACTGGAGCAACACGATGAACAAAATTGTACCAGATGTTACTCAAAATCACCGGAAGACAGAATTTTATATTGAGTCAACTTATCCCATTTCTAATGACAGTGTGCCAGATATTGATTCTCAGAATAATGCATATGATTTTGATGAAACTTCTTATAACAATGAGGGAAATATGTCAGCTGAGTCGAATGATGGCCAAAAATCTAACTTAATTCTGTTAGACGTTGACTTTCTTAATGACTCGTTATCTGCTAACGAGATTCATAATGAATTTGAAAATAATGAACTCAGATCAAAGGCCGTTCATCATCATCTAGTCATTTTTAGTGGCTTCTCCAGTCAATACGAGAAACATGGTTTAAATAAAGTCCTACTAGTTGTATTTTGGAGCCATAAGGACCCAACCTTATTTCGAGGAGGAGGAGAATGTTGAGGAATTTAAAGTCACATATAATTTTTTTTTTTTAAATCAGAATCTAAAGTTGGGTTTTTCAAAAAAAAAAAGGGGAGGTGTTATGTCCGAGTGGAGATTAAATTACAGGTAACTCCCGAGGACTATTAATGGACTAATATTCTATAAATATTCTTATTGTATAATTATTCAACAATTACATTACATATATTTATACTCCTCTTATTATAAGCTTTATTTTGACCTATAACTTATTATTGTACGATTTACGGTTCTTAAGTTATGTTCAGCTTATTAACTACTGCCTCCCACATCCACAGCCACTTTTTGGGCTTATTTGTGTACAATATTATTTCCTATTTTATGGTACGTTGCGGTTTGTCTGATTGATATATAAACCAAGTATGTCTGAAATAAATGATCTGCTCTGATTCTGGTCTGATCTGCTCTGATTCGGAAGCTGGTATCTTGTTCTGGACTCAAGTGGAAGGGCTCGGAAGACATAGGACCAGTAAGGACACTAAACTGCCCACACCGGTTAAACGTCATTGGTTGGCCTAGTGTGAAGATTCGTATAAGTCGTATCCGGATTGGTAGATAAGTCGTGTGATCGAAAAGTCAGACATCCAAGGTCATAACAATTGGCGACGGGGATTTTGGCAAAAACAAAATAATTGGGAGACGCAAGGTCATAACACCCATCTAGAAAAATATGCGATATTCAGATGACAATCTTTAAGAAACATTTTTTTCAAGTTGTATCATAATAAATAGATAAAATAATAGCACACTCCTATGCTAGGCAGAATCTGTGCTATTTGTTGTTTAAGTCTTACTTTATGGGTACAAAGAACTTATGGTTCATCCAGCACCACTATGATGGACAATTCACTGCCACATTTCTTTGTCTTCTTCGTTCGGTTTTGTTCGTTTAATCTCGTCTTACTTTAATTACGATCACATTTTTATTTTCGACCTAATCAAACGTTCGTTTCTGTTTTTTCATTGGTATAACCAGTCTTGTTATTTTAGGATTATTCAGTGATATGTGTGACCCTTTACCAATTTTGATATCTGATTACTTCAGTTTTATTATACTTTCCGCAATTATTGCTATCTCCACTGTTATGATAAATTTGCAACTGTTTTTTTGCAGTAATTACGATTTCTTTCATTATTTAACTTACAGTAATCATAACAATCTTCAAATGTTTCTTTTCTCCGATTAAGTCATGGTCTTTGTTCAAACCTGTTCATCTATGTATTGAATATATGTAGATATGGAAAGTATTTATAATTACTTTTCACTAGTGAACAAATGACCTTATTTATAAGACTAATATTTGAACGAAGAATATTCTTTTTGATCAATTCTCTTCAGGTTCTACAATTATATACCCAAATTAATAATAATAAAATTGTTAATGTTGATATAACTTATATTTTAAGTGAAAATTTAAGACCCATGATCTGAATAAATATGGGTCAAATAGGGTGAAAGAAATAATAGTGCAATTACAGTTCGATCAAATGTTTAATGGAAGGCTATATTGTGTTAATCTATAAGGTGGAATGAATGTGACGTAAATGAATCATGTATTGGGGAGATTAATAATGATGTTTAACCAATATTAATGATAGTAATCATAATAACAATTTTTATAATAATATTTATTTAACAGTTGAATTCATGAGCCAGTTGAAGCTAGATCATCATGGAAAACCTGGAAGCACTGGACGGCCATCTCGTCCTGTTATGGGACTCCTCAGAAAAATGGCAGAATAAACATTTGATCTGAAAACTTATTAGCTAAAAATAAAGGTATTTATTTTAAATCTTACTGAAATTAATGTATCTCCATCAAGTGAAAAAATGTCACTCGGTTGAAATCATTATTGTTATGATTTAGTGATTTTTAAGATTAACCTTTACCTAATATTTTACCAAAATTAATAAGTATTAATATTAAACAATTAATTATTCAATACTAACTATACTTGTTACTTATTAGTAGTATTCATGGTAGTATTCAATAATTCTCTTTAAACTGATTAACTGTTTTATTTTTGTTACTATTATAATGAATATAATCTGTGCGAATTGTAATGAATATACAACAAGTTGAACCTAGTAATAATTCCCGCCCCCATAAAACTCAGATTTTTATCACAAAGTCCTCAAACAAATGGAAATGTAAAAAAAGTAAATTCTTACTAAAAAGAGTAGTAGTCCTGTATGATAAAATGAAAAACCTGGGATTTTTTTATAAATGCCCATAATTAAATGTCATCCATCGGTTTATGAAATTAAAGTCAACATATTAGGCTGACTTTGTGCTTGTTATATTAGTGATTTTAACTAATTTTACATAATTATACCATATGTTATATGGTTTTCATTGTCATTATATATATATATATATATATATATATATATATATATATATATATATATATAAACAAGAAATAAATTACAATATTAGTTATTAATAGTATTGTTTGAAGTTCTAGAGAAAGCGTTAGCGAAAATAAACAATCTAAAATGCACCAATTATAAATTGATAATTATCTCTTGATATAATAAAAATTATTGAACTTTATTATAATTCTATTCAATATTCAATCACCGGATTAATGTCGATAACTAATAATATTTGAAATTATAAATATAGTGATAACTATGTCCTGATTCGGTTTGGGCATCCAGGTAGTATTCTAGACCTCACACAAATCGAATGATTTATATGGCGCATATCTATTTGGTGCCTTCTTCTACCAATGTTTACATGTTTAAATAAATAAATAACCATGTTATAAAAGTCAAAAAATATTGTTTAAATATCAAATAATGAATAAATCAGATTGTTTGGATTTATAAATTTATATTTAGTTATAGTAGATAAAATTAAATAAATTTAACATGTTATCATTATTATCATCATTACCTTTGTGGTGTGTGCTACTAATATCGACAGATGTAAGTAGTATGTCTATCAATCAAAAGTGAAATACCTAGAAGTAAAATGTTGAAATGAGTGAAGAAAAGAGAACGAGAACAGAGACTGATTAGTATGGAAACGAAGGAACAATGAATTGTGAAAAGATTGACTTATATTTTGCAAATGAAGTACTTACTGTATGGTTCTTAGACTTTACTAAGAGATTCTGTAATTTTATGTTCAAATACAGTCGATTGTCCCTACTTGTTATCTCGTTCACTACACTATTATTATTACCGTTACTCCGGTTACAGTTGCAGTGAGGTGCAGTTTTATGTCCATATTTGTAAAAGATTTTATGTGTTTGAAATGAAGTTCATCCAAGAAGAATATTTGTTTCATCTGAATATCTCTTTCCACTCTTTCTGCATAACAACAGAAATGTATGTCAAACATTCTATATAAAAGTAAACACTTGTATTTATCACATAGATTTTGAAAAGACTTTATTGATGATAAAAAAATCTCAGTATACAAGTCACTTCGAAGAAAAATTTATTCAAATGTTCAGTTGAAGTCTATATTATTAATTAAAACAACAACGTGTCAAGTGTTATCTGTGGGTCCTCTTATTCAAGTAATTGCGAACAAACATTGAGATTACTAATAAATATTTTTTTATATCCCAATGAGTAGAAAATTGTATTTCAGACGTTTCGTGACTTAATGTAAGCCACTTTTTCAAAGTAAATAAATAACTGAACTGCACTGACACAAGTCTAAATAGTATAAAGGAAACCATCAAAACGTCAGATATATAAATTTCTACTCAATGTTCAATTTAGTCGAAACTATCAAGTCTAACCTTGGCAGTGATACCTACAACTAAATTATTAGAAAAATATAAATAACATAAAAGACTATATATACACAATACTTTATGGATCTTTCAAGTGTAAAGTAACGTAGCTGTAGACATATTACATCTATTATGAAACTAAAATCAGAAGCTGCAAAAAATAAACCTGCTTGATGATGTAAAAGCCCAATAGAGACTAAAGTCACTTATGAGGTTAGCACACAACTGACACAAAACAACAGGTAATAAGTTTCAGTTTGTGAATTTCCTAAGAAAATCAATCAGAAGTAAAAAAAGAGTAATCAAGCTAAAGATAATAGTAGTATCATGTCCAAAAAAATCTTAACGTCAATTTTTTTATGTTGCCTAAATTTACCATCCATTTCAGAATTCTAGTGTCATGTAAATGGGTGGTCTGGTTACAATTAGGCTTATTTCAGCACTGATTCCATTTCAGCCAACATATTTATAAAGATTTTACGGAATGAGAAAAACTACAGCAAACTTTTAATGATGTGAATTGGAAACATATAATAAGTGGTTATTTACTTCAAATAAAGCGTGTGATTTTTATTGAAATCATATAAAATTTACTGACAAGATATAGCTTAAATCATGAGGTCATAATTCATATGAGACTCATTCGGTAATCTAATAGAATAGTTTAAATTACTCAAAGTTTTTTGACACCCTATCAAAACTGAGGGAAAATATGAACGAATTGTTAGAAACAATTAAGTTTTCAATGAATTTCGTTGATTTTTACATTATTAAAGCCTACTTAATTTATACATCTTTCATTGTTGATAGTAAAAATTGTAATGTTGTCACTCTTCTGGTATGAATACACTTCCTTGACCAGTTATCGCTCATATAGGTCATCGTGTATAAATCACTCCTCGTCCACAATAACCCATCTGGCATCTCGCTCGTTACAAATGGCTGCATTCATATTTCTACAGTGTGGTCTATCACAAATCGGTATATATATATATATATTTACTTCTTAACTTACTTAATTACGTACATACTCACGCCTGTTATTCCTCGTGAAGGAGCATAAGCCGCTCACCAGCATTTTTAATCCAACCCTGTCCCGGGCAATAGTTTCCAGTTCCTAGTCATCTTTTTCATGTCTGCTTCCAAGTCCCGACGTAGTATGTTCTTCGGCCTTCCTCTTTTCCGTTTCCATTCGGGATTGCAAGTTAGGGCTTGCCTCGTGGTACAATTTGGTGATTTCCTCAATTTATATCCTATCCACTTTCAACGTCTCTTCCTAACTTCTTCTTCAGCTGGAAACTCGTTTGTCTCCACCCACAGTAGGCTGTTGCTGATGGTATCCGGTCAATGGATATTGAGTATCTTGCGTAGAAAATCGTTTATAAATACTTGTACCTTTTTGATTATGGTTGCAGTAGTTATCCACGTTTCAGCTCAGTACAGTGTAACTGTCTTGACGTTCGTATTGGAGATTCTGATTTTGGTATTAGTTGACAGTTGTTTTAAGTTCCATATGTTTATCAATTGTATGGATGCAGCTCTTGCTTTGCCATTCCTTGCATTTACTTCTGCATCAGATCTTCCTTGTTCATCAATGATGCTTTCCAGGTACGTGGAAGATTCCAGCTCTTCCAGAGCTTCTCCATCAAGAGTGATTGGATTGCTGTTCTCCGTGTTGTATTTGACAATATTGCTTTTTCCTTTGTGTATGTTGAGGCCTACTGATACAGTAGCTGCTGCTACATTGTTTGTCTTGACCTGAATTTGCCCGTGTGTATGAGATTGAAGAGCTAGGTCATTTTCGAAGTCCAGATCGTCCAATTGCGTCCAACATGTCCATTTTATTTCATGCTTCCACTCAGACATCGAAGTCTTCATAATCCAGTCAACCACCGGAAGAAAGAGAAAGTAGGAGAGTAGGCAGCCTTGTCTGACTCCGGTCCTTGCTTGGAATGCGTCTGTCGGCTGTCCTCCATGCACGAATTTTCAGTGTAGTCCGTTGTGGTGTCGAAGAAGTTTCCACAAGGTCCTCCTATCTACACTGTCAAATGTCTTTTCATAATCAATGAGGTTGATGTACAATGAAGAGTTCCACTTAACTGATTGTTCAACGATGATCCGTAGTGTCGCAATCCGGTCTGTGCACGACCGATCCTTACGGAATGCAGCTTGTTGATCTCGAAGTTGTGCGTCTGCTGCGTTTTTCATCCGGTTCAGCAACACTGTTAAAGACTTCTACTGGCATTCGTAGTAGTATGATGCCTTTGTAGTTCTCACATTTGCTCAGATCTCCTTTCTTTGGTATCTTGATGAGATATCCTTCTTTCCAGTTCATCGGCACTTGTTCTTCCTCCTAAACCTTCCTGAATAGAACGTGGAGCACGTTTACTGTCACTTGTATATCTGACTCTAGTGCTCTGACTGGTATATTGTCAGGTCCTACTGCTCTCCCACTCTTTATTTGTCTGATGGTCATCCTGATTAATTTCGACCGTTGGTGGAGTGACATCGATAGAAAGATATGTAGGTGCAGCTTCGATATCCGGTGGATTCAATGAAGCTGGTCTATTCAAGAGTTCCTCGAAGTGTCCCATCCATCTGTTCCTCTGTCCTTGAATTTCAGTGATTGGCTTGCCTTCTTTGTCTTTGAACGGTCTCTGTGGTTTGCTATATTTCCCAGACCAAAACATGGCACAAGTCCATGAAGTCACTGACAAGTAGACTGAGTCATATTGGTAGATGTAGAGATGATAGCAACCGATGGTTAGAGACCCTGAATGACATGGCTCAAAATTGTTTGCAATGGCACAGGTGCATCCACTCTTTGTGTTCTCCCAAATTCTAATCTTCTGAGTTCTTCATGTCCCTTTCGTTTTTCTCTTTTAAACTTTGTTTCACTGGATTATACTCCTTGAATAACATCTTCAAACCCTAATTTTTCTGATTGCAGCTTATAATTTTACTACATCTTGCACTACGGAATTTGAATCGACCACTGCATCTCTGTGCTAATGTGGTGTGGCAACTCGAACTGATGTACGTACGTACGAAGTTCTACGTTGTTACTGACTGACTGGCTGATATTTCCCTGTTAGTTTCTTCGTTGTGTCATATAGTTATTTCATATTTCCTTCTCTTGCTGTTTTTTCACTGTCGTTGCTTGGCCTTCCAGGTATTTCTGTTTGCCGTCTCTCGTTCTCCTCTTCACTTGCTCGTTTGCTTCCGTGTATTCAGCTTTTGCCTTGACTTTCTCTGTTGTTGTTAATTGCTGTATTTTTGTTCTTCCTTTCTTGAATTTAGTCCAGGGTTCCGATGCAGATCCATTACTTATGGTGATGCTTCTTGAGGCCCGGAATTTCTTGACCCGTAGAAGTTGGTGCTTCTTTGATCTCTTTCCAGTTGTCCTCCATTGTACTTTTCTCTTCTTTCAGTAGAGACTGTAAGGCTCGGAACCTGTTGTTGAGAGTTATTTTGAATTCGTTGTGTTTGTAAGTATCTCGTAGTGAGGCTGTATTAAACCATTGTACTGCTGTTTCTTGGATTGTCCAGTGCTTCTTTAGCTTCTGTTTCATCTTGGCAACCATCAGGTGGTGATCTGAAGCTATGTCAGCTCCTCTCCTGGTTCTCACATGTAAATATGATCTATCTGGTTCTTCGTTGTGTGGTTCGGTGAGATCCATGTAGCTTTGTGTATACGTTTGTGTGGGAATATTGTGCCGCCTATGACCAATTTGTTAAATACACACAGATTTGCAAATCTTTCTCCATTTTCGTTTCTCTCTCCCAGTCCATGTCGTCTCATGATATATTCATATCCAGTGTTGTCTATTCCGACTTCGGCATTTAGATCTCCTATCAGTATGATGAGGTCTTTTCTTGGGCACTTCTCTATGATTGATTTCAGCCTCTCATAGAATTGATCTTTAATGTCGTCGTTGCTATCATTGTTGGGTGCATAACATTGGGTAATATTCATTGTGATCCCCTCCTTCTTTGTTTTGAATGATGCTTTGATTATTCTGGATCCGTGAGATTCCCATCCTAAAAGTGCATTTGGTGCTACTTTGGACAGCATTAGAGCAACTCTCTGAGTGTGTGGAGCATTTTCCTCTTCGTGACCAGAGTATAGCAGCATCTCTCCCATGTCAAGCCTTTGTTGTCCAGCTTGGGTCCAATGGGTTTTTCTGATTCCCTGTACTGCCAAGTTGTATATCCTCATTTCCGCTGCTATTTGACTGGTCTTCCCGGTCTCCCACATTGTCCGTACATTCCATGTACCCATAAAAATGGCTGTTCTGATTGTTAGAAGGGGCATCTGTCTCGTGGCTTCCGAAGGATCTCGGCTTTCACCTTGAGGCGTCATAGCTCTTCTAAATAAAGAATTTCTAACTCCCAGGGCAGAGTTTAAATGGTTTGAATTATTTTTTCTGGTTAGCGTTTTTTAGCGAGTTAGTGTTCTACGGGATGGGGCCACTAACCCCATGCCTAACCCTCATCCTTTACACGGGTTTGGGACCGGCAATAACTCTTGGAGAGCTACAGGCGGCGTTATATACATTACATGCAAGCTTTAGAGTATTTCATTTGGAGTTGCATACGTGAACCATTTTCGAGGTATAACGAAAGTAACCCAAAAGTAAGAATAATTATTATTTACGATTGATTACTAAATAAAGTAGTGTATTAAAAAATCGGAAAAGCATTACTTAGTAAACGGTATGTAAATTCCTAGTGTCTAATGAAGGCTGCATGCTAAACGATAACTTAGGGACAGAGTGAAGCCGAAATATATGAAAAATAACTTGCAACTTTGTGAGTATGAGAAAAATGGAGAACAAATTTGAAAATGTGTGACAAAAGCTTAAAAAACATTAAAAGAAGAAGAGTCTACACATTTCACTTCTGCACGCAGAGTTCTATTTGAAAAGAATAATCCACAAAACCTTCACAGTGACCGAGTTATTGACATGTCTTCCATTTGTGTATTACCTTTCTTAACATCATTCGTGATGTGTTTTCTTAGTATTTTAAAGAATCTAAGATTCAGTTGATGCGAATTTTACATTTTTAAATTAGTGACACAGATTAATTCAGTCTCAAAATTTTGTCAATTGTAACACAGTAATTTTAGATTTCCAATTGCGAATCCTGATGAAGAATTAATTAAGAATAATTGCTCCCTCTAATATTATTTGTCCTTGAAAGAAAAGTCTCATTAGTGACATTAGATTATAGTCGTACATTACTGTAGATTAACTTAATTGAAAATACTGATTACTGAATTTCGATTCATTGTCCTAGATATATCCTGTTCACCATAAGACTTAAAGGCTTCAGGTTTGATCCCGTAAACAATTGTAAATTAGTAATCTGAGATGAAATAGCTGTTAACTAATCGCCAACTTCTGATGATTCTCTGTGATGAAAATGAGTCTTACAAGTCATTTTTATTTTAAAATTCCAAAACATCGATAATGTGGTCATTACTTAAAAAAGAAATTACGATTACTCATACAATATCAAGAAAAGAGTATTGTTCTAGGTCAAACATTATCAGTAGTATGTTTATAGTATAAACTGAACTATTCATGAACTATTTCAGGCAGCATACCACTTCAAGTTTTTCTTAGATAATTAGTACCTTTTTATCTTACTATAGAACACTATTTTAGCAATTAAAATCAACTATTCATAGATTTATTGTAATGAGAAAGTATAATTTGACATCATTGAATGTGTTAATGCTGTTTTCTATAAATAGAATTTCTTTTAATTCAATAAGTCCAACCTTTCTTACATTTAAAATAATTAGATTATTGTAATCGATATCTTGATAAATGGTATCGTATGGGTACAATAATGTGAACCGTGTAATGAAGTACAAGAATTGAAAAAATAGGATGTTCATTTGTTAGTGTTTGGTTATTTTTTGCTTTTGGAAATTAATCAATCCTTTTATTTAATTGATATTATTAATTGATAAAACAAAATACTACATTTCTGAAATAGGATAGATACATGTAGTACTAGTAAAATTTTATAATTGAACTGACTGCCATTTGTAACGGATAATAAATTAATATGAATCTTTCAAACAGTGAAAACTTAATACACTTAATACTACTTTTTCTTTATGGACACAGATCTTGTTTTGGACGTCTGATCGCTATAGATTCGACAAATTTCAGAAGATAGGAATTCGATTGTTTAATAATCACTTTGGATGACTTCAGTGTATCCACATGATGTCCTGCATCAAGGAGGCCTCTGGAGATGGCACTGCTGAATGCTTTTAATCCAACTGACCCTATACAATTTGGAATATGTTCTTTGAATTGGAATATAGACTCGCCTTTCTGTCCTACCATTGCAAGTGCTTTGGTAGATACATGTGAATTTATGTACACAGTTGGTGGTAACATATAAGCGATACCTACCAATCTTTGATTGTATTATAGAACATGTTTTGGACAAGACAATCAGTTTAGCTGCAGGAGAGTTACTAACAAGATTGAGTGACAGTATGTTTGGAAACTCTGGGGTTCTAAACATAGCCCGAATGTTTTAGGATACATTCGACTTCGTGAATAAATGTGGGCAATAATAAAATCAGTGGGGTCTAACAATTCAGTAGGATACCTGTACTTCAGTTGTCAGAAACAAACTGACAACTAATACGAATAACAAGAAAAAAACAATAAAATCAGTTTTCTTTAATGTGTTCACATATCTAATAAGAGAGAAACTGTATGAAATGAGAGAAAAAACTAAAGAACTACAATTAACTTGTCTGATGTACAGTCAACCGATTAGTTAGTAGTGAGTTTGATTCAGGCAAAGTTCAATCAAAATCTGACCAGTTATCAATTTGACATGAACCTATAAAGGCCTGTTTGTTTTGTCCACATTAGTTAACTGCTTCTGATGTTCAAATTAGGCTATATATGTTCGTGTTTCTACATATCTGTGTATATCGTGCAGCTGTGAATGATATTTCGGGTTACATCTATCTAGAGAACATTGCAGCTAGTGAAGTTCCTCATTATTTGGTCTTGGGTTACGTTTATCCGTCTGGAGAACGAATAGCTTTATTAAAGCTTTCGTTATGACGTCACATAACACCATAAATTATGACCTCTGGACTTCGTGGTCTTCAGTATTTAATGTAGTGACTGTGTTTTGTAGTGGCATATATTTATTGTTTGTTACTATTTACGTCCTTTATCTCACGTGAGGCATTGGCCGCCGACCAGGATCCTCCAGCCAACTCTGTCCTGGGCTCTCCTTTGCAAATGTTGCCAAGTGCTATTCATCCCTTTGATGTCTACCTCCGATTCAGTCTTCTTCTTTTCCCCCAACCTTGAAGATTCCAAGTTAGGGCTGGCTTTGTGAAACGACTTGATGATTACCGTAATGAGTGTCTAGTTCAGCTCCAGTGTGGTCCTCTAATTTTCTACTTAGCTAGAATTTGGTTTGTTCTGTTCTATAGTAGATTGCTGCTGCTGATTGATTATTTACCGAAGTTCCCCACTTTTCCATTGTGCAGGTGATTTAATTATAGGTTTGTTAGAAATAATAGGTAGGAAGCGCTGCGTGATGCTGGTTAGCATTCATCAACAATCCATATTCACTAACTTAAGGGAGAGCCAATTTTCCTTCTAAGTGGAGAACCTATGGAACAATCACAAACGTTACGAATGGGTTTTTGAGGCTGTAACTGAAAATCTGAAGGAATGGATTTTTCAGTTCGGTTTCCAAAAGACAAACCAAATATCTAACAAAAACCTATCATTACTCAGAAAAACAAATGGTCCAAATTCTAAATACTCAAGTAAAAACGATTATAAAGAAATTAGATTAAATATTGTATACTGATTTAGATATCATTTTCATTATGTTCAATTTCCTGTTAATTCACTGCGATTTCTATTCATTTGACTTTTTCCCAGTATAAGATCGAAACATATTAATTCTGTGTGACAGTTCTTTAGTTTGACAACTTCAACTAGCAATTACTGAATGTAATTTGTGCATAATGGAATGAATTCGAAAATGAATTAATCCTCTGGGGTCTTTATCAATAAATTTTTGACAAGTATAAACTTGTATATGGTTACCGAAAAATGGAAAGAGTGTATAAGAAGTCTCACGTATTTTCATTGAAACCTGGGTTGTAAATCATTTCCTTAGAGAACAGACGCATCAATAACACATTTATAAACAAATTATGTTGTAGAAGAAACAAGGGTTACAACTAACATCCAAAAGAGGTTATAAGTGGCATGTAATATCTAAATGTCGTTGGACATTTAGTAAATTTAACATTTAGAACATCAGTGTCTCCTGTTTATAATGAAAAAAAAACCTAACACTCTGAGGATAACAATAATCGCATATGCTTAAATATTATTCAAGAATAGAACAACAGAAAACTTTGTAAAAAAAAATTCTGTGAGGAATATTCCTCTTTCTTGTGTTCAATCTATGATGAAAAATATCAAAGAAATAAAAACCTTTAAAAAAGAAGACATAGGAAATTTTGTACATAAATGTTGATAACATAATCTCATTAAAAGTTTTTCTTCTTAAAACACAAATTGAAGAAAAACCAAGTGAGAAAATACTATGAATATCATGAATTTGCTGCATTAGTATTATTATCACCAATAGTAGTAATATAACTTCTTGGTTTACGTTCGACTTCTGAATTGCTTCTAAATGTAAGAAACGTTGTATCACTTAATGTCAAGGGAGACGTAGCATTTTCATGAAATATACCATGAAATATTTGTTTCTATTTTTACTTCTATAAACTTATTATCACATGTCCTACGTGTACTACTATAATTATCAATAAGAAACTAAGTTTCATCGCATTTGTCATTCACGTAAGCATTTGTAATACACTGGAATGCAAATTCAAAAGCGTTAAGCACAGTAATCTAAATATCACGCAGTGAAAAGTCTTGGTAAAAAGATGCCAAAGACATTTAACAAGCTAAACAATTTGTAGATCACCAACGTAGATGATCTATGTCGAAATGATTGGAGGCCGACTCGAGTTAGACGTGAATAGTGTGACGAA
This sequence comes from Schistosoma haematobium, assembly GCF_000699445.3. Taxonomy (NCBI): domain Eukaryota; kingdom Metazoa; phylum Platyhelminthes; class Trematoda; order Strigeidida; family Schistosomatidae; genus Schistosoma; species Schistosoma haematobium. The sequence continues at coordinate 45,259,594 of NC_067196.1, read as the reverse complement.
CCAACTAACGTCGAAGTCACACCTCGTGGTCAGCACCTTACGTGGACTACCCCCATTGACGTAACAAGGTACTATAGATGCTTTGAAGACTGTACAACACAAAGGACGTTATTACAGAAATATATTAGTTAAAGTAGATACAAGCGAAAGTAAGACCACTGCCGCATGGGCCAGTCCATGGCGTATGATTAACTAATGCGCGTTGGTTGTACATGACCTTGGCAGGGAGCGACGATCTGTTCGACATTCAGTGATCCAACTGTCGGATGATTTGGCTAGGGCTCAGTGACATTTCACTGGCCCTACAATACTCCCCCACCAGATTCAGCGGCCGTTTGAATCGGTACCAAACATGTTGGGAGCAGTCGCGCGCCGGAGAGTGCCAGACGAATATTATAAATCCTCCAGGTATTGCTTATCTGTAAAAGAAATGGAAAGGAGGCGGCAGAAACTGGTCGCGAAACAGCGAGTCATAATATGTTATTAGGACGTTGGTTAAACGTAAAGCGATTAACCATAGAAATAATGAAAAGAACAAAACGTTTTATTGTTCTATCAAGTCGCGCTGAAATATATAGCCTTGACAAGTAATTCAGTTCCTCCGATGACAAACGTTAAGTCTGCCGCAAGAGTAATGATGCTATAGCGATAGTAGGATAAGTGTATTATCAATCGATATCCATATTTGTACTGTCATTAGTTTAAAGTTGTAAGTCGGACAGTGTCGTTGACAGCTATTAATTAGTGTCAAATTCTAGTTATATCTATATCTAACAGACTAACCGTAAGTACAGAAGTATAACAGTGAAGAGTGGTCGTGATTTCGTTGTGCGAAGCTATTGACCAACTTGTAGTCACAGTTTGAAAAGTCGATGACTGCTGTTACAGTCAGTAAGGGTTGAAGGCTACAAATCGACAGCAAACGGTGGCACGATGAAGTCTCTAAAAGATGATAAACGGTGAATGCTGCGTGTTTGTTCGGTTAGTGAACAGAAAAATATCGAAAAGAACATAAGAAACCAAGAGTGTCACTCTGGACTCATGTCAATGATACCCGTGAAAAACGCTGTCAGTGTTGGGATAGAGGCGCCAATATCGTTTTCAGTTTGCAGGAGATTCGCTCGACTGCATAAACTGATGATTCGCGCGAATGATATTGTCGTCAGACCACCAATTGAACTGGACAGGTTGTAAATCGTCGAGTAGTTGAACAGCCGATTGATGTACCGGAATCATCTGTTAAACAACAGCCACGAGGAAACAATACTTCATAAAATGAAGTACGACATCGAAGTAGAACTACAATAGTTCAGATGTGTTACAATGTCAAGTCTAAATAACATCGTTCTTACGTATACTGACAGTTGCACTGAACGTTCGCTTAGGTATGATTAGCGTAACAGTTGGATGTGTGAATAAAAACATATACGAAAACTATGGTTGGGTTCGTGGAGAATTTTCGAGGACGTTTAGATATTTTCCAAACCCGTATCGCATGTAAATAAACCGAAAATAGAATTAAAATGACTGCTGTGTAATAAGGAAATCGAGCCATGATTTACCGTGTGAATTATTAGCAAGTACAAGGGGTATAATAAACATTAATTAAAATGGTAACCACCAATGTAACTAAGGTTTAGAGGGTCCAGGTAACGTGGCCATTTCGTAAAAGGATGATACAAAGAGCTTATTATCTAGCATTAAGTGACATATTAAGTACGACAACATGTGTACTTGGGGTATGGACTAAGCGTGCTCGTGTACATGCAATATGTTTTACCACAGTATGTCGACTAACGAGTCATAAATGTACATGATTTCGACTAAAACTTGACGGCAGTGACAGAATATATGACTAGTTTACGTGAAAGCAACTACGAAATGTTATCACGCATCATAAATATAGTACGAAATAATCTAATGAAATTATGAAACTCGCCTGGGTTACTCTTGCCTCTCAGTAATGAAGATATGAAGTAGGCAGTAGTTTGAATCTGGATTATGTACGAGGTACTGTTGATTAAATTTTTCGATTAACACAGCATTGTAGACTGACGAACAGTCTAAACGAGATCTAAGATCGCAGGAAATTTATAGTTCAAACTCACCGTAAATTTATAGCATTCGTATCCTCTGTTTGGCCATGGAACTCAGCAATTGGAAATTAGGCAGGCAGTGGTAAAAAAAAGCAGAACATCCTAGTGGATAGTGGTTAAGCAGAAAGATGAATTTATAGTCGATAGTTAATCTTGTCTTATTTATACCAGTGGATAAGGTACAAAGAGATATGCGTTCGTGTTGCCTTGTGGCTATACTCACGAGTGGTTGATATTTTAACAGACATATTACACAGGAGCATTTACATGCTGCTAATGCTTGTTAAAGAACCACGATAGCCGATTATAATCGTAGTTGATTGGTTAGTTCTGTCGATTGAACGAATTATCTAGGTTTAAATGCTAATCAACATTGACATGAAGCAACGAAAGTTCACAGTAACAGATTAACATAGGCGATGATAAAAATGAAAAAGAATAAGTATAGAATACAATAATAAAGATTATAGTGATAGGTTGCGTTATTCGAAGTCTTGCTCACCAGTGTAGATCACCAACGTAGATGATCTATGTCGAAATGATTGGAGGCCGACTCGAGTTAGACGTGAATAGTGTGACGAACCAACTAACGTCGAAGTCACACCTCGTGGTCAGCACCTTACGTGGACTACCCCCATTGACGTAACAAGGTACTATAGATGCTTTGAAGACTGTACAACACAAAGGACGTTATTACAGAAATATATTAGTTAAAGTAGATACAAGCGAAAGTAAGACCACTGCCGCATGGGCCAGTCCATGGCGTATGATTAACTAATGCGCGTTGGTTGTACATGACCTTGGCAGGGAGCGACGATCTGTTCGACATTCAGTGATCCAACTGTCGGATGATTTGGCTAGGGCTCAGTGACATTTCACTGGCCCTACAAATTTAAATTCTGCCCTCACAATTGAAAGACACATTACGATACCTCACGATGACAGCCGACGTTTCTAGAGAAGTCGCGGGGTTGAAGGCATTTCTAATAACAAGAGCAATAGTTTTCATCGGTGAATGGAATGTCTCACCAGACCACACAACGGAGAACGGGATAGATCATATTTGCATCAGTACAATGGAGGAGAACTGGAAAGAGATCAAAGAAGCACCAACTTCTACGGGTCAAGAAATTCCGGGCCTCAAGAAGCATCACCATAAGTAATGGATCTGCATCGGAACCCTGGACTAAATTCAAGAAAGGAAGAACAAAAATACAGCAATTAACAACAACAGAGAAAGTCAAGGCAAAAGCTGAATACACGGAAGCAAACGAGCAAGTGAAGAGGAGAACGAGAGACGGCAAACAGAAATACCTGGAAGGCCAAGCAACGACAGTGAAAAAACAGCAAGAGAAGGAAATATGAAATAACTATATGACACAACGAAGAAACTAACAGGGAAATATCAGCCAGTCAGTCAGTAACAACGTAGAACTTCGTACGTACGTACATCAGTTCGAGTTGCCACACCACATTAGCACAGAGATGCAGTGGTCGATTCAAATTCCGTAGTGCAAGATGTAGTAAAATTATAAGCTGCAATCAGAAAAATTAGGGTTTGAAGATGTTATTCAAGGAGTATAATCCAGTGAAACAAAGTTTAAAAGAGAAAAACGAAAGGGACATGAAGAACTCAGAAGATTAGAATTTGGGAGAACACAAAGAGTGGATGCACCTGTGCCATTGCAAACAATTTTGAGCCATGTCATTCAGGGTCTCTAACCATCGGTTGCTATCATCTCTACATCTACCAATATGACTCAGTCTACTTGTCAGTGACTTCATGGACTTGTGCCATGTTTTGGTCTGGGAAATATAGCAAACCACAGAGACCGTTCAAAGACAAAGAAGGCAAGCCAATCACTGAAATTCAAGGACAGAGGAACAGATGGATGGGACACTTCGAGGAACTCTTGAATAGACCAGCTTCATTGAATCCACCGGATATCGAAGCTGCACCTACATATCTTTCTATCGATGTCACTCCACCAACGGTCGAAATTAATCAGGATGACCATCAGACAAATAAAGAGTGGGAGAGCAGTAGGACCTGACAATATACCAGTCAGAGCACTAGAGTCAGATATACAAGTGACAGTAAACGTGCTCCACGTTCTATTCAGGAAGGTTTAGGAGGAAGAACAAGTGCCGATGAACTGGAAAGAAGGATATCTCATCAAGATACCAAAGAAAGGAGATCTGAGCAAATGTGAGAACTACAAAGGCATCATACTACTACGAATGCCAGTAGAAGTCTTTAACAGTGTTGCTGAACCGGATGAAAAACGCAGCAGACGCACAACTTCGAGATCAACAAGCTGCATTCCGTAAGGATCGGTCGTGCACAGACCGGATTGCGACACTACGGATCATCGTTGAACAATCAGTTAACTGGAACTCTTCATTGTACATCAACCTCATTGATTATGAAAAGACATTTGACAGTGTAGATAGGAGGACCTTGTGGAAACTTCTTCGACACCACAACGGACTACACTGAAAATTCGTGCATGGAGGACAGCCGACAGACGCATTCCAAGCAAGGACCGGAGTCAGACAAGGCTGCCTACTCTCCTACTTTCTCTTTCTTCCGGTGGTTGACTGGATTATGAAGACTTCGATGTCTGAGTGGAAGCATGAAATAAAATGGACATGTTGGACGCAATTGGACGATCTGGACTTCGAAAATGACCTAGCTCTTCAATCTCATACACACGGGCAAATTCAGGTCAAGACAAACAATGTAGCAGCAGCTACTGTATCAGTAGGCCTCAACATACACAAAGGAAAAAGCAATATTGTCAAATACAACACGGAGAACAGCAATCCAATCACTCTTGATGGAGAAGCTCTGGAAGAGCTGGAATCTTCCACGTACCTGGAAAGCATCATTGATGAACAAGGAAGATCTGATGCAGAAGTAAATGCAAGGAATGGCAAAGCAAGAGCTGCATCCATACAATTGATAAACATATGGAACTTAAAACAACTGTCAACTAATACCAAAATCAGAATCTCCAATACGAACGTCAAGACAGTTACACTGTACTGAGCTGAAACGTGGATAACTACTGCAACCATAATCAAAAAGGTACAAGTATTTATAAACGATTTTCTACGCAAGATACTCAATATCCATTGACCGGATACCATCAGCAACAGCCTACTGTGGGTGGAGACAAACGAGTTTCCAGCTGAAGAAGAAGTTAGGAAGAGACGTTGAAAGTGGATAGGATATAAATTGAGGAAATCACCAAATTGTACCACGAGGCAAGCCCTAACTTGCAATCCCGAATGGAAACGGAAAAGAGGAAGGCCGAAGAACATACTACGTCGGGACTTGGAAGCAGACATGAAAAAGATGACTAGGAACTGGAAACTATTGCCCAGGACCGGGTTGCATGAAGAATGTAGTGTCGGCCACCACGTTAAGCTCAGATACCTTGTTCTAGCATCTTGACCGCTCGAAATTTTAAAATAATAACACTGGGGAAATATCTGATTAGAATATATCGTGTCAATAATTTGCTTACCTGCTCCAGAGTGGCAGCAGACGACACACAATTCTGCCGATTTATGCTTGATTTAAAAGTAGGATGTTCAGAAAGGGCACAAAATATTATGTAGCTAACGGATTTTTGGAACACGGTGACAAAATCTATTCTGTGTTAGTCCGACAATATACTAAGTATTTACACTACGACTGGTTTAAAAACATCGAAAAAGGCAGCTAAACGTAGTTACTGGCCAATCTCTTTAAGTTCTGTAGTGAGAACGCTGTTAACTTGTGGATATTTTCGTTCAGGTTTTAAAAAACGTTAAAGAAATATGTTGAAGACTCCTGTAGATTTCACATCCAAACAATGGTCAGCAAAACCCATATTGAAGCTCATGAATTGGCAGGTGAACATTTACTTTCTGTGTAGTGCAGAAGTTTTCATACTTTAGAGAGTTAGACATTTTGCAGGCGTTATCCTACTTATGTTAATGTCTTTTATTCACGTTAAATATATTGTTCTATCTCTAGCCCAGTTTTATTCCTCATCATTTACTGGCTATTGTTACGATGCGATAGGTTGGTGTAGTCAATGGTATGACTTCCACGTAAAATCTTATAGATTAGGCAGTTAAATAATGACAAATCTACAATTTTAGGGTTAGGTCTATTATGAGAGCGATACTGATATCGAAGTAGACCGTAGTTCTACGTTTCCAAGATTTTGATATTCCTTCAACCACTTCTTAACTGATATAATTTAAAATGGAACTTTCAGCAAAGTATTCGGAACTGCCATTATCTATCAATTTCGAAAAATGTGATTCACCAAATGTTTTATTATTCAGAGGTTCAATTGCATGGTTATTTCCTGTGATACGTGGAAGGGTTTACTCTTTTTAGCTTTGTTGTTTAATTTAATATTGCCAAATAGATGACGGAAACAATATACGCTAGCGTGATACAATCTGCGTAATACCCTATTCGTCTAAACGTTTTTCGCGAAGAAGACAAAATGAAATACCAACGATAACATTCTGTGCGAAAATATACTAAACGGATTTGGGGATTCTATGATTTGATATGTATCTAGAGAACTAGCGCGAATTGATACTGTCTCTTCGTGGTCTATTCTTTGACGCGGAAATCTAACTGGTCGACATAGGTTAGATCAGCTCCTCTACAACACAGCTCATCATCAGACATTTATTTATGAATAAGAAAGGACGTTGGTCAAGCGCCTGCTTAGGCAAATTATCTTGTCTAAGCTTCCTCAACAGGTTCAGGCAGTGCATCGTCATTTGAAAATAACTCCGTAGACGAGCTGGCTGCTTCTGTCGACCGAGTTCTCGAGACCACTAGAATTTCAAACGCCGCGGTTTTTCAGTAAAAGTAAAACCCCAAACAACACGAAATGACATTAAGGAACTCTGTCGTACTCTGACTCGTCACCTTAGTATTCGTCATGATTGTAGACGCTCCCAAACTCCTCGAAGGAATACCTCACGAAAACGTTATGCCTCTAGATCACGAGAGGCAGATAACCCAGACTGGTGCCGGTATCATAGTCAGTACAGGAAATCTTCTCAAAATTGCACAAAACCCTGCTATTTCGTGAGCCACCAACCAACCGACACGAAAATCTTATCAGCAAATTTCCGTGGCGGTACGCGTTAACCGTACTCGGCGGACAAAGCTGTCTGTTATACACCATTGATGTGATAATTAAAGTCCGCTACCTCGACGAAACTAGGGCAGATTATCCACAGACACAGTAAAACACACGGTAAATTCATGCTACCAACGAACACTCGATAAGTATCCGTGCCAGAAATCTAAAGTCATTATACACAACAAATGTCCCTTAGGTCAGTTCAGAATCCCCGACGCTCACTTTGGCCATTTTAGCTAGATTCGGTAGGACCCTTGCCAGGTTCAAGCGGATACTCGTGTCTCTTAACGTGTGTATGCCATTTCACACGATGACCAGAAGCAGTACGCATCAAGTATATTACTGCTGAAGCGCTACTCTGTGCGTTTGTCGAACGGTGGTTAGCAAATTTTGGCTGCCCTTCTACTATCACTACAGACCGTGGACGCCTGTCCACATACGGACTTTTCTACTGTCTGACTACATTATTTAGAATCACATGATTCCGAGCGACCGCCTATCGCTCACAAGCAAACAGGTTGGTAGAACGCCTACAATAACAGTCGAGACCCTCACTCGCAGCTGACAATTTTCACAGAGGACTGACGCCCTTCCACTTGCGTGTATTCCGACATGCACTTACAATTTCTTTTGTTCCTTTTTGAGGACGGTTGGAGAAGATGGAAAACTGACAAAGAATACGACGAATAGAAGCTTTCATCACACTTTTTTCGTTGCTATGTTCAGCCACATTGCCTTTTATATTATGTAAAGACGACCAGATGCTACTGAACATAGCAGGCTATCAAAACAATGTTCACCAACGACAAAGTAGTCAGGTTTAAACTTTTGACTGGCTACGTCTCAAAGTCGTCACTGCTCCGCTAGGAGGGTAGCGAGCGACAAATAAATTTGCGAGACAAATAGTTCTATAAATCGTTTAGAGATCCCCGTCATATTAAAAGACTAATATTTGAACGAAGAATATTCTTTTCGATAAATTCTCTTCAGGTTCTACAATTATATATCCAAATTATTAATCCGAAAAATGGCAAAGTTAAGGGTAAAGTACATCGTTTAGAGCATGTGAATTTAGGATATTCTTCGTTCAAATATTAGTTCTATAAATCTTCGGCATTTTATGCTGATCTTATTAGCTGAGGGCGCTCGACCATGCATCCGCACCAGATAACAAACGGGTACGCCGTGCTTAACTTCTCCTACAGCCGCTGACCAGCTTAGGCTATTCACTTCTCGATAAATCTATATTCTATCAAATATATCTCCGAGCCTGTTTGCTCGCGACTTCTGATTTCACAGGGTTGGCACATTTCGATTATAAAAGTGTTACTAGTTAAGGTGTTGTCAAACATCGAATACTTGTGACATCCCTACACTTAATTATCAACTAAGCAATACGAGCCATTCACACAATCAAATCTAAAGCAGAAATAAGTTCAGAATTATACGTAGTCATTTAAACTATGATTTACCTGTATTCTCTCAGCATTCAAACATTGCCGACCCAATAGTTTAAAACTAGTCTCCTTTCTATTATTCCTTCATTATTGATCGCCTCACTTTCTCTTAACATCATCTTCTGCATTTTCCTCAACAGCACCGTTAAAAGATAATCAAACAGAGATGGTCATTTACAACATTTTACGCTTTTTCGATTTGTTCATTTTAGAGATCGAAAATAATGCATAAAAATTCAACAAACAAAGTTAACCTTTAGTTTGACTTCGTTCAACCAGGAGCTTCTGGAAGAAGCTAAGTAACTTCCTAATCAGTTACAGTTAATGCAGTTGTTGAATCGTGAATATTGAAATGGTGCCAAAAAATTGTCAGTTTTTGAATATCAGACTCTACAGTCAATTTGTTCTCGTGAGTGTTGATAACTGGTGTTATGATTTTATTCTGTGGATGAATTTTCGTAGTGTTCGGTAACTCCCTTAAAATAGTTAATTATATGGCTTGAAAAGGCCATATCTGTTTATAATAAACAACCTTGTATTTTTATTAAAAGTACAACACAGTCTAAATACAATGGTCAAAAATTGCAAAAATCTAAAAACTACTTATTTTTATTGACTAAAAGTCTTCATCTGCATAGTATCAAGCAGAAGATTTTGATTGATATTGGTGAAACTATATAGTTTTGTCAATGTTCTTGCACACACGTTCAAACCTTTAAAACTCGGTAACTTTAATAATCCCAACAACATAAGTCACAAAATAGATTTTTGTCTAGTGAATTATTTTCTCTATTGGTAGACTGACCTGAATTTGTGTGTTTCTACTTAAATTAATCAGTCATTTTCTGATGCTCATCACTTTCTGACTAACCAAACACAGCAAATAATTTCGACATGAAGTTACTAACGTTGTGGTGCTCAACCTGTATGTTTCCTCCACGGTTGTATATACAACGCCCCAACACGTCTTTGGGATTCCTTGTTTCAGCTGCATAAGTGTTTGACGCAGATTTCCGTTTTGTACACAGAAAGTAGAGCATTTTATCTGTTTCCCTCTTATTCATAAAATATTTATTTCTAAGGACTTGGAAGTTAAAAGTAGTAACGTAGGTTGGAGATTATGCTCAACCAGCTAGCGAACCCGTATAATTTAGTCTTCTGTAATAAATATTACACGTTAGCTATACTGTGTTTATTTCTAATGTGACCGTTCCTGTAAAGACTTAGTTTTTTTCTTGAAAGATTTCAGGGTACTCCGTAAGGGTACTACGCAGATTGTGTCACGCTAGCGTATATTGTTTCCGTCATCTATTTGGCAATATTAAATTAAACAACAAAGCTAAAAAGAGTAAACCCTTCCACGTATCACAGGAAATAACCATGCAATTGAACCTCTGAATAATAAAACATTTGGTGAATCACATTTTTCGAAATTGATAGATAATGGCAGTTCCGAATACTTTGCTGAAAGTTCCATTTTAAATTATATCAGTTAAGAAGTGGTTGAAGGAATATCAAAATCTTGGAAACGTAGAACTACGGTCTACTTCGATATCAGTATCGCTCTCATAATAGACCTAACCCTAAAATTGTAGATTTGTCATTATTTAACTGCCTAATCTATAAGATTTTACGTGGAAGTCATACCATTGACTACACCAACCTATCGCATCGTAACAATAGCCAGTAAATGATGAGGAATAAAACTGGGCTAGAGATAGAACAATATATTTAACGTGAATAAAAGACATTAACATAAGTAGGATAACGCCTGCAAAATGTCTAACTCTCTAAAGTATGAAAACTTCTGCACTACACAGAAAGTAAATGTTCACCTGCCAATTCATGAGCTTCAATATGGGTTTTGCTGACCATTGTTTGGATGTGAAATCTACAGGAGTCTTCAACATATTTCTTTAACGTTTTTTAAAACCTGAACGAAAATATCCACAAGTTAACAGCGTTCTCACTACAGAACTTAAAGAGATTGGCCAGTAACTACGTTTAGCTGCCTTTTTCGATGTTTTTAAACCAGTCGTAGTGTAAATACTTAGTATATTGTCGGACTAACACAGAATAGATTTTGTCACCGTGTTCCAAAAATCCGTTAGCTACATAATATTTTGTGCCCTTTCTGAATATCCTACTTTTAAATCAAGCATAAATCGGCAGAATTGTGTGTCGTCTGCTGCCACTCTGGAGCAGGTAAGCAAATTATTGACACGATATATTCTAATCAGATATTTCCCCAGTGTTATTATTTTAAAATTTCGAGCGGTCAAGATGCTAGAACAAGGTATCTGAGCTTAACGTGGTGGCCGACACTACATTCTTCATGCAACCCGGTCCTGGGCAATAGTTTCCAGTTCCTAGTCATCTTTTTCATGTCTGCTTCCAAGTCCCGACGTAGTATGTTCTTCGGCCTTCCTCTTTTCCGTTTCCATTCGGGATTGCAAGTTAGGGCTTGCCTCGTGGTACAATTTGGTGATTTCCTCAATTTATATCCTATCCACTTTCAACGTCTCTTCCTAACTTCTTCTTCAGCTGGAAACTCGTTTGTCTCCACCCACAGTAGGCTGTTGCTGATGGTATCCGGTCAATGGATATTGAGTATCTTGCGTAGAAAATCGTTTATAAATACTTGTACCTTTTTGATTATGGTTGCAGTAGTTATCCACGTTTCAGCTCAGTACAGTGTAACTGTCTTGACGTTCGTATTGGAGATTCTGATTTTGGTATTAGTTGACAGTTGTTTTAAGTTCCATATGTTTATCAATTGTATGGATGCAGCTCTTGCTTTGCCATTCCTTGCATTTACTTCTGCATCAGATCTTCCTTGTTCATCAATGATGCTTTCCAGGTACGTGGAAGATTCCAGCTCTTCCAGAGCTTCTCCATCAAGAGTGATTGGATTGCTGTTCTCCGTGTTGTATTTGACAATATTGCTTTTCCTTTGTGTATGTTGAGGCCTACTGATACAGTAGCTGCTGCTACATTGTTTGTCTTGACCTGAATTTGCCCGTGTGTATGAGATTGAAGAGCTAGGTCATTTTCGAAGTCCAGATCGTCCAATTGCGTCCAACATGTCCATTTTATTTCATGCTTCCACTCAGACATCGAAGTCTTCATAATCCAGTCAACCACCGGAAGAAAGAGAAAGTAGGAGAGTAGGCAGCCTTGTCTGACTCCGGTCCTTGCTTGGAATGCGTCTGTCGGCTGTCCTCCATGCACGAATTTTCAGTGTAGTCCGTTGTGGTGTCGAAGAAGTTTCCACAAGGTCCTCCTATCTACACTGTCAAATGTCTTTTCATAATCAATGAGGTTGATGTACAATGAAGAGTTCCAGTTAACTGATTGTTCAACGATGATCCGTAGTGTCGCAATCCGGTCTGTGCACGACCGATCCTTACGGAATGCAGCTTGTTGATCTCGAAGTTGTGCGTCTGCTGCGTTTTCATCCGGTTCAGCAACACTGTTAAAGACTTCTACTGGCATTCGTAGTAGTATGATGCCTTTGTAGTTCTCACATTTGCTCAGATCTCCTTTCTTTGGTATCTTGATGAGATATCCTTCTTTCCAGTTCATCGGCACTTGTTCTTCCTCCTAAACCTTCCTGAATAGAACGTGGAGCACGTTTACTGTCACTTGTATATCTGACTCTAGTGCTCTGACTGGTATATTGTCAGGTCCTACTGCTCTCCCACTCTTTATTTGTCTGATGGTCATCCTGATTAATTTCGACCGTTGGTGGAGTGACATCGATAGAAAGATATGTAGGTGCAGCTTCGATATCCGGTGGATTCAATGAAGCTGGTCTATTCAAGAGTTCCTCGAAGTGTCCCATCCATCTCTTCCTCTGTCCTTGAATTTCAGTGATTGGCTTGCCTTCTTTGTCTTTGAACGGCCTCTGTGGTTTGCTATATTTCCCAGACCAAAACATGGCACAAGTCCATGAAGTCACTGACAAGTAGACTGAGTCATATTGGTAGATGTAGAGATGATAGCAACCGATGGTTAGAGACCCTGAATGACATGGCTCAAAATTGTTTGCAATGGCACAGGTTCATCCACTCTTTGTGTTCTCCCAAATTCTAATCTTCTGAGTTCTTCATGTCCCTTTCGTTTTTCTCTTTTAAACTTTGTTTCACTGGATTATACTCCTTGAATAACATCTTCAAACCCTAATTTTTCTGATTGCAGCTTATAATTTTACTACATCTTGCACTACGGAATTTGAATCGACCACTGCATCTCTGTGCTAATGTGGTGTGGCAACTCGAACTGATGTACATACGTACGAAGTTCTACGTTGTTACTGACTGACTGGCTGATATTTCCCTGTTAGTTTCTTCGTTGTGTCATATAGTTATTTCATATTTCCTTCTCTTGCTGTTTTTTCACTGTCGTTGCTTGGCCTTCCAGGTATTTCTGTTTGCCGTCTCTCGTTCTCCTCTTCACTTGCTCGTTTGCTTCCGTGTATTCAGCTTTTGCCTTGACTTTCTCTGTTGTTGTTAATTGCTGTATTTTTGTTCTTCCTTTCTTGAATTTAGTCCAGGGTTCCGATGCAGATCCATTACTTATGGTGATGCTTCTTGAGGCCTGGAATTTCTTGACCCGTAGAAGTTGGTGCTTCTTTGATCTCTTTCCAGTTGTCGTCCATTGTAGTTTTTTCTTCTTTCCCTATGGTTATCCTATAACTGAACTTATCTTCTGATGGATTATCTGCTCATCTAATCCTAGTGATTTAACGAAATGATTTATAGAGATTCTTTGGAACCTAGGTTTAGCTACATAACATTGATTACGAATAAAAATTTATACTTATAATCCGTTTATAAATTTAATGGTTCATGTGTAATAATCTAATCAAAAAATGAATTAAGTGATATTACTAAGCGTTTGTTTTTTGTTTTGTTTTTGACTTATAAGGATGTTTGACTATCAAAATGAAGACATAATATCGATCCGGGCCAACTCTCTTGATGTAGCTAAATTTCTGAAAAATCATGGCATTTCCGATTCAATCATTGACATTTTCACTAAGAACACAATCGATGGATTGTCATTTTGTCTGTTAACCGAGAAAGACTTATGTGAAATGGACATCAAAGAGGTTGGTGTTAGAAAACGTATCATGTATTTATGTTGCTTCTGGCGTCACCAAATTGAAAATCATAATTATGGAGAATATACTTTCCCAAGATTACCAAGTGAGAATTCTGTAGTTGATCTGCTATGCTGCCATAATCCTAAATTGGATAATATGGAACAAGATGTATCCAGATTAAATGGAAATGATAATGTGGAGTGTATAGCAGACAGTACTTTTTTAAATGATTACGACTACGGAATAGATGAAGACAATACAAATTTCTGGAAATTTATAACCAGTTGTTTGTATTTCATTTTTGCTACATTTGTTACAGCATTTGTTATAGTTTCGGTCCATGAACGTTTACCTGTTACATCGAAATATCCTCCGTTACCAGATATTTTTCTAGATAATCTTCCTCATATCAGTTGGGGGTTTATTGCAGCAGAAGTGGTTATCATTGTATTGTTTATGATTTGGCTGACTATTTTATTTCTACATAAATATCGGTGGATACTTTTACGTCGTTTTTTTGTGCTTATGGGCACGATATTTTTATTAAGATCAATTACTATGTCGATAACTTCACTAAGTGTCCCTGGAGTGCATTTAACAGATCAATGTAGCCCATGTATAATAAAAAATTATACAGAACGCTTCAAACGTGCATTAGAAATATGGATAGGTTGTGGTTTATACATTACGGGATTACGAACTTGTGGTGATTATCTATTTAGTGGTCATACAACATGTCTTACTCTTCTTAACTTTTTCATTAGTGAATATTCACCACGAAGATTTTATCTTTTGCATACATTTACATGGGTTCTGAATCTTTTCGGTGTATTTTTCATACTTGCTTGTCATGAACATTATTCTATTGATGTATTCATTGCTATATATATTTCATCAAGATTATTTCTATACTATCATTGCCTTGCTAATAATAATTTATTACATCAACCAGATAATGAACGTTTAAGAATGTGGTTCCCATTATTTTCATTTTTTGAACATGATGTACGATCAGTTGTACCGAACGTATATGAAATACCCTTTAAAGATTATTACAACGATAAATTTAATCGCAATAACAATAATAATAACGGGAGCAGAAGCAGCGGCAGTAGTATCCATACCAATGGTAACAGTAGTTGTAGCAGTAATGCAACTGGTAATTACAATCAAAATTACGGTAAAAGGCAATTGGATCATGTTCGTCGTAAATCTACACGTTGTCTGCTACATACCTATCATAATACTAACAATCATGAGTATTCAACTTGCAATCATATAACACAAACATTAGGAAATACATTCATTACAAAACGTTGTGAGATTTTTAGTAAAAAAGAATCTTAGTGATATTTTTTTATTTCCAATACTTCTCAACTTTTACATAATTACTTGAAAATTTTATCATTTTCTTGTGAAAATATTTTACTGTGATGAACAATGAGTGAGTGCATTGTGTCAGGTATTTCAAAATTAGTTATCTTTTGTTTAACAAGTAATTTGTAAACATGTGATTAATGTACCCATTTTCTTAATATATATATAATGTACGGATAGATCAATCTTGTCTTCTTTTATAAATTGTTCATGTGTAAAAAAGTTGCAGTTTTCCAAAAAGGTCCAGTTGTTAGTTTTCGAAAAAAAAAAACAGTTTGGAGAAATATTTTGTGTGGTGAAACTAATTGTCTTTAGAGCAAATATTCAGACCATTCAGGGTCTAAATTATGTATAGTTAGTTATGATGGAAGATAAAACTTCCCTATAATTTTGTTTTTAAAAAGAAAAATGTTCCAAACCATAATATCATTTTATCTACGTGATATTAAACGATTGTGTAAGTTATAAAAACAGTAGTTGAACCATTCGATTGTTGGTTTGCATTTTCATATAGTTAGCTTCAATCAACTAGAAAATATCAATAATCTTAAAATAAAATGTGTACCTCAAAGCCGAACACGACAGATAAAAGGGAAAGGTTGTATTGCTTTTATTCAAAGTAAAAAATATCACTTTGTAAACTGCGTAATATGAAGTGCCTATAAAAATAGATTAAAATTTTTCCCCTTTGATAAATTTAGATAATACGACGGGGAGACGAAGGTTATCAGAACTATTCGATATGTTAGCTTAATACATATCAAACAATCTGACTACACATTTATTTGTTAGGTCGTTTATTCATGGAAAAATCAAGGTCAACCAGAAAAATTAAAAGGTGGCAGAAAAACAAAGATAATAGGAAAAATAGTGGGAAATTATCACTTGTTCAAACGGTAAGATCATCGTTTCTATAAATCACATTATTTTATTATTAATTTACAGTATTGATGTAGCTTTAACCCAATTATCTCACTATATTTATTTATCTGAACACATAAACAAGGGGGCACCAATTACATATGGGCCACACAATACCAATGAGGCCAGTGGCAGTTATTATTGATTTACGTGAGGGCTGGAATACTGACCGGGTGCCCAGACCGAAGCAGATGTTTTCTTGAGGAGCCAAACCCGGGGCCTTCGACCTAAAGGTCTGATCCATAAGGCAGCGAAGCAACTTTGGATGATCCAGTCCCATGGTAGCCGGTGACCAACAACTAGGTCACACACCTTTTGTTCCTTCAGGATCCTGGAGCCCATGTGCACCAGTGGTTTTGAGTCAGGGTTTTCCAACTCCCCTAGGTGGATCCTCCATATCCACCAACTCTGTTAATGCACCGGACATTGGCTTTTCGTCCTCTCAATTTCGTAAACAACACCCCTACCACGAGAAGACAGTGAGTAGGACTTCCCTGGTAGTGGCTGTATATGCGTGGCCATGTGAGATCATTTGGAGAGGGAGAATGGACTCTACCCATCCTTGGTGGTACCAGGGCATTATTTCACTACTTTCTCATTAATCAGCCTGTAGTGTGGCATCGACTCGCGGTTGACAATAATCACCACTACAAGAAGGTTGCGTAACAGGTATCAGAAGGCGATTGGAAGTTGGAGCGAGATATATTTGTTGGCGATCTCGTGGTATCAAAGGAATACCGAGATCGTGCCAAAAGAGTACAAGCGGAATCACTGAGCAAACGTAAGCGCGTGCAAAGTCACAATCAACGGAAGGAAGAATGTCTTTAGTACAGTCAAACAAACAAGTAAAACAATCACTGGTACAATTGGTTATCATAATAATTCTTCCCATTAAACCAGTCGCGTTCTCTAGACAAAAGTAGGTCACTACAAGCCAATCAGAATTAAAATGATTAGGACAATTTAAGCTAAATCAATCCTTGGGTACCGAGAATAAGAAACAAACAAACCACTTAGCCAACTAGTACACAGTTTCCAATCACATAATTTGAATGGCTGAAAACTTTCATTTTTTTAAAACAGACCAATAAATGACTTTCTCGAAGTGTATTTTAAAAAATTCCCTTTCATATGTCATGTTGATCGTCAAAGTAAGTTTTTGTTCGGAAGTTGAATTAAACAAGCGATTATGTAAAATGGATACAAAACATATATCCACTCACCACCACTCTATTGAATGTTGTTATGTTTTGAAGATTGTGTGTATGTGCACGTGTATCTCATAAAACAATGTGATAAAGTCAACAACAATAGATTATTCATTACATGAATCGATGAATAAACCAATCCATAATGATGAGTTCCACGCATTGTTTGTCACCTAACATTTAATTAAGTTGTATTCTTGATAATAACGGTTCAAAAACAAATATTCTGTATGTGAATTATAGGATTAAGAAAGAGAGATATTCTTCTGCATTTAAAGCATCTCTCCTACATTTAAGCTTGTTTACGTTAAATGGTGTAAAGCCCTTCAATTAATTTATTTAACAGATGATATTATTCGGAAAGTAATAATTTATCTATGTTCTTTGTATTATTATTATTATTATTATTATTATTATTATTATTATTATTATCATGTACATATATATATATATATATATACATCGGGCTATACTGGCTGGAACAATCACTCCTCAAGGTCCTACCATGCCAGACAGGTCGGTTGAACAGCAGAAAGACTGAAAGCTCAAACCCAAGGTTTGAGGGTGAAGTCGTACTGCTGACTGTACAGAAGTATGACGGCAGTAAGGTGTTTCCTTCAGAAAACCGGCATAACAGCGATGCTGCCTTCTCACAAGGAGGGGTAAGGTTACAAAAGGTCGACTCTAAAAATGCACACCTCGCCTTATCCTACAGATATCCGTCTCCGGTGGCGAAGTTCCAACAAGTATAAGGTTGATTCGAAAATTACTCACAAGAGGTCGTGTGTGACCGGCCTCAAGCAGTTGTTTCTTGGGAACTGCGGTCACACTCTTAGGTCACTAAGACCACCTCTAATCCACTTTCCTTTTCAGGTACTTCCAGATGAACCCTTCCACAGTGTGGGCAACTGGGAAGTGATAACCGCCCTCATAACTCTATCAGCACTCAATGCTACAGTATTCATTATCAATTTCCCTCTTCGATTCCCATTATTCCTCCTACCTCGACTTTGAACTCTAAACTTCCTCTTTTGGCTTCCTTCTCGAGTGTCACCATAGCCAACGATTCTAGTGCGCAAAACACTGTCCCAGGTCTACTGAAGCCTCGCTCCAAACTACACATTGGAGCCTTCAACGTATGCACATTATGTCAAATCGGTCAGCAGGCCTCCTTGGCTAAAACCCTAGGATCCCGTACCATTGATGCATGTTGTGTCTCCGAAACACGCACACAGGATCCTAGTGTGGTCATTCACTTGACCTCATCTCGTCAAAACGGAGAGCCAACGAGATACACCCTCCGTGTATCTGGCGACCCGACGACTAGTTCTATTAGACTTGTAGGTGTAAGCATAGCACTAAGTACGAGGGCAGAACAAGCACTATTAGAGTGGATCCCCGTTAACAGTCGTCTATGTGCTGTTAGGCTAAACGGCTCCGTAAAATCTCAAAAGGATAGAGACACACGTCGTTGCTTTTCGTCGTTTCTCCCTACACTCCCACTTGACTGAAACCCAGTTGAACTGAGAAATGACTTTTACAGAAAGCTTAACATTCAGACATGGTACTCGTAGCTTAATTATTGACTTACGCCTGTTACTCCCAATGGAGCATAGCCCGTCGACCAGCATTCTCCAAACCACTCTGTCCTCCGCCTTCTTTTCTAGTTCCATCCAATTCTTGTTCATTTTTCTCATGTCTATTTCCGTTTCCCGGCGTAATGTGTTCTTTGGTATTCCTCTTCTCCTTTGGCCTTGAGGATTCTATGTGAGGACTTGCCTTGTGACGCAGTTCGGTGCTTTCTTCAATGTGTGTCCTATCCACTTCCAGCTCTTCTTCCAGATTTCTTCCCCCGCTGGAATCTGGTTTGTTCTCTCCCACAGTAGGTTGTTGCTGATAGTGTCTGGCCAACGGATCCGAAGTATTTTGCGTAGACAACTGTTAATAAACACTTGTATCTTCTGGATGATGGCTTTTGTAGTTCTCCAGGTTTCCGTCCCATAAAGTAGAACTGTCTTGATATTTGTATTGAAAATCCTGACCTTGGTGTTGGTTGGGAGTTGCTTTGAGTTCCAGATGTTCTTCAGTTGTAAATATACTGCTCTTGCTTTGCCGATCTGCGCCTTCACACTTGCATCAGATCCGCCGTGCTCATCAATGATGCTGCCCAGATATGTAAAGGTTTTTACACCTTCCAAAGCTTCTCCGTCAAATGTGGTTTGATTGGTACATGTTGTGTTGTATCGGAGAACCTTGCTTTTCCCTTCGTGTATGTTGAGACCTACTACTGCTACACTGTTCGTCTTCTCCCGCATTTATTGTTGCGTGTGCGATAGAAGGGCCAGGTCATCTGTAATGTCTAGATCGTCCAGTTGCATCCTATCTGTCCACTGTATCCCATGCTTCCCCTCAGATGTTGACATCTTCATAATCCGATCGATCAACAGGAGAAAGAGAAAGTGTGAGAGTAAGAAACCTTGCCTGACACCGGTCTTTACTTCGAATGAGTCTGTGAGCTGTCCTCCATGTATGATTTTGCAGTTTGACCCATCATAGGAATTCCGTATGATATTGACTATCTTCTCAGGCACGCCGTAGTGTAGAAGAAACTTCCATAGTGTTGTCCTGTCCATGCTATCAAATGCTTTCTCGTAGTCAATGAATTTGATGTATAGTGATGAGTTCCATCCAATTGATTGTTCCACAATGATCCGTAGTGTTACGATTTGGTCTGTACACGACCGATCTTTACGGAATCCAGCCTGTTGGTCTTGAAGTTGAGTATCTAC
Organism: Schistosoma haematobium; assembly: GCF_000699445.3. Classification (NCBI taxonomy): domain Eukaryota; kingdom Metazoa; phylum Platyhelminthes; class Trematoda; order Strigeidida; family Schistosomatidae; genus Schistosoma; species Schistosoma haematobium. Next base: position 45,239,471 of record NC_067196.1, on the reverse strand, counting down.
GGAGTTATTCATCGTGTTTAATAACACCCTGTTGAAGACTTTTCCTGGTATTGCGAGAAGAGTGATGCCCCTGTAGTTATCACACTTGCTAAGATCGCCTTTTTTGATATCTTGATCAGGTGTCCTTCTTTCCAGTCTGTTGGTATTTGATCTAAAATACTAGCCTATATAATCATCGGGCATGAGAAAACCAGGCTGGCTTCAGACCTGGTCGTGATTGTATCAACCACATATTCACTATTGATCAGAACACAGGCAAGCTTATTGGTGTCCGACAATAATAATTTTTCTTGACTTGAAAGCAGCATTTGACTCTGTAGACCAAGAGGTTCTATGGCAGCGTCTGCCACTGATAAGCGTACCTCAGAAGTACATAAACCTTTTAGTTAACAAGGTAATATTTTAACTAATTTACTATGAAAGTAAATTTTTCTATTCATCTTACATTCACATTAAAGTTCAATCATCCTCCACATAATGACTAATAATTTTGTGTTTATTCTCATACTTCTTATAAGTGAGAAATTCTTCAAAGTGAATGACAAGAGAATCTCTTCCCTTCAAAAAAAGTCATACGATAATTAAGTTTGTTATGGTATGATCAGACTTTTTGTACGTCAACATTTCTGTTCAATTTTCTAATTAGTATAAAATAGTGCATTACTACTACTACCACTACTGTCATGTGAGTTTTTATGTTTTATCTCTATAGCAGAAGCATTTTCATAATTTATAATATTATTCAGTCGTTTATACATTTCTCAAGATCCTAGCTACTGAATGGTTAAATGAGTAACCAGTAGGTAGACTAGTCAGTATAATTTATCCAATATTTCATTTCGCTTACTTAACTTTTCATACATAAGATATATTTTGTCGAACATTCTTTGTATAACTGTAAATCTGGGCTTTGTAGTAACAGTGTGTAGTTTGACGACAGTATATCTAAATAATATGCATCACAAATGCCATTTGGAACCTGATAAAAGTTGGGATAAGAAGGCGAGGTCACATTATCTCTAACTCGATGTAATATTTTATGACGCTAGTTCAGTCCCAATGATATTTTGAAATTGGTCTTATTTTCATTGTAACATTTAGTCAGAACAGTATTAGGGTTTATATTCCCCAGTGCAACATTCTTTCAGGTCAGTATATTCATTATCAGTTAAGTGCGAGTTTCATTCAATATGAATGGTGTGAACTTTCGTCCAATATGACAGTTATGCTCTTTGTACTATTCTATGTGAAATTCATATATCTATTACGGTAAACCTATCTTTTCACTTGTATGATGTCCATAAAGTGTGTGTGTGTAAAATCAGTGTATTTTGTTTAATGACAACGTGATTTTTGACTTGTTTATAGGTTATATTTTTGGAGATCAGGTAAATCTTCATTCCACTAGTCATTCATGTTCTGACTTTGCACCTTAGGAATTACAATGGTTTCCGTTTCCAAGTATGGGCAGAAAGACTGCGAACACAACACAGCCAACGCATAAATAACGGAGTCTGGAAACCATTCGTCATACGAACACATCTTGTTAGTAATCATTAATATGCACAAAACCTATGATTAGTCAACAGAACTCAATTGTTCAACAGTTTCACATACAAAATTTAGGAATAGACAAATCCCCCAGTTATTATCTTAATAATCCTAAAGATAAATATTTTTAATCAGTTTTTTCAGTGTCAAACATGATTCGTGTCTAGAGTAAATGGAAACAGGCCTCTGGACTTAGTATCCAAATAATGATTTTCATTACTTTCAAACTGCATTAGTTAGTTTGTCGATTACATAGATACTAGTCCTAACCAAGTAAATTGTTTTGATAAAGGATGTAATTTGTAAACAGGAATGTTCTAATATTTCAAACTTAATTACTTACACATTGGTTGTTCATTGACTTTTTGTCAATTTTATTATAATACAAACATAAAATTGTTAAAGTTTTAAAGCAAATTTTTGGTTCACACATACAACTATTTCATTCATTTAATCTCCTTAGTAAAATTGGACAAAACAAGAATATAAAAATTTATAGGATAAAAGAAAACGAATTCACTAGTATTTCGTAATTTATCTTCAGTTGTAAATAAATCAAGCTAAAAGGAAAATGAATTTAACTGTATTGAAGATGATATTCAATTCCACTGACAGTAGTAAAACAATGAGTCAAATCAATATAGAAAATAAAATCTTACAAATTGTTATTCAAAAAATTATACACAGAATAGTTTTATTTATGATGAGAAAGTAAATTATAAAAATGTGAAACATAGAAAAAGATGCAAGTTTGCATGTATGTAAGAGAAGTGAATGGTTAATGAACTAAATCCATAGAAGAATTGTTAAAAAGTTAAGGTGAATAAATTTCAACTAATTCAATTTAAGGTATTTAAAAGTATAAAAAAATCAATTTTATTAATTTAGATCAATACATGATTATCGAAGTAATGGGAGATTATTTAGCCTACTTATTTTACCAAGATAAGGTTAGAAGTATTTAGTTACTATGAATTCTTTTAATTATTATGAAAGATTGAGAGATATTTATCTGATAAGTTATATTAATATAGTGTCTAAAAATGCCATTTGTAGATCTTTTTTTCTAAACAAACAAAAATTTTCAGTGTTACTACCTTAATTTCATTAACATGTACACTGCATTAAGGGTAAACTTTGAAATATTTCCGACTAATATTTAATTTGTGACTATATACTATTGTACACTGGGATCAACCAAGCTGAAATGAAACCTTTATTTAGTAAACATACTGAAAATCCTAGATATTCGACAGTTATTAGTGGAATCCAGGAGGTGTATTCCGTCCTATTTGGAACTCATCACCTTCATCATGATGCTGATATCCACAGTTGGATTCGAACCCAATTCGTCAAATGCCTATCGTGTTATGCACTACGTTATTAAGTCGAGATAGCCACTAGCTTGTACAAACGGACATGTACTTTAATTCAGTTTGTAATGATTTGATGTTCTTGACTGAATTTTAATCAGTCAATAACAGGATCATTAAAGATTGTATTTGTTTTATATTTCATTATCTCACTGTACATGTTAAAATTTTCCCTAATTTCCATTTTTAATTCTGTTAAGTTCTTTGCTTTATATAGTATATGACAACTTAAATCTATAAGTGTTCGTCTCAGATAAAATTGCACCTCTGACTGACTATCGTAATGGATAGATTGAAACATACACCATAATTTAAGGAAGGCAGTGAAGTATTCTAACCTTAAGATTTTCCAGTCGTTTCTTATATATATAAATATATATATGGAATTTTCTAGTTGTTTAATACAGTATCTTGTAACTCTTAGAATTCTACAATTTATCATCACATTGTAAATAAACAATTATCTATCTTTATAACGATTTACAAAATTTAAATTTCTCTATCGATTCAATTCATTAATTTACTAGTTTCTTTGGGACTGAATGTTGTTTTTAACACATTTGAAGTATTGTCCGCTTGTATATATCCATATATCTATATCTATATATATATATATATATATATATATATATATATATATATATATATATATATATATATATATATGTTTTACATCTAAATAACAAATTCATTTTATTCCATAAATCTGTACGTTCTTGTTTTGTGCAAGTCTTTCAGATGTATATGTCATTGAAAATGATGTATAGATTTCAATGACTTAATAATATCATTCATTAAAACAAATCTATGAACTCATAGAATTTAAGCTTTAATCATTATTGTTCCATTTTGTACATGAAACATATCATTTACATAATGATACTATTCGATCAATATAAAATATAACATATAGACATTTCATGTTTGCATTTGGAAAGAAAAGAAAAAACAAATCATAATTTGTACAGTGATTTGTTTTTTCAATTCACTAAGTAGAAAATGTTTATGGAAACTTAATACACAGACATAAATCGATAAAGAAATTTCGTTGTATATTCATTTGTAAATAGGATTTTTAATAAATGCATAATGATGTAAAATTGATATTATAGATGGATTAATAATGTTTACTTTAATTACACATTTTGAGTCTCATTCTTTTGTGGATTTCTTCTCTTGCCAACCTACGCAACAATTAGATTTTTTTTTCGAAACAAAAGAATGAAATACAGAACTGATGATCTCGCGATTTTATTACTGATGGCATGTCATTTATATATAAATATTGTAAGCTGATATAAATATACATTTTACAATGTCAATATTTAGATCAATATTCTCACGCAGACATGTTTTGATAAATTACAGTTGAATCATTGCAAAGCACAACACATATTCGATGATATTGGAATTATATCAAATCACTTCTTTTAAACAAAACGACAACAGCAACCGATAAATTAGATAGACATACGTGTTTATAGACATATGTAAGGATGTAACTACATTACTTGGAAATAATTTCTAACATAAAATGTAAGGAACCTATTAGGATCTTATTACTGTTGTTGTTGTTGTTGTATCTTACGATATAAACTAACGAATAGAACATTTTTCTATACACAGTAACTTCACATCGTAGTTTTCTATAGAGTCAGCCAATTTAAATGAAATCTGACTTTTGAAGATGTTTAAAAAAAAATTACTACTTGCATATATTAAATCTTTCCAACTAAACCACCTCGTTTAGAGAATAATGATATATTATCAAAATCTGTCCATACCATTCTTTGACAGGTTCTTTGATTATATACAACAAGTGACACTACTCGACTGCCTAGACTGAAGTGAAACGATACTTCGATCTATGACCTGTTGGTTACAAACCATGTCAGCCATTAAGCCACTGTCCCACAGAACACAGTAAGACAGTTTTTTTCTTATAAATAAAATGAACGTAGTGGCAACAACTCTGAACTCTCAAAACATAACGAAGTTCCAACAATTACAACTGTTCAAGTTATTGTTAGTTTATTGTCATTATTGATGGAATAAAATAAAATTAAACAGGATAAATCTTCTGCAACTACCAACTTCATTTTCAAAAGATTGGTTTTTTTATAGTGGAAATCGCTTCACAACAATACTGGTTATTATAGATATAACTAGGTAATGTTGATTGCTAAATAAATTTTAAATATATACAATACAACTGTAATAATAAAATCAATTCGTGTATCATAAACAAATCCTAATTGTTAGCTTGAATATACGATTATAATCTGTTTGTGTGCTAGTCTATAAATAACAAGTCCCTGGAAATTCAGTAACCAAAAACCATTCACAATGTCTTCCTAAATCAAGAAATTTTAAACTTTATTTCAAAGCACTATTATGTAAATAAAAATGATTAACGATGAAAGCCCGGTGTGAGGGAGATTCCGTGGCAACGTTTATGAGAGAAGCTTTCACGAACAGCTTACTGAGATTTAATTCAATTTACTTATCACCATCAAATATAAATATTAACTGAGGTATTGAAATACTCTGACTACTTTTGTACACTTCCCAGATATTTAGTAGGAACGAGTCAGATAAGACCAAGTGGATAAATAATGTAAACTGACTATACAAAACAAGAAGTGCTGCTGTTATCCCAGAATCTTTATGTATGAATGAGCTCCAGAAACGGATATCGGAAGATGGCATCTGCTTTGTGATTGTGATGAATCGTAATTTAATAAAAATACAATGCATAGTTATTCAATTAAAATAAATTTACAATGGAAATAGTTGCAGAATGATATGTGCTGATCGAATCGACAATGTAAATTCTCGTATAGGATTATTTAAACCCCAGAATAACAGTATTACTAGTAGTAGTAGTAGTATGCATCAGAATCTGAAGTGGATGAACTAATAAACCATGTATCTACTGGTTGAAATGTTCAGTTCCAACCTGAACACTCTGTTTGAATCACTAAAACATTAAAAATCCGAAAAATAGTAGCTCTGACTTTTTGTACTAAAAGAAAGACTACCTTTGTCACATAGACACTCCAACTAACACACACTTATTAACAACTACGTTTAATGAACTTCCAGCGAATTTTAAAGCATTCAACAACAGATATGGAATCTTCGTAGTTTTTGAATATTAGTAAGGAATATATATGATACATGTTATGCTCAAGGAAAACAACAGATTATTGGACTTTCAAAATGCGCCTAAAAATATGCTGTTCATCACATATAATACAATAGCCTAATTGAAATTTCTTCAATGAAAAAACAGGTAACCCATATGCTTTACTAGAAGTCATATATTTAATAAAAATCTCATCGGTTTGTATGAAAGGCTCATTTTGCAATGTTCATTGATCTTCGCCAGTAATCAGTATCATATTACATTCAAGTAATATACTAATCTGTTAAATAGTAGTTAATTTCATTTCCTCGTCTCAGGTACTGATAGAATTCCCTCAGTCGTGTTTGTAATCTCACCATTAAGGTAAGCAACAAATTGAAGACTAGACTATAGATGAAGGGATCCGGTAGGATGTTCTGAAACTAACTTTTGCATCCACAAAGACTCGTCAGCAAAAGTATATCTCCATACTTTCTGGAACTAATGCTCTCACTCCATCAAGCAATCTAACATAAGCCACACACAGTCAAAAATTTAAGTATGAAGTAATTTTGGTATCGGATTAGATCTTCTCAAACTGGGACGACTGTGGTAATACACCTTCAATAATCTAACAAAATAAATTGCACGGTTTTTCGAAGGTACATAGTTGCGTGATGACATTGTGAACTTTAATCCATATGGTCCAATCAGCATTAACGACTAGACATGAAATTAGTTACTATCCAATGATTAAGTAGTCTAACTACTTTAAAATTACATGAAAATCGCAGTTTGGGTGGTTCATTGAAAATATCACTGATTTCGGAACTGAGTGATGCATATTCAAATGTCTAAAGGAAGATACATTTTATCAAACTGGCAAACATGTCTTGCTGATGACTCACCTCAAATGCGAAACCAAGATCTAAAGCTTCTTGTGAGTTATTTAGTAAATTTATGCAACCTTGTCTATAATTATTTAACATATATGATACTATATTGAACAAGAGATTAGAACTGCGTTATTAATAGAGTATTCATAAATTTCAAGGTGAGTGATATTTTAAACAATACTGAAAATAGTAGCATGAAAAAAAGTCTGCAAATAATACATGCAAGTCAATAGTCCAATTAACAAACACAAAGCAGATGAGGTGGAAACAAACTAGTGGTAATAGAATCTTACGATTATACAAAGAAAATTAGGAAGGCTAGAAACATGGTAGAATATACGAATGTATATGTTGCTTCTGAATGCAGAATTGGTGAAATGCTAAAACTACTTATGTTTGTAAGTTTTTCATTCAGAAACTCTACGTTATATTTAAAGATTTGAATTGCTCATTGATACATATTCTTTTTTCGGTAGTCCAACACAATAATCCTCAGAAGTGTGCTTTAAAAAATGAGACTGTTTGGCTAAAATAACCAGCTTTGTTTGGGAGATCAAGCTAAAAGACAAGCACTGAGGTAGCCTAGAGCAACCGTTTGCTGTAAACATATTCATGGGCCAAACGTTGATTGAGAAAACAATCCAAAACCAAACAAAATAGAAAACATTTTCCGCAGATCACAAGCTAACGTACTTTTACTTTATTCCTTCGTAAAAATATACAAATATCAATATATAGTTAGAAAATCCACCTGGAAAAGCCCAAGGTGCCTAGATCATTTTTATTTCATCGACAACATGGAAGAATTATCGGCAATGGTGAAAAATTTATATTACTTAATAAAATGTTATCAGCTAAGGCTCGTACTAACTACAATTTCTATCTAATATAAACTGGCTGTGATTCGTATTGGCTAACAATCTTTTACATCTAACACATTAATTTTGTTGTACACACTTGTAATGTAATTTAAAACACTTAATTTTAAGATACATTTGGTAGTACCCCAATCGATTTCAGTAATTAAGATGACATCGTGTATTCCGCCGTAAAATATTTATCTAATATTCTTCTAAAACTAATGACATGTTTTAAAAGCACACATACACAAACAATCAATAGATTTGTATTTCTCAAATATATAATGGAAAGACTTGCAGTAGTATCATTAGACTGTTATATACTCAACCCAAGCAAAACCTGTTATTCGATCAGAGACCGACATATTCTACTTATACAAATAAATACATGGAGGATGCCCTTATCATCCGCGACGTAAACATACCCTACATGGTAAATAAGAACTTTCGTCTAAATTTGAACGAATAGTTTCACAATATTTGGGCGCCGAGTTAATTTGAGACATTAAAAAGAAGAATATATTTGTAAAATCTCAGCGAATGAATTTTAAGTAAATCCAACGTTTCGCCTGGCAATCTGGTCCAAGCTTTTTTAAGGAAAATATAATCAAACAACAAAATTATCGAATATAAATAGGTACATGGTTCTTCGGTTTACTGTATACTGAATAAGTCATCCAATCAACGTGAAGGATTTTTTATAAATAGGTATTTGTATTAATGTGTAAGAGACCTGTTTATATGAAAAATAATAAAGGTCAAACAAATGAAAGTTCATTTGAAAATAATCAAGGGGAGAGAAAGAATAAGAAATTGTCATGTTATCCTAGGTCACACCCTACATGGATTCAATAATTCCCACAAGGTAATTACTTTCACACTCGGATGGGAAGGGGATTTAGTATTTTATCTTCTTCATATTTCAGTAAAGCAATTTCTGGACGGCTCACAATGGGATTCAGTATGTCTAAAACCAACATATAACGAACAAAGTCGGTTTCCTTTGAATCAGAAGAGAGGGTTAATTCAATCTCTATACCCGACTACCAGAAGAAACTGTACCAAGAAATCTATCGATAAAAAACTGCATATCATCCAGTGGATACCCAATGAGAATAACTTCTTTCATGTTCATTCAAAGAAAAATAATACCCAAACAACAAACGGAAATAACATCTAAAATACTCGGAATACTTTGTTTATGAACGTTGAATCCAAAGCCCATATAGCGGAGGAAATTTTAGTGTCGATTAACAAGATCGCTAAGAAAAGCTTCTTAGTCACTTATATTTCGGCTTGTTTTTGCCAGTGAACGAATAATTTAAGAATACGTTAAGGATAAATTCCATCTTTGACTCAATTAGATTAATAATCAGTTTACTTGTTCTTCTGGACCAGATTATATTGCACAAAGCATACTGTCTCCAAGTGAATTTCACAAGTATTACTCAGCATCGTTATTTAAAGGTGAATATAAAACGATTAACAGTTTTATTTGCTAATAATTAGTCAACCCCGGTCACATAATCCCTCCAGAATTAGCTTTCCAAATCATCGATCGGTTTGGGTAAACTGACTGAAAACGTACAGTTCAGAGATCTGTGCACAGCCAGAGAGTTGACAGTTCATCGTTAAAAAGCTTATCTATGAGTTCAGCAACGATATATTCAAGCTACCATCATATTTCGATCTTGAGAACTAAAATTAATAATAATACATCCCTCCCCATTTTACATGTTGTACTTTATTTATCCATGTTTTCTTCTTCTTCTTCTTCTTCTTCTTCTTCTTCTTCTTCTTATTATTATTATTATTATTATTATTATTATTGTTATTATTATTATTAGCTATGAGTAGGATCGTATAGCTTTGGTAGATAAAATCATCGAAATGAAACTAGTTTCTTTCTCAATAATCTTATTATCACGTACAGACAACATTAAAAGGTGAATATTGTTGTAAACGTTGTAAGAAATCAAAAATGAGTTGTATTGGTATTTCAACACTAATTGTGAACGAATAAACACAAGAAAAACACGAGTTGAAGTAGTGTATAGAAAATATATTGTGATTACCAAGCAAGAAACAGCGTGATAGAATTAGGATGGGTATAATTAGAAAAGGATTTTAGTTAAACTGAACTGTTTCTGAAATGGAATTAGTTTGCCGTTACCCAGTTTGACGCAAATAGAATTTGAATGGAACTGATCAGAACAAGAGAAGTGTTCAGAAATTGTGTCACAAACGAATATACTTAACAAAATTGATACAATAAGATCGTCATACAAGCATGCAAGCAACAATATAAGCAAAAAAGATGTTTTTCAGTCACGTGACAGTTTGATCTTATAAGCAGTCCACCTGGATACAAATGTGTATAATCCTTTGATGGAGCATTATGACAAGCATCCTTCACAAATTAAAAACAATTCAGTGGCTAAATCATTCAGATTCTTGTCAGCTGACGCGCACAGCTTTCATGTTAAAAATTTGATTAACAACCATTTTGGAAGCATTTTCTTCATACAAGCTAGTTCAATGACTACAATAAGACGTATCCATCTGTTCGGAAATTCAGTATGAGACAAATCTATACCACAATAGCACACAAAAAGAACTAAAGTAATAACATTTTATCTTGCGAAATAAATTTTCTGTAGATTGAAGGTGATTCCATATCAATATTCCTAGAACACGATAGTAAGCGAACCACCAGTCTTATTAATATTATTCAGATTATTTCTGGACAAGCGTGTACTTCCAAAAGGATTCAGCGTGTTTTGTAGCAAATGAAATGACAGGAGACATGTGATCTGGAAAGCTGAACAATATGAGGATTGGTAGGAAACTCGGATTTTCCATCCACGCAGAAACCAACTACAGTGAATCATCACCTAACTCTTAAACGTTAGAAAATCATTTATCCAAATCGGTAATATAAGTACATTTCTTTTATTATAAACCTTACTATTTTAACTGCCATTTAAGTTACTAGTTCCCGGGCGACCTGTTTCCTAAATAAATGCGTGGAAACCTATTTCAAAATATTTATTCGTGATTGGTAAATAAATGAGTAAATGACCTAATGGAAGAATTAAATATCCATAAAGATAATTCAAGCCAATGAGTTTTTGGTCTTGAACACCGTTAAACACTGTGTAACAATATAATAGTCTATATAGTAGACCTGGAAATTTTCCCAGCAATGTGATTTTTCAGTGTTAACCCTTAGAAAACGTTTTTAAGTGCTTTTTGGTATCTTTGCGACGTTTTAGATGCATATGGATTTTTTACTGCCTTTCTGCATAAAATTACAACTTCAAACATACGGGAAACAAACAGATCTGAGTCATTGCTTAACACTGATCACTTGTGGAACGTTTTGTGGTGCTGATAAGATAGCCAGGAAGAACTTATAATCCATTGGTTGAATAGTAAATGACTTACCATTTGCTGATCCTATATATGCCGTTAATTACAAACCGATGTAGCAATAAAAAACCTAGGTTACACAAACTTTGATATGAACTAGAAAACTTCACACAAACCCTAATTATCTTTCTTAAAAGAATACTTTATTGACGTTATCATCTGGTGACAAGGTATGGGATAGGGAATGAAGAAATTTGAATGCTCTTCTAATGACACAATAGATGACATACGTGAGGACACTGAAAAACAGGTTTTTCAAGCATATATCTGTGAATACTTTTGTGTAGTTATTGAAGTAAAAAGTTCATGTCTCTGCATCAGACATATAAGGATATATCATTTAATAGACTGATTTAATATTGTAATTCGTTTCACTGAGCAAACTTGTGCTTGCTGTGCACTTTGTGTCAATGCACTTCTGCTATCGCAATTAAATGGTCAAACTCTCTGAATTTACGTGATTTAGTGGAGTCCCGTTAAAATACATCGGACCGTGTCTAAGAGAACGCGTGAAAGTGTGGCGAAATCTAGAGTTAAAAGTACGAATTATAACTTACTTACTTACTTACTTACTACTTACAACTGTATTCGTGTTAAAGTGTAACACGCAGATATAAAATAATATGGAGTGTTAAACATCGATGATAGAAAGAATTGGAATAACAACGATTATCAGTATATATATACATTTGAAGACAGATATAAATAACAGAGCTACAAGGTGGTAATTAACTAGAACTCAAAACTCATAAGATGGATTACATTACTTACTAACTTATGCCTGTTACTCCCAATGGAGCATAGCCCGTCGACCAGCATTCTCCAAACCACTCTGTCCTCCGCCTTCTTTTCTAGTTCCATCCAATTCTTGTTCATTTTTCTCATGTCTATTTCCGTTTCCCGGCGTAATGTGTTCTTTGGTATTCCTCTTCTCCTTTGGCCTTGAGGATTCTATGTGAGGACTTGCCTTGTGACGCAGTTCGGTGCTTTCTTCAATGTGTGTCCTATCCACTTCCAGCTCTTCTTCCAGATTTCTTCCCCCGCTGGAATCTGGTTTGTTCTCTCCCACAGTAGGTTGTTGCTGATAGTGTCTGGCCAACGGATCCGAAGTATTTTGCGTAGACAACTGTTAATAAACACTTGTATCTTCTGGATGATGGCTTTTGTAGTTCTCCAGGTTTCCGTCCCATAAAGTAGAACTGTCTTGATATTTGTATTGAAAATCCTGACCTTGGTGTTGGTTGGGAGTTGCTTTGAGTTCCAGATGTTCTTCAGTTGTAAATATACTGCTCTTGCTTTGCCGATCCGCGCCTTCACATCTGCATCAGATCCACCTTGTTCATCAATGATGCTGCCCAGATATGTAAAGGTTTTTACATCTTCCAAATCTTCTCCGTCAATTTTGATTGGATTAGTGCATGCTGTGTTGTATCGGAGAATCTTGCTTTCCCCTTTGTGTATATTGAGATCTACTGCTGCTGAGGCTGCTGCTACACTGTTCGTCTTCTCCTGCATTTGTTGTTGCATTTGGGATAGAAGGGCCAGATCATCTGTGAAGTCTAGACCGTCCAACTGCATCCTAGATGTCCATTGTATCCCGTGTTTCCCTTCAGATTTTGAAGTCTTCATGATCCAGTCGATCACCAGGAGAAAGAGAAAGGGTGAGAGTAAGCAACCTTGCCTGATACCGGTCTTTATTTCGAACAACTTTGTCAACTGTCCTCCATGCACGATTTTGCAGCCTTTTCCGCCGTCGTTGCTAAATCTTCCGCATATTTACGTTTGTCAGTTCTGATGCTCCTCTTCACTTGTTTGTTTACTTCTGTGTATCCAGCTTGTGCCTTGACTTTTTCTGCTCTTGTTCGGCTGGTATTGATTGCTGCCTTCTTGTTCCTCCTTTCTTGAATCTTATCCAGTGTATCAACAGTGATCCATTCCTTGTGATGGTGCTTCTTGTGACCCAGGACCTCATGACATGTTGAAATGATTGCCTCTTTGATCCCCTTCCAGTTGCTCTCCACAGTAGTTCCTTCTCCATTGAGTAGATCATGAAAGGCCTGGAACTTATTGCTTTCATCATGAGGCGTCATAGTTCTTCTAAATGAAGACCTTCTGACTCCCAGGGCAGAGTTTAAAAGGTTTGAATAATTTTTTCTGGTTAGAGTTTTTTAGCGAATTAGTATTCTACGGAATGGGGACATTAACCCCATGCCCAACCCTTCTCCTTAATCCGGGCTTGGGACCGGCAGTAGCCCCCGGAGGGACTCCAGGCGGAGTTAGATGGATTACATACTAGTTATAAATTTGAAGAGTGTACATAGGTTTTGAAAATTAGGTGAAAAACACAAATGAATGGAAAGATAATCTTTGAGAAAGTGAGATGAAAATTAGTTTAGAGTTGACTGCATAACAAAATAGACACAATAATAATAATAATAATAATTCCAGGCGATTTTAATCAAAAACGTAACTTTTTCACGGCAATGATAAATTGACAACTGTCTCTTCCGGGACACATAAATAAAACTTGCTACTGCTTCAAAGAAATGTAAAAAAGCCGATTTATTTTTCATGTTGAAGTATTAATAAACGCCAAGAACTTCCCGACTATCAATTGGATATCAAGCTATTGCACTGGTTAAAGCTGTTGCATCATTAGTCCTTTCGAGACTGTTTGAAAATGCGAATATGTACTTTTATCCCTGTTCTTTCAATGTACAAGACAGAAGCCATATTGACTAAACTGGTTATTATTGATGCATAGATCTGGTTGTTGTTTTGTAGTCTAGTGTTCAGATAAAAAAGTTTCCGATACTCTTCAGATATAAGTTTCATAGCCTACTCATTACAGTCGATATAACTGGAGGAGTATACTCAAAGTATAATAAAATAAATTCATGATCGAAATATTAAACAAAATCTTTCGTGTCACAACACTTTCCCTAATAAATTATTTGGTTTGAAAAAAATTCAAATAAGGTAATAACACAACCCCCCTAAGATAACTCATGCTAACATGAAGATCATTGGCCTGATCATTGAAAGATGTAGAGACCAATAATAAACAAAATATGATAACGATACATAATTGGATAAAGGTTTGAAATTTCTCTATGATTTCGTTATCAGTTTCATATTGCAAGCTTTCCCAATATTCTTTCTAACTGGATTACTTGTAATTCCTTATATTAATTAAAGTACATGGATTCTCGGTGATTTTTTCCGATAGTATATATACTCGAAAAATCAATATTTTGTTCCATAATAATTTCTAAGAAATAGCTAGATACTTATGACGATTTCGTCTGGTCAAATCAACAAAAAAATAGTACAGTGAATGGATTCCATTCAAATAAGTTCATTTCCAATTCATATAGCTGTACGGGATTTTAAATGTTATTATCCTCATCAGAAAACCAACTATAACATTCTAGCACTAAAGAACGTAATTAGGGGAAGTCATTTATCAAATGAAAGGTTCATGCTCATGTATGTCAATGATATAACGTAAAATAATCTCAAAAAGGGAAAACATAGGTTACTTAAGGTGAATATGAAATAAGAATTTGTAAGTAAAAAAACTAATAAATAGTGATTTTTGTGTACGCATTACTAATATCATTGTATAGATAGCTTTGGTGGGTAAATAATGTCAAGATATATATCCTAACCAGAATTCGTTTAGCTGTCCTATGGTTATTTCATGAGAAATGAGCACTTTTTGCAGTAATTTGGCAAAGAAAGGTATATCAATCACATCCTTTCTTTTGTAATGTGTACTATACTCAACCTTAAATGCAGTAGTTGAAATCGATGGAACTTTGCTAAATATTTTTAATATCTTCACCTACACATGTATAAAATTGCTGAAACCTTAGAAATTTACATATTCAGATTACTTTAAGCCATATTTATAAAAAACAACCACTATTTTCTTTTAAACAAATAAGAGCTTCCATCCTCTACACTGGTATCGCTTAAGGCCAATCAAGACCACTGAACAAATTCTTCAGATCAACAAATAACTCTTAAATGAATTGCTTGCTTAACTAGATAAATTTTACAACTAATGTTCTGATCGTCACTTAGTGTGACGACATTTACAGATAAACAAGTCTTCATAATAATATACTTGAGAATATAAACAATGGCGAGTGTTGTTGACCGATCTACTGCGTAAACCTTTAAATTAAATAAAATTATAGTATTAAAATGTTAATTTTAAACTTTAGATGTATTTGAGTAATTTCTTGAACCATAAGAATACCATATATTAAATAATATACGGTTATTGAAATTTATGAAAACATTAAAAAATAAAAAAATAAAATATACTCATAAGTGGAAAAATTTATAGACTATCATTATTATCACAGATAAAATATTACATTGATTTTGAAAACAAAATGGTTGGGTCATAAAAAAACTACATAGAATATGACAACGGATCAAAGAGCGAAACTGATTAGATAAAGATATCTTTCAAGGCGATTCATCGATTAAAGTTATCAATCATAAAACGATACTAATACAGATTATTTATTTAATCGCAATATGTAAAAGATAAATTACAGACGCTAGTAAACATAACAACTAAAACAACTAGGGATTTCAACCAACCGTGTAAAGAACAGCTATTTACTTAATATTTCTTGCAAATACTAACTTTAAGCATAAGCAAAAACATCTTTTAACATGGCGACCCCCTAATTCGTCCCAACGTTGGACCCAAATAGATCACATCGCTAACAGCCACCAATGGAGGGGCTCGATAGAAGACTGTCGCTCATTCTGGAGCACATGCTTAGATTCAGATCATGCTCTAGTGAGAGCGTGTATTTGCCTACGTCTTACTGGATGTAGGAAAGACGCTGAAAAGGAAACCTCTTAGGGTCCTACCCTGAATGACATGGCTCAAAATCGTTTGCAATGGCACAAGTGCAGCTACTCTTTGTGTTCTCCCAAATTATAATCTTCTGAATTATTCATGTCCCTTGTTTCCTCTTTCCAAGTTTATTTCACTGTATTATACTCCTTGAATAACATTTTCAAGCCCTCATGTTTCCGATTACTGTTTATACTCTTACCACCTCTACCACTACGGAATTTGAATCGACAACTGCATCTCTGTGCTAATGTGGTATGGTATGGCAACTCGAACTGACGTACGTACGTACGAAGTTCTACGTTGTTACTGACTGACTGACTGAATATTTTCATATCAATAGTCAAAAAAAATTGTTGTAGACTTACTCCAAAGAATAATAAAAAGACAGGTTAGAAACTGGAAATCTGAAACATGCTTAACATAGCCATAGTATGGGAGACTTTATTGGTCAAGAATTACAACAAAAGCCACAATGTGGAGGTCTGACAATTAAACACTGAGTCCCTTCTTGAAGCCGTAAGGATTCATTGAATAAGGGTCAAATTCTAAGTGCTAAATGATATGATTTTCACAGTGGGACATTTCCATAATTTTTGTTAATGGAGTAATTAAGGATGTTATGTTACGTAATAGGTCGATATGTAACCAATGTAAGAACAATTATATATCTATAAGTCTAAGTTAACTCGTAAGAGATCCGAGAATGTACTTTAAACTTCATTTACATATTATGATATATTACCCCAATATTAGAGAAAGTAATACATGAGTTATCTGTAATCCAATAAAAAAGGACTTGGTTAAGTTTTCATAAAAGCAATGGAACCGCATAAAATTTCTAACCAAACAAGTAATTGGTCATAAATTTAGTTGGTGATTGGCTAGAAATGTTATAAGAATAACACTTTCTGAGGAGTTTACGTAAGGGCTCATATGAAATGGAAATTCTATTTCTAAAGGTGATATGGAATGAATGGTGAATCTTAGTTCTGAATATTGATTTTGATAATTGCAAGCGTTTCTACTTTATTATTGCATCAAACCTAGAGGAATTAAGTCAAATAAAGTTGCCGACAGTATAGAAATACTAGAAATTGGTCTAAGACAGTATCATTCAAGAAAGAGATTAATTATAAGTGGCATAAGCATTCTGAACAAAATTCGCCCATGTTGTGGAGTAGGAATCAGTTAATTCAAGGCAAGCAGACTATACTAGAACAAACAAATAGACTGGATAAAAATTGGTTGGCTAGAAAAACCTCGGGGCAGAAACTGATTTGTAAACCCAGAATGCGCAATACCACAAATATATTTTGGGAATAGTCATAATTGAATAGTTTGTTGGTGTAAAGTTATATTCATAAGTAGTGCAAACGATAGTGATTCGGTGTTCTATAAAACACCAACCAAAATTACTAGAAAACCACTCAATAATAATAAACATTGCATTGAAAAGTATGCTGCTTTATTCTTATAAGTGTAGTGAAAAAAATTTAAATGGACAACTTCAGACACTATGTAACAAGATTACTAAAATAATGAACCAGGATGTTATCAAAATGAAAAACAATAATAGAAAGAGCAAGAACAAACATTCTAGCAGAATAGCATGAATTCATTTTTATTTCGTTGGTTCTCGTCAGCTGCTTACAACCTGTGATATTTAAAATCATAATTAATGGATTTAAATTACTTACATAAAAGAGTTTGATTGGAAGTTATATTAAAGACATATTCATATAGTATAGCAAGGGTGTAAATAAATTTAATAGACTGAATATTGTAAATATATACCTTATGTGATGAAAGAACATTGTGACAACAGTTCAAAGGGTTAGAAACAAATAAACCTTGATAGGAATAAAATGAGTAGAGTTCAGTTGATAAAATAAAATAAGATAGTTGGAATAAAACTCAATGGTGTAATAAATGCAAGAAAGAGTTTAAGGAAAAAGAAAAAAAATTAATAAGATATAACGAAGGAATATTAATCACCAAGGCAAGGAAAGATTAATAACCATCTCCTTTTGAACACATAAATCAGGCTTTTGGCGCCTGATAGCAACTGCTTCAGCAAACTTCAGAAGACTGGAGTTTGGCTGCTTACTAATCACCTTGAATGATTGTAGGGTATCGACCTGATGTCTTGTATCAAGAAGATGTTTGGTGACTGCACTATTTAGAGTCTTTCTTTCTCTTGTTCTGAGGCTTTTTGGGACATGTTCAAAAAATCTGAGATATGCCCTCCTTTCTGTTCGGCCAATGTAGCTGCTTTGGGAGGTACACGTAAATTTATAAATACAATTGGCGGCAACATGAAAAGGATGCTTATCAACTTTTGATTGAATTATTGAGCATGTTGTTTTATACAGAATTTGAAGTTTGGCCGCCGGATAAGTTCTGGCTAGCGCAGTATTCAGTCTCCTGTTGATTGTGTTTGCAGCCTCGTCACCTTTGAAGTTAAGACTTATAGTTATTGGTTTTTTATTGACAGTAATTACTTCAGTATTGTTTTCTTTACGCTTCTTATACTTGTCAATAAACTTTTGTGGGTAAAAGTTGTCTCGCAGGCATTTTTCCACTTTCATCAATTCTTCTTCGAGTTTGTCAGTGGTACATATCTTTTCTGCCCTATAAAATAGTGTTTTAACTAATGCCTTCTTGTAACTGAGTGGACAAAAGCTATTGAAATTCAGGTAAATGCCATTCCAAGTACTTTTTCGATAAATCGAACGTTGGACTGTCCCGTCTCTCCTACGTTTTATAGCAACATCAAGAAAGTGGAACATGTCATTCTGTTCGTGTTCCATAGTAAATTGTATGTTAGGATGAGCGTTATTGAAGTGTTTTAGCATGTGGATTGCATGCTGTTTATTGTTACAGACAATAAACGTGTCATCAACATATCTGGAATATTCCGTCGTTTCGCTAACCGTCTGTTTAAGCACCATTTTTTCAAGATACCCCATAAAAATATCTGCCAGAATTGGACCTAATGGGCTTCCCATTGCTACGCTTCTTGCATTTATTACACCATTGAGTTTTATTCCAACTATCTTATTTTATTTTATCAACTGAACTCTACTCATTTTATTCCTATCAAGGTTTATTTGTTTCTAACCCTTTGAACTGTTGTCACAATGTTCTTTCATCACATAAGGTATATATTTACAATATTTAGTCTATTAAATTTATTTACACCCTTGCTATACTATATGAATATGTCTTTAATATAACTTCCAATCAAACTCTTTTATGTAAGTAATTTAAATCCATTAATTATGATTTTAAATATCACAGGTTGTAAGCAGCTGACGAGAACCAACGAAATAAAAATGAATTCATGCTATTCTGCTAGAATGTTTGTTCTTGCTCTTTTCAAAATGATAAAGGGAACTATGTGTATGAAATAATAGAAAGATTGAAGCTCTATGAGGTAAACGTAATTTAAATTTCTGTGGCAAATATTAATATTCAAACTACGTGGGTATTTTTTTACCCAATTATCACTGACACTTCATTTACTTTGCGAGTAATAAATTAGGTAAACAATAGTATGAGTACATTGTGCAATTTTCACTTGAGAAACAACTTCGGTAGACTAGATGATTATTATACTTAAATGCGACTACTGGGTGAAGATCACAGGAAACAGTAGATATTGCTTTATATGCTAAATTAGAGAAGTGTCGAGTTTTTTATAGTCTACCAATCCTAAGATGAATGGGAAAGATATCTATACTATGACAACCGATTTTCTGAACCTTGTTACTTAGTCTCTAATCATAGACTCCAAATCATTATAAATTTTAGACATTTTCTCGTTAATATACGCCTAGTCTTGTATTTTCTCTAATCGCGCCTTGAAATTAGAAAAAAACAATTATTTTTATACATACTCTGGATGATTAAGTCAGGTTTATGACACGAAAGTTCAAGTTGATGTAAGAAAATTTACCACTTAACATTTCAAAATAGATAACTCATAGCGAAACTGGATCATTAACTCAGTGTGTTTGAATTCATAGAATTATTAAAATATTTCATATGTTCAATTTCTTTTTCGGATATGTTGTAAATTGACAAAACACTAATATGGTTATTTTTCGTAACTCCAGAAAGAATGAGACTTTCTACTTGTCATAGTTGAACAAATACGAACATGGCCCAATGCAAGGGAAAAAATAAAGACCAAAGATAAAAACTTTATTATCCATCAAAAATAAATGCAAAACTATATATACACCAAATGATATCTGATTTACCTATCTAATCACTAGTCGTGTGTGAATACAATGAACTGAATAATACTTAACGTTACATAATTAACAACTTAATGTACATATACAATTTATAATATCAACTAAATAAACTACTTTGATGAGCAAATATAACTAAATTGGTGGTTTATTATTCGCTTCTTACTAACAGCATATGTTAAAGATGAATATATGAATGGCTTCTATTGCTTAAGTTAGGAAATATAGTAATGTAATCATACAGTGAATCAACGCTTAATCGTTACTTGCAAAATGTAATAAAAGATTTAGGGAGATGAACTCAAAAGTTACTCTTTATTACATGAGAATTATGGAAAAGTATTAATGATAGATGGATATTTTACGCCTTATTTATACGGACATTTTTCACCATAATCGAATTCCTGACATGGAAGCTTTTTATGTACCTTAAGATCTCGATCGAATAGAACAATAAACAGAAATGTCAATGCTTAAAAACTAGTTGAATTTGTGTACAAAATGCCAAAAATCAGGAAATTTTTAAAATTTGAGTTTCGACAGTTCCTTTTCCAATGCTTCTTTTTCAAGTTGTGGAACGAAACGATTTTCATCTAAGGAAGTATCCGTCTGTAATAAATTATAACTTATTAGCTTTAATAATCAAACGATACCTTTCCGATATGAATGTTAATCCCTGAAGATAAATTCTGGTAGATCAGATCTAATAATATTGGTAACTGAACAGCTCTCACACCCGATATCTGAAGAAACCACAAGAAAATTAAGCAGAAATAAGTAGTGATACTCTATATATTCTTCGAAATTCAGATATTTCGAAATCTGACCGGATATTTGTCGAATTAGTATGATACAGTCGATAGAGCTTCTTGCTGGGAGGCAGTGGAAAACTAATTTAAAATTAAGTGATTGAAAAGTAGTACAAACTTTTCAACTTCATAACCACAATTGATGAAAAACTTGTGAATGTATGAAGTGAACTTCTCTAGCTGCACGTAGTTATGTCCTCTTACATCAAACTGCACACTTTGATAAATATGAATAGGTGGTTTGACAGACTAATTCACCTAAATACATACTTCATCAGGAACTGTACTTACCAAATAAGGTGGATCAAAACTTTTTAATCTGATACCATAACTTCGATATCTATATGTGTGGAAGCTAAGTGATAATCAAGTCTTACCGATAGGCAATTTGCAATGGAATCCCTTTCGTGAGTATACACCTAAATGACTGCATGACTTTACTGTCCAATCTAGAGGGAAAGGAATAGTATGTACAAAACAGAAAAAAACCCGTAGTATACTCTACAAATATACATAAAGAAACTTTGGTGTGACAAAAACAGGAAACCATACCTGAAGTAATTAAGTAAACACGTAAGCCGCTACGATGTTCAACATCACGGGGAGTAAAAATGGAGTATGGAAATGAAAAAAAGATGGTGATGCATTTTTTTTTCGTAGAATTGAACAAGCTGCAGTGTATTATACTCTGTCTTTGGTTGGCGAACAAATCTCGCTTATGCTAAAAGTGACTTAAGCCAGTAAAGACCGATAAAAACCTTTGGATCCGTGCTAGGATTTTACCACACACTAATACAAAACAGTTTATGAGGCTACCAAGATAAGTGAATTGGTTGATTCGCTCAACTACTTTACTCCCTATCATTCGATGTTGACGTAGACCAGTTTTGAAACAAAATTATACATCCAGAGGGATGTATTTCATATATACTGAATTGATGGTCAAGGCGATCAAAAGACTACATTCTATCAGCATTTCCACTAAACGGAACTGTCACCTGCCCAATATAAGTCAGTAAGTTAATCAACTGACAAACGATCTATCCCTTAAAAGTGATTATCAAAGAGAAATTCATATTTCTAAATGCATCACGACGTTTGAGTAAATTATGTGTAACCATCCACTTACGAGTTTCTGTACGCATGTTAAAAACATGGAAGAAACAGTACAGCATTCTAATACTCTCAGTTGCTTCTAACGCTGATGGACTAGCCGGAGACGAGAGTAAGTTAAGAATTTAGTATACATTTACTAACGAACGGATTTATCAGCACCAAAAATATATCCACTTGTCGTTTATGAACCAATGATCTGAAGATATGGGTAAATAAAATCCAATTAGTCTATGCTAAGTGGTGTGATGAAATAACTTTTCACTGCAGTTAAGACAAAACAAGATGATACCGTTTAAAAATAATAAATAAGTTAAAACAGCA
This sequence comes from Schistosoma haematobium, assembly GCF_000699445.3. Classification (NCBI taxonomy): domain Eukaryota; kingdom Metazoa; phylum Platyhelminthes; class Trematoda; order Strigeidida; family Schistosomatidae; genus Schistosoma; species Schistosoma haematobium. The sequence continues at coordinate 45,216,839 of NC_067196.1, read as the reverse complement.
TCTGATAAATATTGTTGGGACATGCATCAAATTGTAAGAATACAATAACGTACGCTGTTCTTTGAAAATAGTTGAAATATGACATATTTATAGTAAGCTACGGCAATAACTTGAAAATTACTAACAGAAAGAATGGGTCGCATGAGTATTATTAGCTGTGATATATTAACCTTCAGATGATATGAGTTGAAAACCGACCCTTTAGTGAGAAACACAAATGTCTTAAACTTAAACAAAAGCCTAGTAGCAGCCGTACACGAACAGATTGGGAGAAATTGATGACATCAATTTCATTTAACAATAGCGACGATACAAACATTTCCTGTTTGTAATTATACCATCAGATCTTTTGGCGTTGCAAAGACATAGCATAAATGGACCGACACAGGACTACTTTGTAAGAAAAACTAACGACGTGAGGATTTCGTTGTTCAGAAAACCAACATGAGATAAAGGCACTACTAGACTCAAATGATAAGCAAAGATTTAAACCAGTGTGAATAATTGTCAGCCGTCGACAAGAACCATATTCGTTAGGCATAAGCACAAAATTCATGATCTCAGTAGTTTGATTTATTTACACTCCTAGAAAATAAGCACAATAAAGTCTAGATAGCAAGCTTCATAAAAGACACCCCACATACATAGTCATTAAACTTAACACAATACAAATATATTGTAGTCCTATGTCAGCGTCGAACTAACTCCGCTCGCAACTTCAATCGCGATAACAAAGCAGAAACGTTCTATGGACAGAGAAACATAGAGTAAGTTTGGAGATGAGCTAATATTGAAGTAAAATCTTCACAAAAAAATGAAATCCTTCTCTAGAGAGTAGCATTAGAAAGACACTTAAGTTGACCGCTGATGGTTTATGGATTTGTGACTCATAAATTATATATATTTGGAAATGACAATAAATTTCTAGATTACAAAAACATTTAGTCCACTAATGACAAAATGTTCAACATAACATGAACAACCAATGATGATTCGTAACACTACCTACAAACTCTGCGCAATATAGTTCAATCCCCATTTAAATCTTTTAAAATATCTATGAATATCTTGTCAAATATAATTATGAAAATATTATATCTCAAGTAGTTTTTGATGTCTTGAATATCTTTAAAATACATGATTTTATAGGTATTCAACACTAAATGGCTCAAATTGTTCATACGGTCCTGGGTGGAACAGAAGCTTTCGCTTAACGGGCTTTCGTATCTAGCAACAGTGGATCAGAGATACCTTCAGGCAGGAATGTGATTTTTTTACCAACAAGAGAGGAAAAATTAAAAAAAAGGTGGCAAACCATAGTAAGATACTGTCCATAGTCCTTGGGAATATGTTAAATATTCTCTTAAATATCTCCTAAGTAGTTATATGGACTAGCTCAGCCGGCTGCGAATTCCAACATTTGACAACTCTTAAAGGGTAGAGGGTCCGTTTTGCTGAATTGTGCCTCCAGTTTCTTGTTGTTATCCCTAATTTTTATGTTGGGACTAAGCTTAAGTAAGTGTTTGACGGGATGACCAGAAGTATTTAGTGTAGGGCAACTGGAATGTCACTGAGCCCTAGTCAAATCATTCGAGAGTTTGTGTCACTAAATATCGAACAAGTCATCGATCCCTATCAAGGTCAAGGATAACCAACGCGCATCAGTTAATCGTGTGCCGTGGACTGGCCCATGCGGCGGTGGTCTTACTTTCGCTTGTATCTACCTTAACCAAAATATTTTTGTAACCACGTCCTCTGTGTTATACGGTCTTCGAAGCAGCCATAGCACTTCGATATGTCGAGGGATTAACCCACACTAGATGCTGACCGCGGGGTGTGACTTCTGAGTTAGCTTTTTTGTCACACCAATCGCGTCCAACTCGAGTAGACCTCCAATCATCCGATAAAGATCATCTGCATTGGTGGACTATATTAGGATACTGTAAGTCATTAAAAGGCCACCTCTAAGACGCCTTTACTCCAATGGGTAAAGGTCTAGTGATTGGAGGTGCTCTTTATAAGGCTTGAATTTTAGTCCTCGAGCTGATTTCACGGCTCGCCGTTAGTATGTTCCACAGTGTCCTTATCTCTTGGAGTGGGGGAGTAAATGCTGGTTCCGTACTCTAAATGGGACTAATAAAACTGTTGAAGATTATGTGGAAAGTCCTTCTGTAGAACTGGCCAAAAATGCGCTTCAACGTTATCAGTGCAAAGTTTGCTCGTAAGGCACTTTTATCGCAGTTAGCGTAAGACTTCAAATCATAGGGCACCAACACAACTAGATATTTTTTCAACTTGAGATACCTCAAGAGGGGAGTTGCCTAAGTTGTGGTTGTAGTCTGTAGCATGCCTCAGAAGGACTTCTTTACACTTTGAAGTGTTAAAGTTAATTGTTCTGCCGTCTGATACCAAATCGTTTGAGCTTACTGGCAAGACATATATGGTTGGCCCTATCGAAAACCTTTGAGAAGTCAAGGTAAAAAGCGCGCTAATTAAAAGGACAATAGAATTTTTCCTCGCTGAGTAAGTTCTATTGTTTTGATCGTTTATTACGTATCAAGACTACTGTCTTCACTTTAATTGAATTTATTTCAGTTAAAGTATTCGATTAGAGTGACGTTTCTGTTTCTAAAGTGGCTTGTCGTCGGTACTTTTGAGTACTTGGTTTTCGATTGTATCTGTTAGTACTTTTGGTTCTAACAATCCACAGCTTTTCACATTTTTTTCGTAGATCATTTTTGTCTCTGAGTGTTATTGCGTCTAGTTTTTTTAAAGAAATAGACCCTTGTTTAATGACAGGACAGTGCAAAAAAGGTAATAGCCAACGTCCGGGTTTTCGTTATCCCGTTGAAAGTGGCATGCAGTGCGATGAGTGCAAAGTCTGGTACCACGAAGTTTGCACGAATTTAACGCCTGCGGCTTTTAAACGGTTCAGTAAAAACGGTATAGTATGGCTTTGTCAGCAGTGCTGTTCGGATGCAAACAGCTCTCTAACCGAGGCCATCTCGTTGGTAAATGCTGCGAAAAAGTGTTTCGGAAAGCGAGGTCAGCACGCATCGGACAGTACTCGCTCTGTCGACACGCAAATTGGTGTAAAGCAAGCTCAGGTGAGTTCTAAAACAGCTGACTCACACCGACCGAAAGAGAAAAAACAATCTTCAAAGAGGTCTGTCTTAACTAAAAACTCAAGAAAAGAAGTTTCTTCTGTCCGCCGTCTTCTAAATGATATCCAAAAGAAAACGCCTAGAAGCCACAATCACAAGGCTCGATCGGTTTCTAGCGGGAAAAATAACCTGACCTCAAAAGTCGTAGAAAATCGTCCAGCATCCTATAGTATGTTTGACGCGACTGTGGTTGCTTCTCCAAGCAACGTCGACGAATGGGCGCAGGTTGTAAGGAAGAAATAACATAATGATATAAAAGGGAATCCTGCCCCCATAAAAGTAGTCGAGAAATCGAAGGCTGATCACAATGACAGATCAGTTATTTTTCATAGAATCATAGAGTGAAAGCTCCAAACCGAAAACTCATTTTGAGAATGACATTGTGCTGATAAAACAGCTACTTAATCAACTTGTACTTCAAAATATCTCCGGAGTCACCTTGGTATAGGTGTCTAGACCAGGTAGTCTAGCGAACTTGAAGCCAAATCAATACAGACTGCTTAAAGTAGTATTCAAATCTTCGAAAAAACACGACTTATATTTACAGAATGGACACAAATTAAAGGGTTCGGGAGTTTTTATTCGTGAGGACTTGCCGTTGGTAGACCGCGTAATTAGACGGGAAGCCGAAAAAGAACTACAACTTAGGTTAGACGCTGGGGAAAAGGACCTGAAAATTTTAAATTTTCGGGTTGTAAGGCTTCAATAGAAAATGATGCCGAAGCCACTTAAAATGGCTTCGGATCTGCTACAATAATGCCCGAAGCTTACTCAATAAGCAATCGGAACTAGGTGTACAGATTGACTCTACATAGCCAGACATAATCGCAGTAACAGAAACCTGGCTTACACAGTTTGTAATAGTATGGAACTTGATTTCGGGGGTTTTACGTTAGTAAGGGCCGACAGAGCACAAAAGCGTAAAGGAGGCGGAGTAGCTCTATTCATTAAGAATGCTACCCCATTTGCCATTATCGATAGTGTATCCCATGAGAGTGGGACGTGTGAATTAGTTAGTTGCCGCTTGAAATGCAAGGGACAAGAGCTGCTGATTGGCTTGGTCTATCGCAGTTCAAGCTATGAGGCAAATGAGATCCTGTTAAGCAGTCTCAATACTTGGTCTCAAAGTGGTCGTTGTCTAATCCTAGGGGACTTTAATGCACCTATGGTAGACTGGGAAGATTTGCGGAATGAATCGTCAAATACTTCCTTCAAGCAGGAACTAGTTGATGCGGTTATCACATGTGCCCTAGTGCAACATGTGAAAGAAGCGACTAGGTTCGACCCGGACTCTGAATCATCCTTACTAGATCTTATACTGACTCACTATGAGGATGACGTTGCGAACCTTCATTACATGTCACCACTCAGTAAAAGTGATCACGCAGTTTTAAGTTTTGACTTCCATATAACTGTCAATCACGAACACGCATCAGCCCAATCCAGACCTAACGTCTGGAAAGCAAACATACCAGATGTCATGCACTCAGCATCGTAAGTAGATTGGACAATAGACCCAGAGTCCTCAATTGAAACGGCTTGGTACGCATTTCGAAATTCATACTTAAAAGTTATCACACCCCACATCCCTTAGAATAAACCAAGGGGGCCGAGAAACTCCCCACCACGGTTCAGTAGGGAGGTCCGCATCCTTCTCTGTAAGAGAAGAAAAATGTGGGATAAACTTAGGTCACTGGGGACTGGTGAGACAAAATCTCAGTATCGAAAAGCTCGGAATACCTGTGCCTCAACCCTCCGTAAGTTTAGAAGATTGTACGAAGAGAAAATTGTCGAGAAACCCATAGAATGTCCCAAAAGTTTGTATTCGTATATAAACCAAAGGACAAAAAGAAGAAAAAATATTCCTGCACTATGGGGAGACAGTACTGCCGCATCATTAGTGGAGGACGACTTTGGCAAGGCTCAAGTGTTCTCGAACTACTTTAGCAATGTATATACCATAGGAGCACCCATCACATCATCGCACACAAATCCCCCCACACATACACTGGATAGCGTGGCCATTAAAGAACTCGATGTCTTTGATCTGCTAAATAAGCTTGACATAGGTAAATCCATGGGGCTCAATGAATTGCATTCTAGGCTACTAGAGGAATTAGCTAACTTCGTTGAGAACCTTTTAAGTATATGCTTTAATATATCCGTAACACAGGATCGTTTACCAAAAGACTGAAAGAACGCCTTCAAAACAGTTACGAAACATACATCTGAGAATTACCGACCCGTTAGCTTAACTAGTGTGGTTGTTAAAATTTTAGAAAAGATTATTCGCAAGGAGCTGTTTAAGTATCTCGATGAATACCGGATCCTTTCGGAGAAGCAGCACGGTTTCAGAATAGGTTATTCTTGTCTCACTAGCTTATTAATTGCTTGTGAAAGCTGGTGTGCTCTTAAGGACCAAAAGTTACATGTAGACGTAGTCTACATTGATTTCAGCAAAGCTTTTTACAATGTTCCACACATCCGGCTGTTATATAAGCTGAGAGATGTCGGAATTGTGGACAATCTACTGATATGGATAAAATACTTCCTAGTTGGGCGCCCACAAAGAGTACGGGTGAACTCAAAGTTATCTGGCTGGGAAACTGTGCTCAGGGGAGTGCGTCAGGGTGCAGTTTGGGGGACAGTGCTATTCCTCTTGTATGTAAATGACCTTCCTCGTCTCTTATCATCATCGGTCTTGCTATATGCTGACGATGTCAAGGTATAGAGAATGATACGACGTAAGGGTGATAGCTCAGAACTCCAAAATGACCTGAAGGAATTATCTGAATGGTCTCAAACCTGGTAGTTGTCGATAAATACTTCCAGTTGTGTTGTGATGCATATCAGTCATCAAGGTACAGATACATACACCATGAATAACACTGAGCTACCTGTCGTCCAGACACAATGACTTAGGAGTCATCGTTAGCCAAGACCTAAAGACTACTGCACACTGCTGTGCAATAGCCGCCAAAGGTTTTTAGAACTTTATGGTCAATACGTAGGGCTTTCAGGCATGTCGACGCTAAGACGTTTTTGACTTTATATACAGTGTTTGTACGCCCTAAAATTGAGTACTGCATACTAGCGTTTATTTCCCGCTTAAAAAGGCAGTGAACTTTTGGAAATGTTCGGTAAACAGCAACTAAGCTGATTCCCGCAATAGCAGAGCTTCCTTATGATGCTTGACTGGCCAAGCTAAACATATTCCCGTTGTCATATCGCAGAACTAGAGGCGACTCGACTACAGTTTTCAAATTGCTTAGTGCTAAATTTGCACCTGATATGCCCTCATTTTTCGTGTCTTCCAAAGCAGAGAATTTATGAGGACACTCCAAAACATTCACCAGCTCAGAACAAATTACTTGTCAGCCGACTATTGACTTTCCCATCAAATCATCAACGAGTGGAATTCATTACCTCAGCACGTGTCTGAGGCTCCATCTGTCGACTCTATCAAAAAAAGTTGTATCAGCTGAGAGACCACCATTGCCAGGACTAACACAGGCCATCAAGCCTCCTGTCCTTTTCAAACTGAAAATGGATGATGTCAACCTTCCACTTGCGACCAATCGTAAAATTGTAGATTTTTCATGTTTTATCTGCCTAATCTATAAGTTCTTACGAAGGAGTCACATCACTCCCTACACTGACTTGTCGGATCGCAACAATTACCAATATATAACGGAGAACACATTCATTCTGGAGATAGAAAAATACATTTAGTATGAGTGAAAGCAAGTCATATAGAGCGACCATGCCTGTGAGGCTGAGCCATGCCACTCAGTTAGATTCAATTGACTTTTTTCTTCTCGCCTTCTCCGTCGTTTTGATTTTCCCCGCATCAAATGTTGAATATCTATTTTCCCAGTTGCCTCGTGTTTAGCTTTGAGGATTGTGTGGTTAGGACCTGTACCACAACACAACTCTCACACCAGAATCAGCGTGACGTTAATTCGATAACAAATTTAGTGGGATTGTCGCGCCTTGGAGGTTACCAGAAGAATGATAATAATCCTCCCGGTGCTGACAAGCTGAAAGATAAATCAGAAAGGGGCGGCAGCAACTGGCCGAGAGAAATTTCATAGAGTATTTTCGAAATGTTTGCTTTTATTCCAAAAACGCGAAAAATAGAAATCCACATGAAGATTAATAGTTCAACAAAGTGAGATTATGACAATTAAGAATGATTCCATGTAGAGATATTTTATTAAGTCGTTGTAAGGTGTAGTAATAGCTGTTGATTAATAGTTTAACCTACAAGTAGTACAAGTATTTTGTGTTTATAAATATCAATATCGAATCAGTGCTGATTTCGGTATAATTTTTAGTTTAAATCAGAAAGTCAGTTAAGGTCATTGTTGGTGTGCCCTCCGTATGGGTTGATTTCAAATTTCATCTGGATTAGTTGGCTAACGTTGACGTGAAAAACTGGGAAACCGAATAGTAAGCTGAGGCAAAACCACAGCCGACTAATAGTTCTGGTAAAACTCAAAAGAAAATTAATCTACCGAACATTAAGTTCAAGACAGATCATTTGGATCAGTCGCCTAACGTAGTTACGGTTTAATATATGCAAGCTTTTTGAAATCAGAGGTCAATCCTCTATAAATCTTCAGCATGTGATCAATTTTAATTGAAAATCTGAAATATCGTGCATTTTTAAGGCTGGTTTTAAGATATACAGACATTGAAGTTCTCATTTTTGTTTGCACGACCTATTTCTCATGGCCTACAAATTATGAGTTCACTTCGAATGCGGGTGTACAGTAGGGTATTCAGACATGCTGGGTTTCATCGCGACAGTGTTTGTTGCTTACTCTTCCACGTCATATATTCTGCTGAGGAGACCGATCATATTTCTCAGAAGAAAGCGGCTTCCTTTCGAAGCTTCTCATATTAGTCACCGGGGTGGTTCAGGAGAACAGATTGAAAATACTTTAGAGGCTTTCAGTAGGTATGAATGAGCATTTGTCATAATTGTACGTTGATCACACCTAGCTCTTTGCTTGTTGGCACAAATATGTTCGAGACTGATTGTCATATCACGAAAGATAATCAGGTTGTCGTATTTCATGATAATACGCTAGATCGTTCTACTGGAGTGTCGGGTTTAGTGAAAGAATTTTCATACGAAGATTTACCTAGATACCTTAGAGTAATTGAAGTTCAGTTCACCCCAGGTATAAAGTCATTTTAGCTGTGTCGTTTTTTATTTTTAACTGATATCAATCCAGCCTTTATTGTTAGATCTAATATCAGTATTCTTTAGTGTATTGTGACGAGTGAACAAACTAGATTGTTGTTCTCTCAAGATAACTTTATAACTATTCAGGGTCTTTCAACTACTTGCTTCTCTACAAATCAAAGGCGTTTTACGTGCTGGAAATGAGTAAAAGTCCTGGGGATCCCTTAGGAGTATAAGAAGCTATATACCATGTTTAAGCGGTTCATTTCTTCCATGAGTTCACAGTAGTTTCTGCAGTTGAGTGCTTTTAACGTGCTTAAACATCAGTATGTATATAGTTTGATTAAAAGTAGGAGGGTATTACTGATTTGATCTCACTTGATAGTTATAAGATGTAGTTGCAGACTTGTGTGGTATAAAAATAAGGACTCATAAATGACTGTGTAATATCCACATGTTGTGACGTGTTTGCACCTTTAATTAATGCCGAAAAGCTTCTGTGCTTTCTGTCACAACATATTCTGTTTCAATACAATGCATGGATTTCGAAAATCGGCAAGGTATTCCGGTCAATTTTATTGATAGAATTCTTAATTACCTACCCAGTTGTTTTCTGTCACTCTTATTTTATTTAATTATTTGAACAGATAAATATTGGTACAAAAGGGCACCAAATATGTGTGCCCCACGAATCTCATTTGATATGTGTGAGGGCTGTGATACTGCTCGAGTGCCCAGACCGAAGTAGGTGGTTTTCTTAGGGGGCCACACCCCCAGCCTTTGACCTAAAGGTCTAACCCACAAGGCAGTGGAGCATCGTGAGGAGATCCAGTCCAATGGTAGCCGGTGGCCAAGAAATTGGTTCATACGCCATTTTTTTCCCACAGGATACTGGGCCCTATGTGCACCATTGGTTTCGGATCTGGTTAAAGCGCCGGACATTCGCTGAAACACGCATACAGGATCCCAGTGTGGTCATTCACTTGACCTCACCTCGGCAAAACGGAGAGCCGACGAGGCACACCCTCCGTGTATCTGGTGACCCGACGGCCAGCTCTCGTGGACTGGCAGGAGTAGGGATAGCACTAAACATGAGGGCGGAACAAGCACTGTTAGAGTGTATCCCCGTTAACAGTCGTTTATGTGCTGTTCGGCTAGACGGCTCCGTAAAAACTCGGAAGGATAGGGACACACGTCGTTGCCTTTTCGTCGTTTCTGCCTACGCTCTTACTGACTGCAGCTTAGATGAAGTGAAAGATGAATTTTACAGAAAGCTATCTGAACTTCTTCAGAAAGCTAAACGTCCAGACATAGTACTTGTAGCAGGTGACTTTAATGCCCAGATAGGTAGCTTAAACCAAACAGAAAGGCATTTAGGTGGGTATTTTAGTATTCCGGTTCAGCGAACAGATAATGGTGATCGTCTGCTGCAACTGTGGTCAGACAATCGTTTATTTTCAGCAAACTCAAATTTTAAGCATAAGGAGAGACATCGTCTAACATGGTGACCCCATACACCAAACCAACGATGGACTCAAATAGACTATATTGCCATCAGTCATCGTTGGAGAGGGTCGGTAGAAGATTGTCGCTCATTCTGGAGTACCTGCTTGGACTCCGACCATGCCCTAATACGAGCACGCAACTGCTTGCGCCTCACTGGACGCAAAAAAGTCACAGTAAAAAGACTCATTAGAACTGGATTGAGTAGCGAGAAAACCAAAAGTAGATTCCAGGAACAACTGAGGTCACAATGAGGTAGTTCTGAAAACGAGGCTGACCCAGATGTTGCTTGGAAAGCTATACAAACAGCAGTGACATCTATCAGTGATTTAAACCACAGGGTTACAAAAAACCAATGGATTTCCTCTAGGTCTATTGCACTGATGGATTCTAATAAACTCATCCCATCAGGCTCTGAACACGATGAAGAGCGCAACAAATCAGATCTAGGTTAAGCAAAAGTCTAAGGAACGACCGTGAGCAGTGGTGGGCAACGAAAGCAAAAGAGATGTAAAAGGCGGCGACTACAGGGAACACAAGACAGCTCTACAGACTAATAAAAGAAACTGGAATTAATAAATCAAGTGTAAGTCAAACTATTTCGGAAAAAGACGACCCCCGCATCTACTCTCGGTCCAGACGTTTAGAACGATGGGCGGAACACTTTCGGGAACAGTTCAGCTGGCCTTCAGCTACTCTACAACTACTCTCCATTCCCAGACAGTGTAAATGCAACATTGAAGTAGGTCCTCCAACTCTAGCAGAAGTTCGAAAGCCTATAGTTAATCTGAAACGAGAAAGGGCAGCTGGTCCAGATGGATTGGCTCCAGAGGTTTTTAAGGATGGTGGTCCAATTTTAGCGATCCGGTTGACTAGTATTTTAGTTTAAACCTGAGAACTGGATATAATCCCATCTGAACGTTCGCGATCAGTGATCGTCCCAATATATAAGAGAGGGTTAAAATCACCCTGTGACAACCATAGAGGGATTAGTTTAACTAATATAGTATCTAAAATATTAGCCTCAATAATTATCAGACGCTTAACTAAGACTCGTGAACTGCAAACACGAGAGAATCAAGCTGGCTTCAGACCTGGTCATGACTGCATCGACCACATATTCACCATTCGTCAGGTTCTAGAACACAGGCATGCTTATCGGCGTCCGACAATGGTGGTCTTTCTTGATTTAAAAGCAACATTTGACCCTGTAGACCAAGAGGTTCTGTAGCAGTGTCTGTCATTGAAAAGTGCACCACAGAAATACGTAAACATTATGAAGGCTCTTTACTCGAACACTACTAATCGAGTCAGAGCTTATGGCGAACTGTCATCTGATTTTGCAACCTCAAGTGGTGTCCGTCAAGGCTGTCCACTTTTTCCATTTTTGTTTAACTTCATCATAGACTTATTGATGGAAATAACATTCTCGTCTACTGAATTTTCGGGCATTGATCTCCTACCAGAGGGTCCACTTATCGACTTAGAATACGCAAATGGCATAGTCCTACTTGTTGAAGACGCTGATAAAATGCAGAGTCTTTTGGTAGCACTGAGCAACAATGCCAGAATGTTTGGAATGCGCTTCTCTCCCTCTAAATGCAAGTTGTTGCTTCAGGACTGGTCTGCGTCAACACCTGAACTAAGGATAGGGAGTGAAGTAGTCGAACGCGTTGACAACTTCACTTATCTTGGAAGTCTGATCAGCCCTAATGGGTTGGTGTCTGATGAAATCTCAGCACGGGTTCAAATGCGCATTTGGCTTTTGCCAACTTATGTCACGTGTGGCGAAGGCGAGATATCCGTCTATCAATAAAAGGACGAGTATCCTGCCCGGCAGTCCGTTCTGTTTTAATTTACGGCAGCGAAACATGGCCATTAAGAGTAGAAGACACTCGTAAGCTATTAGTATTTGACCACAGATTCCTTAGAAATATTGCTGGCGTCTGCTGGGATCACCGGGTAAGTAATAGTGCGGTTAGACGCAGGGTATTAGGGAATGATGGTAAATCAGTTGATGAGGTTATGAATCTTCATCGACTGAGATGGTTGGGCCACGTGTTACGTATGCCTGAATACCGATTACCACGACGTGCAATGCTATCCGGTATTAGAGATGGTTGGAAGAAAGTTAGGGGCGGCCAAACCAAAACGTGGCATCAGTGCTTGAAGTCACTAACTTCTAGTCTGAGCCATGTTGGTAGATGCAGACTACTTGGTTTGGGTCCGCGTGACTATCGTAACCAATGGTTGGAGAATGTAGGTGATATGGCTCAGAATCGATCACAATGGCGTCGGTGTATACACTCTTTGTCTTCCTTTAAACTATGAGATTAAAATCGCTTCATATCTTTCTTTGTACTAACTAATTCTTTCTTCCTGTACTATATCCTTATTGCAATCTTTTTTTTATATATTACCACCTCTGAATTAACTACTTTTATGAATCCGGTGTCCATCTTGTTGTGTTAATGAGGTATGGCAACTTGGATCGATGAATATATGTGCCTGGTCCTATGTTGTAGCTGACTGACCGACTGACATTCGCTTTTCGTTTTCTCATTTTCGTAAACAACACCCCCGCCACGAGAAGACAGTGAATAGGACTTCCCTGGCAGAGGCTGTATACGCGTGGCCGTGTGAGAGCATTTCGAGAGGGAGGGAGGGCCCATATCGTTATCTCTTTATATGTGTGTCCCACACTATTTTCGAGATCCAATTGTATCAATGTTTAATAACCTTAAACACATACAAAAATAACATTCCTGACTCTATCAAAAGTAGTAATAAGGCTTCGTTAATTGAGGTATGTTGCATAACAGATTTTCATCAATAGATTCTTATCATACAACTTTAAATTTGCATGAACTTGAACTAGTCGTTATCATGTCTTCGGTTTTTTGTTGACCTCTATTCTGTGCATTGGTTAACATCTGAATTTCCTACATCAATAATCATTTAACTAACTGTGATTTCTTATCTCTACCCCAGTTAGGCTCCTTTTGTATTGCGGAGTCTCCCTCCTCATATAAAATTCCACGATTAGAGGACTTGTTTAATAAGTTTCCAAATACCCCCATCAATATTGATATTAAAGTTAATGACAATCTTCTCATCAATGAGGTTAGTTTGTGACTTCATATTTATTTATGTGTACTCCTTTGACCCCAGTTTTTATCTTTTCTTTATGTATAGCTTCACTTTATATGACCGTTGTATATTTTGCCGATATCCGACGTTCGTAATACACTTAAGAACTGACCCACCTAACGAGGCGGAAGTCTGCAAGGAACTCACAAGGCATCACAAATCGCCATGCCCAGTTGACTTACCTCTGGCCTCTTTTAACGATTGCAGCGATTTTCTGGTTAAGGAACTGACTGAGTTGTTTACAAATGCCTAGCAATTAGAGTGCCTCTATGTCATGGATTGAGTCGATAGCTGTCCTTGTATTTAGGAAGGGTTCACGTCGTTTCTGCGACTACCATCGGTGTATAAATCTACTTCGCATCGCGTCTCGATCATTGCTGCCACCTTGACGTAGTGGTCGGGCTTGCCTAACGTGATCAATCAAACGAACTGTACTGCCTGGAACATTCATTCCTCAAGGTCCTACCATGCCAGACAGGTCGGTTGAACAGCAGTAAGACTCAAAGCAGCAAACTCGAGGTTTGAGGGTGAAGTCGTACTGCTGACTGTACAGAAGTATGACGGCAGTAAGGTGTTTCCTTCAGAAAAACGGCATAACAGCGATGCTGCCTTCCCACAAGGAGGGGTAGGGTTACAAAACGTCGACCCTAAAAATGCACACCTCGCCTTATTCCACGGATATCCGTCTCCGGTGGCGAAGTTCCAACAAGTATAAGGTTGATTCGAAAATTACTCACAAGAGGTCGTGTGTGACCGGCCTCAAGCAGTTGTTTCTTGGGAACTGCGGTCACACTCTCAGGTCGCTAAGACCACCTCTAATCCACTTTCTTTTTCAGGTACCTTCAGAAGAACCCTTCCACAGTGTGGGCAACTGGGAAGTGATAACCGCCCTCATAACTCTATCAGCACTCAATGCTAAATTTGCACCTGATATGCCCTCATTTTTCGTGTCTTCCAAAGCAGAGAATTTATGAGGACACTCCAAAACATTCACCAGCTCAGAACAAATTACTTGTCAGCCGACTATTGACTTTCCCATCAAATCATCAACGAGTGGAATTCATTACCTCAGCACGTGTCTGAGGCTCCATCTGTCGACTCTATCAAAAAAAGTTGTATCAGCTGAGAGACCACCATTGCCAGGACTAACACAGGCCATCAAGCCTCCTGTCCTTTTCAAACTGAAAATGGATGATGTCAACCTTCCACTTGCGACCAATCGTAAAATTGTAGATTTTTCATGTTTTATCTGCCTAATCTATAAGTTCTTACGAAGGAGTCACATCACTCCCTACACTGACTTGTCGGATCGCAACAATTACCAATATATAACGGAGAACACATTCATTCTGGAGATAGAAAAATACATTTAGTATGAGTGAAAGCAAGTCATATAGAGCGACCATGCCTGTGAGGCTGAGCCATGCCACTCAGTTAGATTCAATTGACTTTTTCTTCTCGCCTTCTCCGTCGTTTTGATTTTCCCCGCATCAAATGTTGAATATCTATTTTCCCAGTTGCCTCGTGTTTAGCTTTGAGGATTGTGTGGTTAGGACCTGTACCACAACACAACTCTCACACCAGAATCAGCGTGACGTTAATTCGATAACAAATTTAGTGGGATTGTCGCGCCTTGGAGGTTACCAGAAGAATGATAATAATCCTCCCGGTGCTGACAAGCTGAAAGATAAATCAGAAAGGGGCGGCAGCAACTGGCCGAGAGAAATTTCATAGAGTATTTTCGAAATGTTTGCTTTTATTCCAAAAACGCGAAAATAGAAATCCACATGAAGATTAATAGTTCAACAAAGTGAGATTATGACAATTAAGAATGATTCCATGTAGAGATATTTTATTAAGTCGTTGTAAGGTGTAGTAATAGCTGTTGATTAATAGTTTAACCTACAAGTAGTACAAGTATTTTGTGTTTATAAATATCAATATCGAATCAGTGCTGATTTCGGTATAATTTTTAGTTTAAATCAGAAAGTCAGTTAAGGTCATTGTTGGTGTGCCCTCCGTATGGGTTGATTTCAAATTTCATCTGGATTAGTTGGCTAACGTTGACGTGAAAAACTGGGAAACCGAATAGTAAGCTGAGGCAAAACCACAGCCGACTAATAGTTCTGGTAAAACTCAAAAAGAAAATTAATCTACCGAACATTAAGTTCAAGACAGATCATTTGGATCAGTCGCCTAACGTAGTTACGGTTTAATATATGCAAGCTTTTGAAATCAGAGGTCAATCCTCTATAAATCTTCAGCATGTGATCAATTTTAATTGAAAATCTGAAATATCGTGCATTTTAAGGCTGGTTTTAAGATATACAGACATTGAAGTTCTCATTTTTGTTTGCACGACCTATTTCTCATGGCCTACAAATTATGAGTTCACTTCGAATGCGGGTGTACAGTAGGGTATTCAGACATGCTGGGTTTCATCGCGACAGTGTTTGTTGCTTACTCTTCCACGTCATATATTCTGCTGAGGAGACCGATCATATTTCTCAGAAGAAAGCGGCTTCCTTTCGAAGCTTCTCATATTAGTCACCGGGGTGGTTCAGGAGAACAGATTGAAAATACTTTAGAGGCTTTCAGTAGGTATGAATGAGCATTTGTCATAATTGTACGTTGATCACACCTAGCTCTTTGCTTGTTGGCACAAATATGTTCGAGACTGATTGTCATATCACGAAAGATAATCAGGTTGTCGTATTTCATGATAATACGCTAGATCGTTCTACTGGAGTGTCGGGTTTAGTGAAAGAATTTTCATACGAAGATTTACCTAGATACCTTAGAGTAATTGAAGTTCAGTTCACCCCAGGTATAAAGTCATTTTAGCTGTGTCGTTTTTTTATTTTTAACTGATATCAATCCAGCCTTTATTGTTAGATCTAATATCAGTATTCTTTAGTGTATTGTGACGAGTGAACAAACTAGATTGTTGTTCTCTCAAGATAACTTTATAACTATTCAGGGTCTTTCAACTACTTGCTTCTCTACAAATCAAAGGCGTTTTACGTGCTGGAAATGAGTAAAAGTCCTGGGGATCCCTTAGGAGTATAAGAAGCTATATACCATGTTTAAGCGGTTCATTTCTTCCATGAGTTCACAGTAGTTTCTGCAGTTGAGTGCTTTTAACGTGCTTAAACATCAGTATGTATATAGTTTGATTAAAAGTAGGAGGGTATTACTGATTTGATCTCACTTGATAGTTATAAGATGTAGTTGCAGACTTGTGTGGTATAAAAATAAGGACTCATAAATGACTGTGTAATATCCACATGTTGTGACGTGTTTGCACCTTTAATTAATGCCGAAAAGCTTCTGTGCTTTCTGTCACAACATATTCTGTTTCAATACAATGCATGGATTTCGAAAATCGGCAAGGTATTCCGGTCAATTTTATTGATAGAATTCTTAATTACCTACCCAGTTGTTTTCTGTCACTCTTATTTTATTTAATTATTTGAACAGATAAATATTGGTACAAAAGGGCACCAAATATGTGTGCCCCACGAATCTCATTTGATATGTGTGAGGGCTGTGATACTGCTCGAGTGCCCAGACCGAAGTAGGTGGTTTTCTTAGGGGCCACACCCCCAGCCTTTGACCTAAAGGTCTAACCCACAAGGCAGTGGAGCATCGTGAGGAGATCAGTCCCATGGTAGCCGGTGGCCAAGAAATTGGTTCATACGCCATTTTTTTCCCACAGGATACTGGGCCCTATGTGCACCATTGGTTTCGGATCTGATTAAAGCGCCGGACATTCGCTGAAACACGCATACAGGATCCCAGTGTGGTCATTCACTTGACCTCACCTCGGCAAAACGGAGAGCCGACGAGGCACACCCTCCGTGTATCTGGTGACCCGACGGCCAGCTCTCGTGGACTGGCAGGAGTAGGGATAGCACTAAACATGAGGGCGGAACAAGCACTGTTAGAGTGTATCCCCGTTAACAGTCGTTTATGTGCTGTTCGGCTAGACGGCTCCGTAAAAACTCGGAAGGATAGGGACACACGTCGTTGCCTTTTCGTCGTTTCTGCCTACGCTCTTACTGACTGCAGCTCAGATGAAGTAAAAGATGAATTTTACAGAAAGCTATCTGAACTTCTTCAGAAAGCTAAACGTCCAGACATAGTACTTGTAGCAGGTGACTTTAATGCCCAGATAGGTAGCTTAAACCAAACAGAAAGGCATTTAGGTGGGTATTTTAGTATTCCGGTTCAGCGAACAGATAATGGTGATCGTCTGCTGCAACTGTGGTCAGACAATCGTTTATTTTCAGCAAACTCAAATTTTAAGCATAAGGAGAGACATCGTCTAACATGGAGACCCCATACACCAAACCAACGATGGACTCAAATAGACTATATTGCCATCAGTCATCGTTGGAGAGGGTCGGTAGAAGATTGTCGCTCATTCTGGAGTACCTGCTTGGACTCCGACCATGCCCTAATACGAGCACGCATCTGCTTGCGCCTCACTGGACGCAAAAAAGTCACAGTAAAAAGACTCATTAGAACTGGATTGAGTAGCGAGAAAACCAAAAGTAGATTCCAGGAACAACTGAGGTCACAATGAGGTAGTTCTGAAAACGAGGCTGACCCAGATGTTGCTTGGAAAGCTATACAAACAGCTGTGACATCTCTCAGTGATTTAAACCACAGGGTTACAAAAAACCAATGGATTTCCTCTAGGTCTATTGCACTGATGGATTCTAATAAACTCATCCCATCAGGCTCTGAACACGATGAAGAGCGCAACAAATCAGATCTAGGTTAAGCAAAAGTCTAAGGAACGACCGTGAGCAGTGGTGGGCAACGAAAGCAAAAGAGATGTAAAAGGCGGCGACTACAGGGAACACAAGACAGCTCTACAGACTAATAAAAGAAACTGGAATTAATAAATCAAGTGTAAGTCAAACTATTTCGGAAAAAGACGACCCCGCATCTACTCTCGGTCCAGACGTTTAGAACGATGGGCGGAACACTTTCGGGAACAGTTCAGCTGGCCTTCAGCTACTCTACAACTACTCTCCATTCCCAGACAGTGTAAATGCAACATTGAAGTAGGTCCTCCAACTCTAGCAGAAGTTCGAAAGCCTATAGTTAATCTGAAACGAGAAAGGGCAGCTGGTCCAGATGGATTGGCTCCAGAGGTTTTTAAGGATGGTGGTCCAATTTTAGCGATCCGGTTGACTAGTATTTTAGTTTAAACCTGAGAACTGGATATAATCCCATCTGAACGTTCGCGATCAGTGATCGTCCCAATATATAAGAGAGGGTTAAAATCACCCTGTGACAACCATAGAGGGATTAGTTTAACTAATATAGTATCTAAAATATTAGCCTCAATAATTATCAGACGCTTAACTAAGACTCGTGAACTGCAAACACGAGAGAATCAAGCTGGCTTCAGACCTGGTCATGACTGCATCGACCACATATTCACCATTCGTCAGGTTCTAGAACACAGGCATGCTTATCGGCGTCCGACAATGGTGGTCTTTCTTGATTTAAAAGCAACATTTGACCCTGTAGACCAAGAGGTTCTGTAGCAGTGTCTGTCATTGAAAAGTGCACCACAGAAATACGTAAACATTATGAAGGCTCTTTACTCGAACACTACTAATCGAGTCAGAGCTTATGGCGAACTGTCATCTGATTTTGCAACCTCAAGTGGTGTCCGTCAAGGCTGTCCACTTTTTCCATTTTTGTTTAACTTCATCATAGACTTATTGATGGAAATAACATTCTCGTCTACTGAATTTTCGGGCATTGATCTCCTACCAGAGGGTCCACTTATCGACTTAGAATACGCAAATGGCATAGTCCTACTTGTTGAAGACGCTGATAAAATGCAGAGTCTTTTGGTAGCACTGAGCAACAATGCCAGAATGTTTGGAATGCGCTTCTCTCCCTCTAAATGCAAGTTGTTGCTTCAGGACTGGTCTGCGTCAACACCTGAACTAAGGATAGGGAGTGAAGTAGTCGAACGCGTTGACAACTTCACTTATCTTGGAAGTCTGATCAGCCCTAATGGGTTGGTGTCTGATGAAATCTCAGCACGGGTTCAAATGCGCATTTGGCTTTTGCCAACTTATGTCACGTGTGGCGAAGGCGAGATATCCGTCTATCAATAAAAGGACGAGTATCCTGCCCGGCAGTCCGTTCTGTTTTAATTTACGGCAGCGAAACATGGCCATTAAGAGTAGAAGACACTCGTAAGCTATTAGTATTTGACCACAGATGCCTTAGAAATATTGCTGGCGTCTGCTGGGATCACCGGGTAAGTAATAGTGCGGTTAGACGCAGGGTATTAGGGAATGATGGTAAATCAGTTGATGAGGTTATGAATCTTCATCGACTGAGATGGTTGGGCCACGTGTTACGTATGCCTGAATACCGATTACCACGACGTGCAATGCTATCCGGTATTAGAGATGGTTGGAAGAAAGTTAGGGGCGGCCAAACCAAAACGTGGCATCAGTGCTTGAAGTCACTAACTTCTAGTCTGAGCCATGTTGGTAGATGCAGACTACTTGGTTTGGGTCCGCGTGACTATCGTAACCAATGGTTGGAGAATGTAGGTGATATGGCTCAGAATCGATCACAATGGCGTCGGTGTATACACTCTTTGTCTTCCTTTAAACTATGAGATTAAAATCGCTTCATATCTTTCTTTGTACTAACTAATTCTTTCTTCCTGTACTATATCCTTATTGCAATCTTTTTTATATATTACCACCTCTGAATTAACTACTTTTATGAATCCGGTGTCCATCTTGTTGTGTTAATGAGGTATGGCAACTTGGATCGATGAATATATGTGCCTGGTCCTATGTTGTAGCTGACTGACCGACTGACATTCGCTTTTCGTTTTCTCATTTTCGTAAACAACACCCCCGCCACGAGAAGACAGTGAATAGGACTTCCCTGGCAGAGGCTGTATACGCGTGGCCGTGTGAGAGCATTTCGAGAGGGAGGGAGGGCCCATATCGTTATCTCTTTATATGTGTGTCCCACACTATTTTCGAGATCCAATTGTATCAATGTTTAATAACCTTAAACACATACAAAAATAACATTCCTGACTCTATCAAAAGTAGTAATAAGGCTTCGTTAATTGAGGTATGTTGCATAACAGATTTTCATCAATAGATTCTTATCATACAACTTTAAATTTGCATGAACTTGAACTAGTCGTTATCATGTCTTCGGTTTTTTGTTGACCTCTATTCTGTGCATTGGTTAACATCTGAATTTCCTACATCAATAATCATTTAACTAACTGTGATTTCTTATCTCTACCCCAGTTAGGCTCCTTTTGTATTGCGGAGTCTCCCTCCTCATATAAAATTCCACGATTAGAGGACTTGTTTAATAAGTTTCCAAATACCCCCATCAATATTGATATTAAAGTTAATGACAATCTTCTCATCAATGAGGTTAGTTTGTGACTTCATATTTATTTATGTGTACTCCTTTGACCCCAGTTTTTATCTTTTCTTTATGTATAGCTTCACTTTATATGACCGTTGTATATTTTGCCGATATCCGACGTTCGTAATACACTTAAGAACTGACCCACCTAACGAGGCGGAAGTCTGCAAGGAACTCACAAGGCATCACAAATCGCCATGCCCAGTTGACTTACCTCTGGCCTCTTTTAACGATTGCAGCGATTTTCTGGTTAAGGAACTGACTGAGTTGTTTACAAATGCCTAGCAATTAGAGTGCCTCTATGTCATGGATTGAGTCGATAGCTGTCCTTGTATTTAGGAAGGGTTCACGTCGTTTCTGCGACTACCATCGGTGTATAAATCTACTTCGCATCGCGTCTCGATCATTGCTGCCACCTTGACGTAGTGGTCGGGCTTGCCTAACGTGATGAATCAAACGAACTGTACTGCCTGGAACATTCATTCCTCAAGGTCCTACCATGCCAGACAGGTCGGTTGAACAGCAGTAAGACTCAAAGCAGCAAACTCGAGGTTTGAGGGTGAAGTCGTACTGCTGACTGTACAGAAGTATGACGGCAGTAAGGTGTTTCCTTCAGAAAAACGGCATAACAGCGATGCTGCCTTCCCACAAGGAGGGGTAGGGTTACAAAACGTCGACCCTAAAAATGCACACCTCGCCTTATTCCACGGATATCCGTCTCCGGTGGCGAAGTTCCAACAAGTATAAGGTTGATTCGAAAATTACTCACAAGAGGTCGTGTGTGACCGGCCTCAAGCAGTTGTTTCTTGGGAACTGCGGTCACACTCTCAGGTCGCTAAGACCACCTCTAATCCACTTTCTTTTTCAGGTACCTTCAGAAGAACCCTTCCACAGTGTGGGCAACTGGGAAGTGATAACCGCCCTCATAACTCTATCAGCACTCAATGCTACAGTATTCATTATCAATTTCCCTCTTCGATTCCCATTATTCCTCGTACTTCGACTTTGAACTCTAAACTTCCTCTTTTGGCTTTCAACTCGAGTGTCACCATAGCCAACGATTCTAGTGCGCAAAACACTGTCCCAGGTCTACTGAAGCCTCGCTCCAAACTACACATCGGAGCCTTCAATGTATGCACATTATGTCAAATCGGTCAGCAGGCCTCCTTGGCTAAGACCCTAGGATCCCGTACCATTGATGCATGTTGTGTTTCCGAAACACGCACACAGGATCCTAGTGTGGTCATTCACTTGACCTCATCTCGTCAAAACGGAGAGCCAACGAGATACACCCTCCGTGTATCTGGCGTCCCGATGACTAGTTCTGTTAGACTTGAGAGTGTAAGCATAGTACTAAGTACGAGGGCAGAACAAGCACTATTAGAGTGGATCCCCGTGAACAGTCGTTTATGTGCTGTTCGGCTAGACGGCTCCGTAAAAACTCGGAAGGATAGGGACACACGTCGTTGCCTTTTCGTCGTTTCTGCCTACGCTCTTACTGACTGCAGCTTAGATGAAGTGAAAGATGAATTTTACAGAAAGCTATCTGAACTTCTTCAGAAAGCTAAACGTCCAGACATAGTACTTGTAGCAGGTGACTTTAATGCCCAGATAGGTAGCTTAAACCAAACAGAAAGGCATTTAGGTGGGTATTTTAGTATTCCGGTTCAGCGAACAGATAATGGTGATCGTCTGCTGCAACTGTGCTCAGACAGTCGTTTATTTTTGACAAAGACAAATTTTAAGCATAAGGAAAGACGTCGTCTAACATGGCGACCCCCTGCACCAAACCAACGATGAACTCAAATAGACTATATTGCCATCAGTTATCGTTGGAGAGGGTCGATAGGAGATGGTCGCTCATTCTGGAATGCCTGCTTGGACTCCGACCATGCCCTAGTACGGGCACGCATCTGCTTGTGCCTCACTGGACGCAGAAAAATCACATTATGAAGACTCATTAGAGTCGAGGTCAGTGACGAAAAAGTGAAAAGTAGATTCCAGGAACAACTGAGGTCATACTTAGACAATCTTGAAAACGAGACTGACCCAGATGTTGCTTAGGAAGACATACGAAAAACTGTGGAAACAGCAGCGACATCTCTTGGTGATTTGAATTAAAGGGTTACGAAAAACCAGTGGATTTCTGCGGCATTTATTGCACTGATAGACTCTCGTAAACTTATCTCACCAGGTTTTGAACACAATGAAGAGCGAAAACAAGTCAGATCTAAGTTAACCAAAAGTCTAAGGAACGATCGTGGGCAGTGATGAGTAACGAAAGCAAAATAGATGGAAAGGGCAGTGACTGTTGGTAACACCAGACAGCTTTTCAGACTGATGAAAGATACTAGAATTAAAGAGTCAAATGTAAGTGAAACAGTTTCGGAAAAAGATGACACTCTTGTTTGCTCTCAGTCTAGACGTTTAGAACGAAATGCGGAACACTTTAAGGGGATAGTTCAGCAGGCCTTCAGCTATTCTACAGTTACCCACTATTTCCAAACAGCCTGAATGGAACACTGGAATAGGTCCCCGACTCTAAATGAAGTTCAAAAGGCTATAGTTAATCTGAAACGAGAAAGGGCAGCTGGTCCAGATGGATTGGCTCCAGAGGTTTTTAAGGATGGTGGTCCAATTTTAGCGATCCGGTTGACTAGTATTTTAGTTTAAACCTGAGAACTGGATATAATCCCATCTGAACGTTCGCGATCAGTGATCGTCCCAATATATAAGAGAGGGTTAAAATCACCCTGTGACAACCATAGAGGGATTAGTTTAACTAATATAGTATCTAAAATATTAGCCTCAATAATTATCAGACGCTTAACTAAGACTCGTGAACTGCAAACACGAGAGAATCAAGCTGGCTTCAGACCTGGTCATGACTGCATCGACCACATATTCACCATTCGTCAGGTTCTAGAACACAGGCATGCTTATCGGCGTCCGACAATGGTGGTCTTTCTTGATTTAAAAGCAACATTTGACCCTGTAGACCAAGAGGTTCTGTAGCAGTGTCTGTCATTGAAAAGTGCACCACAGAAATACGTAAACATTATGAAGGCTCTTTACTCGAACACTACTAATCGAGTCAGAGCTTATGGCGAACTGTCATCTGATTTTGCAACCTCAAGTGGTGTCCGTCAAGGCTGTCCACTTTTCCATTTTTGTTTAACTTCATCATAGACTTATTGATGGAAATAACATTCTCGTCTACTGAATTTTCGGGCATTGATCTCCTACCAGAGGGTCCACTTATCGACTTAGAATACGCAAATGGCATAGTCCTACTTGTTGAAGACGCTGATAAAATGCAGAGTCTTTTGGTAGCACTGAGCAACAATGCCAGAATGTTTGGAATGCGCTTCTCTCCCTCTAAATGCAAGTTGTTGCTTCAGGACTGGTCTGCGTCAACACCTGAACTAAGGATAGGGAGTGAAGTAGTCGAACGCGTTGACAACTTCACTTATCTTGGAAGTCTGATCAGCCCTAATGGGTTGGTGTCTGATGAAATCTCAGCACGGATTCAAATGCGCATTTGGCTTTTGCCAACTTATGTCACGTGTGGCGAAGGCGAGATATCCGTCTATCAATAAAAGGACGAGTATACTGCGCGGCAGTTCGTTCTTTTCTACATTACGGCTGCGAAATGTGACCATTAAAAATAGAAGATACTCGTAAGCTGCTAGTTGGGGGCCGCCAAATCGAAACGTGGCACCGGTCCATAATGTCACTAAATTCTAGTCTGAGTCATGATGGTAGATGCAGACTACTTGGTTGGGGTCCGCGTGACTATCGTAACCAATGGTTGGAGACTGTGGGTGACATGGCTCAGAATCGACCACAATGGCGTTTGTGTATACACTCTTTATCTTCCGTTAAACCGTGAGATTAAAATCGCTTTATACGTTTCTTTCTACGAAGTAATTCTTTCTTCCTGTACTGTATTCCTTATACACAATCTTTCTTTTATATATTATAACCATTGAATTAACTACTTCTATGAATTTGTTGTTCACCTTGTTGTGCTAATGAGGTGTGGCAACTTGGACTGATTCACATATGTGCCTGGTCCTATGTTGTAGCTGACTGACTGGATGTTGTTATAAAATTCGTGTTTTTGATGGTATACGTTAACTGCCCGTCATAAATTATGAATTTAAACTTCACGTACTTTTGTCTTAACAGTTAGTTATTTAATGTCATTCCTTATCACAAGAATGAAAATCAGTTGGCAATATTTTTACGATGCTCCTATTACATAATTGTACAGAAATACTGTTTTGTCGTAGAAACATTTCCAATTTGCTGTTTCTTTTTTTAAATAATGTAACCATTTACTTATAAGGCGTAGCAATTTATACATTAATTAATTTCCCAACGTTAATATTTAAAACAATTCTGATTATGAAGACAGATCAAATAATAACAGCCGTGTTGGGCTGTTAATGTGATCCTGCTGAGTATTCAGAAGGAAAAACAGTTTTCGAGGAGGTAACCGTTTTTTTCCGTCTGTTAGATCAGCTTAATTTTGTAACTAGATATCCGTTAGTTCTATCTGTAGGACAAAATGATGTATGGCAGCCATAAAATAACACTTCTAAAGTTGATGAAAATTGGTGCACCAATTTGTTTTCTTAGAGTTTCATTCACTTTATTTTACAAAAAGTATATGGTTAGTGAAGTCTTGGTATAAAATTAATATTCACACTTTTAATGCAAAAAAGCGTATGTATAATTTATTTAACTGTCAATATTAGTCTACAATCCTTGACAATTTACTGTAATTTATGATACTTCAGTTTTTTCACCAATTCTATTTGACCTTATACTAATAGAAGTATATCTTAGTTAACAACGTAATATTTTAACTAATTTACTATGAAAGTAAATTTTTCTATTCATCTTACATTCACATTAAAGTTCAATCATCCTCCACATAATGACTAATAATTTTGTGCTTATTCTCATACTTCTTATAAGTGAGAAATTCTTCAAAGTGAATGACAAGAGAATCTCTTCCCTTCAAAAAAAGTCATACGATAATTAAGTTTGTTATGGTATGATCAGACTTTTTGTACGTCAACATTTCTGTTCAATTTTCTAATTAGTATAAAATAGTGCATTACTACTACTACCACTACTGTCATGTGAGTTTTTATGTTTTATCTCTATAGCAGAAGCATTTTCATAATTTATAATATTATTCAGTCGTTTATACATTTCTCAAGATCCTAGCTACTGAATGGTTAAATGAGTAACCAGTAGGTAGACTAGTCAGTATAATTTATCCAATATTTCATTTCGCTTACTTAACTTTTCATACATAAGATATATTTTGTCGAACATTCTTTGTATAACTGTAAATCTGGGCTTTGTAGTAACAGTGTGTAGTTTGACGACAGTATATCTAAATAATATGCATCACAAATGCCATTTGGAACCTGATAAAAGTTGGGATAAGAAGGCGAGGTCACATTATCTCTAACTCGATGTAATATTTTATGACGCTAGTTCAGTCCCAATGATATTTTGAAATTGGTCTTATTTTCATTGTAACATTTAGTCAGAACAGTATTAGGGTTTATATTCCCCAGTGCAACATTCTTTCAGGTCAGTATATTCATTATCAGTTAAGTGCGAGTTTCATTCAATATGAATGGTGTGAACTTTCGTCTTATGAATTTGATATTCATCTCGTTGTGTTAACGTGGTAAAGGAACTTGGACCGATGAATATGTGTGCGTAGTCCTTAGTTGTAAATGACTGACTGATTATGTCAAAGCTATTGGCTTCCTTCATATTTCTATATTATTCAAAACCCGAGAAAGTTTGATTCGCGAGTTACAGGCCAGTTTTCGTTCTAGTCGAGGATGTATTAACTATAACTTCACCCTCCAGCAAATTTTAGAACACCGTTATATTTATTGCAGGTCAACCATCGTAGTTTATTGATATTAGGGCCGCCTTCGATTGGTTGAACAGGACTGTTCTCTGGGATCGTCTATTGAAGAAGGGTGTGGTGGGAAGTTTATCAACATCTTGAGAGCCCTATATACAAACACTTCAGTCAGATTGAGGGCATGCAACCACCTCTCTCCATCGTTCCGTTCAAGCAGTGAGGGCAGGCAGGGTTGTCGAATCTCACCATTCCTCTTCAACTTTGCTATCGATGATTTTCTAGAAACAGCTCTGATGGATGTAGGTAGTGGTAGTGTGGATCTGTTGCCTGACGAAAAACTTCAATTTTGAGTAGGTGAATGATATTGTCTTACTGTGCGATGATACCTTAGCCATGCAATCCATACTTAATCACTTGGCAGTCAGTGTCCGTAGGTATGGCATGTGCTTCGTACCTTCTAAGTACAAAGTACTTCTACAAGACTGGCAGAATTCTAATCCTGCACTCACTCTGGATGGTGAACAGATAGAAGTAGTCGGGAAGTTCGTGTATCTGGGTAGCTGCGTGAGTGATGAGATCAACTCATATAGTTAAAGCCAGAGCGGCTTATGACAATCTGGGCCATCTTTGGCGCTTTCGTGATGTCAGTCTGGCTGTAAAAGGTCGAATCTACAGAGCGTTGATGAGAGCAGTTTTGCTCTATGTTTATGAAACCTGGTCTCTCTGAGTTGAAAATGTTAGACGACTCTGTGTTAGATCATCGTTTTCTCAGAAAGATTACTGACATCCAGTGGCAACACCATGTTAGTAATGCAGAGGTCCGGCATTGTGTGTTCAGGCACAGTGACGATAATTCAATTGGTATCACTATCTTGAAACATCAACTTCGGTGGCTTGGACATGTCCTACGAATGTCACCTCAGAGAATCCCACGTCTTGTATTAATTACCTGACGCTGGGACTGGTTGGAAAAAGCGAATAGGTGTACGGCATGGTATTATGGTATGAAGGAAAACTGTACAGGAGTGGCTTCCGTTAGTCCTTCACGGATGGTGCAACACAGTGGCTAGAAATGTTATCAGATATGGCTCGAAATAGAAATCAGTGGTGATCCCGCTGTGACTTCATAAAACTTAGAGTGACTTCTTTACCTGAAAAAAACTTTCTGGTTGTATTTTTCCTAGCTGAACTGTTTGTCCCATTATCATTATTATCTCACTTGCACTGATTTCTTTTTATTGACGCTCTTGATTTTATTATATCCACCCTCCATTCTCTATCTCTTCACAACCTCGTTGTTATTTTATGGCGCGTATTTGGTGCCCCCTGTACCAATGTTTGTGTTCAAATAAATAATATATTCACTCTGAAAAAGGTTGACTATCTACATGAGTTCTATCGTTATTTCCTTATATGATCTCAGTTTTTGATGGGTTGTTAGTTCAGTGTTTGAAGTAGAAATCATATAATTCTCACGTTCTCACCACCACTACGAGAATATAGACTTACTTACCTAAAACGTTTGCACCTATTTGACGAGATTACATTTTCTGTTGCTATTTTTATAAAAGTGGTCCATGGAAATGTTTTCTCAGTTTTATAAATTTTGTCCACACCAAGATTTCCTTAATATTTATATGTACTCACCTAAATGGTATAACAAAATTGCCTACTTATATCTGTAAATACTCGCTTTTACTTTGAATTTTTCGGGACAGTTAAACTATGGGGGATTATAGGTCTCCTGACATTTTGATCCCATCCTACAGCTCCCACTGGCGTAAAATATAACATTAAAACTTGTTTCAAGAGTTTCGTAGTTTGTCGCTTTATCTAATAATTTATGCTATCGAAAATTACCCTGGTAGCGATTTACATCATTTTAACACATAAGAAATATTGAGTTCTTTTATATTCCTTCTTATTTGTACTGTGAAGCCGTTATGGGAGAAAATTATTATTGTTATGTTTTGGGTTTTCGATATCAAAAGAATACACAATTCGTCAACATAACAGGTTTTCCTTGCTCAGTAAAATGACACGTATACGTAGTATTAAGCAAATATAAATACGATTAAGTTATTTTAAACGTCAGTAAATGTAGGATACAGGTCGTTTTAGGTCATCCAGTTGGTACTAAAACTCAATTTATCAGTTCGATTTCACAGCTGTAACATTAACGGAGAGTAGACGATGCTTTTTGGGAATTCCAAGTATTTCTAATAAGTCTACAACGTTTTTAATTATCCTCATGAGCTTATAACAGTTGACCAGTCTGTTAATTGCTTGATTACCAAGAATCTTTTCAAATCTAAATGATTTTATTTTATAATCAGTAACCGCGCCAATTATCTGGTTTTTCAGGTTTTGGTTTTGTGAATTTTCCTCAGCAGTTCTTGAAATGCTATCTCATATCAACCACTGTTCAGCACTCAAAATTTTTATATGCATGAAATTTTTCCCCGATGGTTTATAATATACTGAATTTACTTACTACTATTTTAGGTTGCCCGCCTTACTGAAACTTACAATCGAGAGCATATAACTGTATGGGGGTCGATGAATTCAAAAGTATCAAAAAAATGTGAATTACGCAATAAAAACATTCTCACTTTTGCTCCAATTTCGTATGTAATATGGATAATGACGTGCTATGTTGTGGGACTACTCCCTTTCATACCTATAAAATATGATTGTTTTGAAATTCCTTTAGTTTCTGTTATTCGGTAGGTTAACATGGCCTTTTTGTTGTCTATTATCACTATTATTTGTTCATCTTGTTACCTTTGACAATCTGTCGGACGTGATTTTATAATTCACTAACGACTGAGTAGTGACTAATCCCACATATCTCAAGTCCGTCTCAGTAATATTCGAATTCTATTGATCAAGTTGCAATGGGCTCACTAGTCTAAGTGACTCAATATCACGTACACTATGTTGAGATGTAAATTGGTGGTTGGAGGTAATCGACAGGAAACCCTAGACCTAGATTTCATATTATTTGGTACTCGTCAACAAGGTGTACTTTTAATTTTGAGGGGAATGACGCTCCCTAGCAGTTCCAATCCCGTCACCCGACTTCACAGTTTATAAAGATAATTAAGTATTTAATCTTTCAACAATAAACTCGTTTGATTTAAGCAATTAATTAACGACTTTAGAACACCTTTTTGTGTCAGGTCTATTGATAGCACCCATTTGCTTAATCCGAAATAGGCATAACCGGGTTTGAACCTGCAATTTATCAATCAAAAGACAGTCACTTCGAAAACTAAGTCATTTTTACCACTTCAATTTCGTTTTCTGAATATACTTTCTTGGAGCCGTGAAATAATGGCTATAGCTTTGTAATACCAACCAGTAGGTTACAATTTGAAATCATACTTCCTCTCTCTCGTTCAAGGGAGCTGGATAATATCATTAATCCTTACAGAAACAATGTATGAAAACTCTTAAATGGTAAATAAAGTAAATACTTGCTTTACAACAGTCGATATTCTTTATAAATACCTTTTACACAACATGGAATGCCACATATTTTATCCTTTCCAATACAAACTTCTTTCGACAACTAGTGCTCATGTATTTACTTGCTTAAAACCAGTTCGTCCACTGTATATGAACTCCCGACCGTAGCTACTAAATTGACCCAGTCAATAGGCTCAATTTACTGTCCATGTATCTGGAGCCTCCCCTTGTTTGCGTAGGTATAGGACCAAGTTCGAAATCAGAACAGGCTTTCTTAGACCGTATTCCAATAAACAGTTGTGTGTTCTCTCTCCGACTAACTGGTGAAGTACAAACACGGTCAGATAAGGACATGTCACGTTGTCTCTCTTTTTACTCCCATAGACTGCAATTGGGATGAATAAAACGATGTTTTGCATTAAGCTTTATATAACTGTCTACTACGACTGTGCTCAGAAAGCCGTTTATTCTTTGAAAGCACTAACTTTAAGCATAATGATAGACATCGTCTTACACGGCATCCCTCATAATCGACTGACTGTCAGACGCAACTAGATTATACCTCCGTCATTAAAGAGGCTCGATAGAAAACTGCTGCTCATTCCGAGGCATATGTGTAAACTTTTTCAGGCTATAGTACGAACACGTATTTTTTGCGTCTTACTGGACACAGAAAAACCAAACCAAGAAGACCCCTTGTAGATTAGTTTAACGACGAAAATGTCAAGATTATGTTTCAGAAACAACTAGAGAAACATTTGGTCAGATGTTAAGGCGATTGTCCTTCGATTTGTTTGGCATGATATCCAGACAGCTTTGAAAATAAGACTGACCTACGAGCTACTGTGACCATCAGAATGTGACGAGGAGTCAAGCGAACCTAATCTCAGACTGATACAAAGCCTATGCAACGATCATGAGCAAGAGTGGTCAGCGAAAGCCAAAGCTAAGGGGAAGACAACGACGACAATAAGTTTTTCAGACTTGTAAAAAACGGGTCGAAAATTAGGGGTTTTTGTGAAAAAGACGGAACAATGATCCACTCTCAATCTAGGAGACTGAAGTGACTAGCAGGACGTGTTGAAAGACAGTATAACTGTGTTATATCCGAAGATTAAATTATGGGTTACTTCCGGGGTCTATATATAGTGTTATTATATATACATTCTTATTGCATGATTGTTAAGTAACTAGATTACATATATTTATATTCCTTTTATCATAAGCTTTTATTTGACCTATTGACTACTATCATGCGACTTACTATTCTTAAATTATTCCCGATTTATTCGTCACTGTCTCTCATAGTCACTTTTTGGCTTGATCCAGTTAAATTGTTTTTTTTTATAATATATATTTTATGGTATAACCTGGTCTGGTTTGCTTGCATATGAACCAAGTATGTCTGAAATGTATGATTCATATATTGGTAGTTTATATTGGTGTTCTGAACTCAACAGGCAGGGCTAAACGAGAACTACCAATAAGGACTCTAGGCTGCTCGTCATTGGTTTGACACAGTGCTGAGATTGTATAAGTCGTGTTTTGATTGGCAATTTAGTCACGTGATAGTTAACAGGCCACAAGACAATAAATTGCTCTCGAGCTACCCTCTAGTTGCCTACTTTTAGCAAGCACTGTGAATAGAATGTCAACATATACTTCCTGAGTCTTAATGAACTCAAAAAAGCCATAGTTAGTCTAAAGTGAGGGCGAGTGTCAGGTCCTGATAGATTAACCCTGGAGTCCTTTAAAGTTGGTGGTCCAGTTTTATCTGTCGAATTGACTGAGATATTTGCAAGAGTATTGGAACTGTATATAGTCCCATTTGACTGGTCTCGACCACTAATCGTTCCATTCCCCTTGTGATTATTACTCAATCTGGCTAAAAGAATGTTTAAAATATTAGCTCGTGAAGAGCAAACTCAGAAAAACTAGGTTTGTTTTAGACCTGGAAATGGATCTATCGACCGGATATTCGTCAAGTTCTGGAACACTGATATACCTATCGACTCCCAACCACAGTTGTAATTTTTTGACTTTAAGACAGCCTCTGATCATGTAAATCGATAGGTTTAATGGCAGTATGTCATTAAAAGGCGCATTAACGTAGTCCATTAACTTTATACTTTCTCTTTAATCAAACACTGCTGCTCATGCTAGAGCTTATGGTAAACTATCATCAGAATTGCTAACCTCAAGTGTTGTTTCTTTCCTGATTTCTACTTAACTTTGTCATAGACATTGTTTTAGGAATAACGCTTTTTCTCAGTGGCCTGTGATTGACTCGGTTGCCCATTTTGTTACTATTCTCAAGGATTTAATCGTACACTTAAACGTAATAACTATTCATCTAATCAATATTCATTGAATAATCTAACAAATCCAGTAAAGATTCAACTGAACTAATTGAAGTTAAGACAGGTGAGAAAAAGTCATCACCTTTCACTGTAATCGGTGTTTTTAGGTTTTTTCTCTATTTGTCAGTTCGAACCATAGTAATCTCTTATTATCTATTAATAATTTTACAGTTAAGCGTTATCAAATATATGTAAAAATGCCAAACAGGTGTTGATCTTTCATGTCATTATTCTCCTTATTTTTTTACATAGATCTAACGAGTTTGCCAGACGACGTCATTGGGATCGCTTTTTACCTCATACAGTTCTTCTGCTCTCAGATTTGTAGGTATTTATGCTTTCTGATGGGTTTTGTAATTTTTGCATTGCATCTTGTAATATAACTGATTTTGTTTATCGGCTTGTAACACTGGGAACTAGACATAGAGATTGTAATTGGGGAAAAGCGATAATGTGGAATTACTAAGAGGAAAGTAGAAAATAAATATAAAAACCCACTGCAACCGATTTTGAAACATATTGCTTAAGATCACTAACCATTTTTTACTATCATTTCTGATCATTATTATGTAGTTTACTCTTCCAAACACATTTCAAGCGAACAGTCAATAATCTCGCAATTTGATGAGTTACCTTTGTGCGGCTGGTTTAAACCTTCTTCCAACCTAAATGTTTGCTGGTCACCATCATCCTGTTTAGTATGTAGAGTTTTTAAAAATTATAGTCGAAGGATTCAAACGAAATAATTTCCTTCACCAACCAACGTAGTCATTCTGTTTCATGTTCTATGAATAGACAAATCTGACTCAAATAAAATCTAGTGTTAAAAACATTGTTGTTGGAGTGAACATTAAAGAGGGTTTTGTTAATGTTAACTGTTTATGTGACGCCATAAAAATTCATTCTTATCACTGTTTGCAATTAACTTTTTGTTTCTCTTTTTTTTCTTAAAAAAAGTGAACATTTGTTATCTTACATTGTAAAAGATATCTTGATCGTTTATTATATACATTAGTGATAATTAAACATAATCGACCAATAAGAAATAAATTAACTATAAGGAGATTAGCAATTGTGTTTATTAAAAACTAAAATAAATAAAAAAACTTTTGTAACATAATATCTTAAATCAACTTATTATCAATTGGATCACTTGTGAAGAAAAAGTCTTAAGAACAAAGCTTTTTGTAATTGTTTAGTGTATGTAATTCATTCGCTTACCTTATATGTCAAGGTATTAACCAAAATGGTTTACACTAGAAATTTGTATAATAAGAGGTACACTTAACGAAAAACTGTATTACGAAAAATGAAATTCAAGTCTACAATATATTTCAGTTTGTAGTTCATGAAATAAAAATAAATCTCTATTTTTATGTTATCAATTAATCGTTTAGTACGAAAACAAATTGGTATTTAGTCAGTTTAAGATTATGATTTGTTTCGGCTTTCTTATAAACTCATGATTAATAGACAGTTGGTATTTTATATATCTGGAAATACTCATATTAATCACAGTTTTAATCTATGTTAGGATAAAACTGGATATACGTTTATCATACTATATAGTGCGATTGACTCATGACCATGATTGTCACTACAAATGGTAGACATTAGAGTAAGCTTTCTTGTCTCCCAACTATTCCGTTACTTTCTACTTCTTGTTTTCATTTTTTTTGCGCGCATATGTGTATGTATGAAACAGCATATTATCGTCACCTTTGTTCATCGAACATCTACGAAAACGTGGACTTCCGGTAAGTTTGCTAAATTAATAAGTTATTTTAAACAAAAAAATATCTTCCAGTGTTCATGTAGGTGAATATTTCGTATCCATTCTATTCGGAAATCCATGTTTGTGTCTGATTCGATTCAACTTTTATTGTGAAATTTCAAACTATGATGGATAATGGCTATCAGTGGAATCCAAGACGTGCGTTTCGTTCTATTTGGGACTCATCAGCTGGATGTGCCAGCATCCCAGAGTTGATGTTTACTCAGGGACTCGAACCTAGCACCATTCGCTCCAAACGCCATCGCGTTATCCACTTACCTACTGGATCCTGATAGCCATCTGTTTGTGCAATCGGGTGAAGTTTAAATTCACTTGATATTTTTTGCTTGTATCTTCCCATCGTTGATGCAAGTACATCCAGCTGACGGATCCCAAATAGGACGAAACGCGCTTCCTGGATTCCACTGTTAACCACCATCCATCTTTGCCTATAAAGCTTGTGACTTAAGGCAATATCGAGGCAGTTCGCACAAGGTGCATATATGCCAACAAGAGACTGATCAATTACAGTCCTAAACAACAATGAGAAGATACAAGCTAATAATACCTTTTTTAATTCTATTATGTATAAAAATTCATCAAGAAGTAATGTGATCACTATTAATTTTTAACTGTTTTCAAATTTTACCACCCACGGCTGTCATTATAGTTTTCTTGTCAAAAGGAAGACTAATTACCAATTTTTCATATCATAGATGATTTATGATAGAAACGACTATCCCGTTTTGTATCTTGAATAACAGAACTTTTACTCCAATCAATGCTAAGCAAATTTCAATAAAACTATCTACTGATTGTTATAAAAACTAATTGTGTACATTTTTTTAAAGATCGGAATACGTTTTATGTATACACTTACTAAAGTTCTCCGCACATTCTCATATTGTAATCGTTTGCAATGGCACAAGTGCAGCTACTCTTTGTGTTCTCCCAAATTCTAATCTTCTGAATTATTCATGTCCCTTTTTTTCTCTTTCCAAATTTATTTCACTGGATTATACTCCTTGAATAACATTTTCAAGCCCTAATGTTTCCGATTACTGCTTATACTCTTACCACCTCTACCACTACGGAATTTGAATCGACAACTGCATTTCTGTGCTAATGCGGTATGATACGGCAACTCGAACTGATGTACGTACGTACGAAATTCCACGTTGTTACTGAACGACTGATATTATTTTACACCAAACTCCTATAAACTTGATTCATCTATCAAGTACAAGCGGGTTAATGTATCTGGTTTTAAGTCACAGTTTAGCTATATGAAAGCTACTGATATTACCCAGCTACCTAAATCGAAAGTTGACGCTGAGGTTTTTAACTTGTGCGTTGATTATTGAAAGTTGGATTATTTAACTAATAATAAGCTATATCTTTACTACTACTGGTAAATATTTAATAAGCTGAACTAATGTATATTTTCAAATCAGTAATTGCAAAATACACTATGCTAAATGTAAAGTATTTACACAATATTATTAAGATAAACAGACATCATCAATATAGAGACTGGTACAAATGTATGTTGACCTAAGTTGCCATACCACATTAGCATGACAAAATAAACAAAGGGAACTAACCGTATGAAATGAAATTAAAAATTAGACCTAAATAATCTAGCAGCAATAACAATTCAAAGAAAAACCAAACGTTGAAAAGATAAAATGGAAAGGCATGTATACAGAAGTACTGGAATTCAATATCGAGAGGAAAATATACGGTAGATGCATCTGTCATCCAGTTTCTAACCACACCTTATTAATATGAATATTAGCACCATGTAGATCAATAAATCAGATATTTTCTACACCTACAATTAATAGAACCAACGTTTCATATTTCACTTCTGTATTTTAAGCCCTAAAAGCTTCTTATTATTTTCTTTAGTCTATGAGACAACGACCTACTACCTGAATATATGGATTAAAATAAAATAATTTAAGAAACTACATCAATTTAAGTAACATTGTTGTTAGTTAAATATTAGAACCCTTCATAGTATCTTATGTTATCTGAAGCTTAGATAAAGTTTCTGAATTCGTACGAGAAACCGAATATCTGACCTCCTCCCATTATAATAATGTTAAGCAGTGATTCAAACGGGGAGCATGTATTTCAATCTAACAGTTAGTGCCTCCGGATTATTTCCTAAATTAAATTGCAATCACCAAGTAGGCAGTGCTGATATTAAGTATTAGAGTAAATTATTTGATTATTTAAGTCTTTGCAAAATTAATTGTCATGACCCTGTCTTGTATAAATATGTTCCGTTTTGTCGACTTATTCTTGATAATTTTTACTATTTCAAAAATAATTTCTATACAAATATTTCAATTTAAATGACAGGATATAAAATTAGGATTCCTTGTTCGATAGTGTTGTGTTTAAGTATGCTTACATTTAATAAAAATTTGTGATCACGAGACGCTTGATATGATGAAAAACCATTTTCCGGTAAACGTATTTACCATTTTTTATACTCGATCATCGTTGAACAACCGATTGAATGGGACTCGCCACTATACATCAACTTGATTGATTATGAGAAGGCATTTGACAGTGTGGATAGGAGGACCTTATGGAAACTTCTTCAACACTGTACTGTATTTGAGAGAATCGTCAACATCATCCGGAATTCATACGACGGTCCACAGTGCAGAGTCTTGCATGGGGGGCAGCTGACAGACGCTTTCCAAGTGAGGACCGGGGTCAAACAAGGCTGCCTACTCTCCTTCTTCTGGTAGTTAGTTGGATTATGAAGACCACCTCCACACCTAACGGAAAGCACGGAACACAATGGACGGGTTGGATACAGCTGACGATTTGAATTTCGCAGATAACCTTACCCTTCTATCCCATGCACACGAACAAATGCAGATAAAGACAACTAGTGTGGAGGCAGCTTCTGCATCAGTAGGCTTCAACATGCACGAGGGAAAAGGCAAGATCCTCAAATTCAACACAAAGAACACCAACCTAATCACGCTTGATGAAGAATCTCTGGAAGAGGTGGAAAGTTTCACGTACCTGGGCAGCATCATCGATGGACAAGGAGGATCTGATGAAAACACACAGTCCAGGATTAGCAAAGTAAGGGCAGAGTTCCTGCGATTGAGGAGCCAACACTAAGATCAGAATCTTCAATACGAATGTCAAGACGGTTCTACTGTATGGAGCTGAAACTTGGAAAAATACTGCAGCTATCATCGGAAAGTAAAAAGTATTTAAAAAGAATTATCTGCGCAAGATGCTCAATGTCCGTTGCTCGGATACCATCAGCAACAGCCTACTGTGGGAAAGAACAAACCAGCTTCCAGATTAAGAGGAAAAACGATGGAGGTGGATAGGACACTGCGAAAGTCAACGTGGTGCATTACGAGGCCAGTCCTAACTTAAAGTCTTCAAAGCAAAAGGAGAAGAGGAATACCAAGTAACACATTTCGTCAGGAATCAGAGGCAGACATTAAAGGAACGAATAGCACTTAGAAACAACCGGAAAGGAGAGCCCAGAACAAGGTCGTTTGGACAATCGTGATTGGTAGTCTATGCTCTTCCACGAGGGGTAACAGGCGTAAGTAAGTAAGAGGTAGTAACAATATTAGTGATAATGTAAAAGATTGGGCATCGGAGCTACGATTACGGAATAAAGAATGAAACTTTTTTCAATATACATTCGTAAACTTATTCGTTTTAAGTTGGTTTTTTACAGTAGAGTTAGATTATGTGTTTACTTATTAACTATGGCAAATTTGTTGGATCAGACGTTCACTATATATATATATATATATATATATATATTTTAAATAGCCAACAAATACATTCACTGCAGTGAATGTCATGTGGATTAAGCATTATTTGGCACCAATATATTAGAGTTATGTGGTATGTAACGTTAATTTGTAACATTTTAATAATTCTATAACTTCGACTGACCTCTGTTTACTTTTGCCAGTCGTTGTTTATTTCGTAATCAACATAAGAATTTATTATTTTCATTTGATATTTTAAAGCTCGTTTAGCTTTTGCCAATTTACGTCACCATTGGTGTAGGCAGAATATCCGTCTACCAATTAGGGGGCGAATATACTGCTCAGCAGTTCTTTCTCTTCTACACTACGAATGCAAAACGTGGCCATTAAGAGTAGTAGATACTCGTAAACTACTAGTATTTGACCACAGATGTCTTAGAAATATTGCTTGCATCTGCCAAAATCACTGGGTAAGTAGTAGTGAGGTTAGACACAGGGTATTAGGGAATGATGGTAAAGCAGTCGGTGAGTTTGTAAATCTTCATCGTCTGGAATGGTTAGGTCACGTGTTACGTATGCCTAAACATCGATTACCACGACGCGCAATGCTGACTAGTGTTGAAAACAGTTGGAAGAAAGTTGAGGGCGGCCAAATCGAAACGTGGCACCGGTCCATAAAGTCACTAAACTCTAGTCTGAGTTATGATGGCAGATGCAGACTACTTGGTTGGGGTCCGCGTGACTATCGTAACCAATGGTTGGAGACTGTGAGTGACATGGCTCAGAATCGATCACAATGGCGTTGGTGTATACACTCTTTATCTTCCTTTAAACCGTGAGGTTAAAATCGCTTTATACGTTTCTTTCTACGAAGTAATTCTTTCTTCCTGTACTGTATTCCTTATACACAATCTTTCTTTTATATATTATAACCATTGAATTAACTACTTCTATGAATTTGTTGTTCACCTTGTTGTGCTAATGAGGTGTGGCAACTTGGACCGATGCACATACATGCCTGGTTCTACGTTGTAGCTGACTGACTGACTCCTAAATAGTGTTATATACTTCTTATGTCGATATTAGGTCCACACACCACAATTCAGATGAATACACATGAAGAATTTCACAAAGGACAAGAATAAGTTGTGTATAAATTCTATGTACTACGTGATTTGCGAACCCAGTTTGTGCATATTGCCTTTGCGAGTCTAGGTTAGTAAATGAAACTACTATTAATCCTCGATACATTTCTGGAATCATTATTATTTGAAATTTTCGAAAAAACAACCTCCAAAGCACCCGTGTAAGATGTCATTAAAATTGTGTTTAATCTTCAACTTCCACGCCATTATATTTCGTCAGATGGAAATCGTTATAGGCTTGTTACTAAACTGGGGTCTATTTTTTTTGTTTAGAACTTTTAAAATTATTTCATCGTTTAAATTTATACTTATAGGACTATAATTTGACAACTTATTTCTGTTCAGCATCCACATAACTGAAATATCACCTGGAGAATCTAGTCTTGTAAACAGTTTTATAAACTATCTAGCTTTTCCATGTCAGTTGAATAATTCTGAAAGTGCAACACTTTTAAAGTGGCCGTTTAACTTTCAAAGTAATTAGTCAATAACACATTACAAAGTAAAATGAAGCTTGACTGAGCCTTATTTTCTCCCGTTTCACCTGTAAGATTTTCAATAGTAAGCGAATGTTTAAGCAGTATGAAATTCGTTTGTTTACTTCCCAAAACTACATTTTTTAAAACTAGTGTTTTGGCTGTATTTTTTTATTGGAAAAAAATGACTTAGAAACTATTTATAAGTCATCATACTTATGCTTAAAACACCCGTATATTCCGTATTACTTGTTCGAAAGTTCTGTCTATTAATTTTCTTATTGATATTTTCTCTACAAGGTATTCTTCTGGGTGTGTAACAATGAAGAGGATATGGAGAAAGCTTTTGAACTTGGAGCTTCAGGAGTAATGACAGACTATCCCAGAAAACTAACCGAATTCCTGAAGAAGCATCCTGAGTATCCAAAAGTTTTTTAATTCATTTAACATCCTCGCTTTAATAAAACATTGGACTTTATTTCTGTTCATATCCTATGTTTTATGAATTTCTGATTTGAATTAAACGTGTTTATTTTGTAAATGACGTTGAATTTATATGAACATTAGTCATTTTCATTATTTTACGATCGGAACACTTCACTCCGTAAATAATAACCACGAGTTTCACAGGCCTAAGAATACTTCATGTTGTCGATGCATAAACCATGACTTTTGTTTTTAATTGTATTGAAGGTCAACAACACTACACTTCGACATTCTCGATGTAAATTTTGCAGGTAGAAACTCAGAAGTAAATCTTAATGTTTGCTAGTTAATTTAGATAGTAGGTTAAAAATGTCTTACAGAAGGACGGTGTTACATTATCTTAAAAGCTACTGAATCTTTAATTTATCTGGTTTGTCTTATTTTCTTCACGAATTACTAGTTGTGGATTTACGCTCCAACTAGAATAGATAGACAAGACTACCATTTAGCTGTTGTCTTTGATTCTACTTCCTGTTCAGTCATTGCTGACCACCTGTGTACTACATAGCAGTGATTGATTATATCGTTCTTAGTTAGTAGGCTATTACTACAGCCAGGAAACGGATATTTGTTTAGGGAGTTATTTTTATTTACTCTGGTTTCAGTTTTAGGTACATTGTGTTGTGGATGACAAGACTGAATATGTTTATTAAGTCAGTCCAAAGTCTTATTACAGTCAGTTAGGGGGCAGCTATGAAAGGCTTCGATAGTAGCTTTGTTTTGGTGGTTATTTCCATAACGTCTGTACATTTCTTTATTTGTGGCACACATTCTATTGCATGGTTGCACTTTCTACCTGACTTAGAGTGTATTAATTTTGAAGTAAACTATTTAATATATTTGGATTGAGAATGCTACAGATATTCGGAGTTTGACAACACTTTAACAAGTAAAACCTAATATAAATCGTACCCACTAAGTGAAATCAAAAGACAACAGCGGGGAGGTTTGAAGGTATATATGATAGGCTATCAATATGTCGAGGATCGTCTAATCTAATCTGGCAAGCGAATGCAGGGGAAGTTGAGCACGGCGTTCCTTCTCTTGACCTGGTACGGATGCATAACCAAGCGCCTTCAGGTTGGTGAGTTCATTAAAACTAATATGGTCAGCATCCAATGTCGAAAACTTACAGTTGTTTATTTTGGGGATTTATTTGCCGCTACTCCCCTCCTTGTGAGGTAGTGATGACCCTAAGACGTGGCCACCCAGGAGTTTAGACCCAACGAGTTTGTTGTTGGTAAACACTCTTCTGGTAGCTTGCTAGGTTTAGTAGCGTCTAGTTGTCTTTCCTGCATCTCCTTACGATGCTCCACTGCCTTGTGGATGAGACCTTCAGTTCGAAGGCTCGAGGAGTTGCCACCATGAAAACCACGTGCTTCGGTTTGGGCAACCGGGCAGTATCACAGCCCTCACACATATCGAATGAGGTTTGTGTGGCACTTATGTATTTGGTGCTTCATTGTACCAATATCTATGTGTTAATATAAATAAATAATAGTGCAGTCAAACACCGGAAAATCGTAGATTCGGACTGGCGTCCGTGTTCTGTAGTGATGGTTGAAGGAGAGCCGAAGTTTGCTACCCATCGTTCGACGAATGCGCGAGCCACGGCTTCAGCAGTAACGCCCTTGTTAGGTATTGCTTCTGGCCATTGAGTGAAACGGTCTACGCAGGTTAAAAAGATAATAGTATCCATTTGAAGCTAGTAAAGGTCCTACCAAATCAAGAAGAACACGGTCAAAACAAGCGTCAGGAGTTTTGATGGAGCCTAAGGGACATTTGTTATGTCTAATAATCTTAGATTTCTGGCAGCTTACACAGGAGGGCGCCCATTCCCTCACGCTCCTAATTCATACCAGGCCATCAAAATCGTTCTGCCATGAGCTTGATTGTTGCACGAACACCTTGATCAGAAAGTTTGTGCAACGTATTCAAGACGTTGTGCCGGTAATATTTCGGCATGACTAGGCGATCCCTACATATTGATGTGTCACAAAGTAAGGTCTCCTTACCTATTCCCATCTGTTTAATACGCAGTTTAGGGGTTGTTGAGGATAACACGCGCTGAAGATCAGTGCCTTCTTTCTGAATTTGGGCGACAAATGTGTATTCCGCGTTAGGTGCTGACCTCGAAGTGTGACTTCGGATTAAGCTGGTTCGTCACGCCATTCCCGTCTAACTCGAGTAGCCCCCAAGCATTCGACAGATCATCCACGTTGGTGATCTACAAGTTCCCCAATTTGAATACGTGCTCAATCCTGTGTCCCACATGCACATTTTACAAGTGACGACGTCAATATAACGTTGACGAAATGTCCAGTATATAGTTCAGAAATGATTAGTATGTATAAAGCATGCTAAATGCCATCAAAATAATACGCTCTCTGTGAATAATAATAACAAAATGTTAGAAAGAATATGGAATACCATGTGGCTGAAATAACAAAAATCAGTTAAACTTCTAGTGCAAAAGGATAATACGTTATATCTTCTACTATTTATCCTGTACGTCCATGGATGACGGAGACTGTATAAAACATTGGCACTCCTGAGTTCAGGCGATATCAGTCTGATTAGTGGGCCTGATTATATCAATCTTCAAGTTTGTTTGAACAAATGAGTTAGATAGTTCCCAAGTTGATATTCCGAGATTAAGTCTGAAAAGTATGTGCTAATCTCTTAAAGAATGCTGGTCGGCGATCTATGCTCCATTTGGAGTAACAGGCATTACTAAGTAATCTATATCATATATTGCACTAATCACCAGCATATCATCAATGGAACACCATTTACAAAGTTCCAGGGATAGGAAGATCTACGAGTAAATACTGAATTCCAAAGCAATTGGTGCTGCAGATTTTCACGTATTTTGGAAACTTCATCAAAATTTCATAGGTTTTGAATAATATGCGGTTTAGATCTTTCAATCCACACATGTGTAACGCTTTTTCGACCAGGGATGCCACAGTCAGTCAAACCAGAATTGAGGAATAAAGTGTTCCGAAAGTATGTTTGGAAAAGGGTCGACACTCCGAGACCTTTCTAGTTTGATGAGAAGCACGGCGTAACCAATGGCTATATGAAGCAGATAGTTGACTAAAAAAATTCATCTAGAATATACTCAATGAAACTGGGGAGGTCAACATCAGTACCAAATACATACCGAAGCATGTATTTCACAGATCTATTTACCGCTACAGATTGGTTAATTTATGATTACTAAGGGAGTGATGGGTCCTCTCAAACTATTTTACAACGCATTAGCTTCAATCCTGTATGTCGTCGTAGAAAGAGAAGTGACCGGTTATTGGTTTTCAGTAACTTTGGTAATTATTTCAATGTTATATCCTTGCTTATTTTTGCATTAAAAACTTCCAAAGAAATCGTAGATTGTTTACAATTAGGCGATCCAATAAACCCAGGGTGGAATTCCATCTTTCTTAGATAGTGAAACGCTCTAACCTAATTGTCAGTATCGTCCACTCTATTGGGCACCCTCAAGGAGAGACGGATTGTCACTGGAAGCTGAGCTCCAATGCAAGCCGCACTTCCTACAAACTTTATTTCTGAAAACTAAATAAAGAAAACACAACAATTGATTTCGAAAACGATAATCACAAGTTTTTAACTCTATAAGTTACCAAATAAGTCCTTTCTCGTATTTTTATTAGAATTTTTTGCTTTCCGTACACTTGTTTTGCTACACACAATGAACACGTTTGAGTAGTACGTTACCATGTGGGTTTGCATAATTGCAATGATTTTTGTTTCTAAAAATATACAGGAACACTACCAGTAATGCCCACAGTCACAGTCCTATCAAAGACGTTTATCTTGGAACGGAATGCGGCAAGATAGCTGAAGTTAATGAGTTGATCATTGGAAGGCGAATAGTACATGAAAAAAACTTTGGGACTATCTGTTATGTCGGTGAGTTGCCGAGATCGAATGGGTCTTGGCTTGGAGTTGATTGGGATGACCAATCGCGTGGCAGACATGATGGGACTTACGATGATGTCCGGTATTTTCAGGCTAAATGTCCCACTTCCGGTTCATTTGTGAGGTGAGTAATAATGTTTATTGATAAAAAGAAAGCTGTTGCTTTAAGCAGCAAAAAGAAAAGCAAAAATTCATAACTTCAAAGCGGTCTGTCATTAAAAGTGCTAAAATTAAGGCACAGTCCAAACTTGACAAATAAAGAATGTTTAGTCCGAGTGGGATCAGAAGTTTATGTTGCGTACTTCGGTTGTGACACTATACTATCCGATATGTTAATGATCCACGAACTGGTTCTAGTCTCCTTCTGGTTCGGTTTGTTGTTTAGTGTGTTATCATTCACGATACATATATGCACTCCCAAAGGGTCTAGGTATGTAAGTGCACAGAATATTGGAGTTGGCTTTAAATGTCTAACTTTTGTTTCGCCGACCTATAATTTCTACCTATGAAATCTGCTGAAATCACGAATGCAAAACGTGGCCATTAAGAGTAGTAGATACTCGTAAACTACTAGTATTTGACCACAGATGTCTTAGAAATATTGCTTGCATCTGCCAAAATCACTGGGTAAGTAGTAGTGAGGTTAGACACAGGGTATTAGGGAATGATGGTAAAGC
This sequence comes from Schistosoma haematobium, assembly GCF_000699445.3. Taxonomy (NCBI): domain Eukaryota; kingdom Metazoa; phylum Platyhelminthes; class Trematoda; order Strigeidida; family Schistosomatidae; genus Schistosoma; species Schistosoma haematobium. The sequence continues at coordinate 45,172,370 of NC_067196.1, read as the reverse complement.
AGTCGGTGAGTTTGTAAATCTTCATCGTCTGGAATGGTTAGGTCACGTGTTACGTATGCCTAAACATCGATTACCACGACGCGCAATGCTGACTAGTGTTGAAAACAGTTGGAAGAAAGTTGAGGGCGGCCAAATCGAAACGTGGCACCGGTCCATAAAGTCACTAAACTCTAGTCTGAGTTATGATGGCAGATGCAGACTACTTGGTTGGGGTCCGCCTGACTATCGTAACCAATGGTTGGAGACTGTGAGTGACATGGCTCAGAATCGATCACAATGGCGTTGGTGTATACACTCTTTATCTTCCTTTAAACCGTGAGGTTAAAATCGCTTTATACGTTTCTTTCTACGAAGTAATTCTTTCTTCTTTATTGTATTTGTTTATTTATTTATTTTAACACATATTGGTACAAGAAGGCACCAAATACGTATGTGCCACACGAATCTCACTCGATATGTGTTAGGGCTGTGATACTGCTCGGGTGCCCAGACAGAATCAGGTGGCTTTCTTAGGGGGCTGCACCCCGAGCCTTTGACCTAAAGGTCTAACCCACAAGTCAGTGGAGCATCGTGAGGAGATTCAGTCCCATGGTAGCCGGTGACCAACAATTGGTTCATACTCCATTTGTTCCCGCAGGATAGTGGAGCCCATGTGCACCATTGATATGGAATCCGGTTAAGGCGCCGGACATTCGCTTTTAGTCCTCTCATTTTCGTAAACAACACCCCGGCTACGAGAATGCAATGAATAGGACTTCCCTGGCAGAGGTTGTATACGCGTGGCCGTGTGAGAGTGTTTCGAGAGGGAAGGCGAACCCACCCCACTCTCGGCCATACCAGGGCATTTGGGGGCTGTGCTGTATTCCTTATACACAATCTTTTATATATTATTGCCATTAAATTAACTACTACTATGAATTTTTCACCTTGTTGTGCTAGTGAGGTATGGCAACTAGGACCGATGCACATACATGCCTGGTCCTGCGTTGTAGCTGACTTTGCCTCTTCCGAAAGTATATTCCTGTAAATCGTGTTTATTGAAGTGGTCATAAAGAATTCTCGATATATTGTACCGGTTGTCCATGATCGATATTACTTTTTAAGAAGATTAGTACAATCAAACTAAACTTTATAATGGATATGGTTCTAAAATTATCACTTTCGTCATATGTTTTTCAGCGGCCGAACTACCAGAATATCCACCTGCAGACTTGGAATACGCAGTTGATACTGTTCTGTCTGATGAAAGCACTGACAAAATGCAGAGTCTCCCAAACGCCTTAAGCAACAATGTATTCATGTTTGGGTTGTGATTCTCCACCTCCAAATGCAAAATGTTGCTTTAGGATTGGCGTGCATCAGCGACTGAATTTACGGTAGGGACTGACGTAGTTGAACGCACCAGTTGCTTTACCTATCTTGGGTATTTCATCACTCCTGATAGCCTGATGGCTGACAACATCTTGGCACAGATTTAGAAAGTTCGACTGACTTTTACCAACTCTCGTCGCTTTTGGTGCAGGCGAAATATCAGCCTGTCAACCAAAGAACGAGTTTACTGTGCAACAGTTTGCTCCATTCTACATTATGTGAAACGTAGCGATTAAAAAATAGGGGATATTCTCAAGTTGCTATTGTTCCATGATAGGTATATTCCGAGCACTGCCCGTGTATTTTGAGACCACAGGGTAAGCCATGCCTGGGTTGGGAATGGGGTACTAGGTAGGGACGGTAAATCGATTGGTGAGGTATTAAATTTTCATCAACTGAGCTGGTTGAGACATGTGTTATGTATTCCCAACGACCATCTGCCTTGACTGGCGATGTTGTGTGGGAGTAGACTGGAAGAGATGTAGGGGCGACCAAACCAAAACATGGCATCAGTTCATGGAGTCGTTGACAATTGAACTGAGCCATATTAATAGGTGTAGAATACCTGGTTGAGGTTTGTGTGAGTATCTGAACGAGTTGTTAGAGTTTTTGAATGACATGGCTCAAAATAGTTTGCAATGGCACAGACACCCATTAGCCGTTTTCCTCCAAATTCTAGCTCCTGAATTCCTTATAATCTTTTTGATTTCACTAATTTTTTTGCATCGTAGGTTTGATGCCTAACCTTTCCCATTATCAAAACCGAAGTAACTTCTGAATTTCAGTCATACACCTTACTAATTAAATATTGACTACTTGTACAATTGAATAATATCCGCATTATATAATCGATTTCGTGCTATTAATTCCTCCCAGGTTTTTTTTATCTCAGTCTTTTATAGTTTACTTTTTGATCTTTAATCTAGGTATTTGAGTATTTGTATAGTGAACTAGGGATATAATCATACTTTCGGTTTGAACAGTTGAAGAATATAGTAATCCCTGATACGGTAAAGATAAATAACATTTCGCTTCTTTATAAATCATAAAGATGACTTCAGTTCATGTCTATTTTTTGTTATTTTCCGTACACAGTCATGTTATAACTTATTTCGTTCTACTTCATGTCTTAATTTCAACTCGATAAACTCCGTTTATCCTATCCAATCATGCTTTTAGGCCTTCAAAGGTGTCATTGGGTACCAGTCTAGAGGAAGCTCTCGTATATAGATATGCCGTCTGCACAACTTGTCAACTGGAAATCCAGACTTCTTTGCGATCACGGGAAAAGCCCACAGGTAGTTCTCATAATATCCTCGTTCATGAATGCACCCAACTTGGTCATCTAAACAGTTACCTTGGTAGTACTGCGGAGGAAGCTGAATACTTTGGTACTCACGGATACCCAAAAGACACATTACGAGTCGAACTTTACACTAATCCTGGGACTTACCATCAATCGACTTCTCATGACGAATTATGTGGAGCAGATGCAGCCAAAAGTTGTCTCAGCCGATTAAATAGTGTTAGTTTGTCTTCTGTGCCCGTATATCGTGCACTATATGGAAAAAGTAACTTTTTCCCTGATCGACAACCTGAATACTCACCACTTTGGCCATCATCTGGAGGCTGTCTCGACCAGTTTTTATCCAGTTTATGCGATCTGGAAATGAGCAATTGTCTGTTGTCAAAGTGGACAGAAATTGCTGAGGTGTGTTTTGATTTTCATTAACACTTTGTTCATTCTTTCCTTCACAAAAGTTAACTGTGTTTATTTATCTTATTAGATTTGTATTCAAATTCCGTGGTTAAAATCCTTGAATGTCAGTAACAACCGCATTCGTTTACCTGTTTCTCCAAAAGAAGCGCATGATAAACAAAAAGAAAATGAATGTCTGGAATCTAGACTTTTATATGACATATATTCGGACCCTGTCCTAAGTGAACGGTTGTGTTCGAACGCTTTTCCCCAGTTGTCGCAACTTACTTTAGTCAAATGCTCACTCTTAAATTGGAAAAGTATTAGGAGAATATTATGTTGGATGCCATCCTTACAATCGTTATCTCTAGCTTACAATAATGTAAGTAAATGTTTTCCTTGTGCTTTACTTATTCAAGTAATTAATTGTAATATATATTGTTCATTTAGCCTCAAGTATTAAATCCCTTCAACAGTGTTAATGTGTATTTAGACAGACTATTCAACTTAACAAATTTTGTCTCTGCAGTCTGTTTTAAAGATAGCTTCTAGAGTGACTTAAGGGTTTTAATTTCTAATTTAATCAAATCCTAACGACTTTTTGTTACGTCAGCCGTCATTCAACTTTCAGAAATTCCTAAGATTCGGCTTCACCTAATGTTTTATTTTTGTGTAGTTACACTGATTTCTATATTGTTGACAAAGCCTTACGATTTCATGTTAACTTATTTATCAGTGTATTTTCGAAAGTTCATCTGCTTATGTAATTTCAACCACTGACCTGACCGTCAACATAAGATTTTGCAACAAAGAAAATCATTCTGTAATATGCCTCGAATAGTAAAAGTATCAATAATGAACCACATAAATTCCAGTAAAATGGTAATATTTCAATTCCGAGTTCTGTATTTCGATAAGGACCGTTACTATCTCCCAGTCTAATACATGTGCAAATTATGGTAAAGAAATCCCTATATTACTAGAAGACTTTGATGTTTTGATGTAAATTTAAGTCTTAAGAAGCAGTTGTAAACTAATAACCTGCAAATGATCATAAAAAGTAATTGTCAGATTTGTTTTTATATTCCCTGCATCTACATCTAGGTAACGTGCTAAAATAACCACCCATAAACCGTCTACTTTAATGTACAGTATGAAAACAGATATTAAGCTTCATGGACTTTAAAATAAAATAAAGTTGGTATTGAGCATTTCGTTACCCTATAAGCGTAGTCACAAACCCTGATAAAAAAGTCTTTGAGATCCGCCACTTTGTTGCTCTAAAGTTTTGTGTTTCTTTAAACTAAACAACATCCAGTCATCGTGTGTTTATGAAATGTTTGATTACATTTTAGTTGGGCAATCCTCCAATTGACTGGGAAGAAAATGCTATTGAAGTTTTCCAAAAGTTGACTGAATTAGACTTAACTCACATAAATCTAACGTCCGCTCATCAGTTATTCGCCCTTATTGGAGCTTCCAAATGTCTGAACAGCCTGTTGTTAAATTACAACGAGATAGCAGACATTCCAAATCTAAATGATCATTCTAAGCACATCTGCCAAATACATGTACACGATAAAGATAGTTCACATCTGTTTCGAAACCTTAACACTCTTGGGTTAAAGAACAACTTATTCACAAATTGGAATTTCGTTAATCAATTACTGCATTTGTCCAAATTGGATCATTTGATGGTATCAGGATGCCCAGTTTTCGAAAACTCTGTCAGGTAAGCTAATCTAGTCGAGTCTTTTCTACTAGAATTATAAAACTATCTGGTTTGTTTTTACTTACATACTTAACATTTTAGCATTGAACAAAAAACTACTGTGGTTAGACTTAAGCTACATTATTTTTTCTCATATATTCAAACAATCGGGTTAGGATTGAAAACTTTACTCATAAATAGTTAAAAATATACTACCAGAACTGTAGTTAATTTTACGGTTTATCGCCCAGTTACGTTTCGACTACAATTTTTAATGGATGATCAGGTAGTGAACGAGTTGTCCATATTTTTATGAAACTTCAGCATACAGTTACCGTCTAATATGGAAGAATTGAATTTATTTCCATACGTTTAACAGTTCTAAATCCTGTCGTTCATAAATTCCATAAACACTAGTTTTAATTGTTATTTAACAAAGTATATACGCATTAATAAATAATGATACACCTTTTCCAAAACAACTTAATGGTTATTACAACTTGTTCACCATTAAGTTGTTTACAGCACTTCATTGTAAAATAAATATTCCTTTACATATTTCACTATTTAAAATCGCTTAATGATCTTCATAGAAATTATAATGTGAAATCCTGTTCTATTTAAAAAGCTGCCATATTTGGAGTTTGCCTGAATCCGTAATCATTTAAGTCTCAAGTTACTCCGTAAAATAAAAACTTAATAGCTTCTAGTTGTATCAAATATCCATATTGTTCAATCGCTTAGTAACTAGTATTTACAAAATACTTGGTTCAGTGAGGTGTAAAAAAGTCCGTCACACAAATTGGTCTGATAATTTCTCTTAAAAGTAAGTGAAGAATGGAAGCATAAGAAGAAGCGAATCCAATTAAAAACAAACCAAAATAGATCTCATCCTCGCTAATAAATATTTTTCTGTTTTTCGAAAAACAGAGGAGATAACTATAACTGGATCACCATCGTCTTCTATATTGACCTGTTTGGAAGTGGCTTTCGTTACTAAGAATCACATGATATTTCTTACTTCACCTAGGCGCTCGTCACCAACAAATTATTACTTCTAAGAATTGCTTACCCATTGTTGTGGGCAAACGTAAGCAATTTCTCTGAGATGAGTTTAATCGTGGTTTAAAATACTCATTTCTTTGAAATTAAAGTTCACAAGCAAAGAGCTGAATTGGTAGTGTAGTGAACGAAGACATGTTGGGGATGACCAATTTATTGTTTAATGGAAAATTGCAGTGTCTTGGTAAATTATGGAAACCATACATTATATACATTATTTGCACATCATTTACTTTTTCTTTATATGCTTTATGATCCTTTCAATTCTGTTGTTACTACAATTGCTCTTTGTTGATATTCCTGTTCGCTTCAACTCAACCTTCTGTTGATAGGCATTCCACTTCTGTCTGATGTTACATACTACTTATACCAGTCAACATATTGTCCACTCGGGCCTTAATGGCCAGCTTAACGTTATAACTTCTCCAATGGTAATTTAGATCGCTCTACGGTTGCTTTCGTTACGTGTGGATGAATCTGGTTTGTCATACCAGCACTTATGCAACTATTAGTTAGAGTGCACTCGACCATTCCTTACGCCTCGCGAACAGGAGTGAATCCAAGCCCAGCTTCCTTCTAATCCTGTGGAAGAACTGTACACTTCGATTATCCAAGTGCATCTATTATGGATTAGTGGTCATCAAGTGATTGAATGTAATTCAGGTACCCTGCATCCAATCGCACAACAAGATGGTAACATCCGCACACTCAATGTCAAAAATTACTCTTCTGGGTAACGGATTGACACCACCACACCTTAATCTCCTCAATTTTTTCCTGAATTTCATTAATGGTGAGATTGGATAATCCCGACCAGCTCCATCGCTGATTTGAAGAAGTGAAAAAAAGTTGTGTTACTATTCTATCTGAAATGAATGTCTTTGTCCGGGATTATCTAAATGTTGGTAGATTTATCAAATGCAATTACTTTCAGTAAGCTGTTCCAGAATACAGCCCTATGCAACAAATCGTATTTAGAGGCAATATCTACAAATGTAACAGCTGGCTTCTATTTGTTCTCTATCTCCATATTTCCTCACTCTTTTTTTATTTTACAAACAATTTATATAGTCACCCATCAAACCGTCAAAAATCAATTACACCCATCAATTCTGTATAAAGTTCATTACTGGTTTGTTGTTATTCGTCTAGTTTCACTTGTCTATTGTAAGGCTGTAAAGTTTCATGAGTTCTTAGCTTCATAATAAGAAAGGTGATTTCACATTTGTTCACCCATCGTTTACTATTGTAGTATTAGTATTTCAACCGGTAATAAATGGGTTTTGTTCTCATAACACTTTTTTATATGTTATTTCTGTTTTAGTATAGAAACCGCTCGTCAGGAAGTCATTGCTCGTTTGCCAAATCTTAAAATGTTAGACCGTGTTGAGATTACTCCTGAAGAGCGCCGCGGATCTGAATTGGACTACTTAAAACGTTACGGAGCTAGCTGGCTAAACTGTTGTAAAAGTGATCAAAATAGTAAGCAAAATAACGATGTTAAACTTTTGGAGGAATTCTACAAATTGCATCCTGTTTTCTCCAGACTTTGTGATAAACATGGAGCTCCTGAAATTGGAGAAACCAAGGTAGCATGTTATTATTTTTGACTTGTTCCCAGGTTGTTTTCTCTATGTGACAAAATAACTAAGTTGACCGCACAAAAATTAAGTGTGGGGGATAAATAAGATGAACTAGGCTAACTAGTTCAAAGATCATCGTCGTCCAAAATAAGGGGAGATCAATGAAATATAGGATAGTTTAGAAGCTTCAATAAACAACCAAACCGTTTAATTGTTCTGAGGTGTTTATGATAGTATCGAAATTGTATTTAGTGCCGAATTAAGTTGCAAGAAAATATGTTATTTCGCTCAGAATAAGGATGTAAATTCAAGGACATATTCAACTTTTATTCTTAAGTAATAATTCAGCTGTTTAAAATAACTCAGTGGTGAATTACTGTCGATGTGTTTAAATTTAAAAGTTCTTCACTTCCCAGAGTAATGTATTGTTGTGGGAATTGTAAATCTTTTGCTTAAATATAAACTAAAGATCTAACACTGTTTAGTCATTTGATTACAGCATTGGTTTCAGAAGTTTCCGTTTGACTATGCGCATAATCAGTTTTCATTTTAAGCTACGTCACACACCTTATCTACTGAAATAACTTACCGATGATTGCATCACAAGACGTTTTCTATTAGAATATTTTAGCAACTATATGTTTTCTTTTTAATTTCCTTCCAAATCTCTTAGATATTTTTTCACTCAATGGGTACTTGAACCCCGCTTCATTTACTGAAAGCCTAAAGTAGATTCCAGGAACAACTAAGGTCACACTTCGGTAGTTCTAAAAACGAGGCTGACCTAGATGTTTCTTGGAAAGATATACAAACAGCAATGACATCTATTAGTGATTTGAACCATAAGGTTACAAAACACCAGTTGATTTATTGTAAGTCTGGTCACAGTCACTGATCGTCCTAATATATAAGAAAGGATCAAAATCATCCTGTAATAACCATAGAGAGATTAGTTTGACCAATATAGCATCTAAAATGCTGGCCTCAATAAGTATCGGACGCCTAACTAAGACTCGTGAACTGTAAACACGAGAAAACCAGGCTAGCTTCAGACCTGGTCGTGACTGCATCGACCACATATTCATCATTCGCCAGGTTCTAGAACACAGACATGCTTATCGGCGTCCGACAATGGTGGTCTTTCTTGATTTAAAAGCAACATTTGACCCTGTAGACCAAGAGGTTCTGTAGCAGTGTCTGTCATTGAAAAGTGCACCACAGAAATACGTAAACATTATGAAGGCTCTTTACTCGAACACTACTAATCGAGTCAGAGCTTATGGCGAACTGTCATCTGATTTTGCAACCTCAAGTGGTGTCCGTCAAGGCTGTCCACTTTTTCCATTTTTGTTTAACTTCATCATAGACTTATTGATGGAAATAACATTCTCGTCTACTGAATTTTCGGGCATTGATCTCCTACCAGAGGGTCCATTTATCGACTTAGAATACTCAGATGACATAGTCCTACTTGTTGAAGACGCTGATAAAATGCAGAGTCTTTTGGTGGCACTGAGCAACAATGCCAGAATGTTTGGAATGCGCTTCTTCCCCTCCAAATGCAAGTTATTGCTCCAGGACTGGTCTGCGTCAAAACCTGAACTAAGGATAGCGAGTGATGTAGTCGGACGCGTTGACAACTTCACTTATCTTGGAAGTCTGATCAGCCCTAATGAGTTGGTGTCTGATGAAATCTCAGCATGGATTCGGAAAACTCGTTTGGCTTTTGCCAACTTATGTCACCAATGGCGTAGGCAGAATATCCGTCTATCAATTAAGGGGCGAATATACTGCGCGGCAGTTCGTTCTATTCTACATTACGGCTGCGAAATGTGACCATTAAGAATAGAAGATACTCGTGAGGTACTAGTTGGGGGCGGCCAAATCGAAACGTGGCATCAGTCCATAAAATCACTAAATTCTAGTCTGAGTCATGATGGTAGATGCAGACTACTTGGTTGGGGTCCGCGTGACTATCGTAACCAATGGTTGAAAACTGTGGGTGATATGGCTCAGAATCGATCACAATGGCGTTGGTGTATACACTCTTTATCTTCCTTTAAACCGTGAGGTTAAAATCGCTTTATACGTTTCTTTCTACGAAGTAATTCTTTCTTCCTGTACTGTATTCCTTATACACAATCTTTCTTTTATATATTATAACCATTGAATTAACTACTTCTATGAATTTGTTGTTCACCTTGTTGTGCTAATGAGGTGTGGCAACTTGGACCGATTCACATATGTGCCTGGTTCTACGTTGTAGCTGACTGAATGACCGTTTCACTTACTTCGGTTTGATTAATAGGATAGTATCATTAGCACTAAAAATATCCTGCATTGTTTTCTTTGTATTATTTAATCTTGTGTTAATTTAATTTGTTTTGTCGTTGACTCTGAAGAAGCAGCTTACATTGTCACGAACCGTCGGAAATACAATATCTCTACTCGTTGGGCCACAACAGCGAAAAAAATTGTTAAGTTTCTACCCAATGCTCACTTTATTTCAAACTATCAAGTCCAACCTTGACGTTGATACATACATCAATGTCTCTGTACCTTTCTCTAGTTTCTATTGTTATCAGCCTTCAGACAATCTAAATTAATCTATTTTTATCATGATTTCCTGATTAAAGTTCTTTTTATTGCTACGTCAGTATTTCCCAGGTTGGTTGTGTAGAGAAAATTGTCAATATTCCTGCATTATTGCACACAATAAACACTATATAATTGTAATTTATTATAAACGTGTCCTTATTTCTCTATGGGTTTGAACTGTGTCAAAGTAACTGAGCTGGAACACTTTCAATGACAGAGATCACTCATGAAAAAGTATGAACCAACCACTTGATTCATCTGTAATTGTTGTCCAAGTGTATCTACCTGAATCTAATTGTTAGTCTGATTATAGATATCAACGTCTGAGAGCAATATTAAGATCATAAATAAGCAGTAAGATTTGATCGCTTTATTTTTTGTAAAATCTCTGTTATCTTTGTTGTTTACATATCTATTTATCTAATTTTTAGCCAGTTAACCGCTCAATTAAAGCTGGCCTTCTATCTCTTATCTTTATATTACAACATAACAAGAACAGTGGCGCAACAAACAAGCCTAGCAGTCGATCATCATCGCCAATGGATAAAAACGATCGAATTCAAAAACAAATACCTAGTCAAATGACTATTAACCATTTACGTATGATGATTAGACGATTGTTTTGTTTATCACCAAAAACACTGTTTGAATTATATGCACAAAGTGGAAGGCATCGTGGTATTGTTAACACTGAAATACCGTTGGATGTAGATACACGTGAAATAGGATTTTATAATTTAGAAAATGACGATTATATTTTTATACGAATATGACAATAGTGTTCTAGTCTTTCCTTCCTTGTATTTACTACTTGGTTACCTCTAGTATTTATCTATGTTGTATAATATATATCTTGATATTCTTAAAAATCAAGCTTGTATTTAATTATTTCCTATCCACTTACACTTTTATGAGTTCTGTTGTGTACATGACACATTGTTCCATCAACCAAGAAAGTGTAATTATGCGTAAACTTGAGATATTTTCTTTAAATTGACTGCTTGAGGCTACCAATTTTATCAAAGTTTGCTTTAAGCTTAGACTCGAATAATGTTGTTCAAGTAAACAGCCTTCATAAGGTTTATGTATTTTTGTGATACACCTTTCACTAAAAAGCGCTATCAAAAGAATTTCCAGACGTTCTTAATCATCCCTCTGTTTCAGAGCACAGTCTAACATAATCAATTGACGTGTATCTGCTCGTCCATTTTTGAAATCAGTTTGATTTTCCCGAGTTTGCTGTTCAGGAACTTTATTTGAGATTTTGGTGATTTCAGACATTACTTTATTCAACTTGATTGTTCTGGCTACCGCGAGAGAATATCTTTCCTCTCTCTTAGATTGGGATCGGTCAAATGGGACTAGGCGCAGGTGTCAGATTCTAACTAACTTCTAAAACTAAACAGCCATTCTTAAATACCTCGAGTTAACGTATAAGATCTTTTCCGCTCTTCACTTCTAGTTAGCTTTTGCCTCTTTAAGTTTACTAATAGTCGGAGGCTTATATATATTGTCTGTTTGCTCTACTAAAAATTACATTATATGACAAGTATTGCTACCAATCTCGAACCTAATTCTGCTGTGTTTCTCAACACTTGTTTAAATATGTATTAACATAATTGAGCAGCTAACTCGCACAGTACTTTATATTTTAAGTATGTTGTATAGTCTAATTGTTAGTTTACCTGACTGTAAATTTATATATTTAGGCAAGACCGGAAACAGTAATGTTCCAAACTAATTTCTCTCACTTGAAGTTGCTTGTTACTTAATGTTGTATGCATTATTTATTTTATTCATGGATGTCACCTCTGATGCATATATTTATTCACTGCAAAATTTAACACTAATTTTCAAACGTCAATTCATCTTAATCAATAATTGGTGAGACTATAGTTTATGGACGACCTTTGAGCGACGCCAAAGTGACCTTGAGAGTGTCTACCTACTTACTAGGGCTAAATAAGGGTTATAAAGCTGTTTGAAGAATAAGAATTATGATTCACAGTTGAGGGTTAGGAATTAGATTTAGGGTTTTCTTCACGAACTGACATCAGCTTTAATGCCAAGACTATTTAGCCAAATCAGTGAATGCGTTTCGCGCCAAAATCTAAGACCTGTTATCGTAAATCTGATTGGTTCGTCCATAGATCATAGTCTCATTAATTAAAGAGTTTCCAAACTAATGCATCTAATAGTTTTATTTACATGACAAATGGTTCAAATCCTTACCTCTTTGTTTTAGTAATATGTTCGTTCAATAATCTTAAAAATATCGTCAAACTAAGTGTTCATCAGTTGTGTCTTAAATGTAATCACTTTTCACAACAAATAATTTTATTAAAACACGAATTTCAGCGAAGGGATCTCTTTTCAACGAATTTCGTGTTTTAATTTTAATGTTTAAATGGGAATTATCTGTCAAATAATTTTATTTAATGTATCAAATTATTAGTTAGTTCTGTTCAGCTCCATATTAACTTAATTAAAGCAATCTACTTGTGAATTGTGTATCATCAAAACTTACCATATAGGTTTTTTTGTTCATATTTGATTTCATCTTCGTAGGTTTAGTAGCATATTGTTAGTCTTTTCATTCCGTTGATTACAATCAGGGAGACATGCAAGATGACTCGTGCACCATTCAAACTGGCTGTCTTCAACGTTCGCACACTTATGCAGGTCGGACAACAGATAGGTCTGGCTATGTATTTGAAAAGTCTTAATATCGACGTTTGTTGTCTATCCGAGACCCGTATTCAGGGCTCTGGTGAAGTACTACAAATTCGCTCTCCATCTGTCGCTTCAAAAAGCTTGTTTTACATACTTTTAGCCGGGGACTTTGTGGCATCTTCGGCTGGTCTTGCTGGCGTTGGTGTCGAACTAAGCGCTAGAGCTGAGGCAGCACTAATCGATTGAATCCCCCTTAATAATCGGTTATATGCTGTTAGATTAGAAAGTTCCATCAAAGTGAGAAGAAATCGGCGTGAGAAACGATGTCTTTTCGTCATCTCCGCCTATGCCCCGACAGATTGCAGCCCAGATGCGATCAAGGATGAATTCTACCACCAGTTAACTGTTCTCCAGAAAGTGCGTTCGATAGATATTATAGTATTAGCCAGAGACTTGAATGCTCAGGCCGGCCTCTAGGCACAGAAGAGAGTCGTTTAGGTGGCCGATGGAGACTTGTTGGTCCCAGGACGGATAACGGGGACCGTCTACTGCAACTATTCACGGACCACAACCAGTTTCTGGCTAGCAATAAGTTTCGGCACAGTCATCGCCGATGTGCCACCTGGCGTCCTCCATCTGCATCTCAAGCCTGGACTCAGATTGATCACATCGCGATCAGCTACCGCTGGCGTGGTTGTGTACAAGACCCGCTCCTTTTGGAGTACCTATCTGGACTCTGGTCATGCCCTACTCTGCGTCAATCTTACCTTACTTTTCAGTGACCAGCGAAGTGACCGCCGCCAACTGACTGATGTTAGCAAGTTGGTTGCAAATAAGTATCGAACCGAGCTAGCTACCATTCCACCGAGAAGTATAGATGAGCATTGGTTGTAACTGCATGACGCCATGAAAATGCCGAGTAAAGCCGCTTGCAGCTTCGAGGAACATCCCGCTTATAAGCACTGGGTTTCTGCAGGTTCCTTACAACTCATTAAAACCTGTCGGTCTACTCCGGGTGACCGTGAGTTTGACCACAAACGACTTTTTAGTAATGAAATTGACCGAAGTTTGCGTAAGGACCGAGAAGCCTGGTGGTCGGAGCTGGAAGAAGCAGCTGCATCTGGTAACTGCCGGAAGCTCTTCCAACTCATCCGAGCCACTGGCAGCAAAAAGTCTGGTGTGAGCGAAACAGTCTGTGAGGATGACGGGATGCCAATCACTAAAATCCATTGACGTCTTGGACGATGGGCAGAATTATTCGAAGAGCAGTTCAACCGGCCTGCTGCTCCGGTAACATCGGTCAGACTGTCCTGCCCTCCATGGCCGGTGACAACTGACCCACCAAATGAGGCGGAAGTCCGCAAGAAACTCCAACTCTTGAGACGCTACAAATCACCAGGCCCACATGACTTGCCTCCGGCCCTTTTTAAAGATGGTGGTGACTTTCTGACTAAGGAACTGACAACGTTGTTTACAAAGGTGTGAGAGCTAGAGAGCGTACCAACGTCATGGAATGAGTTGATAGTTGTATCTATCTTTAAAAAGGGCTCACGTCGTTCCTGTAACAACTATCGGGGGATAAATCTACTCCCGATCGCGTCCAAGTTATTGGCTTCTGTCATACTTCGTAGGTTGTTCAAAACCCGAGAAAGTTTGACTCGCGAAGAACAGGCTGGGTTTCGTTCTGGTCGAGGATGTATTGATCATATCTTCACCCTCCACCAAATGTTAGAACACCCCCATACTTATCAAAGGCCAACAATCGTAGTGTTTCTTGACACTAGGGCCGCCTTCGATTTGTTGAATAGGACTGTTCTCTGGGGTCGTCTATTGAAGAAGGGTGTGCCTGGGAAGTTTATTAACATCTTAAAGGCCCTATATATAGACACTTCAGTCAGATTGAGGGCATGCAACCACCTCTCTCCATCGTTCCGTTCAAGCAATAGGGGCAGGCAGAGTTGTCGAATCTCACCATTCCTCTTCAACTTTGCTATCGATGATTTTCTAGAAACAGCTCTGATGGATGTAGGTAGTGGTAGTGTGGATCTGTTGCCTGACGAAAAACTTCAATTTTGAGTAGGTGAATGATATTGTCTTACTGTGTGATGATACCTTAGCCATGTAATCCATACTTAATCACTTGGCAGTCAGTGTCCGTAGGTATGGCATGTGCTTCGTACCTTCTAAGTACAAAGTACTTCTACAAGACTGGCAGAATTCTAATCCTGCACTCACTCTGGATGGTGAACAGATAGAAGTAGTCGGGAAGTTCGTGTATCTAGTTAGCTGCATAAGTGCTGGTGGGGGTGTGAGTGATGAGATTAATGCACGTATAGTGAAAGCCAGAGCGGCTTATGACAATCTGGGCCATCTTTGGCGCTTTCGTGATGTCAGTCTGGCTGTAAAAGGTCGGATCTACAACGCGTCAGTGAGAGCAGTTCTGCTCTATGTTTATGAAACCTGGTCTCTCTAAGTTGAAAATGTTAGACGACTTTGTGTTAGATCATCGTTTTCTCAGAAAGATTACTGACATCCAGTGGCAACACCATGTTAGTAATGCAGAGGTCCGGCATTGTGTGTTCAGGCACAGTGACGATAATTCAATTGGTATCACTATCTTGAAACATCAACTTCGGTGGCTTGGACATGTCCTACGAATGTCACCTCAGAGAATCCCACGTCTTGTATTAATTACCTGACGCTGGGACTGGTTGGAAAAAGCGGAGAGGTGGTCAGTGTATGACATAGTGTCGTGGTATGAAAGAAAGCTGCAAAGGGCTGGCTTGTGTTGGTCCTTCACGTCTCCCTGGGTGGGGTCCGAGAGATGGTGTAACACAGTGACTAGAGACGTTATCAGATATGGCTCAGAATAGAAGCCAGTGGCGATCGTGCTGTATCCTTCTTTTACTTCATAAAAAAATGGTTGTGTCTTCCTTAACTGAAAGATTTCTTCTGATTGTACCTTTCCGTTTTTCCATTATTACCACTATTATTATTACACTACCTTACACTAATCTGTTCGTTATTGTTCTTTTTTTTCTCTTCGAATTCTCATTGTTTGGTGTGGCGCATATATATTTGGTGCCCTCTTGTACCAGTATTTATGTGTTCAAATAAATAAGTACCATTATTCATTCCTTACTTCTCCGGGGATTCATTTCGAAACAGTAACTGAAATTTCATAATTTGTTCATTCTCTGATTAGGCGTGATAGTTTTCTCTGTTTTACCCGGACTAGTTCTAAACACTATAGCATCTTCCCCAAGAACCAAGTCATTCATTACATATCAGTTGGTAACTAAATTAATAGTTTTAATAAATGAATAATATCGCTTGTCATTAAGTGAAGTCACTTTAATAATTATTGAAAGCCAAACAACATCCAACCGCAACCTTTCTACTGAGGTCTTTGTCAATCTTTACTAATTGCGATTCGCTATACGGGATACAAAAAGGTACAATCAGCGACATCATGGTGGCCGGCAATATGCATTGAAACGAATGAACATTAATCAAATGTGGATTACCGAACTCCTAACATCGAACTGGTCATCATTCAAAATTTATCGTCACAATCGATCAAGGTATAAGAAAAGGAAACTTGTTGAAATACTTTATGCTGAAAATTCTATATTGTACCAAAAATATAATGTTGAATAAAGCTTCTAATAATAATAATAAGAAGAAGAAGAAGAAATCAGTGTCACGTATTTCTGTGAATTCCGAAAATGGGATGTTATATACGTAATAGTGCTTAGCCTTCAAAATTTGGTTAGAAATTATGATTACGTAGTAAAATCTACTCCTAAAATTGACATAACATTAAGCTTGTTTCTGTTTATAAAGTATCCCCTAAGTTAGACGTTTTGGTTGCAAAGCATTCATTGTCATCCAAGATAATATCAGAACCTACTTCAATTAAAAGTACCGTTACAAATCTTCATTATTCAAGAACAAAATAATGTCATTTTAAAGCGACTCCTATTGTCGACGAATACATGTTAGTGGTACACCGAATATCACAATGCTGATTAGACGATACATCCTTCACCATAACTTATTAACGATGAACATTTTAAATACATGGTTTTACGTTCTTCGTCCTTATTCACTTCCTTTCAACTCTTTTGTCTATTGTTTTATACTACTTATCAATATTCAGTAAACAGTTGTATTCCTAGTAATTTCTACGTGTATGTTATTATGCAAGTTTGTCGTGTAATATTCTGAAATATTTACACATAACATTTATTGTATTTATCACTATAATTACCTTATCTCAGTTGTTCGCAATTTTGTGCAATCCTTTAGCCCTTGTTTAAACACAACAGTTTACATATTGCTTACTCTTACACCTAACGGCTGTCATTTTGCACTATCGAAGCATTTCTATTTCAGACAAAACGATGCGGTAAATACAACATACACCTCACAAGTTGAGGTTTGTAACTAGTTTTTCTATAAATAACTATTTCAGACAAATCGTTGCTTCGTGAACTTCGATTTTGAGCGTATCTCAATTGGGTGATTTTGACGCCTCGATAGACTTAACACATGGTGATTAACTCAATAATTTAAAGTTCGAAAATGAACTTGTTATCATTCAGATTGACATTGTTGTGGTTGCTTTAAATGAGTGAATTCGCAAAACAAAGTGAACATTATCACTCACTTCTAAGTATCTGTCTAGAACCAATTTATCGTTAAACATTATGGATAACTAAATTTCCGAATAATAAGTTTATCGTAGATTACTAGTAGGAGTCGAACTTTCATTCCGTGGAAATCACAACCAGATTTTGATTGATTGTTTGAATATTATTCACTGAGCGAATAAAAAGGTTTTACCTGCATCTCATATACCATCAATAATCTCCATAATCTCGGAATATCTAAAAAAAGTTACCATATTTTTTCCCAGTTTTATTATGGTCTTTTAGAGATAAATGAATCCATAATGAAAATAACCTTTAAACTTAATTAAATCATTATAAATGACTATACAACTGTTTATTTTAACTTGTCTCACTAAAAGATTTATTTCAATATTGAACATTGATAGTTGAAACAAGTTTTCTTTAAATTTACTATTATTGTTCATTTTTATGTAGAATAGATACCTTACTGTAAATGTTATTTTCTTCTCACATCTATGAGATAAATAAAAGATAAACATTCTTTCTAAGTGATGATTTTCTATTTACAATCTCTACCTTAAAGGTTTATTAATTATAATGAGTAGAAAATGAGATACTAAACTAAGGGTAATAAATATAGAGTAGTTCAGTTATTTATTTATTATCTTTATTTATAAATCATTCATTCACTCGTTTCTTTGTTTGTTTGTTTGTTTTTCATAAACAGAATCAAATTTTTACTCTTATGTGACAAATTTTTCAACTGTACAGTAGTTAAAAAGAAAGAAATAGAGAGAGAAAAAAAGTGATGAAACTAAACATGTCATGAGATGTTTACATATATTTTGTATATTACCTTGTCATTAAAGTATAATCTTAACACCTGTCTACTTGTTAAACAGTTAGTTGTTTTTCTATGCAAAATTTCTATCCTATGCTTTAAATTTATATATTCCCAGTTGTATATTTCTCCAATTTCCTTTTCATTTTAACATTAACTGTATTTGATTGATGGATAGTAATAAACATATCCAAATTATACATTTAAAATATCATTGTGAAATGTAAATATTCTTAAATAATTTGTTTACAGTTGTTTGGCAATCCAACTAATCGTTTCATGTACTTTACCGCTATACATTGTGACATATAAATATACTTTTTAGTTCGTTTCCTTCTGGATTTATTTTAAATATCAACTAATATCTTTCATCATATTGATACTTGTTTCAAATCATCTTTCGCTTTTTTCTTACATCAACTTTACTTTGTTTCTTTTACATTCATACATACATTTTGCTTTTTTTTGTTCAAGTTTTGTCGATTACATCTTAGTTCTGAATAAATATCTATGTCAGGACATAACTACAAATTCAATTGTGATTATTATTATCATTATTATTATTATTATTATTATTATTTTGCATTGTTCATATATCACTGTATATGTATATAAACATAGAATAGTTAAAGTAGTCCCTGTTTTTAACATATTTTTTCCTATTAATAAGATGCATTTCCAGACATGTTTAATTTTCATCTATTCGTTTTTCTTTCTATTTACCCGCTAAAAATAAATATCGGAATAAATATCATATGATGATAAGTAAAAGAAGGTATGTGTATTTATATGATTAAACATATATATGATGCGAATTCTGTTGATAACTGTGAAGATTTAGTTCAATTGAAACAAATATTAACCATTTTTATTCATAATTTATAAACTATATCTTTTGTATTGCCACCCATCATGAAATTTAACTGTCACTCTTTTGACATATCCCTAAATATCCAGAAAAAAACCTGTATAAAGAAATAATATTTAGTCTTTTCTCTGTTAGCTAAGTTTTGTGGATGATAATTCTCACTATCATCTAGAAACTAGTGAGAATTAATAATAACTGGATAGTTTTTTTTCGAATTCGGCACTTTTGAGTAGTTCCACATCCATAAATTCATACTGTATTGATCGACAGATCTTCAGGGCTCTTGTTGAGCCTTATACAACTTGTCGTCGGTGTCAATGAAGAAAAACCGCTTTCAAATTATATTCAGTCTATCTGCTATGAATAACTGGTTATAAATATTCAATAAGTTGTCCGAATTTGTCGAGTAGAAATAAAGAACTGATTATTTCTAAGGATCTGTATTAATTATGACCATTCGTTCATTTTTGGATACTCTAAATAAAGTATTTTCATTTGTAATCGCTAACAATATCCCATTGCATACATTGATAGATAAAATTAAATAATGCAAATTACAGAGTCGCTTAACTTTGAAATGATGATTATCTAGTATAGAATATTTATAACAGTCAATCTTTACCATTTGACTTTGATCACCAACTCATTCAACGATGATATTTTTTTCAAATTATTCTACTGTATCTGATATCATCAGATCAAATTGAAAAAAAATTAACATAATAGAAGATGCATGATGTTTAGTTTATTTCTTGCTTTCACGGAACTATGGAAGATTTTGTAGATGTTGTACTCAGTGAACTAAATAACTTAGTTGTACAACTTATATTATCCTTCTGGATAATAGAAATAACACATAATTTTAAAGGAATTATGTTTAAAATGATAATAAAGCTTTATGACTAAACGATACAGATCAGAGAATATAATATATGCACATTCCTTATCCTGAGATACAAATATTCACCATCATCTCATAAAGACCGTGAAGCTTTATCCGGTAATACTATTTTATGATTTAACATTGATAAATTGAAAGAATCATAACTTTTGCTAAGCATCTAAACGGCTTAATTCATGTGCTACTAATTTGAATGGCAACTTTTTATTTTGTTCCATAAATTTCTAACCTAACCTACTTACGGGTGTTGTATGGTTATTTCTGTCTAACAAGACTGATTGAATCAATACTTAGTTGAATGTAAACTTACTCTTCATTCGTTTATCATGTGTATTATGCAATTACTTCTGAAACATTATTATAATAATTATCAACAATTGAGATGGTTAGAGTAGAATATATCTGCTTCTATCCAACTTGTACTCCGACAAAATACACTGCCTAACAAAGGAGGAGATTGAAGAAGTCTAAGAACTGTCAAACCACGACATTGTGTAATTCGATGAAGCCACTGACTTTCGAGGTTGACCGTATAGAGAGGTATGAACTTCCTGGTAATCTAAGTAAACGAATTGTATTGTTGGGAACCTTTGAAATCAGTGCTCGAAATTCGTAATAGTGGCTTATATACAAATTTATTCATTTTTGTACGATAAGTCTTATTACTCTCCGATTTCAATTATTCTTTCCAAGTAATATTTCCTATTTAATTTTTTTGCTTTCGGTGATTTTAATATTATTTTGACTACTTAGATTTTCATCTTGTTAACTTTTTGTGCTACACTAATGTGGCTCGTGGTAACTAAAAACAATAGATTTTTATGACAGGTTTCATATTGTGTATGATTGACTGGTTGGTTCTTTTTTATAATTTATTAGACAGCAAAACATTTGTAGTGCCATATTTTGTCTATAGATATTAAGGGGTGAGGGTCATTGTTATTTCATCTCTGAGTATAAAGTATATTCTGTAAAGGAAAAATCTAGGTCCATGGAATCTTGACTCCCTTCATTTGTCAGATAACTACAGTAGGAATCACTTCCATATTAATGTTTAACTTGGAAGTATAATTTCATCTGTAGTTCAGTTACCTAGTGATAGTTTTCATCACATCTCATTGTACCTTTATGTAAATTGATAGATTATTAGGTATTACAGTCATAATTAACCCCAGAATACAAACTGTTGATCGATAAAGCAGGTGTTCGAATAATAAGTCACAATAACAATAATTGCTTAAACTTACTCAACTTTTAAATATGATACTTGAAAAAAATGTTCCACTACCAATCCCCAACACAATAGAATGGGAGAATAAGTTGACATGTTCTTCATGAATATTTTCTCAGATAGTTTGTACTAAACTGAGGTTTTATCAACAATTTTGATCTTTGAAAGTTTAATGATTAGCACCACTCTTCAGGACTGTGTAACCAAATGAGAGTTATCCTTTTTCATGAAAACGTTTTTATATACGCATGGGAACAATATATTCAAACTATGATAATTCGGGTAACCAACTGATTTGCATCAACCAGTATATTCAGTTCTAGAAAATATTGACTGAAACTTTATGATCGGTCCACGATCTACAAACTATTCGCTCAATTAAATGACTAATTATGAAATTCTTCTAAAAAGAATTGAAATATCAACATTTTCAACGTTTAACATTATATATTTCAATATTTAAGAAAGATTCAGTAATCTTGAAATTCTTAAGGACTAATCACTTTCTTTTGATTGAGATCATTAATCAATCAATGTTAGACTATCATTGAAAACCTGAAATCAGTGGACGGCTATTTCATTCTAGTATGAGACACCTCAACAGTGCGCATCCATAACCTCACACGTGAGATTTGGTCCTAGTGTGGTGTGTGCTACTTATATTGACATAAGTAGTATATGATGTTAGTCGTGAACAGAAGGTCTGGCAGAAGAGAGACAAAAGGATCGAACAGTTAAGAATGGAAACAGGATGCAATTGATACGAAAATGCAAGAATAATGAAGTTTGGGTCATTTTGAGACAATTGGTGGACATTTTGCAAATTAAGCATTTACTTTATGATCGTTAGATTTTATTAACATGTCCTGTGTTATATACATTTGTTTGTCTCCACCCGTGTTCTTTTCACTACATCAGGACCTCCGGTCTCATACTAGGAAGAAACGGTCGCCAAGTTCTTCAGGGTTTTCGACAGTGGTCTAACATTGATCGATTCATAGTCTCAATCAAAAACTCAACAGTCTCCACAACCCTATACTGATAATCACTTTTCATATATTGCCATAATCAGTTAGATTGTACAAATTCTATGGTTATTTGACAATAATAATCATATCAGAAGGGGTTTTGTGGAGATTGTAGTAATTTCAACAGCTGAGATCATGAGTCAATTGAAGCTAGACCACCATGGAAAACCTGGGAGCACTGGACGGCCGTCTCGTCCTATTGTGGGACTTAGCAGTTCGTATCCATGACCCCGCTTCGCGGGACTCGAACCCAGGACCTACCAGTCTTGCGCCGGGCGCTTAACTACCTAGACCACTGAGCCGGCCGGAATCCAACGGTGTTAATGTCTAACTTCAACTAATCCACGAAATTGGGCGACACATCCACCTTTGTCATCAGTGAGTTACTCACTCACAACTGACCCGGTTGAACCTCACTGGTTACTGCTTCTCACTAAAAATCCAGGATATATCTCTTGAAGCCAGTCACTAGTGAGCATATGTTGATTAGTATCAGAAGGGGTTTTGTGGAGATTGTAGTAGTAGTTGCGATCATGAGTCAATTGAAGCTGCTGAGGAGTCCCATAATAGGTCGAAACGGCCGTCCTGTGCTCCCAGATTTACCATGGTGGTCTAGCTTCAATTGACTCATGATCTCAACTGTTGAAATAATCATTATATGTTTATAATCTGTACATTATTAGAAAAACAAAAGGTATATTTTAGTTATTGATTGACAACTATACAATTTACTCATTTCCAGTACATTTCATCAGTCTGATTAATAGGTAATTTAACCATTTTTTTTCATGTTAATTTATTTTGTAAATCATTGTTTATCATGTTGTCTTTTTACATTTAATTTTAGTTTGGTATTTTAAATAAAATGAAAATAGAATAAGCAGAAAATTTATTATTTAAAGTTCAGTGAATGAATTTGATAGTCATACTGTCAGTCTACGCACTGAGAAAAATGGAGACTTCTTTTGTTCTTTTCTTTTATGATTGAGATATTTTTTTTTGTTTCATTAATATGTGTATAAATGTATACAGATTTTCTCTGTGGGAATGATGAACTCTTAAGGAGAATAGGCATAGAGCTATATATATACAGTTTAGATTAGTATAACATAACTGGCTGATTACTAATTTGTGACAATCCTGTATTTATTAATAACAAGTAAAATATTAGCAAATATAGCTCTTTTTATTGATAATTTATGTTTCGTTTTGTGTATATTTCATACTCACTTTTTAGAGAGGAAAGAAACCGTGATGTTCTGTGGAAATAAGTTGATTTTACTTGATTAAAATAGTACTTATTCAGATGATAAATAATTTGCTAAACTAAGTGTAACCTTATTACTTTTCTGTCAGAGTTGTATCAATAGTAAATTCAGAACAATAAAAATATCTTATAGTTTACATCACAGATTGACCTTGGTTAGATAACCATTAAACATCAGGAAAAAAATTGACAGCTGTTTCGACATAGTATGAAGTTATAAATGTAGACCATTGTATACTGACTTAGTAGTCCAAAAGTTGAGCTCTCACTGCCAGACCTGAATGTGCTAGGTTCGATCTCCGGTGGAATCACAAATTCTTATATCTGAGTAGTCCCATGCTAGGACGAAACAGTTTTCGAATGCTTCCTAGTTTTTAATGGTTATCTAATTAAGATTAGTGAGTAATCTGGAGTACAAAATTCAATAGTCTCAACAAACTCTTTATGACAATGAACATATTGTTAAGACAACTTTTTTAATTCTCCAATACTGTCAGTAATCGTTTAGTTGTAGTATTCTTTTTAATAGTTAGTCACAATTCTACTAATAGTTAAATAGCTAACACACCAACATCACATAGTTGTATCTATACAAACTCTTTGATTATGTGATGTATTTTTTGCAAAAAATGTGCTCAGTAACTCACAAACCAGTCTTTCCGTTATATATCTTTTACTTTTTGGATCTCAGTCCTACAACAGGTCAATCGAGGCTCGAATAATTGTTCGCTAGTTATTTCTCTGATTATTACACAGAATTACAGTAGTTTAAAACTAATGGAAAATATTAACGCCCTAGAAACTGTAGATGCATCCTGTTGACAGATGCTGGCTAACATCAAATTTAGGTACATGAATTAATGTTGAATGTTGTTATTCAATTAAAGTTGTTAGATAATATTTATTGCCATACATTTGATTGACGTTACTTTGAGCTTGATACATATTGATTTAAAATAAGAAACAATGTCTAATAAAATATCGTTAATGAATAATTTAACGTAATGAATATTTCTAGAAACACTTTCAATATTATAAAATCGAAACCACTGCACGTAAATTCAACGTAACTCGAAAACGATATAGCTATTTGAAATTTAAATGAAACTTTCCTTATTAACCCTGATGAATCTCAGTGGTCTTTGCGCTTAAAAGATTTTATCGTGTTGACACTAGTATATATATAATACACTATTGGGTCTAGAGTTTAAACGTTCGCTCTCAAGACTGAAAATCATGGGTTCGATTCCCATCTGTGAGATTGTAGATGTGTACGGCTGAAAAATCTTGCACTAATACAAAGCAGGCATCCAATGATTTCAATAAAATTTAATTATCTCTATGATCCCGTACTGACAATTACTTTAATTATTTACTATATGCAAATATAAATGTATATCTCTCAAATCTTTCTGACTATTCACAATAGAAAGTTTAATCTTTATTTACTTTCTTTTTCTATAAGCGGTAAGGTGATTGACTTTTTAAAAAGATTAACTATATATATATATATATATATATATATATACATTCTTCTTTCTGTTCTGTTCATATTCAAGCAGAAATAACATAAGTTAAATTTAATCTGGCACCATTAATATATTCGTTATTATTCTTTGAAGATAGTTGACGGTAAGAGAAACAACAATAACAACATAAAGAAATAACAACCATTTTTTATTCATACAACTGTTTAACTTTTATTTTTCTATCATTCTATTTATCATTTTATTTTTATATTTTAAAACAAACTGTCATCATTTTTCATATATGACTAAATATTGATAATGACATTGGTTATACATATCCATATATACAATCAACAGTCCTATGTACATGTCTATAGACTTGTTCATATTTTGTTTTGTTTTGTTAAAATAAAGCAATAAAAAAAGTGACGGTGATAATTGGGAAAATGAATGATAATTTAGGAATAAAACAACAGTAGCTTATTTTTCTTTTCAATATTCATTCAAAAGAAATGGATTTTATTAAGTTTAATAATCAATATTGTTGTTTCCAATTATTTATCAGATCATTTTAAAGATCCTTACCATGATTATATGAAGTGACTTCACGTAACATATATAAGTAATGAGATGATTTTGTGGTGCGTGCTACTTATATTGATATAAGTAGTATCTGACGCGAGTCAGGAATGTAATGTCTGGCAGCAGAAGATGGGGGGAAGAACAAGAAAGCAAGAGCGGGAATAGAAAGCAATTAGTATGGAAACGCAAGAACAATGAAGTCTGAGGCATTCTGAAACAGTTGGTGGACATTTTGCAAATTAACGATTTGATATATGGTGCTCAGATTTTATTGAGATGCTCTGTAATTTTGTGTTTAATACATTCGATTGTCCCCACCCGTGTTCTTGTTCACTACAATTTACGGAATTTTTGCTTGGATAAAATGTATTTGTAAAGAATCGGTGCATTATTATGTCTATTTTGTTATTAATTCATGAATAATATCAGTTATATTGATATAAATAAGGGGAAATATAACGTTAAGATTGGATAACTGATGGGTATATGATTATCGAGTCACATTGTAGAAATCAGCAATTATTATTTTGAAGTTAACTCAATATTAAGTCTAATGAATTTACATTTCTCTTAGTAAAGTATTAAAAACTATTAACTTATTAATCATTTGTAAATTAAAATGGAACAACTATTCGAAAATTCTATAAATCCTATTGGGTATTTTGTAAACGGATGTCAATGTCATAGTGAAAGTCATTCTGAATATTGTATATTTTCAAGATATTAGTATTATAAACAAAATGAAAGTTTCATTAAATGTAAATTTCCTTTTAGTTTATAAATGAACTTCATTTAAGAATTCCATACTATATTATGGACATTTTCTTATGTAACATTCAATCATAGAAACTGATATGTGGATGAGAATGAGAATGATTAGTTGTCTGCTTAGTCAGACATGTAGATAGTCTGACAGGTATCATATGAGTTATATATTCCCCTATCCTTATAATAATTATTATTAATTGTTCATTGGTGTTGGATTGTGTCGAGTTATTTGTGTGGAAATATATTTACATTGTGGTCAGGCTAATAATCTGTTCTTGATCTGAATTGTTTTGATGTCCTTTAGAACAGACACTAGAAAAGAATGTAGTGTAGATATTCATTTAAGGTAAATTAACGTTCCATACGTAGAAACGTGGAAACCCAACCGTTATAACATTAGACGAAGTAAAACCGAATGTTAAAGCACAAACGTTGTTAGATTAATCAATACTCGTTTATTTTTACAATCAAACAAAATGATCTGTTGAACAATCTATGTATTATGTGTTACAAAGACAGGTCGACTAGTTTTGTTTTTGTTAAACTTATCTGTCTACATTTTTATAGTGTAAACTTGAATATCAAAATTTTATTATTTTATCCTTTGATTGGATAAATTGGATCCGAAAAATAATTATGTGTACAGTCGAATGGTAATTCTGGTTTCTAAGCTTTAATTCATAAAATAACGTTTGAATGAATAATTTTTTCTGGTTAGCGTTTTTTTAGCGAGTTAGTTTTCTACGGGATGGGGTCGCTAACCCCATGCACAACCCTGCTCCTTTATCCAGGCTTGGGACCGGCAGTAGCCCCCGGAGGGACTCTAGGCGGAGTTAATAAAATAACGTATGAAAATAGAAGTTGTGTGAAATTGATAATATTTATTTGTTTAAGTTATAATACTTATGAGTATATCAGCTTTGTTAAAGAGAAATTGGTCTTTATTTTTACCCTTAAGGCTTTTCTATTTTCATATTATTCATATAATTGTTACCACAATTAAATTTAAGGACATATAACTAATTTTGCTTGAAAATGAGTAATGATAAGAGAGACTTGAATCATGAAACTTCTATCTGTCTGTGTGTGTGTGTGGATAGTAACTTGGTTTGTTTAAATCGTATAAAATTTGTTTTGCTCATATTTTGTGGTAACATTTAAAATAATTGGTCTGATAGAAATATACAATAGACGTTATATGATAATTTCAAGTGGGTTTTTTTATGTATAGAAGGTTTAATAACTATAAAAGTGAAAAATACTAACCAATTTCTCAACAATAACATATTGTTCATCCAATATTCAAAATCTTTTAACCGAGTCATAGTAAAATTTAAAAGTCACCAAGTCTGTAATATCTTACAGTAAGATAGCCTTCCTGGTTTTTAACAGCTCGATACTTTCCACTGATTTGACAAACCATTATTCCAGTGGTTAAGATCATGAGTCAATTGAAGCTAGACCACCATGGAAAACCTGGAAGCACTGGACAGCCGTTTCATCCTAGTATGGGACCCCTCAGTAGTGCGCATCCATTAATGAAATTTCTAAAATCTCCACAAAACTCATTACCGATAATAAGTAGAAATGAAAGTTAACCATCTAATAAAAAACTAAATCTATTACTTAACTGACTTACTCAATAATGACAATTTTTATACTCTTTTGCATGCTCAGCAGAATCAGCTGAATAACTATTTGAAACTTTTAAACACTCGAACTTTAAGATTATAACCATCTCAGTAAAAATGGTATGGGTTCGAATCTGACGGATAATATAAATCTTCACATTGTATACCACTATTAACAATAAAATAATTTTATTATATTTACCCCTAACCATGTGTCATAAAAGAACACAAAAGACCAAAATTTGACATTTCAATGAGTCTAGTTATTTTTTTTTTAGTGAATATTTTATTAAATTACTGATAAATAATAAACCTAATTATTCATTGTACTGTTTGTCTATACGTCAATCATAATCATGTCTAATTACTTATTTAATATGATTAAGCAAATCAATTAACATGACTGTCTTTTACTTTAAATTTCTGGTTTACAAAAAACAAACAAACAATTTGGCGTCTCAACAAACAACAAACCAATATGAATATTCAGTATACAAATTATAATTGTTCTTTTAAGAAAAGAAAAAAAAAGAAAATATCATACTGAATAAACTGAATGAACAAGAATATAACATAAGGAGAAACAAATCATTCCGTATACATTGTATTTTAAACAATTGTACTAGTACATCATTGAATATATACATATCATGGTACATTTTCACTGGCCTCCTCCCTACTCATAGATGCTCTAGGTTTATACTTTAAAAAATATAAGAATTTTTTTTAAAAATAATAAAAAAGCAAAGATATAATTGGAAAAGGAGAAAAAAACAGAGAAAATAATGTGTAAGACCATAGAGAGAAAGATAGGGAGAAGACTGAATTATGTACCATAAGTTAAGAAGGCATTTAGATTTTAGAAAATAAAAAACGAACAAGTAACTTCTGTTGTCTGTTTTTTCAGCTGAAGAGATTTTTTTATCCTAATAGCAATAATATAAATATTCGCGTACGCCTCTTCCTATTATTATTATTATTATTGTCAATATTATTACTATTATCATGGATTGTTTTGAGGTTTCTTATTTTATACAAAGAAAAAAAACTGTCAAACAATTTCATGTTTTCAGTTTAGTTGTTTGTGTGTGTGTGTTAGTTTTCGTAGTGCATTTGTGTAATTTCTATTTAATAATCTTTATCTACGTTCATTTTATGGGGTGAAGCATTAGCTTGATTCACTTAGATAATTTTACACTTTCTAAATATCTTCTCTTTTATTTTTCTAGTAAATTTGATGTTTTCAAACAATAGACAGATACAACATTATTTGATATTTATTTGTGATTTTAGCGATTTGTTTTTTTTCTTTCTTGTGGTTGTTGCTTTTCTTGTTTAAATACGATGACAATAGATAGAATAGTGGGAATAGAAGGAAAGAGATTAAGTGGATAAAAGAACACGTGTAACAATCACTAGATACCATTTTCAATTACTTTTTTTTTCTATGAAATATATCTTTATTCGAATGTCAAAAAAGGATTATGACATATATTGGTATGTATAGGTATGAATGGGAAGAAATTTACACTCATTTATCTATGTTTAATAAGTAACAAATGACACAATTAAAAAGTAGAATATGAGAAAATTATACAGACAAAATGAAAACTGGTTTAAAAGTTAAAAAAAACCTTTTTTTTTATTTTGTACTTAACACTAAAAATATTTCTTTATGATGTTTATTTTTAAATCAATTGACTGAACTTAAGAGGTTATTCAACTCCACCTGGAGCCCCTCCGGGGGCTACTGCCGGTCCCAAGCTTGGATAAAGGAGGAGGGTTAGACATGGGGTTAGCGACCCCATCCCGTAGAAAACTAACTCGCTAAAAAAACGCTAACCAAACAAAAATTAAACCGTTAATCATCTGAAAGAAAAAGTAGATAATCAAAGTAACAATAAAATCAGAATAATGAATTTATACTTCTAAGCTTTGTTACTAAATAAATGAAACTCTTGTACAATTATTACATAATCAAATTCATTAAATCAATTTTTGAGTGAATATATACATTGCCTCATCAATTTCATTCTATAGTAATGCCTATAGTTTGATAATTATAAGAATTACATTATCACATACATTAATATGTGAAACTAAAAAGTAAAGTGAAAATATTATTTGATTTCAATTAAATCATTCAGCTCAATGGATGCAACATTGATAAGTTGTATATATTCTGTTTTTACCTCGGTTTAGACTATTTAACCAACTGGAATTCACATTATTGTCCTATTATAGATTTTGTTCGTAGATATAGTCCACAGTTTAGCAGTAGTGAGATTATGTTATCATCATTATTTTTAATCTTGTTTTCTTTTCTATTAAGGTAATTATCTATTGAATGTAATGATATGATTTCTAAACATTGCATTGAATTCAAGTTCTCAGTTCTAATGAATTTGTTATATAAGTATTTTGACTAAACTTTATCTTTGTCAACTCGTCGTAGGCTGTAACTTTCCTAGCCTTACTAATATATGACCAAATTTTGATGAAGTTTTGTTTTGCGAGCTGGATAGTTTGGTCGTGGAGCTTTCACAGTGATGATGTCGTTCAGAAGAACGATGAAAACTGCATGACTAAACCATCCAGTTCAGAGAACTAAAGTTCATCAAAATTATCCACCAGAGCTACAAATCTTCTCCATCATATGACGAAATGATAGACCAGTAAAATTGTAACTACAGATCATTATTTCTTTATGCAATTTATTGAGTATCTGTTATAGTGAAGTATACTATATTAGAGGTCAATTTAAATTATATTGTCGTGAATTGATTTGCAACTAGAAATATCAGATACTCAAGTTTAACTTTATAGTTAGTTTACAAGTCAATAAGATCATCATCATGCGCCGGTTATTACATGTACATGATTTTGAAAATTAATTCGATTGAACGAGAAAGTTGTTCAGATCTACTCTGCTTTTTATGATCAATATTATGATATAATAAAAAATTACATTCCATAAATTTGTAATTAATTGTTTGGAAGATTCAGTTCCCTGTTAAAGTTATATCTCTAAAAGACTACATAGTCTAAATAATTATTATCATTCTTTGTTACTAAGCCAAAATATTAGTATCTCAGTTACCAAGCACGTTTTTCAGAGAAAAATTAGAACACTTTTGAATATGATATTACTAAAAAACTCCAAATGATTGATAAATTTAAAATTGTTATAATGAGTAGTGTGCAAATGAAATAAAATCCAAATCAACGATGACTTCAATTTGCCAATGTTGTCTTTATAATATGGGCAGTTGTAAAAATAGTGTTGTTCTAGCATATTCTGTTTTTCCTAAAAAAACATTCTCTAAATTGTTCATCTGTACAAATTACAATAACATCCTAGTTGCTATGGTGATGAATAATACAACACTATTTCTGGTTCATTAATTATTTCTACAACTAGTCCTTGTTGTTTTATAATTTGATATTAAACATTGGAACATTGTTAAGTGATAGGCATAATTTTTGTACATTGAATATGTATGTCATTGATTTCTTATCTTTTAATAATTACAATATACTCGATTAGTTTTACCACAATAATATGAAAAGTAAATTAAACACATATTCAAATATACATGAATAAACACACATTATCCGATTAAATAATGTCTAAAATCATTGTTTTAAAACAAGTATCTAAGATATTGATAGTTAGATTTCTGGCATGACAAAAAAACGAAGACAAATAAACAACAATCAACTTGGATAAACGCAAAAAAACGCGCTTAAAAATGTACAATAACAACAATTAGATATCTATTGTTTGAAAGTCTACAACATAGTTTACCTCAACTATATTACAAGTTTCGGTATTTGTATTAGCTTAGGTCTTAGTATCATTTTAGTAACTGTTAATTTTCTAATTGTAACCAACTCGTTTAGCCTACATAATTTATCTGTTTATTCTGGGGTTTTTTTTTAATGCAATATACTTCATTTTCCTTTATAGTATAAGGGGAAAATAGAGATTTAATATACTAAATACCTGACTAGTTAACAAATAATTATGAATAACTATAATAAAATCCTATTTGTAGAACATGAATTCAAAATCCAGTCGTATATTTATGTAAACAACCTACATAAACTGACATAACCAAATAACAATAACAACGAAACAAGAATTAATAACACAACTAACTTTTGATTACCTGCTGTGTATGTGTAAAGAGTAACAATCTAGTTTACAGTTGTTGCTATTCATGAATCAGTCAGTTAGATGAGTTTTTTCCTTAAAAAAAACATTGTCCTAGTTGAACTATGACAGATGATTCTAGTTGATGACACAAAGTTGTTATAATTGTTCTGTTTATCTTTTTTGTTTTACGATGGTATCTAATATTTTTTTATGTACATAAAGTTAAATAAATAAATAAATCTATTTATTTCCGAGAAAACACTTTCCTTTAGCACTCCTCCATTTTTGTTGGTAGGGAGAATTGTGTACTGACTGCACAGACAAATTTGCGACACTAAGTTCAGCAAACTCCGTTTGGAGCCCCTCTGGGGCTACTGCCGGTCCCAAGTCCGAATATAGGAGGAGGGTAGAAAACTAACTTGCCAAATATACGCTAACCAGAAAAAATAATTCAAACCATTTAAACTCTGCCCTGGAAGCCAGAATGTCTTCAATTAGAAGAATTATGACGCCTCATGGTGAAAGCCGAGTTCCTTCGGAAGTCACGAGGCTGATTCCCTTTCTGATAACCAGAACAACCATTAATTGATGTACATGGAATGCTCTTACAACGTGGGAGAGTTTTCCAAATTGCTGCAAAAATGAAGAGGTAAAACCGGAAGGTGCTTGGAATCAGTGAAACATATTGGACTCAAGTTGGACAACAACGACTAGCTTCAAAAGAGCTTCTATTATACCCCGGTCATGAAGCAGAAAATGCTCCACATACACAAGAAGTTGCATTGATGCTGTCCAAACGAGCACAAAATGCACTTATAGGATGGGAATCTCATGGACCAAGGATCATCAAAGCCTCGTTTAAAACAAAGAAAGAGGGTATTTCAATGAACATCATCCAATACTATGCGCCTACCAACGACTACAATGAAGACGCTAAAGATCAATTCTACAATAGGCTGAAGTCAATAGTCGAGAAGTGCCCAACAAAGGACCTGACCATTCTGATGGGAGATTTCAATTCCAAGGCTGGAGTGGACAACACTGGATATGAAGACATCATGGGACGACACGGACTGGGAGAAAGGAACGAAAATGGTGAGAGATTTGCAAACCTGTGTGCCTTCAATAAACTGGTCATAGACGGCACCATATTCCCACATAAACGCATACACAAAATCACATGGACTTCACCGCATCACACAACACAAAACCATATCGACCATATCTGCATCAACAAAATGTTCAGGAGGACGATGGAAGACGTGAGAACCAAGAGAGGAGCTGATATAGCCTCAGATCATCACTTGCTGGTCGCCAATATGAAATTGAAACTCAAGAAACACTGGACAACGGGGCGGACAATATCACAAAAGTTTAATACGACTTTTCTTCGGGATACTGCCAAACTCAACAGATTCAAGACGGCCCTCAGCAGTAAGTTCCAGGCCCTTCACGACTTACTCAATAGAGAGAGAACTACTATGGAGAGCAACTGGAAACGGATCAAGGAAGCAATCACTTCAACATGTCATGAGGTTCTGGGCCACAAGTAGCACAACCATAAGGAATGGATAACTGTTGATACACTGGACAAGATATAACAAAAGAGGAACAAGTAGGCAGAAATCAATACCAGCCGAACAAGAGCAGAGAAAGCTAAGTCACAAGCTGAATACACAGAAGTAAACAAGCAAGTGAAGAGGAGCATCAGAACCGACAAACGTAAATATGTGGAAGATCCAGCAATGACGGCGGAAAAGGCTGTAAGAGAAGGAAACATGAGGCGATTGTACGATACAACAAAGAAACTCGCTGGAAACTATCGTAAACCGGAACGACCAGTGAAAGCAAGGAAAGCAAAGTAATCATCAACATTGAAGAAAAGCGAAGCAGATGAGTAGAGCACTCCACGGAACCCACCCAACATCAAAGCAGCACCCATGGACCTCGCAATCAATTTTGAACCACCAACCATTGAGGAGATTGGCATGGCCATCAGAAAAATCAAGAGTGGCAAAGCGACGAAACCGGACAGCATTCCAGCAGAGTCACTGGAAGCAGACGTAGCAGTAACTGCAAAGATTCTCCACATTCCTTCGGCAATATTTAGGATGAAGAACGAGCACCAACAGACTGAAAGGAAGGACACCTGATCAAGATACCAAAGAAAGGCGATCTCAGCATGTATGAGAACTACAGAGGCATCATTCTCCTCTCAATACCAGGAAAATTCTTCAACAGGGTATTGTTAAACAGAATGAAGGACTCCGTAGATGCCCAACTTCGAGACCAACAGGCAGGATTCCGTAAGGATCGGTCGTGTACAGACCAAACCGCAACACTACGGATCATTGTGGAACAATCAATTGAATGGAACTCATCACTCCACATCAGCTTCATTGACTACGAGAAAGCAGTCGATAGCGTGGACAGGACAACACTATGGAAACTTCTTCGACACTACGGCGTGCCTGAGAAGATAGTCAATATCATACGGAATTCCTATGATGGATCAAAATACAAAGTCATACATGAAAGACAGCTCACAGACTCGTTCGAAGTAAAAACCGCTGTCAGGCAAGGTTGCTTACTCTCACCCTTTCTCTTTCTCCTGGTGATCGACTGGATTATGAAGATGTCAACACCTGAGGGGAAGCATGGGATACAGTGGACAGCTAGGATGCAGCTGTACGATCTAGACTTCGTGGATGATCTGGTTCTTCTATCGCACACGCAGCAATCAATGCAGGAGAAGACGACCAGTGTAGCAGCAGCCTCAGCAGCAGTAGGTCTCAACATACACGAAGGGAAAAGCAAGATTCTCAACTGAGACGTCTCCATCTGTTCACGCTGTTGAGTCCCCTTATCGATAACTTCATGAACTTATATCATATCTTGCTTCATTTGCATTAGTTTCATTCAAACCCACTAATACACTAGCCAGTAACATGTTCCAACCACAGTTGATGAGAACTCTCAGGCACTTCAAGAGATTTTACTTCTTTGCCTAGTATCTCAAGTTTGAACCAAATACTGTTCACTGGATTTTTACACTAAATACAAACATCTTCCGAAAATACCTACGATTAAATACTGGTAACAAAAGAGTGTTCTCTAAATCTAATAGCTATATTTGACAATCATGAATTAGAACAGTGGTTCGTGGGTGATATACTCGCCTTGTGATAGGCAGATGAATACCTTGCTTACATCACATGTAACACGAGTCGAGAAAAGTTGAATGATCTTTTGAAGCTACCTTGTAAATTAAAGACAGAATAGAGTCACTCTGAAAATGAATAGTGTTAGACCAAGTTCCTAAAATACTAATCAAAACAGCATATTTTTGGACTTACGTAAATCCATCACAGAAACTACCTTTAAATGATACAAACTCCATAATAAACCAATTGAATAAGTAAATAAATTGTGTCGGCTTACTAAGAACTAGTCGCTTAGTGAATTTCTAGACGTTTTATGGCGAAACTATGACATCTGGAATCGACCACATTAAGAACGTGATAGTAACTCAACATTTAAACTGGATAAGAATTGCTCTACTTTACAAATTCACTAAACCTGAGCATGTGAACCATCGAGTTCCAACTTCATGAAATCATACCAGTGGCTATATCTAAAGATCTTGGATACTATCTCATGTGTAGTCGTTGATCAGTGCGAATGAAGAGCCTTAAATTGCAAAGCTGTCCTATCACTTACATGGTTTAATGGTAATAATCATATTCAGAAAGAGGATCAATAGAACCAGTCTAATTAGGTCAAATAAATAACACAAGACAACAGTTAATCACAAAGAAATGTTATATCATTCTCATTAACGATAGTACTCCACTTTTATTTGGTGACTGAAATGAAAAATAAGACAAATAAATAAACACATTCATAAAATGAAATAACCATGTCGACAAAATTTAACACATGAAGCAAAAGAGATTTTGTGTTTGGATAATAATAATTTCGGTACTAGTAGTTTGCTATTAAAAATAGTCCAGGAATTTTTACAGTGTCTTCCTAGCAATCACTTAGATATACTCAGTTATTCCTGATTGATTTCGTTCAAAGTATGATAACATATTTGGATGAAATTTCATGTCATCTTGTACCATGATTAATCATCCAGTTAGCACATGTGGAAATACACTCATTTCTAAGTCACTTGATCTATTTTTTTAATTATTCTGTCATTTACCTGACTCAATTTTATTCAATATCTTAAAAATCCACGTAGTCAGTAGTATAAATACTACAGTATTTATCCTTCTTTTCGACTCGGCTTATCTAATTGGATGTACTTAAGTTCGGTTTACAGTCTATAATTAGTACATTTCTAGGGATGTGAGTCTTTAGTCCGGATACTGACTTACTTGTAGAAAATGAGTATGAAAAATTAGGTGTAATTCAAGGTTTGAAATATGAAATTATGCTTGATTATTGAAGTAGTGAAATTAAAATTCTCTAAAGTGACTCATGTTCAGATAAAATGACATTTTATTGATAAGACATGAAATATCCTGCAAATTCAAGATGGATAACTTATTTTTATGAAGTTATCTACAAATGAATATCAGATTCTTGGGATTTCCATCAGTCCTATATTCTTCAGTTTACTGGAGTACTTTGTTTTTGACTTCAAACTCTTGAAGATGAACTATACTACGTAATCTCCAATTTTAAATCTTTACTGATTTAGATGAATGAGGGAACTGCACATCGGTAATTAATTTACTTCGTCAATTAAATTGGGAGTAAACTTTATTCATCAATCTAAGTTTCTTGTTTCTTTTCCATCCTAAAAAGTCGAACACTGGTACTCTACTAAAAGAGGGGACTGAAAGACTTAAAGCCTGATCAAATATTAAAAAACTGAAAGTTATACCACTATGACATTTGAAATGAATATTATCACGTCTTATGAATTACCACATAAACGAATATGTTACTTAAAGAAATAATGAAATCATTGTTCTCTTAGAAGAAAACTTCGAAGGAAGCATAAATACACATTAGGAAAGCAAAGTAAACAGTTTTTAGAATACTGTCAAAGGGCGATATACAAACTTGATCATAAAGATTTTTGTTCGCTAAAATGTCAGCTAAAGTTGGAAGGTTCCAAACTTAGTTAATTCCTGAAATTCTGGATCTTATCCACTTTATGATTTTGACACTTTGATTAATATGGTCTAAAATACTGTTAAGATATTAATAAATTTAACCTTAACTTGTTGAGTTTGTAATTTTTGTTAGCAGAAACATTAACACCACTGGATGCCGGCTCACTGGTCTAGTTGGTTAAGCGCTTGGTGAGAGACTGTTAGGTCGTGGGTTCGAATCTTGGGGGTGCGGGATCGTGGATGCGCACTGCTGAGAAGTCCCATGCTAGGACGAAACGGCCGTCCAATGCTTCCAGGTTTTCCATGGTGGTCTAGCTTCAATTGACTCATGATTTAAATCTGTGAAATTTCTAAAATATCCACAAACCCCTTCTGAAAATACTAATATTTAGTAATGTCACTCTAGTCCACCAAAGTTAAAGAAACTTAAGACTCCGAATTTTGAAATTAAAAGATATCGTAATCACTCATTACAGCATAAAGGTTAAAACTACTAATTCATCATGCTGATGTGTTTTACTGTGATAATTCAATGATTCCCTGAAAGAAAAAAATTCCATTAAAAGAGTTCTTTTTGATAATACAATATACTTGTTCACGAGGTTGTAGAAATGATGTAAGTATGATCATTATGGGTTGTATGTGAATAGACTATCAATCTTGATTGGTAAATGTTGATTTAACTAAATAATTTATTGTTAAACTTAAAATAAATATCGTGAATTGATTCTAACTAGTCTAATGTAGGGATAGTCCGTGATATAAACTATATAATTTCAATAATCTCCACAAATTCTTGTACCAATCAAAATAAACACAAAAGTATGATGATTTATAACTCATTCCAGGTGCGAATATAGTAATGAGACAATGGTCACGTACTCCGACTCAAAACGTTTTGAAATACTGAAGAAGACGTAACATTTGGACCGAACTGTTGCCTCATTAATTACACGTAATTTCCTCCAAAATTGGAATCTAAACTCTTATAGCATTCTAGATGATCAATTTCATGATAATCACGACTGCCTGAATTTCTTGGTGTTCTATACCAAGTGAAGCCAAACTTAGGTCCATAGCTAACCGTCCCCGATTCATATTACTTTGTACATTTTGGTAAGAATAATACTGATCTAGTTCGAACAAAATTATTAATTATACTGACAATGATAAACACGCTATTCAGCATATAATTAAGTGAATTAATTTCTCTGAAATCTTTCCTGTATATTTTCTAATTCTAGTCGTAAAGAGATGACTGTAAGAACATATAAGTCCTTTTATTGTATGCGCAATCAATAATTATTACAGACATTCAAGTCCTTTCATTCCATAAAGTGTGAATTTGATGACAGTAAATTAGAGGTATACTTCGGGCAATATTCAGTAATCGATATCAGTAGATATCAGAAACCTCAAGATTCTCAATAGATGCAAACTTGCTTTGTTTTGTGGTGTAACTAAACACTTTATTATCAAGTTCAAATGTGGTTATCATTATACAGTCAGCAATATATATCCTTAAAGCGGATCACTATTACTGGTGAACTTTCATAAGCCTGGAATCCTATTGAATAAATTCAAGCTACTGGAAATATTCGATATCTTTAGTGATGTTACATCCTCTGAAATGGGTCATCTAATTGTGAATTTTTACGTCGTTATTGGTAAGTAAAATTACCAACACCCACTTGGAATACAAGTGAAACTGTCATTATCATCTACTAGTGGCGAAGAGACGCCTATAGCTAATGAGTTTTTAAATGAATTACAATGTATCGCAAATTAAGTTTTTCACAACTTCACATATTAAGAATATATGTATATGCGAAAGGTGTTCGTTAATATCGGGAAAATCAATAATCATTGGTTTAGGTAATGAAACGAACGCATTATACAATTGAATGAGAATTATTTTTCGAAAGTATCATTTAATGAGGCTGCACAATTGTATTTATGGTGATTTTAAAAATATATTAGTTTACTGAAACACAGAAGCAAACCCAATTTGAGCGTAGCAATACTTATTGAAAGTATAAATCATCCGACTACATTATCTCATACTAGAGCGTTACTTAAATGTAACTCACATACTAAGAGCTATTTTATATACTTCGCGAAGTCAAAACGATTCATTCACATAATACAACTTGAATAGTTTTCATCAAATTACAAAAATTACCTAACAAGTATGTGAAAGTACCATTTCATGGAAAGGAAATGTACAGAATTCGTACCAATATTAATACAAACAAAATGCATTTGTCAACTGAAATCAATTTCATTATATCTTATTTAAAAAAGCTATAAACTCAGTAGTGTCTTTTCATATAGCAGTTACCTATTATAAAATCATCCAGATTTCTGATAACCACGTAACTTGAATGTGTAGTAATTATGATTATTTCTAAGTCCTAGTTACTGCAGTATAAACTCTGGAACTATCTAATGTCAACCAAAGTGTCTACATATATGTATGTACATTCATTTATAGTCCATAGTCTAAAGTTAATAACTCTCAAGAAAATATTTTGTAAAGGCACACTGTAGTCTTGTACTAGTAGTCTTCAGAGAATGAAATTATGTAACTAAAGATGAAAATGTTGTATGTGAATAATCTAT
The DNA here is from genome assembly GCF_000699445.3 of Schistosoma haematobium. Lineage (NCBI taxonomy): Eukaryota > Metazoa > Platyhelminthes > Trematoda > Strigeidida > Schistosomatidae > Schistosoma > Schistosoma haematobium. The sequence continues at coordinate 45,132,537 of NC_067196.1, read as the reverse complement.
CACCTTAAAACTAAAGCCTTTGTGATTGAATAAGATGTTAGGAAAATAGATCTCAAGTTAAGTAATTTATTCAGGTTAATTAAGTTAATTTCTATTATAAAACAGGCATCAGGTAGAGAATCTCTGGCAAATAAAAATTGTTGAGTAGCTGTATCCCCTTTTTTATAACTCTGCAACAGTAAAAATAATTAACTTTGCATAAAACCCGCTTAGGACCTTCAGATCTCACTGTGAATACGATATCTGTAAATTATTGAATCGGTTCATATTTTCTAGCTTCAGTCTATTTGTAATAAAACATGACCAAACTAGTTTGAAAATCTATTCAATGCTTTACAGCTTTGATTTTTATCAGTAATAGCAGCTACTACTTGTTCAAAGTGATTTATTCAGGTTCCAAATTTTGTCTAAAGCAAAAGAACTATCGTTTTCATAAGAGACTATAAAGATAAAGTTTGCATAAGTTATTTTTTCCGGTGCCTTCATTAATCCAATGTTACATATAACCAACTGTTGTTTTGAGTAAGTTTACTTAACCACTTAATCATATAGGATAATTAGCAATCGTTAGTGATAATTTAAGCACCTTTTTATACATTAAGCACTGATAAGGTACACTTACGCAATACTGATAAGGCCCAGTAGAATTGAAACGTAACTCGTTCTAGTTACTAATCCTACTACAACTTTTAATGGCTCATTAACTATGATATCAAGATGTTAGTGAATATCATTATTACATCAATTCTCAGATCCCTGATAAAAAACGTACCAGCATGTAATTTCTCGTCCAGAAAACAAATTACCACGGTATGTAAAATAGCTTCAATTTTATTTGGATGAAACCTATTTACAATAGAATTGATTAAAATAATTAGCTAATCAAAATAAATAAGGATTTTTAACACATTTGTATGGTCTAGTCATGATTAAAGATAGTATGCTCAAAACACATGTAGCTACATGTATGGACTCTTGAGGAACATCAGATAATAACTAAAATTTACATGTCAAAAGAAGAGAATCAGTAAGGTGAAGAAAAATGGAAAGAAAGGACATCATCACGGAAAAAATACTGTCAAAGGTGATTCACTTACAATGAATGAAATTAATTCTAACATGTCATCAATGTAAATGAATTATGAAGTGTTGAGTAAAACTACTCGTAATTATGTAAGTAGTAGGAGTAATACTACAATTGTTCGGACTCTAATCATCATCACCATGTTGTATTGCTACATTACATTTGATGACAATAACGGTCATAATAAATTACATAAAAGATAAAATCGCTTACTGAAAAATACAAAATGGCCATGTTTTAGATTTTTGCCCCATTTACAGGTAAAGTATAGTGTAAATCGTTATCTCTATTATTCTGAAACTGAACATAATTATTTGTATTCTTGATTATATCAGAGTGTGTATTTAAAAGTGATCCATACACGCCTAATAAAAAATCCATAGATTCTTGAATTTTTCTTTCAGGAGCTTTATTCAGTTGTTTCTGTTGTGAATCAGTATTCATTAACATTAGTTTTTTCATTATGGTACTACTCTGTGGAGAAATATTGATCCCTTTTGTTGGTGATGTTAACTGTTTGCTTGTAGATAAACTATTAATTTGGGACTTTGGTGTATCCCATATTTTTGAGTTAGAACAATCTAACTTAAGATTACTTGAAAGCCACTGTTCATCAGAGAATTTAGTTTCGTTTGTATTGCGTAACATTGAATTAGGATAAGAATTCATCAATGAAGGAGGATATTGTCCATGAGAAAGAGGATACAGAGGTGATGCTGATAACTTAGATGATAGATTTATCGACGTCAGTGGTGATGTTGATGGTGCTGACGATAGAGGTGGAGGAGGAGATAAATGTTCTGAAATAGGATGATATTTATGGGCGTTGGATCGATGAATACTTAAATGATCTAAGATTGGTTCATAATTATTTGGTACATATGATCTGTTGTAAAATGAGTTGTCATAGACAGGATTACTGCATGGATTTAGGAAAGGTGATGATAAAAATGGCGTTTGTTCGACTGAAATACGATTAAATAAATCTAAGAACGGTGGTACATCATCAACTGATGGATGAAATGAATTTAGGCCATTACCATTATTATTTGATATGAACTGTGATTTATGCATTACTGTAGGATGATGATGAAACATTGCAAGTGGAGTTGATGAAAACTGTTCAACATTAGATGGAATTGAATAATTTCTAGCTAATGATGCATAATAACTAGCCAAACGTAGATTAAATAATCGACTACGTTGTAATGAATTTGTTCGACGTCTTAATTTTCCAGTTGTACCTCCAATATATACATCTTCACATGATGGATCAAGCATCCAATAATTACCTTTCCCTGGATCATCATATGCACGTGGTACTTTAACAAAACATTTATTTAGTGATAAATTATGTCTTATAGAATTTTGCCAACCTTGTTTGTTGTTTTTATAATATGGAAAATTAGTTGTAATAAAATCATATATGCCATTTAATGTTAAGCGTTTCTCTGAACTATTTCTAATTGCCATCATAATTAATGCATTATAACTGAATGGTGGTTTATCCGAATCAGGATTCTCTTTTGTTTTATTCGATTTTGATATTTCATCTGTAACACTGTTGACATCACCTTCATCTTTTTCATTCTCTTTACTTTCTTTATCATCTTCATTTGGTTCGTCGTCATCATCATCATCATCATCACTATCATGATCTTCACCTTGATCATCATGATCATTATCATCACCTTCCTCCTTCTCGTTATTTTCTGATAAATGCTGTCGTTTACTTTCATGATTTTCATCTTTGTTATCATTATGTTCATAATAGTTGTTATTATTCATGCGATTCTCATTTCTATTAATATGATCAGTCAATTTGCGTTTCCTTTGTATAGGCGAACTACTCAATGGATTATTTGATAACATCGGATCAGATAATGAATAATTTAATGATTGTGGTGTTGATGGACTAATCGACAAAGAATCACTGGTTGATTGATAATTCATAGTATCTTCAGGTAATGTAAGATTAGTCATAACAGATGAATGATTCATATTTTCATTATGTACTGTTGTTGGCGTTGTTGACATTGTTGATGTTGTTGATAATCCAGATAATAAAGTAACAGGAATATTATCAGAACGATTAGAATTCAAATAATTTTCCCATGTATTATTCGATGTTGAATATCGATGAAGATTATATGTTTGATGATAATGTTGTTGACAATGATTACTGATTAGATTATGAAAAATATCATTCATTTCATAGTTTTGTAAACCATTATTATTAAGTTGTTTTTCTTTCAATTTATGTTGAATATTAGTCAATGATGTATTTATAATATTTGAATTGAATGGACTCAAAGATAATAGATCTTGTTGTATATTTTCAGTAGTGTCATGATTATTCAAGTTATTCATAGAACATTTCACAGTAGAATGTTCTTGTTCATCAGTTAAATTTAACATAGATTGTATACTAAAATTACTAATCAATTCATTAGATCCATTATGTTGTTGTGAAGACATTTTGTTCATAGTTTTTTTTTGGTATCCGTAAATGTAACTTTTAAGATTGTTCAAATAATTTATAGACAATTATATACTTTATATTTTCCATTGTATAAGTTAATTATTTGTTTCTATTTTATATTCAAAGCCTAAAAAACCAGTAAATTTCCAATATCCATTAAGCAGTTAATTTTCGCTTCTCTCATATGAAATTTTTCCAACCAATAAGAATGTACAATATACAGAACAGGTTGAGATTTTGTTCGTTTTTTTTTGGTTTTGTTTTGTTTGTTTGTTTGCTTGTTTGACAATAGTTAGCTACGGGTATAGACGTTTTCTATCTCTATATATGAAAAATTATGGTGATAATAATTTAGAAAAGAAACTATTCATTATAGGGGTAAAGAAATAAATATATTTCTCCATTATGTATATATATGTATCACTCACTATACACATAGTTAATAGGGGGAGAAAGATAAAGTTGATTTTCATGAAATTTATGTAAATATGTGTATCTATATATTTTTTTGAACGATGTACATCCATGACAAAATAAAGTCAATGTCTGTCTGTATAAATATTATCACTATTATTCCATTGGCTAATAAGAGAATATTTTCATCACCAATTTTTCTCGCATTAATGTCAAAACATTTATGTGTATACAATGAAAAAATGGACTGATTTGTTGATTATAACATAAGATTAGAAATTTAAAGAAACTAAATTGAACAATATCAAGTCAAAGACTTATCATGTGTAACTAAAACACGAAATTTTTTTTTTAATTATTTTTTCTTAAAACGAAGAAAAAGACAGAAAAATAGTTATTTGAAATGATGGATAGTGGCTAGCAATGGAATCTAGGACAAGCGTTTCGTTCTATATTGGGACTCATCAACTGAATGTGCCTGCATTTCATAGTTGATATTCACTTAGAGAATTGAATCCAGTACTGTTCACTTTAAACGCTATCATGTTATCCACTTAGCTACTGCTTTCTGATAGCCTTTTGCCTGTGTAATATGGTGAAGTTTAAATTCTATTGGTATTGTTTGTTTGAATCCTCCCGTTAATGTTTAGGACTGCGATTGATCAGTCTCTTATTGGTGTATGTTTGATACTGTGTGTATTGTCTGAACTCACAAGCATTATAAGCAAAGATGGATAGTGTTTATATTCAAGTAAACAATACCAAGTGAAGTTATTTGAAGTGTTATGATGTCGATTTTTTGGTTTTAATAACTATACAAGTAGAATAAACAAACAATTTATTTAAAAGGTAGTATAAAATTTTTAAAAAATGGTCTAGGGGAAATATTTTTTGACGTATGTATTGGTTTTGAGAAGATTCGTTTAATGTTTAGGTAGTATTTATCAAGCATTGATGTCAATTTAGGTACGATTACAAATTAGAAAGTTCTGAACAAATATTTGCCTCTAGTATGAGATTACTTGGAAGCGCACACTCACTAATCCACCAAGCATTGAGTCCAAGACTTTCAGGTTTCGTTGTGGGTACCTAGCTATTGGACTACTGAGTTATTTTCCGATATTACACATTTCCAGTTTCAGTCAATTTGTGACATAGCGCGATGATCATCCAGTGACACTGATGACAACTGTTTTGTGGTAATTATTATTAATTTGTAGTTGATATTCGTTGTGGACTGACCTCAGTATAATATTCTAAAGATTTTGTTCAGTTTCAATATTAACTGATGTAAACTTAAGAATCACTGAAATAAGTCAGGGCACAATATAAAAGATTTTGATCTTCTGTTTAACTATTCAATGGTCTACACACACTCATTCAGCCTCAAGAAGGATTGAAATATCTACGTTCATATATTACAATTAGCACTATTTTATTCAGACCACTTAGTTGGAATCCAGTGATTTATATTTCTGTTTACTATATAGTTCAACTAGCATTCACTTCTTTCTGCGATTTATATCTTACTTCATGACGTGAGTGAAGTTAAATGGTCATAACTTCCCTTTTTCAAGATATTTATTACTAAACTTTGTATTATGGAAAGTTAATTGATTTCCACACATCATTTAAGTATATTCATTCTTTGCTTAGTTTAACTAACTATGTTATCTTCCTATAGTTTCCGGAAACTTATTTAAAATAACGCTGCAAATATGTATCAAAGATGTTTCAGTTAAGCATTAGTGCTTCGCGAATGTAACTATTTTATACCCTGAACTTTCGTAATATTCTATATAATTAATGGGATTCAGATTTTTTAGTTAAATTATTCCTTGAAAAGCGGATGAAACTAACTAAACATACTGTTAAAAATAACAAATCAAAAGAAAACACTTCATTGAAACTATTTCCGGATACTTTAACATGTTTGAAAGATGACCTTTACCACTAAATTGCATCACCTCAGAAATAAGTTTCTTGAAGTTACAGTGAGAAACCGGGATCTCTGATGTCATTTATGGTAACAAAGAGAAGAAGACAATAATTCCTTGATAACATTGGACACAACTCGCTCATACGACATAGACTGTGAGGTTTAACGAAGCTTTGTTCGTCCCAAAACTTGGCGATGTTGGGTCTAATCCCTATACTGGATGTGTGTACATTACTGAAAAGTCTGAATCTGGTTCGAATTAACGGTCCTCTGTTTTCTAATCTTCGAGAGTTTACTAGCTAATTTTAGGACACGTAAATTATCTTTTAATCATCGATATCCCTCTACAAATCACATAAGCAAAAGAAACAATTCAAAACATATCAAGAAAGTTTCGTCTATTTATACTCCAAATAATTTCTTTTTCAGTAAGTCTTAGTGTGAACATAAATCCAAATAATAATGTATTTTTTTAGAGAGAAATTATCATGGTATACAAATGAATTTATAAACTAAAGTCTATGTCGATCGTCCAGGATATATCTAATATAATAAATCTGTTTCAGTACTATGATAGTACAACTTTACATCTAACAGGTATCGCTCAGCAGGAAATAACTATATTTAATTTCTTGTAGTGTATGCAAATAATTTTATACCTGAAATATAATATAATCATTAATCAAATCCACTGATGCATAATACCATATATTAAGCATTTATTATTTCGTTTAAATCCTGTTAAACATTTGAACAGATCAATTTCTCATTCTGATATTAAGCAAGTAAATACTGTATGATTTTAATTAAGATTATGCAACAGTTTCATGAGATTGTATTCAAATTAATTATTACTCATATGTATATAAGATATCATGTTTTAATTTAACACAGTACTTCTTTATTACAGATATTTACTCTTTAAATAAAGGCCATGATCTGTTTTCTTCCAACTGAATTCTTGTACAGCTATGTTTAATGTAAACCATCCAGTAATCATGTTTTTTAAAACAAAATTTACAAAAATTAGAAGTCCATATTCAATAACATATAAACTAAATTACAAAAGTTCCAATTGGCAGTCTATGGAGAGAATAATATCAATACATTATATTTACTTGCATTAAATATTAATAGCTTATTTGATTTTTAAATTAAGAATTATGATCATTTCTACATAATGATGATGTGGATCATTATTTGCAACCTGTAAATCGAATGCAATATTCTTTCAAATACATTTGTAGATTACTAACTTAGATGATCTATGCTGAGTGATTGGGGGTCCGCTCGAGTTAGACGGGAACGGTGTGACTAAACAGCTCATTTCAAAGTCACATTTCGTGGTCAGCATTTAACGTGGATTACGCCTTCGATGAATCAAAGTACTATGGCTGTTTGGAAGACCGTATAACACAAAGGACGTTATTGCGGAAATATAATGGTATGAATGAGTACAGAGAATATAGCGAGACCATCACCGCATGGACCAGTGCATGGTATACAATTAAATGATGAGCGTTGGTTGTCCTTGACTTTGACAGGGATCGATGACCTGTTCGATATTCATTGACCGGATAACTTAGCTAGGGTTCAGTGACATTTCACTGGCCCTACACTTTCAACACGCACTGACAAATAATCTATAGGATAAAACAAAAATTTCAGTTTTAATTAAATTGAACTCCTTGAAATGATGAAACAGATTTCTAGCTTAGGTTAAGTTGAATTTTGTAAAATTGATGGATTTATGGTAAAGCTTTGATGATTTTCTGGACAGATTCATCGGATTTTACTTAACGTAGAATTGAATTGTTTAATTATTCCGAAAAGGCTATACTAGATAAATTTTATTACCATGTCTGTGAATGATTGTCTCCAGATTCTTCGTCTGCTTCATTTATCAGTGTATTTCGATTGGTTGCCTTGTTTGGTATACAATGGTCTACGGTAAGAATATATAGAATTCCTTTTCACAAAAGCATGAGTGACCCTTTCTTTGCAAAGTTTAACTTGTATAGAGATGCTATTACTGGAATAATGATTTAGTAAAATTTAAATTTTTTTCAGATAAGCGATTTGTATAGAAACTCTCGAGCTTCGAGTTTAACTCGCGAATCGCTATAGAAGATTTCCGTAAGACCACCTGAATAAAAAAATCATAACCATCATCTACGTAGTAATTAGTTTCAAAATGAACTGTCAAAAGTCCTAGATGGTAGTGATAACCTCTTAAGATCTTCATACTGGCGATAAAACATTTACTGATTGTTGATACTGGATAGGAATACAGCTACATCACAAATTAACTAGCGTCGAGAATCATTGAATCACTAGATTTCAGCTATGCAATTTACACCAGTTTCATGCCTACAGCTAAACTGAGTTTCCGTATGTGTGGGTGTGTCTATGCACTGTTCAACAGTCTGAAATAAGGGAGAAATATCAGTCCAGTGATCTTTGATTTTCTAATGTTTCATCAATTGATATGAATTTTTGCTTGTTGTCTACCCAAGATACTCAACATCCATTGGCCGGATACCATCAGCAACAGCCTTCTGTGGGAGAGAACAAACCAACTTCCAGCTGAAGAAGAAATTAGGAAAAGACGATGGAAATAGATAGGTCATACATTACGCAGATCATCAAACTGCATCATGAGGCAAGCCTTAATTTGGAATCGTCAAGGGAAGTGGAAAAGAGGAAGCCCAAAGAATAAATTACGTCGGGAAATTGAAGCAGATATAGAAAGGATGAATAACAACTAGAGAGAGCTGGAAAGGATTGCCCAGGACAGGGTTGGATGGAGAATGCTGGTGAGTGGCCTATGTTCCTTCACGAGGAGTAACAGGCGTAAGTAAGTAAATATGTTGTTTCATTATTTCTTTATAGTATTTTAGTACTGAACATCATTGGTGACATTGAATTCTTAAAGTATCTATTAGTTACTCAACTTATTTAATAAATCAACACACAATTCACACGTTTCATAAACTAAACAATCATTGTTACTTACACAAAACAAAATAGGATTATAAATTGTAAACTTCAACTGTATACTGAATATTGGTATATCATCAATAGACTATTTTAGTTCGACTTTTTTTTCTGATTGAATTTTCTTAACGAATAATCCATGTTAACTATTATTCTTATTAAATGTATTTACTTGATGTGAGTATTTGGTTACCAACAGAATCATATTTCTGATTAATAAATAACCTTTCAAATACAGTAACTTATCCAAAAAAATTAATTTTCTGATTGTTTTACATGTTTTATATGAATCGAATTTCAACAATTTTGTTCTCATATTCCATTACGTAATCATATTATAGTTTAAAAGAAAGATAATAAACAAGAAATCTAAAAACAATTAACTTATTTTATATTAGGGGTCCTGTTTAGGATTGGTAAAAAATAAACTACCTACCGTTTGTTACTATGATTTTAACTTTTGAGTCCATTAAAACATCTATAAGTGATGTTCTATGTTGTTGTTGTTATTGTTTTTTCTCTAAATTTCTTATAGTTTAAAATTCTTTGTCACTTAATGGAACATAACACAACAGACCGAAAAGTTATTCAACAACCTGATTTGTTGCTCACTTGTAGATTCTTTTTTTGGTTTCACTTCACTTAATCTCGTGGGGTACGGGATCATGGGTGCGCACTGCTGAGAAGTCCCATACTAGGACGATACGGCCGTCCAGTGCTTCCAGGTTTTCCATGGTGGTCTAGCTTCAATTGGCTCATGATTTCAATCTGTTAATTTTCATAGTTTAACAAAATTTAAAGTAGGTTTACATCATTATTTTGAAAATATGTAAGAAATAAATAGTGCAAAACATTTGCTTTACCTTATTATAAAAATTACCTACATAATGTTACTTTATTATTCTGAAATAATAATCAAATTATCACCTTATTTCAGTTAAAATTTATAATGAATCAATGATATTTTGTCATCACTCAAACCGATCATTGTGTTTTATGAAAAATTGGTCAAATAACAGTATTGTTCCATCTTAGAATAACTTCCATTACAAAAGAGTGGTAGAATCCGAACACTTGAAACGAATTTTTGCAGTTGATGATACTTGTCTGATTATAAGTTTGTTTCTTACTATGAACCCTTACTATAATATAACTCATAGGAGTTGATAAAAAAAAGATTGATCTTGTCCTATGGAATTCATTGTCATGTCATGTCTGTATAGGAATCACTAGTGGAGGAATAGAGCGACCAGTTGGCAGTGAATTTATAATTTAACTGGAAAAAACTAGTGAAAATTTCAAGTTTATTGGGATTCTCACATTATATTATCAAATTTTTGGGACCTAACTAGTTTAATAATAATTTCTCATCAAAACTAACATTTTGAAAAACTCGGAAATCAGTAAGTATTAATGATCATCAAAGTGCATTACGAAGCAAGCGCTAACCTGGAATCCTAAAGGGAAACAGAAAAGAGGCAGGAAAAAGAACACAGTGGAAGCAAATATGAAAAGGATGAATAGCCACTGGGAACAACTGGAAAAGATTTTCCTGGACAGAGATCAATGGAGAATGTTGGTGAGTGACCCATGCTCCTCCACGAAGAATAACAGGAGTAAGTAAGTAAGTAGGTAAGTAACTAAGTAAAGTTGCTAGTAATTGTATGTTTTAGTATAGGATATCACAAACTATATCTGAAAGTAAACAATAAGTCCTTTAGGATTAATAATTTGTAGGTTACTATTTAATACCAAAGTCTAAATTAGTGACAGACCATATGGAGTTAAACCACGATTAATTACTATATGGCCACTGGATAGATTCTACTTAGAGTTCATATAAATAATTTTTCATCACAATACCAGACAACCTTCATAAGCTATTAATTGAACAAATTTACTATAACTTGATTATTGAATATCAATCACATGATGGATCCACTTTCAAAATCAGTCTAGAACATTTTATGATAGTTTCCTCTTAATAAAAACTAAACAAAATTTCTGAAGGTTTCTGATGTACTATGACTTTCTTAAATAACGATGTTCTATTTAGAAAACTATCTTTACTAAACTACAAACATTACTACGATATCAGTTGTTATAACGACAATATATAAGCATATGAATTATCGAATGACTAAATTTCATTCTACTCTATTTATTAGTTAATTTATCAGAACAAGTACATTATCATGTACATGTGCACATTAAGTGAAAACGTATTTCATAATAAATGTTTTGTAGGTATAATCTATTTAAAATTACTTCTTTGTAGACGTATCAGTCTTAAGAATTATCTGGTTACTATGTAGTAATAATAATAATAATCATAACCACTATAGTGATATTAACAATTATCTATCACATTAATTACAAATTTCATTTGTTTTATTTTTATTTTTCACTTGTATATTGAATATTGAACAGATTATTATTTGAATAAGATGAGCTTAAAATGAAAGTTGTAATAGTAAATGAGAAATAACCAACTGTTTAAGTAGATTTATGTTTATGTATAAGGGTACGAGACAATATGTATATATCTATATATTTACAATGAACAAATATGTCAACATGTATGTGTGTGTATTATCATTTTTCTTCATTTTTGTCATGAAGAGACAAACGAATAAAATCAGAAAATATATATAACAAACAATGAATAGGATGTTAGATATATATAAGCAGACTGTAAAAACAATGTAATGACTTAACAAGTAAAATACAATTGTAGGCGCCATTTATAATGTCAGAAAACTAGTTGCCTATTTCGCTTTTATTACTGTTGTACCTAGTACTAAGTTGATTAAACACTTTTTTTTCTTTCTCTCTTTTCCTAATTTCACGTTGAACAATAAACCACAAAGTCGGGAGTGGAGATATTTCAGACGTTTATAATGTTTAACATCAGCACATACATACACGCACACATAATATTATATAAATCACTACACTTTATTTGTGCTAAAGTAAACTAAATTCCTCACATATACACATGTATGTAAAGTTATACAAATACAAAATATGCAATTGTAATGTTTAAATATATTAGTGTATTATCTTCTTTGTTAATTCATTGACAAACGAACTACTTTTTTAAAGAAAAAAATACTAAATTGGCATGTTCTTGTAAATTGAATAAAAACTGATAGTTTTTGTTTCATTTTGTTTTATTATTTTCTTTACCGTGTGAAGTGTTGTTAAACTATTTTTTTTTCTTTACCACATTCATCTACCCTCCCTCCTCCACTACTTTCCGTTCATACTCTTTTTTCATTTGCTTGTTCTTGAAAGTGTCATTGTTTTGTTTGTTCCTCGTAGATTTCTTCTTTATTTTCTAAGAAAAAAGAAAACTAGTGCCTTGTAGCCTCAACAAAACAACACAAAAAAGTCTAATTGATTACAGTTTAAAATAAACTGTTGTCGTTGTTGTTATTGTTATACTGGTTTTTAGTCGAACGAAAAGTAGCGATAAGAATCCACCCATCCTTTATTAGAGGAAGGGCAAGGGAGAGAGGTAGAAGCAAATGACTGAATCGACGATGTTTTATGGAATGTTATACAATCTTGTCAGTATATATATATATATATATATATATATATGCGCAAGTGTATTACATATACATGTATATGTGAGTAGTCACCAAGGTAAATGTTATCTCAGCATGGGTCGGTAGACTGACAAGAACAAGGGATAAAAAAACAATAAATAGAAACTGAGGACAAATGAAATAACATGTTATTATAAATATTCACTAAATGTACTGTAACTATAACTATTATTATTGTTATTGTTAATACCATTAGTAATAGAACAATCTAATATTGTTACTGTACTATTGTAATTTTATTGTTTACTTTTCCCTATTTGTATTGTATTACTCTGCACTCATCATTTTCTTACTGTAATATACCTTAGAATCTGTGAATTGTCAACCTAGTGCCCTGAAGAAAAAAATGGTTGGATAGAAAATAACAGAAAGAAAGCAATGAAAACGAGTAATATGTTTGTATATGTGCTTGAAATAACAAGAATATGGATTTAAATGAAACAGACATTTAACATCAACAACCAGTTGGACTGACTTCATTTGTTCTTGCCCACTACACTAATGTTATACAATTGTGATCATGTAATTTTTTTCCAATTTTCATTATTAGTATTATGTGTCTGTATACATAGACATGAATATCTCTATTTATCATTATCGGTATATGTTTGGCCGGATTATTTCATATCTATTGTTGTACATATTTTATTCTGATGTGAAGAAAGGAAAATAAAGAACAACTTAAATCATCTTATGTTTAAACGTTTGGGACACACACAAAAAAAAACAAAGTCATTAAAATTACAAGAAATACAATGAAATTTTTTTGGTTTACAGTACTAGTTATTTCATCGTTGACATTCTTGGTACTATTTGCTTATATATATATATATATGAATGCCTGTTTTTCTCAAATTCAAATCAGTTCATTTCATCAAGTCAGTTCTTGGTATATACTTGTTGAATGAAGATTTACTTATTATCACAGAGATAATATTTAACTGAAATGACTAAATAATCATCATAAAAATATTCAGTACGATGATGCATCAGATTTCAACTAAGTGACCTACTTTTATACAGTTAAATAAAGGAATGACAACCAGCTGTATATGAGGAAAAAATAGGGAAGACTTATTTGAAACCTGGAATATCAAGGCATTAACTGAGTCTAAATATTAGAGCAGTATGTATGAGGAATCACTCGAGTTATTATCACTCGACTTAACTAGGAGATTTCAGAATTGGCCAAGTTAATAAATTTGTGAATTAAGACTACATTATAATTTAAGCGCCGTGTTATACTTTGATTACAAAGACTATGATATTTGAGTGAAGTTTCAGTTTAACTTTTTACAGATATATTAGTTTATACATTTTAAAAAAAATGATAATAACCTGGTCAATATATCAACGTAACATTTCAGACTCAACTGTTACGAAAAAGTTCCATGAAATATCAATGGTACCTGTAATTAAATTAATAAAAACTGAAATATTAATTTATTGAAAAAATTAGTTGATAACTTCATAAACCATGTTTCAAATGTGACATTTGAATCTGGATGATAGTTGAATCTGACAGTTTTATTTGTTGAAGTACTGTAAGAAACTGTGCTAAATGATTCAGCCGATGCTTACTTCGAGCTTGTCATATGTTAGATCAATTTAAATTGTTGTTTCTGAGATAATTTGACTTCAACACAATTCATATTTAACCAACGTTACCCCTAGTTCATATTTTTGTAGATTAAGTGTTCCAAGCTTTCACTTCAGTACGATGAACGAGACTGTTTCTACCTTCTTTTTTCCCTACTAAATAAAGCGAGAAATATACGTTTCTATAGGAACCTTTATGATAAAGATCCTAAAAGAATTAAATTACATTCAAGTTTTTTTTTTAGTTATACACCGATTAATTCAGTAACACAATAACAGAACTTTATCAATCTGTGCATTTGTCACTGAACACAAAATCTAAGTAAAGTGATAAATACAATGAGAATACATTGAAAATCAAGTAATCAACTGCGTAGTGATTAAATTAATACGGTTACAAGTTCACTCAGAATTAATTTTTAAAAATATATATACTAAAAGTTAACAAAAATAACTTAAAGTCAATATACGAATTTTAAGATTGACTTTCTTCTTTATTCGGAGATTTAACATCCTCAGCATTAGTATTTAACAATTAGAAAAGCCTTGTAAATAAAGTTATCTGATCATTCCCAAGTCACTCAACTAAAATACTATACTTCTATTAAGTTGCACAAGAATCGTCATGTTTAATGTAATGCTAACAAAACTCAAGTAACAGGTAAGCGTGAACTTTTAAATAATGACATTATCAAGAAACCTAATTGTCTGACTAGAATTTTGCATAAATTGAGTTCTGATTAGATTGTGAACGATCAATTGAAACAATTGATTTGTTTTGCTCTGATTGTTTCAGATAAGATCTGAGTACTGGAAGTGGTTTTTATACCGATAACAGAGAATGAAATTACTAAAGTAAATTTAAGATATTTTATATAATACAAAAGTAAATTTTACAAGGAGGTAGTATGGGTTTCAAAATGAACTTCAAGAATTTCTTGTTGAATATGACCAATGGATTCAATAAAGCTGCGAGCAAAACTGTAACTCACCAATAACGATAGAGGAAAATAATAAGTTAAGAATATAGATCATTAGATTTTGAACATATGACTCTACGTATTGTTTTCGATGTGAGATATGAGATTCCTCGGTTCAACTCCTAATGGGGGCCGTATGTGTATGAGCGTTAGTAAAAAGTTAGAAACTAGAGCTAAACACACCAGCAAGTTGTGCCTGTAATCTTTAAGGGACGGACGCTCCCTGACAGATTTGATCCCGTTCCACCCAGCTTCACAGTGAGAGATGTTACCACTGAGCCACCCAGGCCGCGACTGACATCCTGTAGATCAGATTCTTTTCAGTGAAGATCGAATGCTGTCGACCAAGTTGCAATGTGGCCACAAGTCTAGGTGACTTGATATTGAATGCACTATGTTGAGACAAGATGGTGGTTGAAGGTAGTCAACAAGAAACCCTGGAACCGGGATCGAATCTGTCAGGGAACATCACTTCCCTCAAGACTACAGGTACATCTTGCTGACGAGTAACAAATAGCACGAAATTCGGACTAAACAAAGATCCAGTACCTTATGGTGGTCAACTGTTTTTCAGATAGTATCAGTTCGCGATGAAAATCCCCTTCAAGAGAGATACATTTTATGAAATATATGTTCTTCCACTGAATTATTTTGTCAATAATCATTTCCTGATATTTCAAAATCAAATATTCCCACGTACTAAATAAATAAATGTAGAATTTATAACAGAAAATAATATTAGTTTCTTTTGTTTGTCCACTTATTTTTTCAGTATGAATTTGTGGGGATTATTGAATTTCATTGAAATTATAAACTGATCTAAATTAAATCACCAATGAAAGCCTGAAAAAACGGGGTGACCGTTTCGTCCTAAAATGAAACTCCTTTTTCAATTGACTAGATAGTCATATGGAGTCTAGATTTCTTTTCATAAGGTTCATTTTGCTAGTAATATCACCTTGATTTAGTAATTATGATGAAGTTATGCACGGCTTGATCAATTGCTGTTGTCATGGGAATTAAATCAAATTTATTTTAAAGCCTATGCTATAGAAGTGGCAAGCTTTACATTAAAAGTTTCCTAATCACTTTCTTCAGTTAATTAATCACTGGGAATGCCCAATGTTAATTGTTTATTTAACCGTTAGTTATGCTAAAATCCTAGACAGTAACTATAGATTTTTTCCATGGATTTCGATTTTCTTTCAAAGTAAAACATTCCGATTAGTTTTTTCAACTGCCCATAAAAATAAAAAATGATGACTTTCGGTTGATAGTCTCGATAATTCTTTATTTTAAACGGAAAATCATAGATTTAAGTTTCGAATGAAATATAGATTTCTCTTGTTCTTCAACTGCAGTCAACTGATGACTATCGACGGGTACATACATAACAAAATTAAGACATTTTACTGAATGATTATAAATGACCAACAAAAATATGTTAAAAATTGATATAAATAATTTTAGAAATTTAGAAAATTCCCTAGATCAACTAAGTGAATTTATATAAGGTATATGTTGAAAACCGCTTAATATAAAGTTAGTTTTAATTATGAACCAGCTATAACTGAAGGAGTACTGAAAAGCAACAACCACTGAACAGATACTACCTTATGTTTTAGGACTTCACAGCTCAGGGTTAACATGACCTATTTAGGGGTCAAATGTAACATATTTAAGTCACGTATGAAGTATGATGCAGCATCATCGATGAACAAGGAAGATCCGATACAGATGTAAAGGCAAAGCAACAAGTACATTCCTACGACTGAAGAACATATGGAACTTAAAACAACTGTCAACCAACATCAAAGTCAGAATCTTCAATACGAATGTCAAGATAGTTTTACTGTATAGAGCTGAAACTCAGAGAGCTACCACAACCATTATCAAAAAGGTGTAAGTATTTATAAACAATTTTCTACACAAGATGCTCAATGTGCATTGGTCGGATACCATCAGCAGCGGCCTACTGTAGGAGAGAACAAACCAGCTTCCACTTGAAGAGGAAATTAGGAAAAGACACTGGAAGCGGATAGGACATATATTACGGAAATCAACAAACTGTATCATGAGGCGACCCCCAACTTGAAATCCTGAAGAGAAAATAAAAACAGGGAGACCAATGAACACATTGCCTCAGGAATTCAAGGCAGATATCAAAAGAACGAATAGGAACTTGAAAGAATTGTCCAGGACAGAGTTCGATGGAGAATACTGGTGGGCGGTCTATGTTTCTCCACGAGGGGTGACGTGCGAAAGTAAATAAATGAAGTATGATAATTTGAAAACACACTCATTCGGAACCCACTGGTTCACATATTCAACTTTAGTCAATTTACATATACCTACGGCTCATTATCACTTAAAATTTCAATATATTAAATATACACATATAACTAACTCTATATCTATTATCGAATAGTTGTGAAGTTATTCCTTATGTACAGTAGCTCTTTTTTAAGTTAAAATGAAAATAATCATCACCATGACTGCTTCTTTACAAAAGATGAGAAATAAATTGAAACAGTGATATTATGTCAATCAAAACAGAACCTATTTTTTTATGAACTTAAGTAGTTTACTATTGTAGTATACTATGTGAAGTGACATTATATTCCTCATCATAAAATATCTTTAGGTGTAATGAAGTTAGATTTAATTTAACATTAAGCATATATTTATTAAACTAAAACAATATACAATTAATATTATTATTTTGTTTAAAACAAATCCATGTAAAATGCTTGAAAGTTGAACTCTTTTCATTAACCATCTGTTAAGTATCAGAACAATTTTATTTTTATTGTTTTCCATGTTGGCATCATCATCATCATCTATTTTATGACAGTCATTACATTCACTATTCTATGGATGTGCTCATTGATTCATTGATTCATTCATTCAACCAGTCACCCACCATAAATGGACACAAAATTTTTTTTTCAGGTTTTTTTCTTCTGTAAATTGATCTACAGACAATCTGTGTGAAGAAATAAAGTGAAATGAACAAAAAAAGATTTTTTTTTTTACTATGACAAATAATACAATCATTACATAAGAGATTGTTAACAAAATATTCACCTGTGTCACATGGCTGTATGTAAAATATAGCAAACATTTTTTTTCAAGTCATAAGTTTGTCAATGTAGACAATTTAAGGCTTGGTAAAACTGTATAGACATGATCATCAAATTTCACTATTAAACATTATCATTATAAAGAGGGGGAAAAAGAGAGATAGAATTGAAATAGTATTCGATCTTATTTGATTTGATTTGATCTAATAGTTGTACACGTGACTTTGATTTGAACTAATCTATTCGTCTGTTACTTCATTCTTGATGTTATTTATACATATATATTTAAACTTGGGAATAATAATAATAACGATATGAAGAGGAAAACACAGTTGTAATTTAGATGACAATTATGTTAGAGATATACAATGAAAATTTAATGTAAATCATTTTTATTTTACCTTCTATATTGGACAGTAAAAAGAGAGTATAAAGGAAACAGTATGATCAAATAACCTAACCTTCATATGATAACATGTAAGTCTTTCATAAGTTTCTATTATAACATGAAATTCTTTTGGTTAGAAGAAAGATTTAACTAGTTAACCTGTATATAAAATATAAGTTAATATTGAGTTAACCAGGAAAACATCTTGATATATATGTATTTTGTAATTGTTATCAACTACTTATTATTGACATAGAATCCACTGTAAATTCATAAATACTCATATAATTTCTGTTAATCAAGTATTCAGTTGTATAAAGTTAAATTGATGAATACAATATGTTTAATGTATTGTATGTTTGGATGAATTGATTTAAAGTAATCAAATAGAAAGTTATGATCTAAGCTTGTAAGCATTCTTCAATAAGTTATACTTACAAGAACTTTGTGAAATAGATATTGTTCTTTCTTCTTTAAGATCTTCAAAGTTGCCAACCAATAATAAACCTAAAAAGATAATCAAACAATTGTTTTAATGATTAAAAACTTAATGAATATTATATGTATTTATAAAGCGAGTGATAGGCCCTAACAGACATTAAAATGATTTATACTTCCCAAGAAATTAGAGATGACTTAGTATTTAGTAAAACTTTATGACACTGAAAAATGTACATAAATTGACATTACAATGAATAAATCATATTCTGATATGATTCTGCCCATGTTCATTTATGAAATCTTCCTAGAATGAATATCGAAAGCCGATGAAACTAATATGAGGACCAAGAAGGTTAATAAAGGACACTGTCCATTCTAATGGTATCATCACTGGACGGTAAATTGTTACTTTTTTCAACGTCATCTAAATTTGCTGTAGGTATAGCAAACACAGCTAAATAATATCAGAAGGGGTTTTATGGATGTTATAGAAATTTTAATGGTTGAGATCATGAGTCACAAAACCCCTTCTGATATTAATCAACATATGCTCACTAATGACCGGTTTCAAGAGGTATTTCCTGGAGTTCTAATGAAAAGCAGTAACCACTGGAGTTTAACCGAGTCTGTTATGAGATAGTGAGACAATGGTGGATGTGTCGCTCAAATTCGTGGATTAGTTGAAGTTAGACATTAACATCGTTGGATGCCGGTTCAGTGGTCTAGAGGTTAGGCGTCCGCGCACGAGACTGGTAGGTCCTGGGTTCGAATCTCTTGGGGCGGGATGGTGGATACGCACTGCTGAGTTTCACAACTGGACGAAACGGCCGTTAAGTGTTTCTACGTTTTCCATGGTGGTTTAGTTTCAACTGACTCATGACCTCAAAAAGCTAAATAATTTGTAGGAAACTATCGACATTTTCATAAGTCACTCTAGTGATGACTTAGTTTGAAAAGTAAATTCCCATTCAAAAGGATAATATCAAATGTCTATCTTATTTCCCTACTATTAGGACGCTAACCGTTGTTTACTATTATAAAGATGTATATAGTAATTTACTTTTTAAACTTCCTACTTTAGTAATTCCTGGCTTGTTGAAAATTGCTACTAAACAGTTAAGTGTGTGCTTACAAATTTGTACTTCATCTAAAAATTACCTTTAAATGACTTTTAATAGTCTAACCTTTACGTTATCATTTTAATTATGTAATACAACTCTTCAATTTATTAATTTTCATTGAACTTTTCAATTAGTTAATCGGTTAAACAATTCTTAAATGAATCCATACAGACTGATGAATTGATGAGGTGATTGATTGGAATTCTTCACAATATTTAATATATTAATCCATTATGAGTAATTTATAATTAAACTCTATGAAATTTCATAGATTGTAAAATGTTTTGTTTAAAAATAAAACTCAATCGTTTCATAATTTCATTAAACACTTAGTTACCGCTATACTAATCACATTTATCATTATTAGTCACAGTAACGTTCAAAAAAAAAAAAAGAAGAGGAATACAAAACAAATTCTGAGAAGCTCTGAAGGAAAAGATGAGTAGGGATAATGACTGCGTTATTCAGTTTTTAATTTACATACTAGACAAATGATACTAGTTATTATCATTATGTGTAAGTTATTGTTGTTAATCTAATCATTTTAATTATTTAAATATCATAAAAGCTTTACACCTTTATTATTATACATAAAGTAATCTATTATAAATTTATGTACTTTTAAGTGTTCATGTCTTATTCCTCTTCTATGGTAATAAATTTATCATGAGTAGATTACATTTTTTTTGTTACTCTTCACATTTTACTACATTTTGTCCATTTACCCTCTTCAATGGAAGCAATTCATGAAATGTTACTGCTGAATTAAAAAAAAAAAGAATTCTAGATTGATGAGTTTACAGTCCATTTGATAAATGTGAAAGACATTATTTTCATCATAAATTTTTTTTGTCATCATCAGAAAAGTAATTAGTACCCTCGCTGTATTGTGTTCTAATCCTTCTAAATACTGAACAAATCATATAATAGTACATACTGACTCACAAAAAAATAACTACCGGTTAAATAAGTATAAAAATGAGCTTATGAAATGAAACTATAGAACCTGATTACCATTGATAGTTTGATAGATAGATACGTCTAAAGAGTACTAGACTAGAATGCTATCGTTATTAATTACTTATTATTATGATTTGATTGAAATGATATGTTAACATTAAATTTAGCTAGAAATAACATTCGAAGTGTTATTATTTATTGAAATTTACATTCATCTCTTAGTTAAAGCTAATGTAAATCTATATATAATGATAAATAACTCATGAATTAATACTGATACATAGATTGTTAATAATTCATTTCTAACCCATACAGACTAGTTCATATTCGCTCGTATTTATTTAACAGTAATACTTTAAAAAATGTGTAGGTAATTAATTAACTTATTTTCTCATGACCATAAAATTTTTAATAGTTGAATTCATGAGTCCGTTAAAGCTAGATCATCATGAAAAACCTGGAAACACTGGATGACCGTTTCGTCCTGATATGGGATTCCTCAGAAGTGCGAACCCACGATCCCGCACACGGGATTCGAACCCAGAAACTTAGATCTTACAGGAGAAAACTTATTCTCTAGTTCGTTGAGGCAGCGTCCAACAGTATTAATGTCTACTTTGAACCAATCCACGATATTGCGCGACTGCTAATCATTGTCTTCAGTGAGTAGCTGCCTCGACAACAGACTCACTTGAACTCTACTAGCCATGGCTTCTCATTAGAACTCCAGGAAATGCCTCTTGAAGCCAGTCACACGATAATTATTATGAGAATTGGGTTTTGTGGATATTGTAGTTATTTTTAGCAGTTGAATTCATAAGTCAGCCTACGAAAGATCACCACTGTAAATCTGGAAGCACTAGAAGGCCGTTTCGTCCTAGTATGGAACTCTTCAGGTATTTAATTATTCTCGATTGTGTTATTTAGATTAATAGTTAGTCACCTTTGAATATTTTAAAGATTTCAGTTACAAAGATGAATATTTTATCGTCACATTTATTTTCATTGATGAAATTTCTTTTTCTATACAACATTAGGTTTCTGTCAATTGTTTAAATAGTTTGTACAAAATTTTCTTCAAGAATATACTGTTCTCAATACTAGTGTTCGACTGAATACCCTAGTCATATTAAAGGAGAAACTATTTAGGCATCTTTTAAAAACTTTGTTACTTATTATACCAAATATAATTCATTCGTAGTATGTAAATTATTTTATAATGTTAATGAAACGAACTATTAATGAAACTGGTGTATAATCTACTATATTATTAATTAATGCAATTAAATATATTGGTATCATACAATGAATTCATACATTTAGTTACTGACTAATTAATAACAGCTACTGCCTACTTCAATATATTCATATATGCTTATTGGTTAGATAAGTGAATCCAATATAATTTAGTTTGATATTGATATTAATTTTGAATCAAAGGTTGATCAGCCGTAGATTTGTCGTCGGTGCATATATAAATCTTCATCTGCAGACTTGCCTTTTTTCTTACATCTGACCATATGAGTATCTCATTAAGCTACAATACTAACTACTGTAAAGATTTGATCCAGACAACTTCCTTTACCCCTCCTTACTTTCAATGAATCCAGATGGGTATGTTAAATATTTACCAAACAACTCAATAGATCAAATAAAGTGTTGATTAAGCGTACAGTCACCGGGTGAAAATCTGTTTGTTTTTTAACATTCTTGGAATTAAGATAAAAAAGAATTACCATATTAAAGCATCAGTAAACCAGCTTCCCTGGTAATAGGGAAATAAAAAAAATAGGTGGCATTAAGAGACTTGACAAGAAACAGTTCACATTTAAAAGTAAATTATAATTTTGTGGTCTGCTATAAGGGGATAAAATACACAAAATCATAAAATTAATAAGGGTAAATTGGTCATTTAAACAGTTAAATTTGGGACTTTTACTTAATATCATTGCCATATGCTAGTGTATAAGTTTGGTGGATTTTCATCCTTGATTAAACTACTTAGATTAAATTTTAAAACTCTCCCAAAAAGTTAAGGGTGTTTTATTCAATAAATCAGTAGTAGTTACCGAAACATCAGAGGTCAATAAACGCCAAAGAAAATTCTTTTTAATAACACGCACATTGAAAACTTCCGTAAGGTTCCTAGTTTTATGACAAACTTACTTTAAATAGGTTAGTCAAGAGGGAAATGATGACTTTGTAGTTTTAAACATTATATTGCTTATTTCGTTTACATATGCATTGAATTTAGTATATATCTACTGGTTATTAGTTATCCTCGCTTGAGAAACAGAATTCTTTATTTCGCGAAGAAGAAACATGAATCTGTGAAGGTGACTGTGAGAACACTCAGAACAGCCATTTATTAGTGCCATAAAACTACGATCAGATTGACTGGTGAAGTTGAAAAATGTAAAATTTGTAAACTATTGAAATTTAACGAGTCCCCATGGGACCTTTAGAATTGCGGATAAGAAGAGTTGAAATCTGGGTATTACAACAATATTAGAATTAGAGTGAACTATTTGATTAAACAGTTTATGTGGACTTGCCTGGTTTAAAGATAGTTGTCATTGGGAACTGACATCAAGTTTAGTACTTATGAAACATTTATTTTTTTATGTCTTTAACAGTACTTGCCGACGACGCTACAAAGAATCGACCTGAGTGATTACAGGTACTGGTGAGGTCAAGTGACCTGTAGAATAATGAGTTGGAATCCAAATGGCCCACATTCTCAGCTTTAATCAATATGTGATACATCGCAAGAATCATAGGCTTATAGACCAGCGAATTTTATTAAAACGCTTCCTTGTGATTATAATAGTAAATAACTCTTAAAAATAAGATATCTATAAGCATCCTACACTGATACGGACCTCGTTAGTCTTGACGGACATTACGGTTCGACGGAGCCCAGTCAAACACTGTGGCTATATCCAGATATATCCCACCTAAAACGCTTCTTCTCCTCTATGTAACTAATCTACAAGTCTCACTTTCCTATTAATACACTACCCCCCCCTTTGTTCTTTCGAGGTACAGTTATTGGATTATCTACAAATCAGCATTGTCCAATTCTATCACATCTAAAATATCTTTACAATCTATTAATTTTACATTTTTAACCCACAAAAGATTTCAATGATAAACACTACAGAGATTCTAGAATTATATCATTAAATTAGTTGTCTAATACTTTCATGTATACAGACAGTTTCCAGTAACTTGTATTTTACTAAATGTTATTTATCAACATTACTAAGATCTCGCAACCTTATATTTAATGAAGTGAAATGAATGAAACAAATATATGCCAGTTATAAGTTTTCAAAGAATTCTTCATTATTATTAGTATTATTATTATTATTATTATTATTATTATTTCATTCATATTAACACACATATGTTGTAATTTAATTCGAACTTGACTGTCTCAGATTCTGTAAGCTTTTTAAACCATGTTGTGCAATTTTTTTTGTTTTTGGTTCACTAAACAACAACTGTTATTACTGAGTTTATATGAAACTGAATAGTGGGTGTGTGGGTAGTGGGTTAAAATAGATGACTTTCTAATATTTTTACATGATTTCCTAAACTATGTAAATAAATAAAATATATGCTCAAATTGACCCAGTAGGCATATTAAAATATAATTTTGTCTAAAAAAAATTATTATTTTTGAATGATAGTTTTATTTGTTATTTTTAAATTTTTGACCAAACAAAAATTGCGCGAGGTGAATAAACAAAAACACAATTTATGATGGAAGAACCAATGTACAGTATTTTTATTCTAACATTAACAAGAAAGAAAGAAAAAAACGAGTAATAAAAGAACCAATCATAGTTACTCATTTATCTATTTATATTTGCACGATCCATTTCTATAAATTGATCATCATTGATTGAGAATTGAAGTGGAATGGAATAACATTTGAAGTGTGTGTGTATGTATGTATGTATGTATGTATGTACGCAACAAAAAAAAAAAACTAGTTAATGAAAATAAAATTTCCGCTAAAATAATCTAAGATTGTATCAGATAAGTTTTGCGTGTAATTAAATTCTATGAAGTGAACGTGCTGTGTTGTAAACTGAACCACAGTTATTTACCAAGGTCAAATATTTTAAGAAAAAAGTCATTTAAATGTTAAAGTTTATATTATACCATTAAACAGGACAAATGATCAAATTTAACTATATACATTAAATAAGAAATGAAACCTACTTTATTAGACAGTGAAAGCTTGAAAATTCTTTAATCATTCATACTATCCATACACTGCTCTCTTTACACATATAAATTTAGTCTAAACAAATAAGAATAAAATTTATCCATATGGAAATAAGTGGAATCATAAAAAATAGTTTCAATGATACGGAAAAGAGTTTCAAGCAAAACTTAAAAAAAGAATACTTAAACAATTATTTACTTGAAGTTCATTGTTTAAATAAAATAAATGTCAATTGAGTACCGAATAAGTGATATATGATGAATGATAGAGTTCGATAGGATTTTTCCAAATTATTGTATATGCTAATAAAAATTGTTATAATAGTCAAAAGTATAAGACTATTGATTCTTTATAATCTTTATCTCTATCTTTAGTCAAGTATTTCTTGTCTGATAATCAATCTATACTCATATTATCTCGGTTAAATATTTTGCAAAGAAATAATTTCTTAATTTTGATATGTATATATTTCGAAAATGTTTATGGATTTCATATCATTTCTTAGGCAGTTTCATGGTGATATAACAAGACATTTACAAGTGTTTTTGGTGCTAATTAAAGCTTTAATCATTGATAGTCAATTGAAAGGTTATATCCAAACCAGCAGAATATGTTCAAATATTTGACTTTAATCAAAAAAGAAGGTAACGTGAAGTTTTTTCTTTAGGAAAATAAGTAGATAAAAAGTTTATAGGTAGATAACTGTGAGCTGTAGTGGAAGACAATTATTTAGGCTTCTGTTTGTGTTTATATGGTAATATGATCAACCACTATTATACTATACCATACTATACTTGTGAGTTGATCGTCATTAATTAGTCAAACAATGTTTAAGTTTTCCAACGAAAGTTTCAGTTAAGATAATGTTGGGTAGCTGAGTACCAGCACCTTTTTGGCATCTCATGTATGATATCAAACTTCTTTCGTATAAAAAACCAATCCATATCGATCGTATTGTGTCATCATTCCATCAGAAATACCAATGAAACAATTCAAAAATAGTGTAGCACAAATCATCAAAAATTGTATACCGTCAAATTTCCATGTGCTATTCGAACGAGAAGACATAACCTAAAGAGGTTGAGACAGTTTAAAAACTGCCTACAATCAACAATCATTAATGTTCGTGTAATATTCATGCAAATAAAATCATCCGTTTAAATATTATTCTCACATATTCATAAAAACTGAAAAACTTTGTGATTTTGTGATTCATTAAGAATGCATCCTCATCGAATAGTGATTTCATTGTTAAACACTCTTAGAAGTCAAGAGATTCAAAAAATCTGAATAAAATCCAAGTTAAATTAAGTGCTAACTTCTTCCTAAGGATCAGACCTTTTAGTTTTATGTTCAGTTTGATAGTGACGATAAGAATTCATGTGAATAAGTGGTTTATAAAGATCTGTTCAATCCAAAAATGTTTTCTAGTCATAAAATGTTGTGAACAGAAAAAACTATTGAATACTAAGAATTGCTGGACAGTTGTTTTGTCTAAATATACATGTCCTCAGAATCTGAGAATTCATAACAACCCAACTGAATGTTAAGCTAAATTCCACCTTCAAGAAATGCGTTTTGAAATTATAACCAGTGGAACTAGTCTAGTTATCAGTGAAACAAATTCCCATCGATAACGA
Source organism: Schistosoma haematobium (assembly GCF_000699445.3). Taxonomy (NCBI): domain Eukaryota; kingdom Metazoa; phylum Platyhelminthes; class Trematoda; order Strigeidida; family Schistosomatidae; genus Schistosoma; species Schistosoma haematobium. The sequence goes on along the minus strand of NC_067196.1, from coordinate 45,105,555 downwards.
TGTTCATCTTTACAAGTTTTTCTGAGAAAACTAATTTATTTTTCCAGTCTTTTTGCTAGCATTTATAACACTGACATGCTTCACCAAGTACTTTGGTCAATGTAAATAGTTTTATCCTTAATTAGCATGCTAACTTTGCATCACTATGTGACATACTGAACTTGAAAACGGTTGAATTAAAACACTGAGGACATTCACAATTGATTGATCATTAGGTGGTGATCATTGTCATGTGTGTTAGGCCTTCTTGGTGCAGATCGAATACTATCGACCAAGTTGCAATGTGGCCACTTGTATAGGTGACTCGACACTGCGTGCACTATGTTGATATAAGATGGTGGTTAGTGGTAGTCAACAGGGTTTCCTATTGACTGAAGATATTTTATTTCGGGTGGAGGACAGTTGACAAAGTCGTTCAAAGTGAAGACCGGTGTTAGGCAAGGTTGCTTACTCTCACCCTTTCTCTTTCTCCTGGTGATCGACTGGATCATAAAGACGTCAACGTCTAAAGGGAAGCGCGGGATACAATGGACATCTAAGATGCAGTTGGATGATCTAGACTTCGCAGACGATGTGGCCCTTCTATCCCAAACGCAACAACAGATGCAGGAGAAGACGAACAGTGTGGCAGCAGCCTCAGCAGCAATAGGTCTCAACATACACAAAGGGAAAAGCAGGATTCTCCGATACAACACAGAATGCACCAATCCAATCACAATTGACGGAGAAGATTTGGAAGATGTAAAAACCTTTACGTATTTGGGCAGCATCATTGATGAACAGGGTGGATCTGATGCAGATGTGAAGGCGCGGATCGGCAAAGCAAGAGCAGTATATTTACAACTGAAGAACATCTGGAACTCAAAGCAACTGTCAACCAACACCAAGGTCAGGATTTTCAATACAAATGTCAAGACAGTTCTACTGTATGGGGCAGAAACCTGGAGAACTACAAAAGCCATCATCCAGAAAATACAGGTGTTTATCAACAATTGTCTACGCAAAATACTTCAGATCCATTGGCCGGACACTATTAGCAACAACGTACTGTGGGAGAGAACAAACCAGATCCCAGCGGAGGAAGAAATCAGGAAGAAGCGCTGGAAGTGGATAGGACACACATTGACGAAAGCACCCAACTTCGTCACAAGACAAGCCCTCACATGGAATCCTGAAGGTCAAAGAAAAAGAGGAAGACCAAAGAACACATTACGCCGGCAAATGGAGATAGACATGAGAAAAATGAACAAGAATTGGATGGAACTAGAAAAGAAGGCCCAGGACAGAGTGGGTTGGAGAATGCTGGTCAGCGGCCTATGCTCCATTGGGAGTAACAGGCGTAAGTAAGTAAGTAAGTATAAGGAAAAGACTATTTTCAAATTAAACAATGAATAAATAAATTCAATAAACTGGAGTTGGGAATACAGATTATGAAATTCAGACAATAATTCAGAGGCATCTTGATTGCTACGAGATTTAAAAGTGATCGGTTTGATCTCTAGCGAGGTGGCGGGTGTACAACATTAAGGATCATAAAACCAAGAAAAAACAACTACCTAATGCTTCTTGGTACTCAATGGTTCCCAAAAATATGTCAGTTCGCGATGTATATATATTAGGAGAAGTCATATACTTTATAGGCTGGGTGAATCAAAACAAATCACATCCCCATGTTCACATGATGCCTCAACATCATGTACTAGTGACAGATCATAAACAAGGCAGGTTATTAGATGAGGCTGATGACAAACTTTATCTGGATCTTAGTTCATATATCTGAAGGATATATATATATATATACCGATGGGTTGTTTATTTTTTCATTTGATTACTATCCAAACTTTACTAGTCATTCTCAGTCTTCTTTCTCGGATAAGAGGTTGGCCCAGACAATAAGATGCGTGTATATTGGTATCTGTACAGAACGATTGCAGAATATAACAATACTCCATTTAATTATGTCATCAACTTATACTTTTGAGAGAACATTTCACTTACGTAATGTGGTAATGCACTTCATTCAATAAATATCCTCTCTTAACATAAAGCAACTTGATAGCTGATAATAATCCCAAGCTTGAAAAAAATCAACCTAATAAAACGTGATAAATGGTAATGAACAAATACATTTATTCTATCAATATCGACCTTTTTTTACATTATTCTCACCTTACCTCTTTTAATTCACAGATGGTTAAATATAGTGTACATATATTGTACTCTCTTCCAATTTGTTCTCATCACTTAACAATTATATTAATTAATTATCTGGTGGATTTGTCGTTGTTTACCTTACATAACCTAACACTGTCTTTTTTTCCTCTTTAGTTTTACTATTCTCTTTTTAAGTTCGAGTACCTTAAAAAAGAATTTTAATTGGCAATATACGATCCGTGATATTCATGAGAATTGATCTAATCAAGCATGCAAAATTAAATGCTTCATACACGCAAATATACGCGCGTATATATGTACACACCAAGGATAAACATAGACATTTGGATGTCAAATTGAAGCAAATGTTTGTAGTATAGTATACTTATTTATTTAATTATTATCTTATGCCTATGATCAGGTAAGGAAATGTAAACAATTTATGAAAAATAAAACAGTTCATTTTTTTTCAATAGAATAACTAATGATGTTTGTTTGTTTGTTTTGTGTTCTTTTTTTGGTAAGAAATAGGTTTGATCTCAAATAGGTTCGCTGATCTGATTATGTCACATATATATATACTTGCATACTGAAAGTAAATGTTATGTTATTGGATTCATTAAATGATGAAATGATATAACTTGATTGTTTATTTTGTGAAACTCAGTTATTTCAATGAAACATTCATTCCTATTTAGCTTTTTTTTTAAAAAAATTAAATATTTATCACTTTAGAAAAACAAAACAATCAATTAGATATGATCTAATTCATATTTACTCCACTATTAAAGATAATATTAATCCTAACTAAGGGGTTAAATGGACTTATCAAAAAAGAATAGTCTAATCAATCAATGTGATCTGACTCAATCAATACATGAGATATTCATTCAGCTTTTAGGTTCAGTTGTTATTACACAATGAAAAAAAATACTTTTTTGAAAACTATTAACAATAACAATGAGCTACTTGGATTAAACTATCAATTAATTTATGTAAATATATCAGTCATAAAAGAAGTTAGTGATAACCGGAAATTACCTAGCGGCAAAAGATCTTTCTGTGACACAGGATGACAAGTGCCTGTGTCCCACCTACACCATCGATTCATTGAGGAGTTTAACTATTATCTACTGACGAGCGTTGATTAACTTGAAGCGTAGACCAAGAGGTTCAAGTAGAATATCTTCACTCAATTGCAAGACCCTGTGAATAAATGATTATACTTTCCCAGAGAGTGCATATAATATATAATCATATTCTTTAGAATATGAAATTTGTTTTTAATACATGTAACTTCTGAAAATATATGATTCTTAAATGTATATACCCTATCTATTTTTCTATATGGATGCTTTGTTTTAGTGACTTATGTAACGAAATGGTATAACTCCTATTGAATGAAATATGACTATAATGAAGAAATATCTGTTTTAGGTTGAAGTGAAAAGGGCTCAGATTGAGTTTCCAAAAAATATAACTAACGACTTCTAGACGAAAGAAAATATTTACTGTAGATACCAGCGCTGGCTATAATAAAATGCAATGAACATAAGACATCTAATAATGTTGAAATATCGAAAAAAAGTACATCTACCACCAGAGTTTGACCAATTGAATCGCAAAAAAAACGGAAAACACAAAAAAAGTCATAATAATTACTCAAGTTTGAAAGCAAGTCTGAGTTGGATGTAATCTAACAACACTCAAGCTACCATACTGGAGAAATGTGTTTCACCAAGTGACGAGATTGAATATTTTAACTTATGACTGCTTTCTTCTGTGTTAAGGTTAGGGGTTATGTCTGACTATTTTAAATTGAACTAGCAAAGTTTTGAAATAAATATTTGTATAGTGATAACTAGAATCTACAATGAAATAAATTTAGTAATTTCGTATCTTCACAATGTTTAATGAGTTACTCAGAGATTTTAAGAATTTTACCCTTGCATACTTTGTTAATACAACTGTTATGAACTGATTGCCATCAGATAGCGTATATATTCACATACATAAACAGCCTGATCAGACGGAACCCAACAATTTTATTACTTAAGATACTGATTGTTTTTAAAAACTTCATCAATTGTAGATGCAGAGGAAAGTAATACAATTCTGAATGAAATAGTAAGTGATTTCTTGGACGGAATTATGTGAAGTTGTCAAAAAAATTTAGTCGGTTAATTTTAGACAATTTACAAACAATCCATAATCGACGGTGATTGTTAGTACACCTTTAACTGATTTAAATCAGATTAACACTAAGTATTGATTACTTATTTGATGCTAATACTCACCATCTTACATATAACTAAACTAAAAAAACTATATATCTGATGAACTTCACATTAAAATAACTGAGTTTACTAATAAGTACTTCTAATGAATACTTGTTACATCAAATAATCATCAATGTTATTAAGCAAATAAATCTTGTTATTTATGCTACAAATCATGTGCTTTAATTCCTGTATATATAAATATATATAATCAAAATTCATCTTAAATGTGGGATCCTAGTCGTTTATTTCAAACAGATCTAAGATCCATACACATTGTTTATTACTCAATATAACAATGAATTTATCTTTTCTTATTTCAAAGGGAGATTATTACATTAATCATAAGAGGTGATTGAATGAATTTCTAGACAAAATTCAATAAAGATATTTTATTATGATTATCAAAAGAGATCTAATGATTCATTATATCCATTTCTATCTCTTCTATATTCTACATGTCTTATCATCCTCAGATCATTCTATAAATGTTTATATGAATTGGATATACTGTTATTGTTTCTTTTTTCTTTTTAAGTTTGAAAGTCATTGAATTTCATTGAATAGTTCATCAATGAAAAGATTTTCTTTGGAATGTAAACGTTTTTCATTGATAGTTATAATGATAATAGTATTATAATACAAATTCATATGCAAACAATAAAGGTTCCTAAAACAAAAATATTCACTTTAAGTAAAGAAAGAAATTTGTATAGATGAAAAGAAATGTATAATTTAATTCATTCAAACTTGACTCTTTAACCTTGGTACATTCAAATATTCATTTTTCAAATTTATTTGAGAAACTATTAGTAAAAAATAAACAAATTATGATGTTTGTTGAAAATAGTCGATGGTTTGGACATTATTACTCACTATATTTGTATATTTCAATACAATACATTCACATATATTCATCGTCTTCCCTCCTCTTCAAATATTGATCCATTCTCAGCTACTAGACTATGTTTGGACAGATATGGCCTTTCTGTCGAGTTTAAGACTGATATCATAGTGGATAATTGTTTTTTTGGCAGTAAAGAAATTCATTCAGCCTTTAAATTACCTAATTAAACTTAATATAGAGAGAAATGTGTTAAATTTATAGATATTACGTATTGTATGACATTTGTTCTGTTTGTTTGATCAAATCGAAAAGCATTTTGATTTCCGAATACTTTAAACTTCCCAAAAAGTTATGCTTTTTTCTAAAATTTATCTGCTACAAACATAAACACTTTATATTTAATCTTATCGTTAAATGTGGAGTAATTTCCATTTTTGATTAAATATGAGATTTGGGAGCTTGCAGAAGACGACTTTTACATAAACCAAACTGTTGATGTCATCTGCGTAGTCTAACTCTATTGATGATATTGAAATGAATGATGGAATTAAGCAGTAAAATCTATATTTCATCGCTTAGTTGGTGAAGCATCTATGTGAAAAAATTGTCGAATATAATTTTTTTCATTCAATTTTTTACTAACTTTTGGCAAAAATCTTATCTAAATCCATTTATACCGGAATAAATGTGTAGATGTTAGTCTACATTATTTCAATAAACTACACTATTCTTTCATTTTATACAATCTGGTACAAACGTTCTGATCCCTATTTCTGTTAGATGTATTCACATTTATTTGAACAAGTGCTCGTTGAATGCTGATCAATAACCACCATATATGATATTATTCAGTATGGTGATAATTACTTATAAGACTGAAAGTACTAACTAATTACATTGGTTTTATATATTAGATCAAATGAGGATCAATAAGCCACCGATTGGTTTTTATTATTGAATGAAAAGCCGAATATTCCCTTCATAACAATAATAATTGTCATCCTCAGTTTAATATTTTGGTTTTCACAATAGTTCAACTCAAAACTATAGGAGAAAATTTATTTTATGAAGTCTGTAGTAAAGACTATGATATTATTTCAAAAGTGATAATCAATCCACAGAAGGTGAAATTGCGTTTTATCCATAAACACATGTATACACTCAGGTCTCAAATTACGCTTATCTTCATTCATTCATTCATTGCGTTATAATCCAAAGGCCCACATTGCCAACTTCAGATAATAGTGCCCAATGACCAACCAAAATCATCAACAGGTAATTGCGTGAATCCTAACACGGATGAGTCTACAGGTCGTATTTTCTAATCACAACTTCATGGGTCTTGATTCCTGACCCGTGTAAAGTTGTAAGTGCACTGACAGGATTTTTTAAACAATCAGAGAATTACCTCTCTATTGGTTCGTTGCTGATAGCTGTCCTCCAACAGATATCGTTTCGGTATGAAAACAATTATTTATTTGATTGCAACTTCTAAGTGATTTGAATCATAATCTAAAGGTTTATCATTTCTTAAAAAAATATGGGTTAGATATAGAAACAGGTCACAAATTTACCACCGATGATAGGCTTGAGAATTGCAGAAGATTGTAACCTAATGCTGTTTAAATGTTACCCAATATTCATATGATTCACAAGATATGAAAAATAACACTTTCAAATTTAATTATTTAGTACGAAAAGTAATGAAAATCCAGTAGGCATTAGTAATTTGCACTAAAGGATGAATGTTTCCAAAGTCAACCATGAAAAACATTTACTCAAGCAAGTTATGGTATAGGCAGCACTATTCATAAGGATATTTGTAAGTAGTGAGTAGCGGAATATGGTGTTGAAGTTGCAACAATTGTTGAATAGAGTGAAGAGTTTCAGTACATCGAAAGCATGGCTTTGGCAGAACATTTGGAAACTAGTCGAGAAGACAGTTCAGAGTGCAGAACACACTGGAAGATGTAAATGAACAAGTGAAAGCTATGTATATGTACTATGTAAACACATTGTAACCTTCATATTGTCTTGTTTTTCCGTGGTAATAATGAAGGATATCAGTCAGTTATATTGACATGTAGTAACTTCATAATATTAACTAACTTTCAAAACATATACCTGAGGTATATCGTTTTTCTACCATTCTCTATTTCTCAGTTAAAATATAAACATTTTTCATTTACATATTTTTTTTTAATACAGAAAATGTTTATTAAAACTAAACATGTATTTCACCTGGTTTGTGATGCATTTATTTGATTGTTATTATTATTATTATTATTATATGATAAACAAATTGTGATTATTATAACTATTATTATTATTATTCAGCAATTTGTAGAGGTGGAAATCTTATTTGGGAATAATCCAATCTGTCAACAACATTAACAAAAACAACAGTGAATTAAAAGGATATTAACAAAGACAATCTAGGGGAAATCTAAAAACGTAAACTTACATAGCGAAGAATAGTTAAGTGAATAAATAGATTTTTTGAAAAAAAAATATGAAGGAAGGTTTGCTGTTTGTTTACTTGAAGGAGTAAATAATTAATCAACTGAAAAGTGAACAAAATTAGAAAAATTCCTCACAACTTCCCCCACTATGATCGTCACCACTCCCCCAATTCCTTTTGTGTACATCTCTAATATTTCAAAAAGGTGTTTATAGCACAGAAGGGAGGTAATACAATATCGAAAAATAAACAAAATATTGTTTTGTAGGTGGTATTCATCACGGTTCGATATTAGTTAATGTATTATTGTAAAATAGAAAGCATTAGACAGCTGTTCTGAATTAGTATACGAGTACTCAGTAGTTAAGTTGAGAGGTTTTTTTTGAAGATTGGTTTCATTTGTAAGTGACATTCATAACGCGTCTACATTAGTTGAGGAGGTACATTTGTTAAATTCCAGTTCAGTTTTTTAAAGATTTTGGTGGCCAAAACAAGACCTGAAGCTATTAGGTAGTTCTCCCAAAGAAATGGTTGGAGCACATTATTGATGAACTTCAAACTACGAAGAAATAGCCGTCTGTTGCTGCATATCCCACAAAAGGAAGTATTTATGAAATGGTACACTCAAGTAAATAAACATAATGCTATTTATCCAAATAAAACTATTTCAATAATGACAATACAAACAGGAAGATATATTTGAAGAGCTTATAACTTTATAAAATTTCAGTTCCTCATTTTTTGTTGTGAATATACACTCACAATGATTTCTTACATAGTTGAATTATGTTTAAAATTTTTTTACTTAATTAATGATGAAAGGTATATGTATTCAAATTCGAAAGCTCTTCAGCAAGCTACAGAGTAACTAGTAGTCGTACCTGCTCACTGAGATAGAGACATATTTCACAAAGTTCTAGTGGGTAAACGTAAATTTAACGAAATAAGGAGTGAAACAGCGAATCATTAACGGATTTAGACAAGAATTACGCTATATCACAAACGAACTGAATTCAAAAATGTTGGTCATTGAATTCTGATATTTATTACTATTGTCTGTTATTCAACGGTTCTCTAAGTGACTGACAAACATGTTTTCACCACAAAAAACCTAAGTAAATTTAGATATCCTTAGGTGAATAATTTTTGCAGGTGTATCCGAAGAAATTATTATTTGACAATTTATTTTTGGTTGTAATGCAGAAATGATTCTTTCCTACATCGTTAGTATGAATTTCGATCAGAGAACATTCTGAAGAGTATAATTTTTTCCATTTTAAGTAGATTTGTAGATATTTTGAAAAGGTTGTAGGTGTCGTTATCAGAGATTAACTCATTAACGATCGTCAAGTTGAAGTTGGAAATTTATGTCCCTAGATTCTGACTCTATAGTTCAATCGTACCATACTCGACAGGTGTAATGGATCATATAGACTCGATCGTACAACTTAATATCACAGATAAATCGAAAACTTTAAAGTTAGTTTCCCACACAAAAGGGAAATAGCAAATGCAATTTCTGATTGTTTCATTCTACTTTGGTTTCCCTTTAGCGATGAGCACAAACAACAATATTCAGAGTCGAATCTATAATCTTTAGGGGATATCTTTAATCTTTTTAAGTATATAAAGATATTCCAAAAATTTCAGTATTCAGTTATTTCTACTTCTGTCTCATTTTTTCCGGAGGTTCATGGAGATTATTGAATACTAGGGATCAACCTATGTTGGATGTCCAATATAAAACCAGAAAGTAATGAACAACTGTTTTCATCCTAGTATGGGATTCAGCGATTGGCAACCACAATCGTTCAGTTACGATACAAAGCCATGAAATCCGGTCGCATGAGCGAACTTTTAACATCTAGACCACTGAACTGAAACCTAATATTTTACATGTTTAACTTCAGTCAGTTAAGAATATTACGTTGTCATCTTCCAAAGTATCTAATAAATAACTCCTTCACACTAGATACAGATTCTTTCTAAAACTTCAGAATTACCTCTGGAAGTTAGTTACTAACGTGTATACGATTAATTACTACTGGGGGTTACAGAGATTATTGATATAACGAACTGATCTAAATTAGACATCCATTGAAAGTGAATTAAAACTAAATCTAGTTCTTAATTTTATATGTTTGTTTGTTTGTTTTTTTGTTGTTAAAAAAAGGTTATCTATTACAGAATTATAAAGTTGAATATAAATTATGGTTGATTAAATTATGAATTAGTTAGAAATTCACACAAAAACTCTAATGTATGTTTAATTAATATTAGGGAAAACATACGTATTCAAATGCATAAATTAACAATATTTACATACATGCATTCAATCTAATATCCATTTCGTTGGGACAATAAATGGAAAAGATTTTGAAGAATCTTTAAAAAAGAAAAAAACTTAAAAAAATGATAAAATGGAGTATAAAAGTTAACCATCTGAATTGAAGTGGACAGTACACAAATGAACACGTACAAAATTATTATTATTATTATTATTATTATTATTATTACTACACAGTGTACAAACAGTCAAGTAGCTACCAAACTCCACCCATAGACAATCACATACATATCTATCTATCTATCTATCTATCTATCTATCTATCTATCTATCTATCTATCTATCTATCTATCTATCTATCTATCTATCTATCTACCTATCTATCTATCAGTGTTTTGTAATCAAAGTTGACAATAAAATGAATGATTGATAAATTTCTTCTACTTACTAAACATTTAAGTAGATTGTTTTGTAAGTTGCTTATTTTCTTTCTAATTAATAGAGAAAAAATAATTATACAGTTAAATGATCAAAAGACTAAATTTGAAAATATTTGTACACCACATTATTTAAACATAATCATTTATTAAAATAAATAAATAAAGGATTAATCCTTGAAATGAATCCAAATGATATTCAATATATATATCGAATGTGATTGGTTAAGATACAATAAAGTATAAACAATCATTTAATCAGAGAAACTAAACTTATAATACGTGATTGTATACCGGATAATTTTCCTTTATTTTTATGATTTTCATACGCTCATTGAACAAAATAAGTGTTAACTTTTTTCTTTTCTAGTTTAGATAATATTGGTATTGCGTGATAAGTGTTTTCATCCATCCATGAATAAAAATAAGAGATTGAACAATAATGAAAGAAATCTTTAATCACTGTCTATTTCTGTAGGTTTTCCTGCTTTTATTATGAATAATATAAATGGCTTTAGTCGGACAGCTCAGAACGAATTATATGATTTGGACTTCGCAGATGACATAGCCATCCTATCGCATAGACATGAACAAATGCAGGTGAAGACAACCAGTGTAACAGCAGTCTCTGCATCAGTAGGCCTCAACATAAACAAGGGGAAAACCAAGGTCCTCAAATACAACACGGAGAACACCAACGCAATCACTCTTGATGGTGAAACTCTGAAAGATGTAGAATCCTTCACATACCTGGGAAGCATCATCGATGAACAGGGAGGTTCAGATGCAGACGTAAAGGTGAGGATTGGTAAAGCGAGGGCCGCATTCCTACAGCTGAACAACATATAGAACTCAAAACAAATGTAAACCAATATAAAAGTCAGAATCTTCAATACCAACGTCAAGGCAGTCAGTTCTACTGTACGGAGCTGAAACTTGGAGAATTACTACAACCACCATCAAGAAGGTGCAAGTATTTATAAATAGTTGTCTACACAAGATACTCAACATCCATTGGCTGGAAGCCATCGGTAACAGCCTTCTCTGGGAGAGAACAAACCAGCTTCCAACTGAAGAGGACATTAGAAAAATACTATGGAAATGGATGGGACAGACATTACGCACATCATCAAACTGCATCACGAGGCAAGTCCTAACTTGGAATCGTCAAGGGAAGCGGAAAAGAGGAAACCCAAAGAATACATTACGTCGAGAAATTGAAGCAGATATGGTAAGGATGAATAACAACAGGAGAGATCTGGAAAGGATTGCCTAGGACAGGGTTGGATGGAGAATGGTGGTGAGCGGCCTATGCTCCTTCACGAGGAATAACAGGCGCACGTAAGTAAGCAAGTGTCTTTCGTCAAGATGAGCATGCGTTGGGATATTATTGAACGCTAGTTAGCTAATTCGTTCTGATGTTAGGACTTCGCATCACTACCCATCCACGAACCCAAGACAGTTAACTTTTATTATCACCAGTGATACTTGGCACTTGATAAACACTATTGAACTCTAATATTCATGGCCTCTCATAATGAGTCACTGGTGAGGACATGTTTATATGATTATTAAGATATTTTACAAAGAATAGTTTATCCATAACCAATAAGACCTACACATACAACTAATCCCAATAAGAGACTGGTCAATTTCAGTGCTAAACATCAATAGGAAGATTCAAACAAACAACACCAAATGAATTTAAACTTCACCCTATTGTACAAGTAAGTGGCTCTCAGGACTCAGTAGCGAACGGTACTGAGTTCAACTCACTAAGTGAACATCAACTCTGAGACGCAGGCGCATCCAGCTGACGAGAACTAAATAGGACGAAACGCGTGTCCTGGATCCCACTGCTAACCACCAACCATCTTTGCATATAATCCTTGTGACTTAAGGCAATATCGAGGCGATCTGCACAGTATGCATATACGCCAATAAGAGACTGATCAATTACAGTCCTAAACATTAATGGAGAGATTCGAAAAAATGTTCCCAGGATAGCTCAATGGTAACGTCTCTGATTATGAAGTTGTGTGACACAGGAATAAATCCTCCAGAAAGTGTCAGTTCTCTCAAGATTACAGCTTGATCTTGTTGAAGAGTGTCAAATAACACGAAACCTAGGTCTAGGGTTTCCAATCCACTACCTCCGACAACCACCTAACATTTCAACACATTGCACGCAATGCTATGTCACGTAGACTGGTGTCCTCCTTGCAACTTGATCGATAGGATTCGGTCTACACTAAGAAGGATCTGACACAAATAGCTTAAATCGATATCCAACGATCAATCAATTATAAATAGAAGAGTTATTATTCAAATGATCAACATAAAATAAGTGCACTGTTAAACATATGCATTATCACCAAGTTATACCATAATCACGTAAATTCATGAAATTTATTTAAACTACTTATAAGTACCAACAAAAAGTATTTATTCCGAAAAATCTAAATTTTCACACCATATAATCATTCAAGTGCCATGTATTTGGTAGCTACCAAATAAAAATAAACAGTCCGTTCCTTAATGGGTTATGACGTTTCATCAATAAAACGGCTTCTATAACTTTAATTCGTGACTTCATTTAGATTGATTGACAAAATATTTCCCTAAGAATTTCTCTTTTCATTGGAACTGAATATTTCAATAAACATAAGGAAAAAGAATATCTAACTTCCATCTAACATAAATAAGGTGATCTTTGTTTAAAAACTGTGGTTTGTATTTGAGATAACAGCAAAACTGTGATGATTAGATCGGTAAATTATTTCACTGTGAACGAGTTTATTTCATCCTTCGTTATTTCTTATAGGAATCTTGAAATGATTACAAAATGGAAATTTTATACAGTTCAGTAATCAAGTGTCAATTTTATCATTATACTTATAATAATAATTATTATTATTATTATTATCACTATTATTAGTGTCTGATAGCTACTGAAACGAGTCAAATGCAAATAATTGAACAAAATTTGACTTGGTAATTAACAGTTAACGGTCTAAACTAACTTCTCAGAATTCAGGTATCCGTCACTTGGATATAATAATGTCAGTTATTATAATGTCCAAATATATTGTGTAGACTTCATATAAAGAAGACTGAGGCAATTTTATATTGGTCGGACAATATCTAATATTGTGTTTACTAAGTAATGTTTTCATAAATCAAATACCAAGTACCTCATATTAGATGATCAAAAATTTACAGTAAGTTTTCACTACATGTTTGTGTCAAAAGAGCGATTTTATCAAAAGGTAATTATTATCTAATATCTATTCATTTGTAGGGCCAGCGAAATGTCACTAAGCCCTAGCCAAATCATCCGGCAGTCGGGTCATTGAATATCGAGCAAATCATCGATCCTCGTCAAGGTCAGGGACAACCAACGCGCATCAGTTAATCGTATGTCATGGACTGGCCCATGCGGCAGTGGTCTTACTTTCGCTTGTATCTACTTTAATTAATATATTTCTGTAATAACGTCCTCTGTGTTGTACAGCCTTCAAAGCATCTATAGTACCTTGATACATCAATGGTGTAGTCCACGTAAAGCGCTGACCACAAGGTGTGACTTCGACGTTAGCTAGTTCGTCACACCATTCACGTCTAACTCGAGTAGGCGTCCAACCATTTCGACATAGATCATCTACGTTGGTGATCTACACATTCATGCACCAGCATAACACAATAATGGTCTCGAAAATTGATTTCTAAAATGCTGATAACTTCAATTATTATATTAAACTTTAGAAACAAATTTCTATATATCTGAAGTATGTAAACTTTGCAATTTAGTATTATGAAAAAACCTTTATAATATTGAAATTCACATGATCAATATTTAACATCTTATACTAATGTGACTTCTATTCTGATAATGAAGACCCTGATTAAATCATTAACGATAAACTTGACCAAAAAAACGACAGAAGCAATAAATATTTCGATGGTAATGAAATAAATAACCAAACAAATTAATGCTATCGGCGAATAATATAGATTTCTCTGGCATTTAATCTAAATAGTGCGCGAAATTGTCTAGTTTTGTTATCTGTATCATATTACTCAAAACTCACCATCTGAAGATAGGAACATTTAACAGAACTAATGTTATCACCGAAATCTTTATCCAGCAGTCTTGAGTGCTGTTAGATCTAAACGAATTATTCATATAGTTAGGTTTGTGGAGATTTCGCCCATTTAGGAAGCAGTTTTTATCAAAAAATAATATAATTTGAAGAATTGCTAAAAAACAGAAACCACAGATCATATGTAGCATTTTAATTTAATAATCCTCAGCAGTATACTAAAACAACTCCGCCTATAGCTCTTCTAGAGTTACTGCCGGTTCTAAGCCCGGGTAAAGGAGGAGGGTTGGGCATGGGGTTAGCGACCCCATCCCGTAGAACACTAACTCGCTAAAAAACGCTAACCAGAAAAAATTATTCGAATTTTTGAAACTCTGCCCTGGGAGTCAGAAGGTCTTCATTTAGAAGAACTATGACGCCTCATGATGAAGGCCGAGTTCCTTCGGAAGTCACGAGGCCGATGCCTCTTCTGACAACCAGAGCAACCATTTATTTAGGTACATGGAATGTTCGTACAATGTGGGACACCGGGAAAGCCTTCCAAGTAGCTGCAGAAACGAGGAGATACAACCTAGAGGTGCTTGGGATCAGTGAAACATATTGGACACAAGTTGGACAACAACGACTAACTACAGGAGAGCTCCTGTTATACTCCGGCCATGAAGAAGAAAATGCACCACAAACACAAGGAGTTGCATTGATGCTGTCCAAACAAGCGCAAAATGAGCTTATAGGATGGGAATCTCATGGACCAAGGATCATCAAAGCCTCGTTTAAAACAAAGAAAGAGGGTATTTCAATGAACATCATCCAATACTATGCGCCTACCAACGACTACAATGAAGAAGCTAAAGATCAATTCTACAATAGGCTGCAGTCAATCATCGAGAAGTGCCCAACAAAGGACCTGACCATTCTGATGGGAGATTTCAATGCCAAGGCTGGAGTGGACAACACTGGATATGAAGACATCATGGGACGACACGGACTGGGAGAAAGGAACGAAAATGGTGAGAGATTTGCAAACCTATGTGCCTTCGATAAACTGTTTACAAAATACGTCTCATCTATTGTATAAAATAGATGATTTTGACCTGGCTAATAACTTGTTTTTTCTGCTCAGTATTAACAGTGATGAGTTACTGATTAGGAGGATAATAGTTATTTAATGTATTTTTAAGTAGATATTATCACATATGCTAAGATAACAAATATTCCTTATCACGGAATAATGTTTAAATGAACCTAAAAGCAAATGTATAAGGGCTTAGTATAACTGAGCTGAACATATTGCTTAGTTTTGAAGCCCGGATGATCCATAATATTGTTACTATTGTACATGGTTATGCAGAAGCTTTTATAGTTTCATACTGGAGGATGATTGTTTGTTTTCTGGTTTTATTTTACTATTGTCACATCTTATTATTGGTCAAGTGTAAGTAAAGTGCTAACGCTTTCTTGTATTGAGAGAATGTTGGTTAGCATTATTTCCCATAAATACAATGCGTAAGTGGTCGTTTTAACGATTCGATGAACTGATTATGACAGAAACGCAGCTTGCAACAAATGAAACTAGATCTCTTAAAGTTGCTATCTAAGTCATCAGTATAGGGTTGGGGAGATTGCTGAGTTTTGATCGGGATCACGAATCAAAGCACTGGACAGTCATTTCTTCACAATGTGTGACTCCTCAGCGGTGCGCATCCATGATTCCATACGTGTGACTCAGACCCAGGACCTTCGGTCTTGCGCGCGAACCATTCCACATTTTATACTTTGCATAATTTTCTACTTTTATGTTACTAATTTATTGACCAATATCTAACTTTTTACTGCACCTTTCGTATATTACGTTGTATGACTAAAATATTTAGTTAGTGTAGAGCTATCATACTAATACAGTGATTTCAATTGTCGTGAAGTAGTTTGAGAAAATAAACTACTCAGCACTAGAGAAACGATTGATAAGGAAATTTCAACAAAATAATTTACATAAAAATAATAAAAAATTCCACATCAGACAAAACTAAATGCTTCCCATGAAATCCAACTAATCAAATCTCATATGGAAATGATTTATAACCAATCAAATAAATATTTTAATGGAAAAAAGTGTGGTCATACATAGATTGAGCACGTACTTCAATAGCACTAATGCTAATCACTATTTGCTTAATATATATGGTCATACGTCAAAATCTATCCTTAGAGGCAACAAAAAATTACCGTCCGTTTAGTGTCAGCCGACCAAACAAGCAAGAACTCAAATTTTCGGTTTCTCATATTTCTTTAATGAAGTCACAATGGGAGTAGCCCAGCAGGACGACTCAACTGGGATTTTCGTGATAATTAGTAATATTTGAATTACTACACAAACGTGGAATCCCCGAAATAACACAATTTAGACCAAACAGAACCAGGTGAGCACAAACGAGCATATTGTATTTGGAATTCGAAATCAGGCAGTCATCAAGTACAAGAGAATCATTAGTTCATACGAACACCACAAGTACGTTTGTCGATCCATGGTATATATACACCATACAACTATAAATACGAATGTACAGCCTTAGTAAATGATTTTGTTGAAAGCAAAATCGTCTCTGAATTCTCTTAATTTTTATTCTCTGACATAATAGATTATTTTAGGAATCCTCAGAATTAATGAAAGTGATTAATAAAATATTTCTGAATCTTAATAGCTTTCAAATATTTTGTCTCCTAGAACAGTTGTATTTGTTCCACGGATTAATGAAGACTCAGAATCATTTAAGATTAGCCACAGTATTCGTGTGATACAATAATGTTTCTGAATTTATTTGTAGAGATATAGTATTCACCGACTAACATCAATGTCGGACAAATAATTTCAGTATTTTTAAAACTAACATAAAATTAAGTTTTTATGTGAAAAATTTTACAAATTATTTCAATTCACTGTAATAAACTAATGCTCTAAAGAAGTGGCTTACATTATGTCACAAAACGTCAAAAATATAATTTTCTACTCATCGGGATATAACAAAAAATACATTGATTGGTATTAATGTTATGATTTCAGTAAAAAAACCCACTTAAGACCGTTCTCGTTGACATATTGTTTTTACTATAATTAAAAACCTTAACTGCTGAGATTTTATTTGATTCACTCCGGCATGATGAACACGAGTGAAATTAACTCTTAAGTGAGCAATGATGGATAGTGGCTAGCAGTGGAATCCAGGACGCGCGTTTCGTCCTATTTGGGACTCGAACCAAGTGCCATTCGCTTCAAAACAATACCAAATGAATTTAAAGTCAACCATTCCACAAGCAAGTGGCTATCAGGAATCAGTAGCTAAGTGGATAATGAGATGGCGTTTGAAGCGAATGGTACTGGGTTCGAGCCTCAGAGTGGACATCAACTCTGAGGTGCAGGTACATCCAGCTGATGAGTCCCAAATAGTACGAAACGCGCGTCCTGGATTCCACTGCTAGCCATTATCCATCATTGCTTACAAAAACTTGTCAATCAAGGCAATATCGAGGCATACGCACAGTATGCACATATGCCAATAACAGACTGATCAATTGCAGTCTTAAACCTTAATGGGAAGTTACAAGCCAAACAGTACCAAGTGAATTTAACTCTTAAGTGTTTAAAAAACGGTTTCGAATGATTGACTTATAACTAACAAAATATTTTGCTGATAGTTTCAGAAAACGTCATACAAATAATTTACTGTATTAACTTGCAAAGAGCATAAACAACACATCAATAAGTATAAGACAAAAATATTTCATTTCCTTAGGTTCCCGTGAACTGTCTATAATCTGTAAAATATTTCAAAACCCATGAGTTGATCTAAGCTATAACTTCCTTATAGAACTCTCACAACTTCTGAACTAATAACCAACCTCAAGCTAATATAAAATATCTATTCAGCACTCAACTTTAGAGAATCCTTTAACTTTGTTTGATAGAAAAGTACTTTTAAACATTTCCTTTACACTTCCTATCTGTTTATTTCTTATAACTAATCACCGAATTAATTGTGAGTTCATAAACAACTAAGTGACCAAAATAATTCCATGATATTACTTGGGAAGTTAAAAGACTCGCCATAAACCCTTGTAGTAATTAATCATGTACTCCTAAGTGACTAACTTGGAGATGTATTTCTGGAGTTCTATTGAGATGCCGTGGCCAGTAGAGTTCAACCATATCGAATTTGAAGTAGTTACCTATCGATTACATTAGAAGGTGGTTGCGTAATATTACGAACCAATTGAACTTAAGCCTGTAAATTATTTTATCCTGATTCAATGGTCTAAAGCTTAAGAGCTCACGCACAAGACCGAACTTCACGGGTTCGGTCCCTAATAGCGGGGTCGTGAATACACACTGTTCAAGAGTTCCATACTAGGATAAAACAGCTGTTCAATGCCTCTTGGTTCTCAGTAGTTGTCGAACTAAGATCACTCCACAGTGTTGACTGTGAAACAACCAAAAGCTTTATGAATACCAACAAGTCTATCCTCCCCACCTCCAGCCCCAAAACGTAAAATTTGGAAAATAATACTGATTATACCACAGAAAATGTATTTGTAAGAATAGTGAACATACATATACAAAAATCAAGTGAAGTATTGACATTGTCTTACTCACTCATAAACACATACATGCAATTAGCACAAAATGTAATGTACAGTTTTGTTTTAGATCACCGGGACCAGTCAATTAAGGCCTATTGCGTTTGTGAAACAACTATCTATTCTTACTATGTAACTACTAAATTTAATACTCGAAGAACTTGAAGACAAACAAAAATTTAAGCAGAAGAATGATTAATAAATATCAAGTATAAAAAACCTTAGTCATACAAATGTTCTTTTATTTTTTTTTTAAAAAAGGAGAAAATACTATGAATTCACTAGATATTTTTCAAAAAATCCCTGAAGTACATTTAAACGATGATCGATTTCATCTAATTCTGCATCAGTATCATGAATCGTTTTCTCTTTTTTGGTATAAATGCTTCGGTTACTTGGTTGAACTGTAACATAAATGATACAAATATTTAACATATAAACGATGTGATAGTAAAATAAAACAAAATAAATTAGTCTTTTTCTTCTTCCCATAATTTAAGATGATTTCCATCATGAATCGATGTATGTATTTGAAATTTCTGTACTTTTATAGTAAATTAAACTGTAATAACTAATTTTTTTTTAACCTTAATGCACTGCATAACAAGATATTGAGAACTGAGCACGGAGTGTCTGACTTATACAACAAGTATATTACCTTTTAATAAGTGTGTCACAACCATTCACTAGTCATCAACGTTGTAACTTAATCAATAGTTTGACCATTACCTAGTTTCATTGATGGTCAGTTGTATTTGTTATTTTTATTTTTTTAAATTCTGTGATTATTTAGCATATAAATACACTTTACGACGCGTCAGTATTGGAACAGGTGATTTTTGAGAGTAAATAAATGAACCAATTATCTGATCAGTTTTTTGATTGAGTAATTTAAATTTCACGCAGTAAAATTAAGATTTGAACAACAGTAGAGGTAATATGGACAAAAAAGAACAGTGACATGAATATCAAGTTCTTGTACTTTAGCATCGACTTAATACATGTCAAACAAGTTACTGTAACTCAGCAACTAAGGTAATTAGCCCAGTACACAACAGCGCAAATTACACTGAATGCTCAATGATTCGATCTGAATATGATGTTATTTATATTTTCGTTACAAAGAAAACCAGGTGATTTTTTAAAATCAAGTAAATATTACTGCGGCGATAACAAAAAGATAAACGGTAGACAACATGAAGTTCAAATGTTAGTCAGTGAAAGTAAACTCGAAGATCGAATCCTAGTGTTTTTCTTACCATATATAAGGTGATTACAAAAGGTCGTTACTGAACAATTAGATTCTGTGTTAAAATCAGTCAGTATTATTTGATTTATAGGCGTTTCTTGTTTGTCAGTGTTAACAATTAGGCAATTTTGAAAACGAGACTGACCCAGATGTTGCTTAGGAAGACATACGAAAAACTGTGGAAACAGCAGCGACATCTCTTGGTGATTTGAATTAAAGGGTTACGAAAAACCAGTGGATTTCTGCGGCATTTATTGCACTGATAGACTCTCGTAAACTTATCTCACCAGGTTTTGAACACAATGAAGAGCGAAAACAAGTCAGATCTAAGTTAACCAAAAGTCTAAGGAACGATCGTGGGCAGTGATGAGTAACGAAAGCAAAATAGATGGAAAGGGCAGCGACTGTTGGTAACACCAGACAGCTTTTCAGACTGATGAAAGAAACCTGAATTAAGGAGTCAAGTGTAAATGAGACAGTTTCGGAAAAGGACGACACTTGTTTGCTCTCAGGCTAGACGTTTAGAACGATGCGTAGAACACTTCAAGGGATAGTTCAGCAGACTCTCAGCTACTCTACAGCTACCCACCATTCCCAAACAGCCTGAATGGAACACTGGAATAGGTCCCCGACTCTAAATGAAGTTCAAAAGGCTATAGTTAATCTGAAATGAGGAAGAGTAGCTGGTTCAGATGGATTGGCTCCAGAGGTCTTCAAGGATGGTGGTCCAGTTTTAGCGATTCGGTTGACTAATATTTTAGCTGAAATCTGAGAACTGGATATAATCCCATCTGAACGGTCGAGATCAGTGATCGTCCCAATATATAAGAAAGGATCGAAATCATCCTGTGATAACAATAATGGGGTTGGTTCGACTTATATAGGATCTAAAATACTAGCCTCAATAATTATCGTACATCAGAAAACCATGTTGGCTTTAAACCCGGTCGTGGTTGTATCGACCACATATTCACTATTGATCAGATTTTAGGACACAGACAAGCTTATCGGCGTCCGACAATAATGATTTTTCTTGACTTCAAAGCAGCATTTGACTCTATAGACCAAGAGGTCCCGTGGCAGTGTCTGTCATTGAAAGGTGCATCCCAGAAGTACATAAACCTCGTAAAGGATCTTTACTCGAACACTACTAGCCGAGTCAGAGCTTATGGCAAACTGTCATCTGATTTTGCAACCTCAAATGGTGTCCGTCGAGGCTGGCCACTATCTCTATTTTTGTTCAATTTCATTATGAACCTATTGCTACAAATAACGTCCACGTTGTCTGAATTTTCAAGAATTGATCACTTTCCAGGAGGTTCATTTATCGACTTAGAATACTCAGATGACATAGTCCTACTTGCTGAAGACGCTGATAAAATGCAGAGTCTTTTGGTAGCACTACGAAACAATGCCCGGATGTTTGGAATGCGCTTCTTCCCCTCCAAATGCAAGTTATTGCTCCAGGACTGGTCTGCGTCAAAACCTGAACTAAGGATAGGGAGTGATGTAGTCGAACGCGTTGACAACTTCACTTATCTTGGAAGTCTGATGAAACCTCAGCACGCATTCGAAAAGCTCGTTTGGCTTTTGCTAACTTACGTCACCTATAGCGTAGGTGGGATATCCGTCTATCAATTAAGGGGCGAATATACTGCGCGGCAGTTCGTTCTATTCTACATTACGGCTGCGAAATGTGACCATTAAGAGTAGAAGATACTCGTAAGCAACTAGTTGGGGGCGGCCAAATCGAAACGCGGCATCAGACCATAAAGTCACTTAATTCTAGTCTGAGTCATGATGGTAGATGCAGACTACTTGGTTGGGGTCCGCGTGACTATCATAACCAATGGTTGGAGACTGTGGGTGACATGACTCAGAATCGATCACAATGGCGTGGGTGTATACAGTCTTTGTCTTCCTTTAAACCGTGAGGTTAAAATCGCTTTATACGTTTCTTTCTACGAACTAATTCTTTCTTCCTGTACTGTATTCCCTATACACAATATTTCTTTTATATATTATTACCACTGAATTAACTACTTCTGTGAAATTGTTGTTCACCTTGCTGTGCTAATGAGGTGTGGTAACTTGGACCGATGCACATGCATGCCTGGCCCGACATAGTAGATAACTGACTGACTTGTTAGTGTTAATGGAAGATCTTATACCCGTTCATAGAGTTTATATATATATATATATATATATATCAGTGAGCGAGGGTTTTCAAATCAAATTATGTGGGTTAGAGTTTCTGACTTGTTATTAAACGTGCATGAACAATGGTGATTTAGACTAGTGATATTGGTTTATGCTGAAAATTGCCTTTAGACTTACCAGAATATCTTTTGTCACAGTATCACATTATTATTATTATTATTATTATTATTATTATTATTATTATTATTAATACGAGGTAATACGAAACATAAGTATTTCTAATAAAACCTTTAGTTACTTACATTGACGAGAAAGCCTGCCAGAACATACACTATAAAGAAAGAAATTAAAATATATCAATAAAAAATGGAACTTGTTGCGAGAACATGGAGTAAGTTAAAAAGTGCCTAAATCTATGTATATTCAACTATTATTATCTTAAAGAGGGTAAGATCAAAACATTGAAAGGAATAACGTGAGTTCATTTAATTTCGTCAGGCTCTCATCAACCACTTACAAACTATAATATTAATAATTAGATAAAATTTACATAAAAAACGTTATAGAATAATTTATTGCTTTTATTCACATACGAATGGGCTATAATACTCTTTAGGATAGTGTTATCTTTTTGGTTAGGATAAACGGGAAAATTAATCATGCCCATAATAAATGAAGAAAATCACGTATACTCAGTGTTTTAGACTTTGACAAACTTCACAATAACTTTTAGGTTTTCTTCTAAAGCATACAATTCGGAACTATGTTAACCAAAACTATGTTGAAATGTTAGACTGAAATACATTGTTTTTTTTTTTCAAAATATGAGGACCACTACTTAAAATAGTCCTAGCAACTTGAACTACATTTTAAGTATTGCCGAAGTATATTCCATATAACCAAAACTCCATTCATTCGACCTTGAGTCTGAAGCGAAATTCGACTGAGCTGCAAATATGTATCTCCTGAAAGTGCAAGAAACATATATATATATATATAAGAAGCTTATTTCTTCTACTACTAAACCTTGAAATAATTATGAAATTGTAGTAATTATTTACTCAAAATAACTTTACAAATGCATTGAATACCATAAACTCAAGTTCATACCTAAGATCAGAATCCCCTTCATTGTAAACTTGATGACGCTCAGATAAAGAAGGACTTTTTACAATTGATCGTGAACTTGAAGATCTAGAGGTGCAGATATCATTCAGTGGAGCAAGCAATCTCGAATTATTGCGCTTTTTTGAAGTGGAATTCTGATTTATACTCGCTGGTTCTGGAGAACTAGATGAATAATAACCATTGGCAGGGGAACGGGAAGATCGTAAGACTGAAGGATGAGGTGAACAATTGTTTGAACGATTAAATCCATAAGTACAACCTGATGAATGACGAATTCTGTTATATTTAGTATTGATTTTAGGGTATGGTTTTCTAGTAGTACACTCTAAACCAGACTCACATGAAGAAAAAGCGGGTGAGGTAGCTCCAGAAGTACGAGTAACTTGAATAGAACTGATGTTTCTCTCATTGGAATTATATGGATTATCTGCACACGATGAGGATCTCGTTCGTTGATATAAAACTGAACCATCTAATGATTGCCGTTGTGCTAACTTGCTATATACAGAGCATAGAGATCAAAAATAAGTAAGAGTAAAACAATGCAGTTTCAGGCTGTTAAAATTGAACTGTAAAATAAATATATCCCTTAAGGATTCACAACAAATGACTCAACATTAAAATATTTATGTACATCAACTATTACTAATGAACGAAACAAGAGATAATATTGAACACAACAAAAAGCCAAACATAAGAGATCGTATTCAAAATAAACGAATGAGATAAAAATGCAAAAAGCATGGAATGACACTAAGCTTAAAATTTACATGAAAATAAGGGAAAAAACGATAATATTTGAACCGAAATCGATGTCGGACTGTCATTCAACGTCTGTAACCACAGATTATGATTTGTTTGCTGATTTCAGTATAAAAGCGTGCACCTATTGACACGACTTAAACCAATAGTCGATGACTTCAAGATCTGTTTTCAAGTTTCCGCTTAACTGTGGCTGCTTTTCTTGCAACCTGTTCATACATCACAGCGTTACTCGTCAGGATGGGGCTATGGAACTTTAACCATCAAAAGTCTCCTAATATGATCAATTTGGAAATATTTTAAATGTTGCTACGCATATTAGGAGATAAATAATAATTTTCCCTGTCAGTGTCACTGCAATTTGTTGAATAAGCGTAAACAATATAATGAAACAGTTAGGATATTAAAAAGTATAAATAAATTTAGCTTACCGTCTCAGAGCATTCTCTTCCCGTTTCTTCTCTCTCTCTTGAATGTAAGCCGTTGGGTTAAATCGTCGATTACCTATTAAGCATGGGAAATGAATAAAAAAGTAAGAACAGAACCAATTACGGTTATATATATATATATATATATATATATATATATATATATATATATTCTGCTCTAGTTTCGCCACCCGATTGTAATCTATAGTCAGTCTGTCAAACGCAACGTAGAACCTGGTATACGTATACATTGGTTAAAGTTGCCAAACCTCATTAGCATAAATAGATGATGTTGTTGGGCCAAATTTCATAGTAGTAGAGGTAGTAACAGCACCAACGATAATAGAAAAGATTAGGCATCGAACCCACGATGCAAAAAAATAAATTATTAAAATAAAAAAGATTATAAGGAATTCAGAAGCTAGAATTTGGAGGGAAACGGCTAATGGGTGTGTCTGCGCCATTGCATACAACTTTGGGCCATGCCATTCAAAAACTCTAACAACTCGTTCAGATACTCACACAAACCCCAACCAGGTATTCCACACCTATTAATATGGCTCAGTTCAGTTGTCAACGACTCCATGAACTGATGCCATGTTTTGGTTTGGTCGCCCCTAGCTCTTTACCAGCCTACTCCTACACCACACAACATCGCCAGTCAAGGCAGACGGTGGTTGTGGATACATAACACATGTCTTAACCAGCTCAGTTGATGAAACGTTAATACCTCACCAATCGATTTACCGTCCCTACCTAGTACTCCATTCCCAACCCAGGCATGGCTTACCCTGTGGTCTCAAAATACACTGTCAGTGCTCGGAAGATACCTATCATGGAACAATAGAAACCTGAGAATATCCCCTATTTTTAATCGCCACGTTTCACATCCATAATGTAGAATGGAGCAAACTGTTGCACAGTAAACTCGTTCTTTGGTTGACAGGCTGATATTTCACCTGCACCAAAAGTGACGAGAGTTGGTAAAAGTCAGTCGAACTTTCTAAATCTGTGCCAAGATGTTGTCAGCCACCAAACTATCAGGACTGATGAAATACCCAAGATAGGTAAAGCAACTGGTGCATTCAACTACGTCACTCCCTACCGTAAATTCAGTCGCTGATGCACGCCAATCCTAAAGCAACATTTTGCATTTGGAGGTGAAGAATCACAACCCAAACATGAATACATTGTTGCTTAAGGCGTTTGGGAGACTCTGCATTTTGTCAGTGCCTTCATCAAACAGAACAATATTATCTGCATATTTTAGCCCAAAAAATGAATTTCATAGTAGAAGATTAATCCATAAAAAGTCAGACGATAAGAGTGCTATCTTTAGTTGAATGTCTTTGGAAAACTTAAATAAAAGTGAGGAAAGTGGACAACCGCGATGATGGGTTAGTATCTGAAAAATTACGATAAGAGTATTGGCAAGTACTACCACTGCAATCAACTAGGTCGAGAATTCCGGTACTTTATGACCCCAAGTAAATAATGACAATTTATTTGTACTTGCTAGAATAAATTAAGACTCCTTAAAAAATAAATGTAGCAATGTATCCCATAGCAGATAGTTAAGGAATAACAGTGAGCTGCTCCAAGTCAGAATATAGACATTAAAAAAACAAGTTTCCTACTCTATACCGTATCCACATCCTTATAGTCATTATGGTTTGCATATTATTATTGACTTAGTTGGATACACACGTTAAGGTTCTTCATACGAGTTTCAGGAACTTAATTTTTGAGGTGAGCCGAAGCTACCAGTAGACTTGTCCTTCTATTTCTGATGGTTTCCAGATGGTGGCTTTTCACCATAATTGTCATGACTTCAGTATCGCTTGTTGACTGATGTAAGCACCAAAGTGTTCATTTAGAAACCTAAGGGCCCCATAGCTGACGTCAGCAAAAATCAAGAAGGTATATTTGGAGAAGTTTCTTAGTATCAATATGTGAAAAATAAGTACATTTTGGCTTCAGTATTTCTTGAAATGACATAAGTTAACACAAAGTATTATCTTAAACTTAAACCCAAAAGCTATTGGCAACATTTATTCCACCATACTTTAGATACTATGCAAACATTCAGGAAATATGTAGGCTAGTAAAAATAACGTACCAAAATGAAGATATGAGTCCTGATAACTTTAACCATAACAAGGTAGTAGTTAGGAAAAAAGTACCTGATAACGCTCGATCTAGAGAGTTTGTTCGCTGTCTATATGAATTAAAAGGTTTATTCAATGGAATGGGGCAGATATTGCTAATATTATTAGATTCACGTGAAAGTGATCGATTAATTGTTGGACTTGCACTACCCGCTCTACGCTTGCCTATGTTCGTCTTGGAACTCAAAAGTGTAAAGACTGGTTCTTGGCTTTTCCGACGTGATAAGACATTCGATCGGTTGGCACGACTCACTTGGTCCACTTCATTGTTTACTCTATGAATGATTGACGCTGAACTGCCAGGCTTTCTGTGTAATGAGCTTCGGAGTAAAGTAAAATAAAAATGGAAAACAAATCATGATTAAACTTGAAAAGCTGGGGGTCTGGTATGACGATGTAAGAAATCTGTAAATCCTTAGTTGTAACTAGATCATTATGTCTCAGTCGTGGAGATAAGAGAGGTATTAGGAGGTGTAGGAAGGATTTGAATGTGACCAACTTGGTCTCGTGTGTTGTTGCGGGTATGAGGGCTGATGTTACTTCCCGGCTTCCCACACCGTGGAAGGGTACTTCTTGAGGAACCTGAAAAGGAAATTGGATTAATGTCGGTCTTAACGACCTGGGAGCGTGACCGCAGAGCTCAAGGGACAACTGCTTGAGGACGGTCGCGCACGGCCTTTTCGTGGGAGGTTTTTGACGTGTTAGCTCCGTTCTTCAAAGGGCCTTACCGCCGGAGACGGAAATCCGTGAGGTAAGGTGAGGTGTGACGTTTTAGGCAAGCCCGACCACCGCGCCAAGGTAGCAGCTACGGTCGAGATCATAATGTCTAATTTATGAAATAACAACATGTCCCACACTCAGTGCAGCTATATTCGTGTTATGGTCGACATGTTTGTGACCGAAATAAAGGAGAACAAAAGCCATATACAAATAAGTAATCTATCTACTATGGAGGAATCGTGTTGTGATATATCCAATATGTGTTTCTAATGACTTCAAACGCATTACTAGTTAGTGTTTCACGTAAGGCAAACAAATTTGTTTTGATTTGTTAACTCCAAAGGCTTCTATCAGTCTTTGAAGAATTAAAGACAGAAATTCCAAGGAACCTAACCTACTTAATACCACTAAAAAGATGTGTTCCGAACCAGAAAAGACTACAGCATTGAAAAAAAGACACAGGTCATATAGAACCAAGTTACTTTGATACCCAACTTGGAGGAACTTAGCCCTGACATATTTCTCAAAACTGGGAGTCTTGAAAAATGTAAACTGTGTTCTTTACGCAATTCGAGCTAACGTAATTATGACAGTATTCCTCCAGCAGTTTCTACTGATAGCAAAGAATAACTGAGGGAGTTTTGTAACTGCTTTGTTGATTGTTTAACAATTAACGTTGAATAAATTGAACACAGGTCGGAAATCCACCCCAATGTTTTGTCATGGGTAATAATCCTGTTATTTACTTTTAAATTTGCTGACAACGGTGATGGTATACATACTACCTGGAGGAAGGATTTTTGAGTAGTAAGTAAATCATATCTTACTGCACAGTGTTGTATAACCCGGCTAAATCAGTTAGTAGTCAGTGTCCAAATGTGCAATATTTGTTCAGTTGGAGTTTCTGTGCCACTAAATTTGCCTTCGTCAGATATCATTAATCGGTCACATTTATTATTAGTAGAGACGAGAAACGTAATAACTGTCAAATTCACGATATATTTTTCTCACATAAAAGGAGAAATTTCAACTCACCCACCCTTCAGAAAGTATAATTCTTCAGATAACTGATCGATTTTACGACGCATACCCCTTTGATTTATTGCCGAAACTTCCAAATCTGATTGCAGTCGAGCTATTTTGCGGGTATATTCAACCATTTGGCGCGAAGCCTTAGACCTCACTTCATAAAGCTCTGTCTCTAAATTGTTTACGAGTTTCTTAAGTCCCATAGGTTTTGCCTTGTCAAAAACCTTACAAGAATTATTGCCAAGGCGGGTTTGATGACAGGATTTTACTTCATTTAAAGACTCTTTGACCCAAAGAAGCTCCTGTCTTAAAGCCATATTTTCTGATTGTAGCCTGGATATCCTGAAACCGGTAATTAGAAAACTAATATTTGAGAAACTCGTTAGTTGAAAATAACCCCAAGTGATAAAAACTCAATTAAAATCCCGAAGTATAAAAGACGTTTTGAAAACAAACCTTAAACACACTTTGGAAGAAATTAACCAGATTTTATAGTCATTAAAAGAATGAAAGGTTTTAATCTAGAGACATGCTGAATGGTAGAAAACAAACAAAAGTCAAGAAGCCAACTGAATTTTAGAAAACTTACAAACTAGCTTCTGGAAAACAGAAAGTACTATGAAAATATGGAGATAGAACAACATCAAACCTTGTGAAAAGATGAGGCATAAGGCCGGAAACTAACACAACGTCGAAAAACGACTGGATACATGACCAGGTAAAGGGAAACTAAAGAACGATGAGTCAAGCCAGTTGTACTACTGAATAAGGTCACAGTGAAAGCAACACGCTCTACTCATAAGAAAGCCTCATAATTAGGATCTAACCGCAATAACTTAATACGGCGAAGAACAAGTTGGAAGACAGTAGTAGTTACTTTGAGACGTTTAAAATAGAATTAATCTGCAAAGGGAAATTATCATGGATAATTAAAACCTAATAAAACCGTTTAGAATAATTACCTGTCGGTAATTTTAAAATCTCAATAGAAAAATTAAAATGCTAAAGGATATTTGAACAACGGTTTCCGAGAAATACTTCCTTAACCTCTACTGCCGTAAGTCTGTAAATATTGTGTTACATTAGACGATATAATAGGATTTTCATGTAAACGATAGATTTAAAGAGGATACTCATATATATATATATATATATATATATATACTCACTCAAAATACTTTTTTATAATTCTTATATCCGAACGAAAACTAAAGGAATGGTGACTTCCAAAACTAATTTATGGACTAATACTATATATATTCCTTTAGCAATTGATTGCGACCTACCCATTAACTAATATTATACGATTCATTATTCCTAATTTGTTCTCAGCCTGTTATTCAGTCCCCATACTCTCAGCCACCTTTTGGCTTAATCATGTATAATTGTTATTCTTTATTTCATGGTGTGATGAAGTCTGGTCCGCTTCTCTGTAAACAACGTCTATCTAAGACATAACAACGACCTTGGGATGATGATCATTGGTCTTTTGTTCTTCCTCTTCGTTTGGAACTGGTTAGTATTAGGTCAACCGTCAAGCGTAGAGCATTATTCTCCTCTTACTTATCACGTATTGATCGCTTGAGTTCGTCTATAAATATTGGTTGGTCCTAAGACATAACAATAATATTAGCAAACTTCACATGAACTTTTGTAAACACTGGTAGATGCATACTGATCAGGGATCAGGTATATTACCCGACTATGTAATGCTTCCTATAAAAAGAGGTTAAAGGGCTTAGACATGCAATTTTTTGTCATATTATCGAATAAATGGGTAATTTTATTTTAACATTCTATATCTTGGAGAAGTTGTGTATTATTAAGCCCAGTTTTTCTCCTTTCTTTGAAAGCAATTATCCTCTCTTCCACAGCAAGGGAGCTTGAAGACGAAAACGACTAAAGCCAACATGTAAGCTTGCTTTTTTCATAGACTGAATCTCTACAGGCACTTCTTACCAAGACTAGTGGCATCAGATTTACCGATGAACACATTCAATAGGAAACTATATATTCTCAGAGATAATTAGTGCAAGTACAAATACACATCACCTGAATTACCATTTCATCACTATTAACTCAACACAAAATTTCTTACTTTGAAATTGTTTCGCAAGCTCCGTTGCTATCAAGCTGCTGTTCAGAAAAACCCTGTGACTGTAATATTTAATCTTTCAAGTTACCATAGTTGATTGAACACTAAATAACTTGGCTCGCAATTCATGTATCGTGTTTCTATAGACATCGGGGGTTGGACAACCAACAAACAACACCGGTATAGGGTAATGAATTTTGTCGAATTCAGTGGTATAAGATAGGATTAAATACCGTCTATTACCACTCACTGTGACAGGACACCGTGGAGGAAGGCAATCATTCAGTATCTTCATCTTTCTAATTTCATTCAGATCCTCATAATTTAGGAGATCTAGTTTGAGGAAACTCGAACGCTAAAGCTAGGTTATGAGAGGATACACGAACCTTAGATAAAGCTGATTGCACCATGGAGCAGAATATGTCAAACCTTTTAAAGTTTCCAGTCTTTCTGGTTAGTTCTTCGACAACTAAATGGTAAAATGTCAGAAATCCACATGCAACTACATGATTCAGTGAGAGTACTGTGCCACTCCTCATTTGTGATGCGGTCAGCTAACTCTAGTTTTAATTGGGTAGAATTTTCCAGATAAGAAGCTGTATCATATAGTTTGCCACCGAATTCGCATTCACAATACAGATAAGAGGGGAATTCATAAACCATTCCACGTATTACACCAAATGTGTGTCCGCCAACTTAAGTTGTAATCCCGCGACAAGTCCTAGCAACCAATCATATATTATCACAGAGGGTCATCCCAATCCAAATAGAAATATGTATTGTTTGAATTTTTTCCATTCACTATGGTATTTCATTATCTTGAAGAAATCAGTAATAGGTTTGGCCCCTTCGTTTTTTGTGGAAAACATCTTGAGTTATTTAACTCTGACCCTTAAACTTCGAACCCTACTTACCTAAACTAGGTTATAATTTGTCACTAAGAATCTGTATCTAGGTGGTAGAGGAGTATTTTTCACTGTGTGAGTACATGTCCTTCGTTATATACCTTCTGGAACTGAAGGGTAAGACAAGTTAGTTAGTGAAAATAGGAGCGAAGTGACACCACGATACTCCGAGTTTGACAACGCCTTTACACGCAACATCTTTATAATAGAAGTATACCAACCCAGTCAAATCAGACGTCAGAAATAAAGAGGTTCGAGGGTATATTTAGAAAGTTATCAATATTTCGAGAAGTGTTTCGTTTAAGCGGCCTAGCATCTGCAAGGGATGCGAAGCAAGGCGTACCCACTAGTGATCTAGTGTTGATGCGTGTCCAAGCGCCTTCAGCTAGGATTTGTCTAGTAAATCGCCTGGGGTCAGCATCAATGCCGGTGGTCTACAGAACTATTTACCTTGGGGATTTATTTATCACAACAAATCACTATCTCCTAGTGATGTAGTGGACCCTAAGACGTGGCTAGCCAGAAGTTCAAACTTAGCGAGCTTGTCGTTAATAAACATTTTTCTGATAGCTCGCTATTTTCAGCAACATTTGGTTGCCTTTCTATAGTATAAGAGGCCATGTGGCACAATATAACAGTGGGAAAAATATACAATGAAAATCTCTATTCATCGTATTCTTCGTCAGTTTTTCATCTTTTTCAGCCGTCCTGCAAAAAGAAGAAGTGAAATTGTAATTGCATAGCTGAATACACACCTAATTGCGTAAAGAAACAAGATGGATGAAAAACGAAACAAACAGGTATATATGGGTATTGATGATATGCGATAGCGTAAAAAAGTTTACGCAATAAATGTTTTGAACTTTTTTAAGATGACGAAGTAACTACACGTATATGAACATATCAGAAACAAGTTTTTTGTTTCTTTTGATACACCAATACAAACAAACGGGATAAAACAGAATTTTATGGAGTGTTCTTCTCACACTAGTCATTTAAGTGTTCTGGTAACCATCCTCTTTCTCTTGAGTGCGTTGTTTTGGCCCAAATGTCGGATATCAGAGATGTTAAGTGGTGATTGTTGCTTATCGGATGGAGTATCGTGCTTGTAAGGCTACAATGGAATCGAGCCCCAACCACACAATCCTCAAAGCTTAACACAAAGGAACTGGGAAAATAGGTACTGAGCACTTAACGCAGAGAAAAACACGATGAAAAAGGCGGGAACAATAAGTTGAATCGACTGGAATTCATTCATGTCTCGGCCTTGCAGGCGTGGTCATTCTTATGTAAAATCACTTTTATTCATACTGAATATTCTGTTCAGTCTCTAGCCTAAGTATGTTCTTCACCATATATTGATTATTGTTACGATGTGATTAGCTGGTGTAGATAATAATGTGACTTCCACGTAAGAATTTATAGATTGGGCAGTTACATCAATTTTAGGATTAAGTCTACTATTAGAGCGGTATTAATAATGAAGTGGACCATAATTCTACAAGGCTACGTCGTTTGGATGTACAGTAGGAAAATCAACATTATTAGGCTTTCCATCTAAATACGCGGCTTTAGGACGGTCAATGCTGACGTTATCGTTAGTTTCGTTCTTATCGATGGTATAGTATTTAGGTTCACGTTGAAGGACTTTGAAGGGCTCTTCGTACACCATTGGGAGTGGTCGCCGAAATGAGTCGTGACGTACAAAAACGTGTGTGCTATATGGTAGGGTAGGCCAAACGAAGACATCAGTTGGTTGCTATCGAATGGAAACGAGTTAAACTGATTCCATTGTGTTTGTAAGCCTGCTCGATTAGAAGTTTACATCTATATTCATTGAGGGTTCATGAACTCTCCTGGAAGTCAGAGCGTTGTTCCATAAACGAGTCGTGCTGATGTGTATCCACTGTCAACTTACACTGCATTGCGGACACTGAGTAAGACGAGTGGAGTTGGCAAACCCCGGAGTTCTGGAACTGCACGGGTTGCTGCTCTCTGTACTTTTTCCAGAATATCCAGGTCACCTTTTAAACAGTGAATTGCACCCTAAACGCAGTCTTCAGGTTTGGTTCTCACTAAGGTTGTGCATACGTTATTATCTAACTTGGTGAATGTCCGTCTTGAAGCATGTACGGTTCTCAACCCTATAGCTGCAACCTCACGGTAGTTGATCATGGTCTTAAGACCATGACTCACTGTCTGCACAAGATCGATGTGAAACCGGACCACGGGTACAGACTTTTACCCTATGTGGTACTTAGTTACATTTGTATCCTATATGTGCATGCAGACCCACTTGGCTGCGTTGATAGGTACCAGCCATTTTATTTAGACCAGCTAACCACAATATTTAATTCTGCCTCATACGCACATGCATCTGAGTCTCCATTTTATTCCTCTCCAAATTTTTACATCATCAGCGTATAGTAACATCGGAGACTCAACTATACTTGGGAGTTCATTTACATACAGTATAAAAAGTGAAGGACCTAGGACGGAACCTTAAAGTACCCCACAAAGTACTAGTCTCCAGGCGGGGCACTTGAAATTTATTCATCCTCCCTATCCACGATCTACCAAGAAATCCTTATTCCACTTTAGGTAAGGCATGACAACGCACTGATTTTCCAGCATTAAGGGTAGTCTGTCTGCTGACAATTCATCAAATGCTTTGTTGAAGTCTATGTAGACAATGTCCACTGATTTTCTATTGTCTAGAGCCTCTACTCATTGCTCCCTTGCATTTAGTAGGTTTGTTGTTAAAGATAAGTCATTCATGAGACCATGTTGTTCAATGTCCAACAAGTTGTTGGTTTCCACCAATGTCATTATGGCCTTCTGGGTTATCCATTCCGGTATTTTAACTACAATACTGGTGAGGCTGACAGGTCCCTAGTTTGATGAAAGATGTCTTGGTTCTGTTTTGTGTGTTGGATTAACAATTGCATCCTTCTAGTCCACAAGTAACCCACCTTAGTCAGAGGACATATTGAATATCGTAATCAATGGGACCGCAATATATTGCACAATTTGTCTTAAGACTTTAGGACGTAGTTCATACAGTCCTGTGTACATTTCCGTTCCTGAAAAGCTAAGGGCTTTAAGCACATCGTCTACAGCGAGCAGACGGCTTATTGACTTTGTTTTTGGGCTTATTTCTTCGTCTAGAAGAGGCTTCTGAGTGAAAACTGGCCCGAAATACATGGCCATAACCTCTGCTTTTTCTGATCATCTCCCATCATTTCAGATCCACTCATTTGCGTCATGTGGTTGCAAATCTGATGTCGCGTCATTGTTATGTAATTTATGCTCAGAATATTCTCTTAGGCTGCTCGATTACAGATTGGGCCAGCCGTTGTTCATAATTACTCTGAGCTTACTGGATTTTGATTATACACTTATTTGTTACCGACCTGTAGTGTTCAGTCGACTTGCCATATCATAACGTTACAATATTTCTTACTTCGTCTTGGTGAACGTCAAATACCTCGGCCTAACCAGGTCTGGTTGTGCTTCTTCTTCTTTGGAACTGTCCAGGGTATATATAGTTGAGTTACCTGATTGTATAACTGCCTGAAATGGGTCCATACCCCTTCTACTGAAGCCTCTGAGTCAACTATTCAGTCTTCAGCCGGTGATGAGTAGTCGAATTTTGGAATTCTCTGCCAGTCGAGGTAGTGCGAGTGGCTTTCCAGGAGTCTTTAAGGACTTAACACGGTATTTCACTATAATTCACTAATATTTCTATTTTCATGACTGAATGCAACTAGGTTCCTACTTGGGGACATCAATGATACACTACGCTTTCCAATCTATACCACAACCTGATATATTGACCTGACCGCACTGCTCAAGTTATTGGCCATGTGGCTTATAATGCTAATAGGGGCCAGATTACTTTTAAAACTTTTAAAAGAAAGCTGAGGAAATTAAAATGCCACTACTACGAGCACAATGACGTGTATGCACTTCAGAGCATACTTAAATTGATCAACAGAAATGCTTCATCTAAACGTAAGTATTTTATGACTATAGAAAATAAATCCCTACGTATTAAAAGCCCAGAATTATCAGTACTTCGGCTTTTTAAATCCCGTGTGAAGTCAAATTCCCTTGGCACGACTAAATTCCTCATAGTTAATGGAAGCATTGTTGACGACCCTAATATTATTTGCGAA
Source organism: Schistosoma haematobium (assembly GCF_000699445.3). Lineage (NCBI taxonomy): Eukaryota > Metazoa > Platyhelminthes > Trematoda > Strigeidida > Schistosomatidae > Schistosoma > Schistosoma haematobium. The sequence goes on along the minus strand of NC_067196.1, from coordinate 45,069,533 downwards.
AAATTCAGCAAGCACTTCTCGCAATGCTACAAAACTGGGACTGAAATCTCTATTATTACATTTCCAATGCCGACATCCAGACACCTATCAAAAATTGATTTTATACCCTTCAACATTAAGCAGGCCATAGCTGCCCTGAAAAAGTTATATGATAGTGAACCTGACGGAATCCCTTCATCATTTGTGAAATATGGTAGTAGAGAATTCCCATTATTTTGTTTGAAACTTTTCAACTTATCTATGGAATATGGGACCTATCCATCTGTGTGGAAAACATCCCTTATCACCCCTAGATTCAAAACAGGATCACGTAGTGATATTGTTAACTATAGGCCAATTAATTTAACATCCGTACTCTCAAGAACCATGGAAAAAATCATCCACAAACAGCTATTATCATTTTTGCTTTCGGCTAGTATGATTAGCCCGTCCCGACACGGGTTTATGACTGAACGCGCATGCTTCACATCGCACCTGGAGTTTTTTTATCAAATTACCCAGAGAAGAAATGTTGGTCAGTCAGTGGTAATTCTTTACTTCGGTTTTAGTAAGGCTTTCGACAGTGTCTCACACAAACGTATTCTAAAACTCTCTTCATTTGGCATAAAGAATTCCCCTTTATCTTGGCATAAGTCTTTTTTAGAAGAACGTAGCTACTCTCAACCTGTGAATGTAGCCAGTGGGGTTATACAAGGAAGTGTGATTGGTCCATCACTCTTTCTCCTTTTTATCAATGATGTTTGCTCTTCCTTTCAGTATGGTAAGCCTTTCCTTTTTCCCGATGACCTAAAATTAGTTTATTCATTCTCTTCTCCCACCAAAGGAAGCGATGTTTCAGCGGTAATCCAAGAATAAATAAACAAGTTATACGGATGGACTGTTTCGTGGAATTCGCCACTTAATTTTGACAAAAGTGGATTTATTCACATTAGCCGCTGCCTTAACTGGAATCTGATTATACATAAACATACACTAAAACCTGTCAACACTGTTCGTGACTTGGGTTTAAGATATAGAAACAGTCTGAACTTTTCTGAGCACATTATATCTCAAGTATCCAAAGCTAGAAAGCCCACCGGATCCATAATGATAAACTTCAACAATATCGAATCGAGATTATTATCATACAGAAAATGTATCTTACCCGTTCTTGAGTATGGTAATTTAGTTTACAGTAATTTCAGACATAATGACCTGATTAAAATTGAAGGTGTTCAAAGAAAGTTCATCAAAGCTGTTCTGGGGTATTCTGATAACAAAGACTATCACCAAAAATGTCAACAACTCAACTTAGAACCTCTTTGGATCAGACGTATCAAATTAAATCTTGTCTTTATCTACCGGCTCATTAACGGTATTTCCTACTCTTCGGTATCCACCTCTTCATACCTTATGATATCATCCCACAATCTACGCAATAAGGAGAATATTCTAGCGATTTCAAGAACCCACACAAACTTACGCCAGAAATGTTTTGTTACTCGCTACTCAGCCTTGTGGAACAGACTGCCAGTAAACCTCTGTTGCAGTGAAACTACAACCCGGTTCAGAAGTCTCCTTGATGATTTTCTTTCCGAAAGTGGATTATATTACCTATTGAATATCAATGTATTCAATAATGATTTATACAAACAAGGTCCGTCATCCATTTAATTGCCTGAGAAGCAAGATAAAACCTTTAAATCTTTTCACGTCTATCTTGTTTTATTTCTCGTTATCTTAATATATGAAATCTGCTTATGATGTGTTTATCATTATTACCGTTATTAATATCATTATTAGTTCCCCGACACGTTAGATATTCTTTTTATCTCTTCTTATCCTTCTAAACATATTTAATTTGTGATTGTCCTTTGAAATTAATTGTGACTTTCATAGTGTAACGGAAAGAGAACAGTGAAAATCCCTCTGCAGCTTCTTTGTTGAACAGTATTTTCATTTATTTGTTCCTTCTCCCTTTTGTGTATTCCAACCTTTGTTTCGATCTCGTTTAACCATGTCTTTTGTTCTTCAGTCTTCCCCGTTTGAGCCTTTATTACGTGATTTTGATTAAAGACTTATTTTTGTTACCTAATTTTCTATTGCATGTTGCCGGACCATTGACAGTAAGGTTGTGTTTGACTAAGCTCAAGGTCACGGCGTGGTTCAGTTTGTGACTGTTAACCTTCTGACTGTCTGCTTGGGAGAATTGCTGCAGTCCCTGCAGATAGATATTTGATCCCATCTGATTGGGAATATTTGTATTGATTCTCAGGTATCAAACCCTTTAGTATTAACTGTCTCTTTCATTGTTTAGCGCGCTACTTTGCGTTAGAGAAACTTCTGACTGTATAGCACAGGCTGTACCGTTTGAGGTATTTTGTATTTTTGATGTAATTCGTTCTGTTTTCTTAATTAGAACCGTTTATATTGAGCACAGAGTTTGTGTTTTGATATAATATAATACGAGTATCTCAAAGACGCGTTGTGGGCTATACAGAGGAACTTGGTCTGGTCTAATCGAATAAATTTTGGGTCCGTCAGTCCGTAGTTCCAACCGAATATTGGCTGTTCGGTCGTTACAGTTCTCAAACGAACAGTGATCTCAAGTGAAATATACTGGAATGCCTGGAAAGCGCAATGAGATCAACGAAAACTTCGCATTGGGCCACAGAGAAATGCAATCGGATTCACCTCCAGATATACGGCAAGTCAAATTAGATGCATTTTCATGTCACGGCTCTAATGTTAGTTTAGTAAGTAGACATAGCAAAGTTAGCTCTAGGATTACCTTAGCAGAGTTAAAAGAAAGACAATTATTAGAAATGAGAGACTTGAAAGATAGACAGAGGAAGCAACTACTGTGCTTTCAGAGAGAATTTGGGTCGTTAAGGCTGAACGAAAGCACGTGTAGTAAGTTATCTTCTGTTTCTAACTGTGATGACAGAGAAAAGGAGCACGTTCACAGGTTCGTAAGTCCTTCTCATGACCTTAGGATAAAGTCTCTAGAAAAGTCCAAACTGCTAGATTATCCAGGAACGAAGAAGAAGGAAGTGACCTTGGAATCTCCAAGTGTAGGTCTTGAACTTCCAACAGTAGAGCGCGATGTCTACTTCGATGAAAGTTACAATATTGTTCCTTTACCTAGAGGAGTGGCTGAGGAAGACATTGCTGCCTCTGTTATTGGCAATGAGTCTGGTATGTGTAAAGCTGGCTTCACCAAAAATGGTGCTGCCAGAGCCGTATTACCCTCTATTGTTGGAAGAACTAGACATCAAGTAGTGACTGTGGGAATGGATGGAAAGGACAGTCATGTGGGAGACGATGCTCGATCGAAACGTGTTATCCTGACACTGAAGTACCGAATTAAACATGGTATTGCGACTAAGTGGGGTGATATGGAGAAGATATGGTACCACACATTCTACAAAGGGTTGCGAGTGGCAAGAGAGAAACATCCGGTGTTGTTGAGAGAAGTTTCATTGAACCCGAAGGCAAACTGTGAGATGACAAGGATCATGTTTGAGACTTTTAATACACCAGGTACGTGTGCTGCTACTCAAACGGTGTTGTCACTATGTACATCTGGTCGTACAACTGGTATAGTGTTGAACTTAGGTGACGGTGTGACCCACACAGTTCCGATTTATGAAGATTGTGCGTTGCCTTATACTGTTTTTGGACTGGACCTTGCTGGTAGAGTTCTTGCCGACTTTATGATGAAGATCCTGACTAAGACAGGTTGCAGTTCCTCTGTCTATTCGTGGAACATACTCAGGCGCAAACCACCGGACATCGTTTTACTCTATAGTAAGTCTAGAGTGGCACCTATAAAACAGGTAACTGTGCCTAGACTGGAACTAGCAGCGGCAGTATTGAGTGCTAGAATAGGGGACGTTTTAAATAAGAACCTTCCTCATGTGTTTGACAAGACTCACTTCTGGACGGATTCTATGATAGTACTGTACTATATAAAAAATACAGATAGTAGGTATTCCACCTTCGTGGCTAATCGTCTGGCCGCTATTCAGCATTTAACATCTGTGGACCAGTGGGGGCATGTAGAATCCAATGAAAATCCTGCTGACTGGACATCACGAGGCATACGGAAGGAGCTAGCTTTAAAGAACTGGATTGAGGGTCCTTCCTTCTTAAGGAAGAGGGAGTCGGTAGGAACACTGACGCTTATGTGCGAAAACCCCTCGGAAAATGTTGAATTTATAAGATGCCACACGACCAACGCATTTGCGCTAAAACATAGCTCAAGTCCAATTCTGCTATATCACTCAAATTTGATAAAGCTGATTAAAGCGGTAGCATGGCTCAGAAGATACGTGACCTATATAACCATCATGTACTTCCATCACGATGACAGGTCCCTAAGTGTGGACTATCTGTCAGTTTATGGATTGGATGCAGCTGAACACAAGGTATTATCCTTAGTGCAAAAGGAAGTGTATGGGTAAGCAGTGAAAGTGTCTCGATGCAATGGCGTAAGCGCAATTGATATAAAAGAGCTAAAAAATCTTTCACCTACGCTAACCGATGGATTGCTTTGTGTCGGCGGACGATTAAATTACTCGGATTATCCACTCTCAATCAGACATCCGGTAATTTTGCCCAGTCATCACTTCGTAACAGAACTTATTATTAGACACCATCACCACCTAGAAGGTCACACCGGTACATCACAAGTGTTAGCTACCATACGACGAAATTATTGGATTGTTAAAGGAACCAGTGCAGTTGAACGAGTGATAGGTAGATGTGTGAGGTGTATACGCGCGAAAGCCAAATTAGGCCAACAGATGATGGCACCTCTCCTCAAGTGTCGAGTGCAGCAAGGCTGGTTTCGCTTCTCCTCCGTCGGGATAGACTATTTTGGGCCGTTGATAGTTCGTCGGGGAAGAAGTGAGGAAAAAAGATATGGATGCCTATTTACGTGTCTCCAAACACCGGCCGTACATTTGGAAGTAGCTTTCAATTTGAGTACTGATGCTTTTATAATGGCTTTAATACGTTTCATCGGAAGACGAGGAACTCCTAAGGAAATCTACAGCGACAATGGAACTAACTTTGTCGGGGCTACTTCCGAATTACGGGCTAATATGAGTGTGTGGGACAAGCATAGAATAAACGACTTAACAGTATCAAAGGGTATACGCTGGCATTTCAACCCACCACTAGCTAGCCATCGAGGCGGAGTTTGGGAGAGATTAATACGGTCTGTTCGAAGAATCTTACTATCTATTTCCAACGGGCAAATATTACACGATGATAGTTTGGCAACTTATTTTGTGGAGGTAGAACGAATTTTAAACAACCGCCCAATCGTTCCTGTGACGTCAGATGAAAAGGATGACTTGGCGCTCACGCCAAACACTTTGTTATTACTTAGAGACTGTGATGGTTTAGGAATGGAGTGTAGTGTTGCGGATAGGTATTCAAAGCGATGGAGACAGGTTAATTGTTTAGCCAATACCTTCTGGCGTCGATGGATAAAAGAGTACATTCCTTTACTGCAAGTGAGGCAGAAATGGTTTTGCAAACACAGAAACTTGAAAGAAGGTGATGTAGTTCTAGTGGCTAACGATACAACTACTCGGGGCTCATGGCCAATGGGACGGGTTGATAAGTGCGAGACAGACAGAGATGGGTTGGTAAGAACAGTGATGGTGCGAATGAGAGAAGGTATAATAAGAAGAGATGTGCAAAAGCTCTGCCTTCTAGAGGGAGCCGAGTAATTGTAGATTGTAGCTTAGATTTATGGATGTACAGGCGTACTGTTGTAAGTCCTGTACCTCCCATTGATATAGAGCAGTTAGTAAGGAGAGCCATGACGGAAATGTAATCTAAGGTGTCTTTGCGAAGCTGGAGGGATTTTGGGGGCCGGTGTAACGGAAAGAGAACAGTGAAAATCCCTCTGCAGCTTCTTTGTTGAACAGTATTTTCATTTATTTGTTCCTTCTCCCTTTTGTGTATTCCAACCTTTGTTTCGATCTCGTTTAACCATGTCTTTTGTTCTTCAGTCTTCCCCGTTTGAGCCTTTATTACGTGATTTTGATTAAAGACTTATTTTTGTTACCTAATTTTCTATTGCATGTTGCCGGACCATTGACAGTAAGGTTGTGTTTGACTAAGCTCAAGGTCACGGCGTGGTTCAGTTTGTGACTGTTAACCTTCTGACTGTCTGCTTGGGAGAATTGCTGCAGTCCCTGCAGATAGATATTTGATCCCATCTGATTGGGAATATTTGTATTGATTCTCAGGTATCAAACCCTTTAGTATTAACTGTCTCTTTCATTGTTTAGCGCGCTACTTTGCGTTAGAGAAACTTCTGACTGTATAGCACAGGCTGTACCGTTTGAGGTATTTTGTATTTTTGATGTAATTCGTTCTGTTTTCTTAATTAGAACCGTTTATATTGAGCACAGAGTTTGTGTTTTGATATAATATAATACGAGTATCTCAAAGACGCGTTGTGGGCTATACAGAGGAACTTGGTCTGGTCTAATCGAATAAATTTTGGGTCCGTCAGTCCGTAGTTCCAACCGAATATTGGCTGTTCGGTCGTTACACATAGCATCATTCCTAATTATTGTTGCACAAATGGTAATACTAATATCAGGTTTTACTCTGTATACTATTACATAAATCTAAATGTCGTCATCTGAGTGCACCATAGGATTCTTATTTTATTTTTCTCAATTGCTGGTTTAATCCTGAGGTCGATATTTACTACACAATTATTATTATCATGGTTGAACCTTTTCACTAGGTGTCCACTTCTTTGCTCTCTCTTTTTTTCTTCTAAATAAATATTATTCTTAAGATTACAAAGTTTGTAATCAGGACAACTTGTGTTACATTTAAATTAACTTCTCAGACTCGTTTTATCTCCATTATGCATATATGACTCATACATATTGATATTACATTATCCTTTTCACTTAATTGAGACCTTCATATCATCACTCGAAACCATGACTGCACAACATTTATTTCAGCGTCATATCTTAATTATTTTCTATTTTATTTTTGTCATTAATTTGACGATACATACATAGTCGTTTGTTCTCGTTCTGTGTTCATAAACACGCCCATTAAACTATTTGTGTATTTCACGTCTCCTTTATTTCTGTTACCTTATTTTATTCCTATCCTTCTTTAAACTCAGTTCAATATTCTACTTAATTACACAGAATCTGATTTATTATTATTATCCTACTATTACTACTATCTTTTTTCAAATATGGGAAATATAACGCTAACATTATTGAAACTTGTGTATTATTGCATTTTTGAAAAAACTCGAAATGGTTTCTTCACAACACTTATGTACCCATAAGATGTTTGTGAATAATCATTATCATTATTATGTTGTGTTCCGTTAACAAACAGCTTACCACGCGTTTCAAAAAGGGCAGTGATTTTGTACTTGTGATTATCCCTGCTTCTGCGTCAAAAGCGTTCCTTGTTAACTTTATATTAAAGTTCTTTTCTAGAGTTTGTCTCCTGGTACTCTTTCACTCATTGACTGACACGTCCGTTCATATTGTGGTCATATTGTGTTTTAAACATTAACCTGAATACAGTAGTTGGTAGTAATCATAAATGTGGACAACCAAACTGTTTGTGCCCTGTGGAGGAACGAATGCAATGTGATGAGTGTAAAAAGTGGTTCCATAAGGTGTGTACCCGTTTAAGTCTTACCACATACAAAAGATGCTCGAAGCCTAGCTCGCATGGGCTTTGCATGTTTTGCTGTGCAAATAAGACGTCACTAATACAGAAGGCCAGGAGCCTATTGGCTTTGGCCCGTAAGAAGAACAATGGCGCATGCGCTGATAACACGAGCACTGCCAGTGACGATTGTGTCGGTGTAGTACATGCTGTTACGAGACGCCTCAAACAACCGACTCTGATTGATGGAAAAGTAGTATCTCCGTTAAGATTAACGAATATTATTGTGAGCGAATCCCTGGAGTCAAACGACCCTGACCCGAAAATTAGAAGTGTTAAATCTAAACTACGGTTTGGATGTTGAAGAATAGCCGACCAGGGCCATAGCACAGCTTTCCATTTTAATAGCTAAGTTTGATAGTTGGTCCCCGTCAATATACTCAAAATTCACAGCACTAAATAAGTCCTCTAGTGTTTCTCGAGCAATTACGTGAAACTGTCCGAAAAAACGTTTTAAAATCTCCCTTGCTCTTTTATAGCCAGAGGATGCCTCCATCATGACGCAACCTTCAATAGCTGTTTTAGCCTTGCCCTTACAATAGTGTATCAAATAGAGCAAGCGCTGGCTATCATCCGTGACTCTTGATGCTACATACGTCTCAAATTGCCTTATAAACTTCCAGTATCCTCTTGGCTCTCCATCGAAATAACTCAGTTCAACCTTTGGTAGTTCTGGGCCAACAACATGAACTATAGGCAACATGCTCTTTCCTGGTAATTCAGGCCTTTGCTTCTCCTTTAAAATAAGATCTTTTACGTCATCTGACATCGAATTAAGACTAGAATCACTACCATGATAATCAACCCTATTTGAGTCTGAACCATGACCCTTAAGGACGTCAAAAGGTACTTGCTTGACAATAGGGGATTCTTCATTAACATCGACGAACTTTGAGCTTGATTTCCTTCGACGATTAACTGGCATTATAAGCGAAACGACCAATTATTTCCAGAAAATCCGCGAACGATTACCAAAGGATTTCGGCCAAGTAATAATTGTTTAGAACTGTAAAATCCAAACTACGGTTTGGATGTTGAAGAATAGCCGACCGGGGACTTTAGACACGCGCCCTTTCCCGTCGAAATCAAAACAAGTAATCGGGTAAATAGCGGTTCTATAATTCATCATAAATTTAAATGTAAATCGTTACCTAAACAAATATTACCACCCGGCTATTCAACCAATGATTGTTCAATCAATCAAATCTAAATTACAATAAATAAAGTTGATAGAAGATGAAGAAAAATCACCAGTTACAACAAATGAACGTTATTCTATCCTGACTGGACAGATCACACACAACAGGAGGAGCAAATCAATATGGCTACCTCCAAGAACAAGTGTCAAGTAAAACAACACAGATGCAGTTCAGGAAGAAACACAAACTTAGTGAATGCGTAATAAAAACAAAACTATAATAAAAAATACAAGTATTAACAATTCAAATGTAACCAAAATACAACAATGTACAACTAAGGGGATCAATAGGAACAAAGTGCAAGTATATACATGGAGGGATTTTCACCAACACACAAAGCATTCAAAATGGATCTTACACTGGCCCCCAAAATGCCTCCATACCACACAAGCTACCTTGATGCCTACGGTCATGGTTCATTATATAACATATTGCACTATAGGAACGAGTAGGACTTACAACAGTACGCCTACTCGACCTAACTACATTAATAACAACAAAGACTAATCCAAAGCTTCAAGGAGACCTGCTTCACCTGTTCTCTGGTGATCAACAATAACAGTCGTGATATAGACCTAATCACTCTTCCCCAAACTCCACCCATGCTGTTGGATGAGGGCCTCGCTAACAATTCAATGTTTATCTTCTGATTCGACTGCTGCACAAACTTGCTTAACTCAGAAACTGTCACCACGAAGCTTGACGCACTGTCACTGTAAATCTCCGGAGGTTTCCTTCTTCTTCCAATAAGACGTAATAGAGCCATTAAAAATGAATCAGTAATCAAACTACACATCATTTCAATATGTACTGCCCATGTTTCCAAACAAGTAAACACATATCCATACCCTTTTTCTAATGATCTTCCTATGTGTCCTTGTTCTTTATGACAATGTCTATCATTTCTGTCACTAAGTGTCGACTGGGTAAAATTACTGGATGTTTAAAAGCATTTGGGAAATCTGAGTATCTTAGTCGACATCCAACGCAGAGTAACCCATCAAGCATTATCAATGAAAAACCTTTCAGATCATCATGACTTACTACTTTACTGCTGTTTTTAAATTCACTAAGTAATTCTCCATACACTTCTCTCTGAACCATCAATAAAATCTTACGCTTGGCAATCTCAAGCTCTTTGACCTTTAAACATCCTAGATGAACGGGCCCTTCACAACTCGGTAAACGAAGTACCATCAGGAATTCGATGAACCTTCTAAACCAGGTTACAACTCTGACTAATTTCAACCACTCGGAATAATAGGAGAGAACAGGTGTCTTGTTGTACTTTATACTACTCAAGTTAACCACAGCAGTTTTTCTAAACTCAATATCGTCAAGAGTAGGTTCCGGACAGTCAGTGATTGTTATATAAAATTCGCCATGCAATAAAGTAGGACATTTGAACCAAGATTCAACATCGGTCATTTTTTGTATACTTCCTCTACATAATAATTCACTTATATGCTTAACGCAACTCTTTGTTTGATCACAAGTGGGAATGGATATCAAGCAATCATCAACATAGGAATTATTCACAGGTTGAAATCATGAGTCAGTTGAAGCTAGACCACCATTGAAAACCTGGAAGCACTGGACGGCCGTTTCGTCCTGGTATGGGACTCCTCAGCAGTGCGCATCCACGATCCCGCACCACGCGGGGCTCGAACCCAGGACCTACTAGCTTCGCGCGAGAGCACTTAACCACTAGACCACTGAGCCGGCATCCAACGGTGTTAATGTCTAACTTCAACCAATCCACGAAGTTGCGCCACCGTACACCATTGTCTTCAGTGAGTTGTTATCTCACAACAGACCGGTCGAACTCCACTGGTAACGGCTTCTCACTAGAACTCAAGGAGTTTTTCTTGAAGTCAGTCACTAATGAGCAGTTGATTATTATCAGAATGGGTTTTGTGGAGAGTTTTAGAAAGTGCTCGCGCGCGAAGCCAGTAGGTCCTGGGTTCGAGCCCCGCGTGGTGCGGGATCGTGGATGCGCGCTGCTGGGGAGCCCCATACCAGGACGAAACGGCCGTCCAGTGCTTCCAGGTTTTCAATGGTGGTCTAGCTTCAACTGACTCATGATTTCAACCTGTGAAAATTTCTAAAACTCTCCACAAAACCCATTCTGATAGGAATTATTCTTGACATCATCTACAACATAACCATCATAACCGTCAGAGAATATTTGGGCCGTCTTGTTCAGGGCAAAGTTCGCGCAAAATGGCGATGATGTGGCATCAAATGGATGGGATGTCATTTGAAACTCGGATGGTTCCCTCGACATGTCTCCCTCCTGCCACCACAGAAATCTTGAAGCTCCTCGATCAGACTCAGGGACCTTCACTTGCATGAACATTTCTTCAACATCTGCAGGGATTGCAACTGCCTCCTTGCGAAAACTTATTAATATACACCTTAACTCAGCGGTGGTATCGGGTTGTAAATTACCAACGTAGATGATCTATGTCGAAATGATTGGAGGCCTACTCGAGTTAGACGTGAATAGTGTGACGAACCAACTAACGTCGAAGTCACACCTCGTGGTCAGCACCTTACGTGGACTACCCCCATTGACGTAACAAGGTACTATAGATGCTTTGAAGACTGTACAACACAAAGGACGTTATTACAGAAATATATTAGTTAAAGTAGATACAAGCGAAAGTAAGACCACTGCCGCATGGGCCAGTCCATGGCATACAATTAACTAATGCGCGTCGGTTGTACATGACCTTGGCAGGGAGCGACGATCTGTTCGACATTCAGTGATCCAACTGCCGGATGATTTGGCTAGGGCTCAGTGACATTTCACTGGCCCTACAATACTCCCCCACCAGATTCAACAGCCGTTTGAATCGGTACCAAACATGTTAGGAGCAGTCGCGCGCCAGAGAGTGCCAAACGAATATTATAAATCCTCCAGGTATTGTTTATCTGTAAAACAAATGGAAAGGAGGTGGCAGAAACTGGTCGGGAAACAGCGAGTCATAATATGTTAGTAGGACGTTGCTTAAACGTAAATTGATTAACCATAGAAATAATGAAAAGAACAAAACGTTTTATTGTTCTATCAAGTCGCGCTGAAATATATAGCCTTGACAAGTAATTCAGTTCCTCCGATGACAAACGTTAAGTTTGCCGCAAGAGTAATGATGCTATAGCGATAGTAGGATAAGTGTATTATCAATCGATGTCCTTGTTTGTACTGTCATTAGTTTAAAGTTGTAAGTCGGACAGTGTCGTTGACAGCTATTAATTAGTGTCAAACTCTAGTTATATCTATATCTAACAGACTAACCGTAAGTACAGAAGTATAACCGTGAAGAGTGGTCGTGATTTCGTTGTGCGAAGCTATTGACCAACTTGTAGTCACAGTTTGAAAAGTCGATGACTGCTGCTACAGTTAGTAAGGGTTGAAGGCTACAAATCGACAGCAAAGGTGGCACGATGAAGTCTCTAAAAGATGATAAACGGTGAATGCTGCGTGTTTGTTCGGTTAGTGAACAGAAAAATATCGAAAAGAACATAAGAAACCAAGAGTGTCACTCTGGACTCATGTCAATGATACCCGTGAAAAACGCTGTCAGTGTTGGGATAGAGGCGACAATATCGTTTTCAGTTTGCAGGAGATTCGCTCGACTGCATAAACTGATGATTCGCGCGAATGATATTGTCGTCAGACCACCAATTGAACTGGACAGGTTGTAAATCGTCGAGTAGTTGAACAGCCGATTGATGTGCCGGAATCATCTGTTAAATAACAGCCACGAGGAAACAATACTTCATAAAATAAAGTACGACATCGAAGTAGAATAACTACAATAGTTCTGATGTATTATAAAGTCAAGTTTAAATAACATCGTTCTTACGTATACTAACAATTGCACTGAACGGTCGTTTAGGTATTATTAGCGTAACAGTTGGATGTGTGAATAAAAACATATACGAAAACTATGGTTGGGTTCGTGGAGAATTTTCGAGGACGTTTAGATATTTTCCAAACCCGTATTGTATACAAATATACCGAAAATGGAATTGGAATGACTGTCGTGTAATATGAAAATCGAGCCATGATTTACCGTGTGAAATAATGGCAAATACAAGGGGTATAGTAAACATTAATTAAAATGGTAACCACCAATGTAACTAAGGTTTAGAGGATCCAGGTAACGTGGCCATTTCGTAAAAGGCTGATACAAAGAGCTTATTACCTAGCGTTAAGTGACATATTAAGTACGACAACGTGTGCACTTGGGACACGGACTAAGCGTGCTCGTGTACATGCAATATGTTTTACCACAGTATGTCGACTAACGAGTCATAAATGTACATGATTTCGACTAAAACTTGACGGCAGTGACAGAATATATGACTAGTTTACGTGAAAGCAACTACGAAATGTTATCACGCATCATAAATATAGTACGAAATAATCTAATGAAATTATGAAACTCGCCTGGGTTACTCTTGCCTTTAAGTAATGAAGTAGGCAATAGTTTGAATCTGGATTATGTACGAGGTACTGTTGATTAAATTTTTCGATTAACACAGCGTTGTAGACTGACGAACAGTCTAAACGAGATCTAAGATCGCAGGAAATTTATAGTTCAAACTCACCGTGAATTTCTAGCATTCGTATCCTCTGTTTGGCCATGGAACTCAGCAATTGGAAATTAGGCAGGCAGTGGTAAAAAAGCAGAACATTCTAGTGGATAGTGGTTAAGCAGAAAGATGAATTTATAGTCGATAGTTAATCTTGTCTTATTTATACCAGTGGATAAGGTACAAAGAGATATGCGTTCGTGTTGCCTTGTGGCTATACTCACGAGTGGTTGATATTTTAACAGACATATTACACAGGAGCATTTACATGCTGCTAATGCTTGTTAAAGAACCACGATAGCCGATTATAATCGTTGTTGATTGGTTAGTTCTGTCGATTGAACGAATTATTTAGGTTTAAATGCTAATCAACATTGACATGAAGCAACGAAAGATCACAGTAACAGATTAACATAGGCGATGATAAAAATGAAAAAGAATAAGTATAGAATACAATAATAAATATTATAGTGATAGGTTGCGTTATTCGAAGTCTTGCTCACCAGTGTAAATCACCAACGTAGATGATCTATGTCGAAATGATTGGAGGCCTACTCGAGTTAGACGTGAATAGTGTGACGAACCAACTAACGTCGAAGTCACACCTCGTGGTCAGCACCTTACGTGGACTACCCCCATTGGCGTAACAAGGTACTATAGATGCTTTGAAGACTGTACAACACAAAGGACGTTATTACAGAAATATATTAGTTAAAGTAGATACAAGCGAAAGTAAGACCACTGCCGCATGGGCCAGTTCATGGCGTATGATTAACTAATGCGCGTTTGTTGCACATGACCTTGGCAGGGAGCGACGATCTGTTCGACATTCAGTGATCCAACTACCGGATGATTTGGCTAGGGCTCAGTGACATTTCACTGGCCCTACAACTTCATACAAATTGCTAAGGAAGAATCTGCTCTATCAAAAACGTTTATCTACTAGCACACAATTTATTTCTGACAAAAGGTTCTGTCTATTTTTACAGGCGTGATTCTAATTACAAATAAAATACCACCCTGGTATGGTCATCAACTAGATTAAATCAGTGGAATTGTTTGGCAAAATAACCATATGTATATAGACCAACTATTAAAAAAAGGTCAGTGTGGTGGCATTTTACACTGAGTTTACTATGTTCACAAACTATCCCAAAAACTCCACGTCATACAGGTCGGGTAGAAGTCACATAATAATGCGTTGAAATCGTGATGCTGTTTAAAAAGGAATAAGAGAAAATGTGGAGCAGCAGAACTTGCAACAGGTGTTTATAAAATCCTGATGTATATATACTTGTCTGAAGTAGAGCTTAGAAAGAAGGTGAGTGGTTTATGGTCAGTGAAAAGAGTGAATTCACGGCCTTCGATATAGTGTTGGAAATGCCGTACAGCACAATACATAGCTAGGAGTTCCCTACCGAATGTGCTGTACCTAGATTCGGTGTCTAGCAACCTTCTAGAGAAAAATGCCAAGGGTTGCCAGGAGTTGTTAACCCATTGTTGTAAGACTCCTCCGATTGCTGAGTCGGATGCGTCTACTGCGATGCTAATGGGTGCTCGGGTGTCCTGATGTGCGAGCATTGTTGCTTTAGCAATCAGTTCCTTAACTGTGGAGAATGCTTTTCGTGCGGTGTCGTCCAAATTAATGGATTTCGCATTTCCACGAAGTTGGTCGGTCAGAGGTTTCATAAGTAATGCGCATTTGGGTATGAAACGTCTATAGAAACTTACCAGGCCGTTGAACGTGCGTAATTGCTTGACGGTGGTCGGTTCTGGGTAATCCAGAATTGCCGCCACTTTGGTCCTAAGAGGTCGAATGCCTTGAGCATCGATAGTGTGTCCCAGAAAGTCTAACGAGTCGGTTCCGAATTGGCATTTCTGAACGTTTACAGTAATGCCATGTTTTTGAAGTCGTTCGAAAACAAGATCCAGATGCTTGAGATGTGTTTCTCTGTCCGGACTTGCGATTAGACAGTCATCAACATACGCGTGTACGAAGTTGAGACCTCGAAAAACGTCGTCTATGAATCTTTGGAATGTTTGAGCAGCATTCCTTAGACCGAAAGGCATTCGCAAAAATTCATAGAGTCCGAAAGGAGTTATGATAGCTGTTTTCGGTATGTCGTCAGTAGCCATAGGGATTTGGTTATACGCTTTAACCAAGTCGATTTTCGAAAAGACAGTTGTACCTTTCAAGGTAGCTGTCAAATCGTGAATGTGAGGCAACGGGTAACGATCGGGAATGGTTTTCGCGTTCAATCGCCGATAGTCACCAGTTGGACGCCAATCGTTGCTGTCCTTTTTAGGGACCATGTGCAACGGAGATGCATATGGGCTACTTGACGGTCGTATGATTCCTAAGTCCATCATGTGATCGAATTCGTTTTTCGCTAACCTTAGCTTTTCAGGAGCTAGTCGTCGTGCTTTAGAGAATACAGGTGGTCCTGTAGTCGTGATGTGATGTGTAACGTTGCTGGTTACACACGGTAGTTTCGGTTGAGTTTGTTGTATCCCAGGGTACTTATCGAGTAGTGGTTGATAGAGTGGGTCTATCATATGTTTAACTGTGACTGGGGATACTCTACAACCAGTAAAAGAAGTTACGCAAACGGACAAATTAGTGTTCCCGTCTACTAGCCTCCGTTTGCGCGTATCGATGATCAGATTGTGGTGTTGTGGAAGGTCCATACCAATGATTGGCATAGAAACATCTGCAACAACGAAAATCCAGTGTATGGGTTTGCGTAAACCCACGTTAAGGTAAACGTACCTTTTGCCATACGTAGCGATCGGTTTTCCGTTTGCCGCCTGTAAGTTTAGGGTCGATTCGTGAAGCCGGTCGTTAGGATTTGCTGGGAGGACGCTAACTTCTGCGCCAGTGTCGACGAGGTAGCGAACTCTCGTTGTCACATCTGTGACGAATAACAGACGGCTTTGTTCGCCGGCTACGGTTGCCGTTAACGCGTGCCGGCCTGGAAGTTTCCCGAATTGTTTTTCGAATCAGTCGGTTTCGTGTTGGGAAAATTGCAGGGTTTTCTGCAATTTCTGGAAAGCTTTCCATACTGGTTATGATACCAGCACCAGTCGGGGTTATCTGTCTCTCGTGGTCTAGAGACAGATCGCTTACGAGAAATGCTTCTACGTGGTGTGCGCGATCTCTTACGGTCGGTACGAAGACTAAGATAACGCGTGAGTGTGTGACATAAGTCGGTTATATCATTCTGAGTCGTGTGAGGCTTTTCTTTGACTGAAAATACCTCGGTAGTAGGTTTCGTAATTTCTAGAATGCGGTCGGCAGATGCAGCTAGCTCGTCTAAGGCGTTGTTCTGGAACGAGACCAGAACTGCTTGCACCTGTTGGGGAAGTTTTGACAAGAAGAGTTGTTTGAATAGACCTTCGTCGAAAGTTCTTGGGCCTATTACCTCTCTCATCCGTTGCAACATGTCCGTCGCAGAACCGTGTCGCAGGTCGATGTTATTGAAGAGTTGATCTAACCTTTGTCGATCGGTTAGATCTCCTCGTTTAAGAATCGAGCGTTTTAAGATTTCGTAAGGATCGGAAACATCACTAGTAAACATACTAGGTGTTACGTACCTGTTGAATTCGCGCGGTAGTGCCTTGACTACTGCGAGGAATTGTGCACGTGTGTCGATCACGCCGTGCTCGTGGAAGTCGGCTTCTGCGTAGCAAAACCAGGCTTCGATGTTGTCGGGCCAGAAAGGCATCAGTTGAAACGAGGGTGGGGACAAAGTCTTAAGCTTGAGTACTTTAGGTGTCTGTTCAGTCATGATGAAGTATGAAGCACGATAATGAACGAGGGGAAAATATATATATATCCAAGAAAAAACACGAAAAAAAATCACAATGTTCAAAAAAAAATAAAAAATAAGGCAATGATATATAAAAAATCCCAAAAAGGAACAGACTCACAGTTACAATTAGGTGTACCAGATCACGTTGGGTTCACCAATGATGATGTCACAGGTATTCAGAGTTTCACAACGCTTCTACCAGTAATACCTTCTAATATGTTTCGTTCCCACCAAGAGAAATCAAAAGACAGAGTCGAGGAGATCGGAAGAGTATATTTGGCGATGACCAATATATCGGAATTCTCTGATCTAATCTGGCTAGCGATTGCGGTTGATGTTGAGCACGGCGTTACCACACGTGATCTGGTGCGGATGCCTGACCGAGCGCCTTCAGCTAGATGAGTCCACTAAAACATATGGTCAGCATCCAATGTCGAAAACTTAATGCTATTTATTTTGGGGATTTATTTACCGCTACAGGGTTCTTGATATATCATATCATTTGGGGGAACCCCTTCAAACTGGGCGGCACAATCAAGGACCACTCTAAGATCTGGTTTTTTCATGTTTAATACTGCATGATGAGGTAAATACCATCGAGGGCGATAAGACTGCAGATATATTTCAAAGACCCTCTCCGCATAAGTCTTAGTAAAATCACTTTCAGTACTTTTGATATACTTGATGTGCAGACTGACATCCTTCGACAACATACCCTTCAAACTTTGTAATCTACGGTTTGCTACCTCATAATTATCCACTTTCATATCTGGATTCTTTTCCCACGGTATAGAAACTACAAAATGACCGTTGTCGAATCGCGTGCCACCTTCCACAATCTTTATAGCCACCTTGTCGTCTACTGATAATGATTTATCACTGGAATAAGCATCTGAAAACTCTACGTCATAAGGCTTACGTATTTCGTTCTCTAATGTCTGTATCTTACTGGTATGATTAACAATTCTTTTCCTATATTCCAGGCATGATGGCTTATCATTTACGACGTTGCTTGTCGAGTCAGTGTGCAGCAGAGCGTGATGTCTCCTCTCACAACTGTCAACCTTACAGAGCCTTGTCATCTTACATTCATTAACCTTATGTCCTTGTCTAAGACAGACAAAACAGATACCCTTGCTTTTAGCGTGAGACCATCGGTCTTGAACTGTAAGCGCTAAGAACTGTGGACATTTATCAATGGCATGGTCGTAGGAACACATACTGCATTTAGTTTTCGTTGTCGAACTATTCCCTTGCTCTGATTGCACGTGACAGTTCATCTTTACGTTATGCCCTTTTATTGAACGGTTTGCTAACCGTCCAAATCTACTACAAGCCACTCTCGAACGCGATGCGATAAACTGAGTGAGCTCGTCGAAGGTCGGTTCCCCGTTATCTTCAGTCAATTTATCCACCCAGTCTGCCTACTGGGTTGGCATAGGTTGAGGCAAGAGTCTCACTATTCTTTCCAAAGTAACTAAGGAATTTAGATCAGAAGTATAATTCATCTGTTCCAAGACCATAGCACAGCTTTCCATTTTAATAGCTAAGTTTGATAGTTGGTCCCCGTCAATATACTCAAAATTCACAGCACTAAATAAGTCCTCTAGTGTTTCTCGAGCAATTACGTGAAACTGTCCGAAAAAACGTTTTAAAATCTCCCTTGCTCTTTTATAGCCAGAGGATGCCTCCATCATGACGCAACCTTCAATAGCTGTTTTAGCCTTGCCCTTACAATAGTGTATCAAATAGAGCAAGCGCTGGCTATCATCCGTGACTCTTGATGCTACATACGTCTCAAATTGCCTTATAAACTTCCAGTATCCTCTTGGCTCTCCATCGAAATAACTCAGTTCAACCTTTGGTAGTTCTGGGCCAACAACATGAACTATAGGCAACATGCTCTTTCCTGGTAATTCAGGCCTTTGCTTCTCCTTTAAAATAAGATCTTTTACGTCATCTGACATCGAATTAAGACTAGAATCACTACCATGATAATCAACCCTATTTGAGTCTGAACCATGACCCTTAAGGACGTCAAAAGGTACTTGCTTGACAATAGGGGATTCTTCATTAACATCGACGAACTTTGAGCTTGATTTCCTTCGACGATTAACTGGCATTATAAGCGAAACGACCAATTATTTCCAGAAAATCCGCGAACGATTACCAAAGGATTTCGGCCAAGTAATAATTGTTTAGAACTGTAAAATCCAAACTACGGTTTGGATGTTGAAGAATAGCCGACCGGGGACTTTAGACACGCGCCCTTTCCCGTCGAAATCAAAACAAGTAATCGGGTAAATAGCGGTTCTATAATTCATCATAAATTTAAATGTAAATCGTTACCTAAACAAATATTACCACCCGGCTATTCAACCAATGATTGTTCAATCAATCAAATCTAAATTACAATAAATAAAGTTGATAGAAGATGAAGAAAAATCACCAGTTACAACAAATGAACGTTATTCTATCCTGACTGGACAGATCACACACAACAGGAGGAGCAAATCAATATGGCTACCTCCAAGAACAAGTGTCAAGTAAAACAACACAGATGCAGTTCAGGAAGAAACACAAACTTAGTGAATGCGTAATAAAAACAAAACTATAATAAAAAATACAAGTATTAACAATTCAAATGTAACCAAAATACAACAATGTACAACTAAGGGGATCAATAGGAACAAAGTGCAAGTATATACATGGAGGGATTTTCACCAACACACAAAGCATTCAAAATGGATCTTACAAGACACGCGCATGATTTAGAGAAGCTAAGAGAATATGTTCGTAGTATCTTACTAGAAAACTGTAAAGGTATTCAGGTAAAATAACTGGTTAAATTATATATATATACATTATATTATATTATATTAACTAGAAGCATTAGTGGACACATTAAGGCCGCTCATTCTAGCAGTGACAGAAACTTGGCCTGGTGGTCCTGATGATATTCATCCTGGGACTATGAAAGGCATATCAAATGCAATTGCCGAACCATTAGCAATACTGTTTGACATGTCTCTGAGGCAGTCTAGACCGCCCAGAGTCTGGAAAGACGCTATAATAAGTCTGATGTATAAGGTTGGGAGTAGGGATTTAGTTAGTTACTATAGACCCGTTAGTTTTACTAGTGCGGCTGTGAAACATTGAAAAAATCATTCGGATATCTGTTACAAACTATGTTGAAGGGCATAGTTTTTTCTCTAGGAAACAACATGGTTTTCGGAGAGGCTTATCATGCTTGACGAATCTCATTGCAAAAGATCGGAATATTCCTGTAGATGTGATCTTCATAGATCTAAGTAAGGCCTTCGATAAGGTTTCCCATTCTGGTCTTAAATTCAAACTGGAAAGTTTTGGAATCACTATACAGTCGTAGATTGGATAAGTAACTTTCTCCATGACAGGAGACAAAGAGTTAGGGTAAATGGGGCTCTCTCCCCGTGGATACCTGTAAAAAGTGGAGTTCCCAAAGGTACTATCCTCGGTCCTCTTTTTTTTTTACTCTATGTAAATGAATTACCAACTATAGCGAAATCATCCGTTCTACTCTTCGCTGATGACATAAAGATTTGGAGATTCATACACAGTATGTCGGATAGAACAATATTACAGGATGATCTTAGCTCATTAGTGGCAAGGTGGACAGGTGGTCATCATAAGTGAATCCTAATAAAAGTGTGGTGATGCAACTAAATAGCTATGATGATTCGTATCACTATACAATATGTGGATTCGTGCTACTCAAAGTAAGAAACTATAAAGATTTAGGAGTCATAATAAGCAGTGATCTCAAAACTACCAGTCACTGTAAGGCTGCTGCTGCGAAAGACTATAGGGTATTATGGTTTATTCGCAGGTCTTTCCAGTATTTAGATGATGAAATGCTTAGATTATTATACCCCATTCATGTGCGACCACATTTAGAATATTGAATTCAAGTAGCGAGTCCTTGTTTCAAGTATGATATATACTGGAAAGAGTCCATCGACGAGGTACTAAGATGGTAAACGTCTATCTGGCCTATCTTATGAAGACAGACTGAGACACCTTAACTTACTTTCTCTATCTTACAGTAGAATACGGGGTGATCTAATATCGGTTTATCGTATACTGAACGATGACCTTGGTATTACCATAACTTATCTTTTGCTTCCATCTAGAACTGATCATTTTAGAGAACATTCAAAGAAAGTTCAAAAACCGAGATAAATCGTTTACGTCTGGAGTTTCGTTTCTCGCACCATGTTGTGAAATACTGGAATTCTCTACCGGAACACGTAATATCAACACCTTCGGCTGATACATCCAAAACGAGATTAAACCTCCACAGTAATACAAACTGAAAGGAGTAATATCCTTATTACTCAAGACTGAAAACTGAATCATTTGATTCATTTGAATCACTGTTTGACCTACAAAACGAGAGCGCATTTCGTTCGAGATTTATATTCATTTGGACTAGTCCCAAGCCTATAAATTCAGAGCGACTAGTTTTTGCTGAGATACAGATACTTTATTTTGCCACTGGTAAAACCAAGTAAGTATTAGTAAAGTGTAAGGTCAAATATGATTTCAAAATATGTGTGGCGGCTTATTTATTTTATGGTGTCCCACACCTTTCACGGGGACATATGTCATATGTTTACACTAAATAAACTTATATTTATAATTCAAGTGCAAATTTAAGTAGTATAACTACGGACAAATCTATTAATTTTGATTTACCATAACTAGGCGCTGATCACTGATTACATGGATTTTTCACGATGAGGTCATATGAGTTTGTCTTAACTAAAGTGTAGTGTGGAGACTATTAATTTGAGTGCTCAAAATCTTAAGTTGCATAAAATGACTTATCAGGCTTCAGCGTTTTAGCTCATCTCTTGTGGGACGTTCAGTTTTTTATAGTTTATGTGGCTGCGAATTTTCGTAATACGCAGCGGTTTTCGTTATTCATTCGTAGTGATTCCAGGTTAGCCACTCCTCTTTAAAAGGTCTCGAATTCCTAATTGGAATATCACGGAAGTATTACCTGTATACCTAGGCAGTCAAAATCTCAGGTTTGCTTTGTTAATGTTCATGTGTGGATAACACTGCATGTATTACTCTATCCAAGTTACTGTAATCTCAGTGGTTTGAGCTTGTATCACTGGATTTTTTAATCAATGAAACCCAGCTTACCGCATTGCTCTTTAAGCATTGTTCTTTCTTGCTACAGATATTTCTGTTGATGTCACTTTCATTTGAGACTTTGTACATGTCGTAAAAAGAGGTCACATTTTGTACCATAGTTTGTTTTAGTTAATATTTATTAAAGAGATTCCATTTTGAGTTGTTGAAGCAGATGATCGAAAATATTGTAGATTACTTACATTAAGATCCAAGAAGCAGCGTCATTTTGCCGAATGCCACAGTAGTTTGTAAAGAACCTAGAAACATATCCTAGTATCGATCTACGAAATTCTGGTTATCCATGTGAGCCATGTCATTGTGTTCTAGCATTTCGGTTGGTCAAGTTAGAATACTGCCATGTCTCAGTTTGTCCGCTGGGATAGTATTCCCTCTTAAGAACCTTATAATGCGTATCAAATGTTTATTTGCAAAGTATACTATGCAATCGGTCATAGCTAACGTAGAATCTGGTATATATCTGGCAGAACATTTAAATTAACCAATATATTATTTTCTCCGTTTGCAACCTCGTAGTAAATTCCACGGTCACTGAAATTTTAGTCCCCTCTTTTCTATACTCTAAATTTTAAATTTGCTGGACGGACTATATTTCTCATCATCTGTAAATAATCGACATTTTCATGACTGAAAATTTTAATTCTTGTAAATAATCTCTCATTGTACTTTTATAGTAAAAAAATCTTGTTCAAATTTTTACCAGGTTATTAAGAAATGTCAGAAGTAAACGGAAGTGAATGTGAAGAATTCTTGAACATTATTAAGTTGTCTTTGGAGGAAGATAAAAGTCATGTTCATGTTGTTGTGATCATCGGAGCCTCTGTAAGAAATACTAGAACGTCTGTTTATAATATATTATAGGGTGACTTGGCAAAGAAAAAAACTTATCCGACTTTATGGTAACCTGATGATTAACTTTGTTACAATCTAGGTGGTTGTTCCGTGATGGTCTTCTTCCCCCTCGAACTTACTTTGTTGGGTTTGCACGGTCTGATATTGGTACCCAGGACATAAGAGCAGAAAGTGAAAAATTTGCCAAGGTAAGATTTCATTTTTACAACCTTATTTACGGAAAATTAACGCCGAAGAATTTAAATTACTGTTCTTATTTCACTAGCAGACGTTTGCTTCCACCTAAGTTTTCAAGCTCTAGGGCGAAATTCACCTAAATTTAGGTATGCAATTTTTTCTGTGTATTAAGTCTGATTTATCCAGGTTGGCATATTTGAGCTAATACCTTCTAACTTCTACTAGAAATCATTGCAATATATTTCTGAAATATGAGGTTGCCTCGTGAATATGACTTTGATTTATATCTCCCATATTTATATTTCAATACTTTTCTCACTTTATACTTCTCGTCTCATTGATTTCTCTTTATGTTTATATGAAATGTCGCAACCTGAAACGACCCAGATTCATTCCACGTTGATGACTGACTGATGTACTCGACTTTTATGTTTAATCTTTCAATTAAAAGTATATATGCTGGCCATACTTTTCTAGTCCTATCTAATTTTACGATACTTTCAACTCGGTTCACATATATTATTGATAAATTTCCCGAAGCTGTTCTTGATGGGCACAGTCTTTGCTATATGACTGTCAGCCATTCAGTTTTTATTCCAAACTCGTCCCACTTTTCCAATAGATAAGTAGTATGGTTAGTCAACTCTAAGATGTATCTATTGGTTTGTCGTACACTTGTATATTTAGTTATTGAGACTAATGGTTTATGGTTTTCTGGGGGTAAATATTTTTTCACATTATACCTTACCTGGCACATCACTATGACATCTCCATGTGAGTACAATAAAAATGGTGGGATTTTTCAATTCCTACTTGAAAATGAGTACTCCCTACGTGTTGGCTTGTAACATGTGAATCATTGATCAATGTTAATGAATTCATTTGTAAAATATTTTTTGTAGGAATGGATCATTTTAAGTTCCTTTGAAAAATATCAAAAAATGAACTAGATAAATTTTATTCTTAAATTTTCAGTGAATTAAAATATCTTTCTAATCCACAACATTTATCGTACACATTGCATTTTTTAAGTTAATTAATTAGTTTTTCGTAGTACTCTACTTTATAAACAACTTTTATTTGGTTCCTATCAGCTCTCATCATCTCCATGTCAAAAATATGAAGAATTTTGGGACTATAATTTTTACTTGAGAGGAGATTATACGAATCCAAAAACATTTGAATTACTAAATAAGTTTATAGAGTCCAAGTGGGAACAATCTGTTAATCGCATATTTTATTATGCTATACCACCATCAGTTTATAAACCTGTTTCATCATCTATCAAAGAATATTGTACTAACAAAAAGTAAGCAATATTTCACTGTTATAATTCTTGAAGTAATTATTATCGGTTCAGTTGTTTTGCGATCTTTTTTCTTCTACAGACAATATGTATAAGAATAATTATTAATTTTTAAAATAAATGAACAAATAGATTATTTTATGACCAAATTGTATTCATGGTTCTTTAAGTTACCATTTGGAACTCTGTTGAATGAGATTTTCATGTTTATAGTAGTTTAACTTTCAATTTATTCTGTTCATCGAGATGACTGTGAAATAAATGAAGATTGGAATTTTAAGCTAAACTTAATAATTTGCATTTTGTCGAGGTCACTGTATTCATATGATTATCGAAAGCCTAAGTTATTAATAACTGACATTATTTTTCTAATCAGTCATATTTGTTCAGAACGTTACCATTCCAAAACCAACTAGGCCTTAACACATCATTGTTTGCATTTTGTTTTATGAACAAACTTATAAATCGAGGTTAATAGAAAATTCCACCTATCTATCTTGTGATTACATTCTGAATTGATTTCAGTATAAGTGATTCAGTTTCTAAACTTAAAATTTCATTTAGTTCAGAAAATGTTTGGCTAAAAGCCACGAGTCTGAAAATGTGTTTTCCAAATTACTCTTAATCCTAAAACACTTTAAATACATTGATCTTTCAGAAAGTCAAACGATGCTTAGCAATTAGGCCTGGTAGTCAGGCCTTAATCGATTAAAGAATGAATGACCTACAAGCTTATTTCCTCTAATTGGCTATCATGTTTTGTCATGTTTATTTTGTATTCATATGTTGCATACGAACATGTTATCTGATTATATGGAGAAACTATTCATTTGGCTAGTGGTCTTGTTTCTAATTTCTAATTATTCAGGGGCCTTAGTTAAGTATACGGTCCGTAGGTAGCCATCACTCGGTCACATTATATCATTATGTTCATCTGCTGACTGGCACTGTATTCATCGATATTAATGGTCGAAATTTCATCTAATAAAACCACAGAAAACCTCTTCCATGACATAAAGTTTAGGAGAAATGTGTATTTAAGCATGTCGATATCAACTTCTTAATGTTTCAGCTAGAAGTCCTAATAATTCGCAACATCAAAAATGATCCTTAATCGATAATGATCGGGAAGCAAATTATCATTGGTTTTGCTAATAAAATGCCTAAGTGTATAATACGCTAGCATTTTAGTTGTTATGGTCAAATTCTATCAATAACGACAATAGATAATAAAATTATTTAGCCGATTTTTCCTACTAACATCGGCGAATAATATCTGGGCTTTACTTAACTGCATTACCGAGTTGTTATGATGTGTGTTGATGATGAAAATCTGTCTGTTTCAGAGGAACAAAATTCTTTATCTTAAAGGACTGTAAAATATCTTACAATAAGTGGCGCTTTAAACTGAAACTCCATTTCGATATCACATTCCGAATTTTATCCACTGCTATGAGTCTAGATTGAATTTCTAACTTACATGTGAAATCTTAGATTCCGTTCTTAATGTTCGTTCCAAGTAAATCGGAATGCTGAAGTGACACAATATTCATAGATTATCTGGATTACTGGCACACTGTAGCGTTGAAACACAACAGCACTTTGAATCTTGTCAATTACATTTTGAGGTTACTTGACAATTTAATTTTTTTCAGCCAACAAGTTATATTGATTGATGT
This sequence comes from Schistosoma haematobium, assembly GCF_000699445.3. Classification (NCBI taxonomy): domain Eukaryota; kingdom Metazoa; phylum Platyhelminthes; class Trematoda; order Strigeidida; family Schistosomatidae; genus Schistosoma; species Schistosoma haematobium. The sequence goes on along the minus strand of NC_067196.1, from coordinate 45,042,979 downwards.
ATTTTGTCTACTACAATAATACTTTTCCTAACTGAGGATATATACCTTACTCCAAATTAGTTGTGTGATTTATGTAGAGTGAACCGTTGTCAGAGGGCCTTTAATTTAATTATTGATAAATTTATATTTAATTCATTTGGAAAATTCTTTTTTACACCGCTTCTTACTGTTATACTCGTAAATAACAAAATGCTGCTTGGTATTATACTTATTTTTATTGGTTAATTTAATAGTTCAGGTTGCTTTGTTTTCTGTTTTGTAAGGTAATTACCATAAGAAATATGCCTCATCTTTCGTAGTGGTAGCATCACTTTTCTTTTCAAACATATCTTCAGTTCTTTTTCTCAAAATATTTCTATGGTTCTTTTGGAGTTTGTTTCTGTGTTTTTTGTCGTTATCTTTGTCCTTATACCCAATCATTATGTAACAGTCATATAACAAACTGCAGTTTCTAAACGTAGTTAACAATAAATGAAACAGTGGTTCATATGTTTTCATGTCTTTCAGTAAGTTACACTCTCATCCTTTTGTAGTGAACACAAACACCAGTAGGGATAATCGAATGTATTTGACGCAAAATTACAGGACTTGTTAATAAAATCTAACAATCAAATAGTAAATACGTAATTTGCAAAATGTACATCAATTGTCTTATAATGACTCAGACTTCGTTGTTCTTGCATTTTCATACAAATTGCATTCTGTTCCCATTCTTTACTGTTCGATCCTCTTGTCTCTGTGCTGCCAGACATTCCGTTTCTGTATAAAGGATATGACATTATGACTGTTCTCTGAGTTTTTTTTAAGTACTATCTTCATCCTGATCAAGTTATGAAAGTGCCCTGTATCAATATTCATTTTGTACTCAGAAAGGAACTAACAACAAATATATTAGAACACTGAAACTTGTGACTTTCATAAATATTAATTTTATGTTGGTACAAATTTCTTAGCCCTGATACGTGGACTCGATTGATCATTGAAAAACCGTTTGGACGAGATTTAGAGTCATTTAATGAATTGAATTCTGAATTAACTAAACTGTTTACAGAAGAACAGATTTATCGAATCGACCATTATTTGGGCAAAGAGATGGTTCAAAATCTACTAATTTTACGGTAAGATTCTTTCTACAGTACTTTATATAATTAATAACTCTCTTATATGTTCATTATTTTTTGAGCTCATAGATGCATGAGTAATAATGGTAACACATTTTGCCAGTTGTACTATTATTCAAAAGAAGGAAAAATTAATCTGGAGTGTAAAATAATTCGAAATTTTCTAACAAATACTTATTTGTACTTGTTTATTTTTAATCGGTAAGGTGATTTTATTAAAACATATTTTAAGAGCTAAACATAACAAAATGAACATTATATGCCTTATGTCAACATATCTTGTAAATCTCAATCAAATTCGATCAACACAAATATGAAATCAAAATTAGTTTTAAATCAGATTCTGTCGATGTCAGCAAATCATCACTCTCTATTATATGTATATAAATACCACTAATGAATGCAATAGATACCTATATCGTGACGATCAATGAAGTAAGCATTACATTATTGTTAGAATGCATTTGATTTAGAGGAATCATTTAAAAGTGTCTAGCTAATAAACCAGTTGGTTGTTTATACACACTCTTATATTGTTTGATTTTTTTTCAAGCCTCAATTATCACTAAAAATGATAGAAACTATCCAAACTAATGTTTTATCTGTATTTTGTATTCAATTTAATTACACATGCGTGTATCATATCGTTATTATATAAAACTTTTCTGCACGGTCAAAACATTTAATATTTGGAATATACGAACAAGTTCATTTAATGTATCATGTTCAAACAGTTGCATATTTGTATTATTATCTAATATGAATAAACTATAGCAACTCACATGCATTTGAGTTTATTCACATTTAATTTGGTTAAGCCCTTTTGTTAACTTATTTAACGGATAGAGTCATTCGTACAATAACAACTTATCTATACTATTGTACCTTTACTATTGTTGTTGAATTCGTATGCTTGAGTATAGCTTACTGCCTACTCATATATTCATTCTGCTAATCTTACTATTCGCTTAACTGATTTAATGATTCATTCATTTCACTATGTTTATATATGTACATTTTAGTCCTGTTCATTGACTCACTCATTCGACTCTCTTTCCCGCTTGCTTTTCGGCACTACTCTTTCATGCATGCTTAGTGTACCTGTAATTTTGGGTATTTTTACATTTGGCCTGACTGATCAAAAAAACGACTAGTAAGCTAAACACATAACCCATTTCTTCCAACAGCATGCCTCGTTTGTAATCTCTCACCTGCCGCTGAGTCTTTAGATGTCCGGTAAATCGTCTGGCTTTCAAAGAATAACGTGCCCCCTATTTTCCGATCTAGCACCATTCCATCCTCCTAAAATGATTTTCATCTTGTCATTCACTTAAAGTGAAGACAGACGTGAAACAAGAGAGAAATATTTATATTCATATGAAGTAAATTCACAAGAAGGGCTCTCAAAAGTTGCCAAATAAGGAAACAAAACGAACAGAAAATGGTAAGCAGATATTGAGATGAATCAGAAAATTGTGCGATTGGTTAAATAATTTTCGTCACAAAAGCCATCGCTTTAACTACAAAAAGGCTGAAGTAATGTTTTCAGCGTTCAATAAGTTACTGTGGTTAGTTTAGTCGTTAAAATACTTCTCGACAATTTTCCAGTAAGATTTTGATTTAACCGGTTTTGCTCACTATGTTTATTATGCAAAAGATTTTCCTTGTTTGATTCAATTTGCTTTTATTTGCAAAAAAATAACCACTTTCCAGATTCTGTAATCAGGTCTTCAGTCCACTGTGGAATCGTGAAAATATTGATAATATTACAATATCATTTAAAGAACCATTCGGAACCGAAGGACGTGGTGGGTATTTTGATCAATTCGGAATTATTCGGTAGGTAGAAATTCCCTTCTACCTTAAAAAATGTATTTAAACGTGTCAAATTACGAGATTATGAATGATAGCTCATTGTTATTCAATGAAAATATTTAGTTGGTTCAGTGCAGATTCGTTCAATTTTTTCGGTTTAATTATATTATGCGCGATATTACTTCTGTATTTCATGGTTTCGGCTATATGTATAGGGTTGCGGATACACGTTGCTAACGATTCCCAGGTTGGAACGAATCAATTAATCGATTATTCTTGGTCTTCAATGATTCTCCAGCTGTTGTAAGTTTGTGGATAGAATTATCTCGAAATCATAGTTTGACATCATAATTTCCACATATCGGTTATTTTGACAACAGTTGCGATCATAAATTGAAGTCATTTGAATAACTTATAAAATCAGTGTTAGCACAAACAGTAGTATTTTTGTATTCATCATCGGTAAAGTATAACTTCAGTGATAAACTTTATTCATCTTCAAGTTTAAGATGTACCATCAAGTCGTTATTGAACAAGTTATATTGAACTTTAGCTAATTCACATTCTCAGCGAATTCACGAAAATTATTATCTGACTACTGACAGTAAACATGAACTATGTGTCAGTCACTCGGCGTAAAAATGGAGCTTCATTGACAAAAATGTAAAGTGTATATCTCTATATGAACAACCTGACTGTTTGAATGAATGGGCAGGTAATATTATAATCCGAAACAATAACACATTCACAAGGTTCAAGTGCTTGGAGTAATTAACCAAGAAGACAGTCATCTAAAGTATCGCTATTTAAATTAAAAAGACCCGTTCCCATTCAATTTATGAAAGATGCTTTGTCGAACCAAAAAGATTTTGAGGGTAGACGTCAAGAAATTTAAAATTTGTTCTTGTTAGGAATGATTCATTTAATTATCTGTTAGGTGTATTCTCTGAGAGACATGAGAAAATGTATGATCTAGCACAATTCAAATGGGGCGCACTTCAAATCAATGTTATTAGGACGAACTGACACCAAGAGAACCAAATGAATCGAAATAATGACATCAATAATAGGCGATAATCTAAACTAGAAAAATGGCTTTAAAAAATCAAACAAATAACATTAATTAATGAGAAGTATATTTTAACACCAATTTTCAGTGAATTGAAGTAAAATAATCAATGAATGGTGTATTATATATCGCATTAATTTTAAGTCACATCACTAATTATTAATGATATAGTTAGATTTGAAATTGGTGAAATTTACAATTAATAGTTTAGTATACGCTGTCATTATAAATTCACTTTTCAAAATTATCAATGTAAATAATTCATTTAAGTTGATAAAAGAATTCTCAAATAACTCTTTGTTAATTTTTGAATGATATCGAAGTCTACCGATTGATTGAGACGTTACATAATATTATCAAATGCAATTCCATTTCGTGATATCATATATTTAACATTAGTATAGGAACATTAGCATATGAAAATTGGTATAAGAGGGCGCCGTCTGTCATTGAAAGGCGTACCCCAGAAGTACATAAACCTTGTAAAGGCTCTTTACTCGAACACTACTAGTCGAGTGAGAGCTTATGGCGAACTGTCATCTACTTTTGCAACCTCAAGTGGTGTCCGTCAAGGCTGTCCACTTTCCCCATTTTTGTTTAACTTCATCATAGATCTATTGATGGAAATAACTTTCTCCTCGACTGAGTTCTCGGGTATTGATCTCCTACCAGGAGGTCCACTTATCGACTTAGAATACGCAGATGACATAGTCCTGTTTGGTGAAGACGCTGACAAAATGCAGAATCTTTTGGTAGCACTGAGCAACAATGCCAGAATGTTTGGAATGCGCTTCTCTCCCTCTAAATGCAAGTTGTTGCTTCAGGACTGGTCTGCGTCAACACCTGAACTAAGGATAGGGAGTGAAGTAGTCGGACGCGTTGACAACTTCACTTATCTTGGAAGTCTGATCAGCCCTAATGGGTTGGTGTCTAACGAAATCTCAGCACGGATTCGAAAAGCTCGCTTGGCTTTTGCCAACTTACGTCACGTGTGGCGAACGCGAGATATCCGTCTATCAATTAAGGGGCGAATATACTGCGCGACAGCCCGTTCTGTTTTAATTTACGGCAGCGAAACATGGCCATTAAGAGTAGAAGACACTCGTAAGCTATTAGTATTTGACCACAGATGCCTTAGAAATATTGCTGGCGTCTGCTGGGATCACCGGGTAAGTAATAGTGAGGTTAGACGCAGGGTATTAGGAAATGATGGTAAATCAGTTGATGAGGTTATGAATCTTCATCGACTGAGATGGTTGGGCCACGTGTTACGTATGCCTGAATACCGATTACCACGACGTGCAATGCTACCCGGTATTGGAGATGGTTGGAAGAAAGTTAGGGTCGGCCAAACCAAAACGTGGCATCAGTGCTTGAAGTCACTAACTTCTAGTCTGAGCCATGTTGGTAGATGCAAACTAGTTGGTTGGGGTCCGCGTGACTGTCGTAACCAATGGTTGGAGACTCTTGGTGACATGGCTCAGAATCGATCACAATGGCGTCGATGTATACACTCCCTGTCTTCCCTTAAACTAAGAGATTAAAATCGCTTCATACCTTTCTTTCTACGAACCAATTTTTTCTTCTTGTACTATATCTCTATATGCAATCTTTCTCTTATATATTACCACCTTTGACATAACCACTGGTATGAATCCGCTGTTCATCTTGTTGTGCTGATGCAGTATGGCAACCTGGACCGATGCACATATGTGTCTGGTCCTACGTTGTAGCTGACTGACTGATAAGAGGGCGCCAAATACATATGCACCATGCAATAACAATGAGACCAGTAACAGTTACCATTGATTTATGTGAGGTCTGTGATACTGCCCTGGTGCCCAAACCAAAACAGCTGGTTTTCTTAGGAGGCCACACCCGGAGCCTTTAACCTAGAGGCTTAATCCACAAGGCACTGGAGCAACTTCAGAAGATGCAGTCCCATGGTAGCCGGTGACCAACGATTGGTTTATACGCCATTTGTTCCTTCGGGATACTGGAGCTCATGTGCACCATTGGTTTGGAATGAGGGTTTTCCAACTCCCCTAGGTGGACTCTCCGTGTCCACCAAACCGGTTAAAGCACCGGATATTCGCTTTTCTTCCTCTCAATTTCGTAAACAGCACCTCCCGACACGAGAAGGCAGTGAGTAGGACTTCCCTGACAGAGGCTATATATGCGTGGCCATGTGGGAGCATTTCGAGAGGGAGAGCGGACTGTCCTCACCCTCGGCCGTACCAGGACATTTAGGGGTTTCTATGCACTAAGGTAAACATTTGAATTTTAAAATATTGCATTTCATTGTGTTGATTCATTTAAATAGACTATATGTATTCTCGTGAATTCATCTTTCTGCTTTTCTCATACTATTTTCATCGCTAGTGATGTTGTTCAGAATCATCTTATTCAAATTCTTTCGTTGGTAGCAATGGAAAAACCTATTTCAGTTAATGCAGATGATATACGTGATGAGAAGGTAGATTGTAATCATTTTTGTTTGATATTTCATCTTGATGTTGTTACCGATATTGATGCTTAGTTTGATACTAATTTTATAGAGTTGTATTTATCACAGGTTAATCTCAGTTGGACTACAAATAAAAACCAGGAAGCGAAACCGTTGTCACCGGTGGCATTGAACGGTCATTATGCTATATTATCACAAATCTATATAAGCTAGAATTATACCACTGGAAGCAGACCCAGTGGTTCTAATGGTTAGACGTTTAACACGAGAACTGAAGCTCTAGGTTCAATCTCTGGCAAGGTCGTTGACACATGCTACTGCTGAGTTTTATACAAGGATAAAACTGCTGTCTAGTGACCCGTGGGTTTTAGTCGTACACGGACTGAGTTCAGTACAAGGAATACAACCTGCAAATTAAACCAATGTCCACAAAACCCATTCAACCAAACTAATGATGATTTATTTTATCTAACAAAATGTAGACTTAAAATATTATCAATATTACAAGAATTTGCATAAGGAACTTAGTGAAATGCATTATTCATTATATGAGGAGTTATTTATGCGTATGTCCATGACATATTCAACCTATATTGACTGGATTGTGTATTTTCGAAGTAGTTCAGTGCATTTGACAGGATATTTAAGGGATGAGACTAGTTTATTTAATGAATACTGTCCTTCATCTTATTTGACTCGTGTCTATTTAAACGAATTTACTTTGTCGTAAGAATTCTTTGCTTTAACCATAAAAATTGTTTAAGTTACTGTGCTAAATGTACTAAGTCTCTGTGCCATCTGTCCTTAGTAGCCATGTGACGGCGTAAATCCCAGCAAGATAGTATAGTTCTGATGACAACAACTGTATACAATCTAAAAGACAACATGACAACTGTTGATTGTCACATATAGTTTCTTAATGAGATACAGATTTCAAGATAGCTCGAATCTTTGATTCGAATTACTCACTACGAGTATGAAAACGGTAATATTAAATGACCTTTTCGTTGGTCGAAATCTGCAGATCGAAATAGTGTAATTAGATCAATCTTTCAAACCATACAACGCCCCCAAATGCCCTGGTACGGCCGAGAGTGGGCAGAGTCCGCTCTCCCTCTCGAAATGCTCCCACATGGCCACGCGTATGTAACCTCTGTCAGGGAAGTCCTACTCACTGCCTTCTCGTGTCGGGAGGTGCTGTTTACGAAATTGAGAGGAAGAAAAGCGAATATCCGGTGCTTTAACCGGTTTGGTGGACACGGAGAGTCCACCTAGGGGAGTTGGAAAACCCTCATTCCAAACCAATGGTGCACATGAGCTCCAGTATCCCGAAGGAACAAATGGCGTATAAACCAATCGTTGGTCACCGGCTACCATGGGACTGCATCTTCTGAAGTTGCTCCAGTGCCTTGTGGATTAAGCCTCTAGGTTAAAGGCTCCGGGTGTGGCCTCCTAAGAAAACCAGCTGTTTTGGTTTGGGCACCAGTGCAGTATCACATTCCTCACACATATCAAATGAGATTTGTGTGGCACATATGTATTTGATTCGGCCTTTAACATCGTTTAATATTTTTTCGTGTACATTTCACATAAAATTATTGGGTTGTCGTAAATTAAAACGAGTATCTTTTCCTCATGTAGTATAGGAAATATTTGAATCATCGTTGACTCAATGTTCAAGTGGACTGTTGTAAAACATCAGTCCATAAGCGTTAATATTAATTGTTGGTCAAAGTTGGTCGATTAGTAAATACAGTGAAAATTCTTACTGATACAAATCTACTATAAACTCTGTCTCATATATGTATATTGATACGAAAAGAGTGGTACTGACATTGATACCATAATTTATTTTGAGAAGGATTAATCTGTACCTCTTAACTATATTTCCTTTGAAAATAATATTGTCAATAGTTTCTATCTTGAGCTGTAAATCAATAGATTATCGATTAATCAGGAATCTCAATAGGATTTTCTTAGTTAAGTTGTCGTTAGCAATTAACAGGTAGTCCTGAATGTTGTAGTCTTCAAGTTAGTTGAGACTCATTTGCTAGGCATATCTATAATCCATAACGAATTGAGTTTCGCTGTGGCATTCGAACACGTCACATTGAGAGATAATAATACCAAACTATTCGAGCAATGAGTAACCTCTTATTGGACTAAAATATTTATGCTTATTAATCACTCAGTAGTAACAAACGTCATACTGTCCACTTCTCATTCGTAATCCATTCCTATTGATTTTGTCGCACCGTGACTACTAGTTTAAGTGGTTCAACATCTAGATGCACTCTGTTTGAATCTGATAGACTTTAATAACTGGATAACATTTAATTGGTTATTGCGAATTGATCAATTGGTGCAAAAGTAGTTTTCGTGCTTATTTTGCTGTTCACAGTTGGTTGTTATCTCATATAAATAAAACCTTTAATTTACTTCAAAGTAAAAATCAATAGCGAAGTTTATTGAATAATTTCTCACGTGTTATTTTTCATATAAGTTCACTTAAAATTTGAATATAAAACACGTAGAAAGTTGATTATAGCGAAAATGGTGAACAGTGCTTGTTTAAATGTTATGTTGCTGAAATAAGACATCAATAGTAGCCGAATTATGTAATGCAATCAAATTCTAGCATAGTAACAACATTTTTAATTAGGAAGTTAAAACAGGTTGTTGTGAAACCGATAGGCTGCACAATGATTAGTAACAAAGTTCAAAGTCATATGTGGTCAGCAGTTAACAATAACTATAAAGTAGGAAACAATCGAAAATTACAATAGTATTCTGAAATGAGATTTTGTGTATGATAAATCCTTTTGAATAAGGTACTACGTAATAGTTTAAAATGTAGGTTACCGGTTGAGTCTCCAAGAGCTCTTGTGTACATTTCTCGTGAATACAAAGAGTTGATCTGATAAAACCGATGTCAGCTGTTGCCAGCCAACTTACATGCAGATATTGCAGGGAACTGGATGATAATCGATAAATTGGTTGGAAAAACTTCATTCAGTTTAAGTTGACTTCCAGTGTATATCAAGTGAGAAAGTAAGAATCTCTCGAATACTCTTATTTTCTCTTTATTAAATAATGATGGATTTTGTTCAGAAATTCCGTAATAAACGTGTCTGATTAGATTTATGCTGTGACTAGTTACACAAAACCTGTTGAATCGTTACATACCCATGGAAAATCCAGAAAGCTCATCTTTGTTCTTATCTATTGAAATCGAAATATTCGCGCGCGATTCTGAAGGTCCTGGGTTTGAGTTCCGCGAGAGGAGTCGTGGATGCTCATTTTTGAGGAGTCCTACTCTAGGACGAAACAGTCGTTCAGTTACTCCAGTCCTTCGATGGGCGGTTTAACAGTGATCGATTAATGATTTCAGCGAGATATTTAAGTCACACATTTTTCTAAATAACGAATATTTAAAATTATTCCACATGATTCTGTAAGTTGGTGACAAATATTTGTACTCACATGAGTAACTTAAAGAAAACGTTTGACACAATCCATAAAGCTTGTTTTTCATACTGTAAACTGTATATTTATTTTTAAATTATTGAATTATTTTCTTTTAAATTATGTAAACCGTTAATACTAAAGACAATATGTGTTATTTGAATGGGTTTTTGCACGGTATCACAGTTTCGTTGACATTTTAACTACACCCATCAGCCTATACAATTTATTTCTTCTTAACAATTTCCCTTGTTTTTACCACTATATACCTGTGTAATTTTCTCATTGTATTTACGTTTGTACTATACCTCCAATTGATTGGACTAAATCGATGCTTATAAATTGCTAAGTAGTTTGTATAATCTACAATATACTATGTATCTGATCTTTTTTATCCCTTGGGCAATATTTTTCAGAATATTTCTGTGAAGTTGTAGGTTAGTCGAATAAGTTTTAATGACAGAAACGTTTGTTGTCGATTCCCTTTACAAAGCATGTGAATTAGTTCAATTAAAACGTTATTCAATGGCTCCCCCTATTTTTATATCAGTTTTATTGTCATCAAAATAGTTTCCATTTACCCTTAATCAATTTGACCTCTTGCTTATGAATTTTTAACAATAAATACTATACTAGAATAAAATAATTTATTCATTCTTTAAGAAGTTTTGATTTGCTCTCCAAATGATATTAGTTTTTGATCGTAATTAAAATACCTAGAACTTATAAATTAACGAAATGTCTACAAAGTCATTTTAACTTGAATAACCAATCTCTAATTCACCAGTTATGAACTCAGATTCTTGCCTACTTTTCTAATGATTAAGTTTTGTCAAAATAATTCATATCTTTTAAGTTGTTTCCTTTATTCAGTTAATTTTTCTACTTTATAGTTCAGAATACAGTTAGCCAATTTTAAAATGTCGTTTGAGGATTCAGTGTTTGTTTCTAAAGTGAAAAACACTTTTCATTTGGAATTTATTTTATCTATATAAATGTAGTAAAGTTTTCCTTTTATTGAGTATTTTCAAACATATTTTATAATGTAATGTATAATCTAATCTTTATCTAAAATACCTTGGTTACTAATTATAAACTGTAATGAACCCTATAATTAGCTTATTTTTCATTTTGAGAACTTATATTCATTTGTAAAATAATCTGTAATCAAAAATTATTACTTTTGGGTGGGAACAGTTGAAAGTAAAAAAACAAGTAGTAAATGAAAATAATTTGCCTCGACTAAATTGTTATTTCGTTTGCAATTTTACATTTCTAAGTTGTTTGTTGAATAGCAAATAAAAAGCTACAAATACACAAACTACATCATATGTATAGCCTCCTTTGATGGTATCTTTCGATACTCCTATACATATGCACATTTTAATAAAACCATATTATAGATAATTTCGTTGAAACTATAATTTATGGACTACCTTTAAGCGACGCTAAAGTGGTCTTCAGAATGTCCACTTACTTACTAGGGCTAAATGAGAGTTATAAACCTGTGTGAAGAATAAGAATTATGATTTACAGTTGATGGTTAGGGTTAAGAATTAGATTTTGGGTTCTCATCACGAACTGATATAAGTTAAAATGTCAAAATACTCTTTAACCAAATGGATGAATGAATTCCGCAAAAAAATTCAAGACCTGTTATCTTAAGCTTGATTGGTTAGTCCATAAATTATAGTGTCGTCAATAATCCTTAATATAGGCCAAAACATAAATATCAGTCTATGAAAAAACAGTGTAACATTCAGTAAGCTGTTTCAAACTGAATTACAAGCTTTCTCAAAACCATAAAATAAAAACGATTAGTGAATCGCTACTATTCTTTAGAATTTTGTCTTGTTAATTCTACTCTGTGACATCATTTCTTAGTACAATTTTTAATAACATGATAAATACTCAGATAATAAAGAGTATTAGTGATTTTAATTGTGGTTTCCTATTTGTGAGTATATACATTCATTTTAATACATTAAATACTTTATTAGCATAGTTCTATTCATATGATACTGTTATGTATCGAGAAACTCACTTAAATTTGCCTTTTTGTTTGTCTTCACTTACATCTAACAGAAAAATTTCAATTGTGGTTACATTAATAGACATAAAATCTAAACAAGTGGTATAACACAATCTAATAATGAGTTGTTTTATTGTTTCAAGATTATTAGTACCTATCTCTTCACTTCTATCGTGGAATAAGCTTTTTTTCGTCGATAAGGAACGTGAGATATGAAGTATTAAGTATTATAAACACGATACGAATTCATTGTTTTCATCCTAGTTTATTTGCATCTGTAACATCAAAGATATCAGATTTTTCATATTTGTATATTCGAGGTGTATGATCCCGACCGTAGCAGATACCTTGACGCGGTGGTCGGGCTTGCCTATCGTGATGACCCAACCGAGCTATATTGACTGGAACATATGTTCCTGTAGGTTCTACCATGCCAGGCAGGTCGATTGGAGAACGGTAAGACTAGAAATCAGCAACTCAAGGTCTGAGGGCGAAGTTGTACTGCTGACTGTAGACGGGTGTGACAGCAGTAAGGTGTTTCCTTCGGACAACCAGCATATACAGCGATGCTTCCTTCTCACAAGGAAGGAAGGGGTTGAAAAAGGTCGACCCTAAAAATGTCACATCTCACCTTACCTCACGGATTTCCGTCTCCGGCGGTGAGGCCCTTTGAAGAACGGAGCTAACACGTCAAAAACATCCCACAAAAAGGCCGTGCGCGACCGGCCTCAAGCAGTTGTCCCTTGGGCTCTGCAGTAACGCTCCCAGGCCGTTAAGGTCGACATTAATCCGGATTTTTTTTCAGGTTCCTCAAGAAATACCCTTCCACGGTGTGGGCAGCTGGGAAGTGACACCAGCCCTCATACCCGTAACAGCACACGAGACCAAGTTGGTCACATTCAAATCCTTCCTACTGACTGACTGACTGGTGTATGATAAAACAAATTAGTGAATTTCATCGTCATTTTTTATTTGTTAAATTTTTCTGTTAACTAATGTTTTAGATCTTTCTATTTGGTAAAATCTATTTGCGACAAAAATGTAAATTTTTTAGTCGTAATGATAAGATTTTAAAATTCATTCGCAGTTACAATTTCTTGAACAACAATATGTCATTTTAACATAAATCACCAAAAATGGAGTAGATCTATAACCTTTGTTTGAAACTTGTCGAAAGTTTTCTCACACGAAATTGGACTCGTAACTTTCAGACCGCTTGACTAACACATCATTTAGTCAGTGGTACAGAATTCAACAGTTTATACATTAAAAATTAGTCAATCCGCGATATAATGCAATCTGCGCTCAATAGTATCAAAGGGTTACTGCCTGACTGTCGGTTTTGTCAACTTTACATGGTACGACTTCCCAACAGAACTTTCAAAAAGATCTATGTCGAGCACATTATTGCTATATGTTGCGGAGTGACTGAAACGAGAAATGTGAATCATCTAGTTCTTACCCTATCGTTCAATTGTAACTTACTTGTTCTAAGATTCAGTTGTGCTAATTTATTTCTCGTTATATTATGAGTGGCTTCTACTGAATACTCTTAAATCTAAGTGTTGGTTTTTGGTGTTCCGTTGCTTTTTGATAATTGTTCAGTAAATAAACTGGAATTATACGGCTAGGTAATCTCAACCGATGCAAATCAAATGTTAGATATTCCGTCGCTAGAAAACATTTTCATCGTGCTTCAAACTGCTGACATAAAATCATACGGTGGTTATTTCGTAACGAGGACGTAATATATCCAAACGCCTGTCACTCTCTCTCTCTGGTTAGCTGTTACTGGGTTCCAATGAATATTCGCTCTATATATATTAAATATGTTTGATGACATCAACGTGTGCTCGTAACTGCACTTAAAATATCACTTCATAAGTACATGATCATCACTATAGTTTTTACGTATGCTACCAATATTTCGTGGTTTAATTATTCCAGGTTTTAAGCTAAATTATTCTACCGTTTAATTTATGTACTGTAAATTATTTTTATAGTTCGTTCGTGTTTAGTTATTAACAGGATTATATTAAGGATGAAAACATGTGATATTATGTTATGATGGTAGTGTGTGTGTGTGTGTGGACGTAGAAAACAGTGTAATGTTTTAATAATACATACTTTTTTCCTTTATTATATTCTTTGTAGGTTCGTGTGCTTCGAAGCATTGAACCTCTAACAATAGACGACATTGTAATTGGACAGTACGTTGCAGATCCGAATGCAACAAATCCACCTGCTTCGTTGTCTTACACGGATGATCCATCAGTTCCTAAAGGTAGTCCAACTTTTTTCCAGTTTTCAACCTGAAGCCTTTATACAGTTTTTAATAACTGCGAGATTTTTTTGTTGGTATTCGAATAATGTATGTATAATTTGATTAACTTTATCATTGGTGTGAATTTTTGAAGGGTCTCATGATTCACAAAACAGTGATGCAATCAGCGTTTTTGTGAAATTGCAACAACCGACCTTGAAGAGTTTACAAATACAATTTTTGTTTGTATAAAGAATATACAAGTGATGATTTTGGTATCTCCTATAATAATAATTTTAGTAATATTCTACATATCTTCATGAACTCTTACCCATCATTCAGATTCATATTTGAAGAGAAATGAACTAAACCTTCACTTCTCTAATATTAAAATGGCAAGAAGATTTTTATGGAACGTTCTGAAGATCCGTTTGTAGAGAATTCCTACCAACTGGAAGATGAATTTGATTATATCTCATCCAGTGAATCTGATGATTCTGCACTCCCAACGTTGCAAATGAAGAGCTCAACCTTCTCAGAAAAACTAATTTGAAACGCATTTTCACGGTTTGTTTACAAAAACATCAAAATATTCGTTCCTAAGATACTCCACATAAATGCTAACTTTAAGGGTGACGCATCAGACGATATCATCAAAAGGAAGTTCTGTGTGGCAACCTTGAAAACCGACAACTTAAAAGAAAAAATTTGGATCCGGCCTATTCCTTATTCATCTATTAATTCACTTTTTCCTGTGGAACAAGGTATATTTGTCTTATAATGTGTATTTTGTCTAAACGAGTCCAGAGACACTACTTCACATTGTTAGGGAAAGGCAACAGTGAAAATCTTATCACAACTGTTCGTCTGATCAAAGTCGTCTGCTAGGTGAACAGAAACTTAACAAAAGCAATATGTTTCCGTCTCCTACGTATTTATAAAGCTATCACTATGCATAACAAAGCCAGAACTATATCTACAAAAGAAAAGTGTCCAGCGTCTTATCTCACCATGAACTTAATTTGTAAATTGTAATTATTTAAGTTATCATTTTATTTTACTTTCATTTTGCTTTATTTTGTTTATCTTCTGAAACTTTTATGAATTATTCTCTCTATGTCACTCTGTTGAAGTTTTAACCCTGACGGATTTACTTTTGCTTCTATATAATTATCGAATTTTATATTATCGTATTGCACTATCTAATTTCTATGATGTTTTTAATTTAATTTTGATCGAACCACTCTTCAGTAATAATTTTTTACTTGGGCTGTGCATTCGTATTTATAGTCGTTATGGTAAATTTACCATACAAATATAAATGATCTCGTCTAAAAGAAAGTTTTCTTCATTTGATAATTGAAGTCTTGAATCACTTTGTTATGCAACAACTTTCTTACACTTATTTCATTTTTTACTATGTTCGATTAATCATTAAAAACACAAGTATATACTCGATTGTACGGTTGTGAGAATGAAGTTTCTGTGCAGAAATCTTTTCGTTCAGTCATTCTCTTGTTTTAACAAAATTAGTTTGAATTTAGCAAAAACATGCATTTCTATTCAAATTTGTTGTATTTGGAGGGTGTACTCTTCTAGTGATGAAACATCTCAATACTTTATTACAATTTTAGGCCCCCAAATGCCCTGGTACGGCCGAGAGTGGGCAGAGTCCGCTCTCCCTCTCGAAATGCTCCCACATGGCCACGCGTATGTAACCTCTGTCAGGGAAGTCCTACTCACTGCCTTCTCGTGTCGGGAGGTGCTGTTTACGAAATTGAGAGGAAGAAAAGCGAATATCCGGTGCTTTAACCGGTTTGGTGGACACGGAGAGTCCACCTAGGGGAGTTGGAAAACCCTCATTCCAAACCAATGGTGCACATGAGCTCCAGTATCCCGAAGGAACAAATGGCGTATAAACCAATCGTTGGTCACCGGCTACCATGGGACTGCATCTTCTGAAGTTGCTCCAGTGCCTTGTGGATTAAGCCTCTAGGTTAAAGGCTCCGGGTGTGGCCTCCTAAGAAAACCAGCTGTTTTGGTTTGGGCACCAGTGCAGTATCACATTCCTCACATATATCAAATGAGATTTGTGTGGCACATATGTATTTGATTCGTCCTTGTACCAATATCTATGTGTTAAAATAAATAAAATAATGTCAGGCGACTTAAAATGACTTGTTTTTTCATCTTACTGTGACACAAATCTTGAACTTTACTTGTCAAGGATACTTTGTATAGAATATGTGAGCAATCACCTATCCTTATTAGTGAATATTTATTAATGATTAGCTTTTTGATTACTAGCAATGAGATACTTAGACATTTTATTGTGTGTATTTTTGTATGTGTGCTAGAGTGTTGTCTTCATTTGATTACTCTTGGTTCCAAGAGTTTAACGATCATTGTTTGATTTAATAATTCATTCTGGTTACCTAGAGCACTTCAACTCAAACAGTAGATACTTAGTATTCTAAATCAATCATGCAAATGATTTACTCAACTGTTATTCACCAAAGGTATATAACATGATCACCCCTGTCACCATATATGGTAATATTCACTTGTAATTAATTGCTTAAGAAATATCAGTTGTATATTGTAAAGGCATCAAATTAAAGACGTACACAACACAAGTTTTTTAAGCTGCAAATGATGATTCACTCATTAAGACTAGGAACTTTAGCAGGTCTGAATGAGTGTGGTCGTTGTTATAGTTACTTCATGAGTTACTTTAACAAAAATATGAAACCCTTGTCAGTTAGTTAGAGGTAGTGATTAGAAAACTGTAGACCTGGTTTACTTACTACTTTGGACCTGTTAACAAGGCGTACCTTCAGTCTTAGGAGAACTGGTGCTTCCTATCAGGTTCGAATTCGCGTCACTCAGCTCTGCAGTTTGAGATGTTTTTGTTTGGAATGTAACAGATCTGGTTTAATGTAGGTGGCCAGTATTACAAGATGGATTGTAATGATGCAATGAATAGAAGAAATATCGGGGCGATTAATGTAACCAAGTATTCAATTTGTTCATACAACCAAACCTTTAATTCTAATTGAAAATTCTTTCGATGACTGAACTGCTAAGCAACTGACCATATATTTTTGGGAACTAAATGTGTCATGTATAACGCATAAAATATTTAACGAACATAGTCCGATCTTAAGTTACATATATGGCAAACTTTAAAAAAACACCAAGAAATTCAAGGTACCATGCAAAGCAATAAGATTATATTTCTAATATCCGCATGAATCTACTTGTACCGATTGATGACCTTATTTGTTTGCGATATTCTCATTTTTCATTGTTCCAGTTTACGAATTTCTGAAAACACTTCACTGTACAATATTTTCACTGTGATCACTATTAAAGTTTGTAAAATATGTTATATTTAGAAACCAATAAACTTAAATTTTGATATCAACTAAACATTGTTGTACAGCCAAATGATTTTCGATTTTTTTTAAATTTTCTGAACAATTTTAGATTCCATAACACCTACTTATGTATGTGCTGTGTTATATGTGAGAAATGATCGTTGGAAGGGTGTTCCATTCATTCTCCGGGCAGGGAAAGGTTAGTTTACATGTTGTTTGTGTATTTTCACTTTCCATTTATTTATTCTTGATCGAGTTTGTTAGAAAAATATGTACTATCAAAATTCTCTAGCAATTTTCCAATCGATTTGTTTAAGTGGTGTAACATCTGGAAATAACAATGTAAGCCTCGTTTATTGAGGTCGGACACGTTTTAAAGATATATACACATTTACCTTGTACGCCAGCTTGTGATCTTATCTGCATTTATATGAAATAAATATGTAATGTAAACTGCTTGTTTAATGGTCTATACATGTTTCTGTATGTTTTTAATTTGTACCTTTTTATTCTAATGGTGTAAATAATGATGCTAAATCCTGACTTCTTTTAATGATTACATACTTGTATTTAGTTTGCATTTGAACTATTATTGTAAATTATGTTCTTCAAAAAAATATATCATACAGTAATACTGGTTGACGATTGAAGGAAATCTACTTCCTGTTATATTTAATGATTATTTAGTAAAATGCATATGGATAGCGTCCTGTGGACTTGAAATACTGTTATCTATGTGCCATACTGAAAACCTAAGGATATTTTACGTACATTTTTGTTTACAAGTTTTAAGGTAGCTTTGATTATCAGATCTTCATTGACAACATGTTTATCTGTAAAAAACAAAATCCGTTATGCCATATACATTTTAGTTTTCATAGAACTTTTATTTAGAATACGAAATACTCTGTTAAAACTCCAATCTTTGGTATTAATGAAACTTTTCGAGAAAACTTAAGACATATATGGCTACCAAAACTGTCTATTCAGTAATGCTATTTTGGTTATGGGATATGATCACAAAATAAAAGACAGAAAACTTTCAATGCTTTGCTTTTCAATATTAAAGTTAAGAAATTTATTAATATGGTGAACAGTTCAATGTTTGAGACTATCAGACAGTGTGTGTCATCATCGTGAATTTCGAT
Source organism: Schistosoma haematobium (assembly GCF_000699445.3). NCBI lineage: Eukaryota > Metazoa > Platyhelminthes > Trematoda > Strigeidida > Schistosomatidae > Schistosoma > Schistosoma haematobium. The sequence goes on along the minus strand of NC_067196.1, from coordinate 45,024,219 downwards.
ACGTTTTCCTGTATTTGAACAGCTAGATAATGATTTAATCTCAGCACGAGAGTCATGCCGTACTTCAGTCGACCGTCTTCTTAACAGAAATTTAATAAATATTATTAAATTTGGTAAATGATATCGAAATTCATCTTCTGTTAGTTTTGTACCGAGTACACACCTTTCTTTCATTATTAAGATAGTGATTGTCTCATATTAGACGTTACTGAGTTTATTTCGGTCAATCAGTAGAAAAAAGATGAGAGAATTATCTTTTTTTATGCATGAGTCAGCATCCAAAACTCAGGAATTTAATGGGCAATATTGTTGGGTTTTCACCGTCGGTCATGGATAGAATTTTGGTTTACTGATATTCCATGGAAGTGTCATAATGTCTCTTAAATGATTCTTGTTTTTCAGACATATTCATTACTAGTATCATTATTTTCTGGGGAGCACATTATTTAATAAGAGGATAAGTATACTAAATTCACTTGATTTAAAAAAAGGTCTTTATGTTTTTTAGATTGTAATTTGTAAACGTTTTCTTTTGCCTTTACATCTGTTTTTTTTCAAATTTCTGGTATGCAGCACTAAATGAACGTAAAGCAGAAGTCAGAGTTCAGTTTAAAGAACCTCATATTCATCTTTTCGGTTCAAAAGAAGGTCTACCACGTAATGAATTAGTTATACGTGTACAACCGGACGAAGCAGTTTATATTAAATTGAATGTGAAATCTCCTGGTATGAAATTTCAAACAGAAGAAACTGAATTAGACTTAACTTATGCTCAGCGATATAAAGTATAGTTTTCTTTTCTCTTCTATTAATGTATTATTAAATATTATCAGGCCATCAAACTACCCGACGCTTACGAACGATTGATTCTCGATGTATTCTGTGGAGTTCAGACAAATTTTGTACGTTCTGATGAACTACGCGAAGCTTGGCGTATTTTAACACCGGTATTAAAATACTTGGAAGAAAATAAAATCAGTCCATATCCATACATTTATGGGAGGTAATTGAAATACATTTTCCTTTTCATTGCACAAATTATGGTCAGATTCACCTACTGTTTTGAAACTTTTATTAACAATTCATAAGTTGAACTGGCTATCTCAATGAAGTATGCATTAATGGGTTCAGTCTAGATTCATCAGAACATCATGCGTTTGTATTTATAACTTTGCTTATTGTAGAAGCATCGTGCTTAAAAACTAAAGCACTTTTTTGATTACTGAATCTAAAAGGATACTTCTATAACTATGTTTACAATAGTATATAGACAGTTAAATATCTGTCCATAAAGAATTGTAGATCCGTTTGTATAGATGGAATAGACCTGTCCTATCAGCTGTCAAGTGTTTATTTAAAATACACCAACCATAGTTATTACATGTATCTATGTTTTGTTTTTTTTAAAAAATTTCGAGATACTTTTTAAAATAGATGCTCACTCGGGCAATTAGATTAGTAATGTGTGCATAACAGCCAGAATAAGATATAAGCCTAAATCCATTGCCTATTAGTCTTGTTTATGTTAGAAAACGTCAGTTAACTTAATTACCATCCTTATCAACTCAACGGCTACGTATTCATAGTAATTCTAAAAAATTTTCAATTTTATAGAATGAATAAATAATGTACACTATTGAAAAAAACCGAAATCATGATTAAATATTTATCTATTACCTCGAGTTTTAGTTATCAGATTTAGATCAGTACTGAACTAAACCCAAGAACATCTTTAACAGAGTTGATATTGACATTATGTTCAGTGACTAAATCGATTGGAGTGTTATCGACAAATGAAATCGATTTTGATCAATGGTTTATACCATGTACTCACATCTGGAGAAAAAGTCAATTAGCTATATCTGTTGATTATAAAGGCTTAATTGTATGATACTGCAACTATGTGATCACATAGTAAGCTATTGATTAATTGATATTGAATATTACTTAGTTTAATTTATGCAAATCTGACTATAAGTAAATCATATAAAAAGTGATATATTCATATATTAAATTATTTCCGGGGTCATATTAAATTCATATAAGTAGTCTTCGTGTTTTGACTACGCGCCGTCGGATTTAAGGGTTTCGTATCAAGGATAAGTCATTTAAGCAGTCAACAGACATATCACTTATGTACAATCGGTTACGAAAGCCACGCAATATTGTTCCGCCTGCTTTACTGCATCATAAATCGGACTGAATCTAAGATTCCAACCACATCTATTACCAGCTAAGTAAAGTAGAATCGACACTTGGAATCTGATGAATAGTGCAGGACGATTTATAATTAAAAGAAAAGCAAGTACACATATGGAAATTATTCTTTATATTCGTAAACCAAATGTCCATTAAATTATTTCCATATTTCTATTTCAGTCGTAATGGCCCGAAAGAAGCAGATATTTTGTGTAAAAAAGCAGGTTTTCAATACTCTGGTACATATGTTTGGAAATCAGGTTAAAAAATATTCATTCCGTCAATTTGCGATAACTCAATCAATTATATAAAAGATCCACATGTTTTAACTTATTTGAATGCCTTAGTAATTATGAACAGAACATTCGACTAATTTGTTTCTTTACAGCCAATTTGCTTTAAGATTTTATTGTAATAGCACTTTTGTAATAATATTGTCACAACAAACCATATACAAATATATAAATCTGATTAATACATATAACTCGAATACAATAGTAGTTGGTGTTGTTCGGTTAGTTTTATAATGCTTATTGTTTTGGCCCAATAAACAGCACTTTCAGTCATTATTGTATACCAGTGTTACTGTTTGACACCGCAACTTTTTCAACTTATAAACACCTTACACGAGAACAGTAAATTAGCGAAGTTAAAGTACTTTTACTAGTAATCTGTGGGTCCTTATTCTATCGGAATAATTCAAATTTGCCTTGCATGACCGCATATAAATTGAACATTTCCTACAGTACTTCAAATCATTAGAATTTAGGAACTAGACAAAAAACAGGTATACATGTTTATTCATGTACACAGGATCAGTAAGAACCATATCACCTTGATGTTCTGAACTCGGGTTGTTTAACTCGAGAATGGGATACGCGGCTGATGAGTTGTTGAGGAGTGCCAACTCATTCTCCAAAGGTCACTGAAACAGATGAGTAAGCTTTTCCATGAGTTCTAGTCATTTAGCCGGGAGGAAACTGGTTGTTAGACTGTTTTTCTTCGGTTGAAGGAATACCATCTAGGTATGAAAGTGTTTGGTAATATAAGTTAATTAGTACTTCGGTCTGGGCTATTTTCTCCTCGATCACTTCAGTGAAGAGGAAACCTAAGTATCTCGTGATTTTATATTCCCTTGATATAGTAAATGGAACTGGTGACCCATGGATGTGTATATTAGTCTGCATATTCGCCAGTTGACAAAGTGTTTTTAAATAAAATTTGGTACGCCTGGGATTTATACATTTTTCTTTATCACCTTATGAGCGCTCAGCAGAGCTATTATGATAATACTTGTTATGTTTGGTTCTTGGTGTATGACTTTATTACTTTTCCATGATTAAGTTCCTGTGACACAAGTGCATAAACTTGAACACGAGATTCATCGTCTTTACATTTGTTTCTCTGATGCAGAGAGATTATGTTTTCATGCTTTCCTAATGCAGCGTACAAGAATCAAGAAAATAGCTTGTGCACAAAGCCGTTATTAAAACACTTAATAGAACAATGTGTTTACATTTATCTTATATACTGCTGCGGTAATTTAAAGTACTCATCGTTTAGTAGCTAGTAAACTACCATCTTCATACATAACCAAAATGTCATCAAATTAACATGACTTTTTGTTGTTACTTAACCCAATGCACTTCAGCAGTGATTATGAGTTGACTTGCACTGCTGTTACATGTCCATTATATGATAACCGGTGATATAAGCTGGCTGTTAATGCATGTAATTGGAGCACAATTAAAACCTAGGGCTTAAAGATGCCACAGGCACTCAGAGATTGACGACGCTTCTACACGTAACATATTTGTACTCGAAGTAAACCACCCCAGTCAAATCAATTTGAAATGAAGAGGTTCGAATGTATATTTGGAAAGCTATCTATATGTCGAGAAGCGCTTGATCTAAGAGAGCCAGCAGTTATAGAGGAGGCGTACCCACGTGTGATCTGGAGTGAATGTGGGTTTATTTACCACTATACGAGTTAACAAGGATATTCTCAGACCTAAATGGATGCTTCAGCTGTGGTATGAATAGTAAAAGACTGTGGAAATACTTGTTTGGTGCTAAACTTCATACCATGTCTGTTAAAAAGCTGTTAAAGTTTATTTATCACCCATCTAAGTGACTTCATTGAGCATCTGCTGCCATGGTCCAGAGATAGAACTCAGAGTTGAGTGCTTATGACCTCACCATTCAATAAAGTGTAGCTAAAGGCATACCGCATGCAGATTATTTATCACTTCTAACGTCTATCACGCACTGACCGTCTTAAAGCTGAATAATTAGGAGGAAACCCTAATAATGTTGATTTTCTTATTGTACACTGTGTAACCCGCGGAGTTTGTGTTGCAACTGAGCTTTAGAAGATTACCTCTAAGACGCTTATACTCTAGTGAGGCTGCATAACAGAATAAACTTAAACTGCTCAAACGTCTTGTTTTCACTAGATCGTCTGTATTCAGCCTATTAGTATTTTTTATTCTCAGACCGCGACTTCGTATAACATTATGTTGCTTGTAGTTCTCGAAAACCGTTTGCAGGACAAGCTGGTTTACAGCATGTAAGATAGTGTGTAGTGCGCGTTTAAATCGATGTACGAGTGGGCTTCCCTATTTACCTACTGTAAGTTGTTTTGTAGAGCTGATTCATCCAAAAGTTTGAAATGCCATAGTCTTTTTTGAGTAAGATTTTTTTGTCCCGATTTGTGTGATATTTATAAGTATTATTATATTAATAAGAAATCTTAGGAATGACAGAATTAAGGCACAAATTAACGTATCGTATTTGGAATTTGAAATGAATAACAACGGAATTATTAATTCATATCGACACCACATTCTGCTGATGAAATTAGAGGCTAAGACGTCGAATTCTGGGGAGCCATAATTGAGAGTTTGACAATTGGGAATTCCTCATTCGTAAATGTGCAGTCAAAATACGACGTTCACTGCTAGTATCTCCACTGAGTTGCTATCTCCATGTTTTTGAATTATCGTAAATCTTCAATGAGGTTGAAGAACCGGGCTTCAATGGAGCTGTCACCCCCAATTTGCATGTGTCCCGTGTAAATGATTCTGATAAGATTGAAGTCCCCCCGAATCAGGATGCAAGTGTAACCAAGACGAATGGGGCGAAATAATTTGTAGCGTGGTGTCGAGTCGCAGTTGACTATAAACACCAATACAAAGGAACGCGTGCCAGGATATCCATAAAATCCCCAGGGAGTGAAGTACCACAAAGCAGTTAATGGACCAAGTCAAGATATTTTCGTTGGCGATCTCGTGGTATTAAAGGAATACCGAGGTCGTGCCAGGATAAGCTTGGCTACAGAGTGTAACCGAATTCGCGCGAGGTCACAATCAAAGTGTAAGAACAATGGATGCTTTTTAGGACAGTTAAAAAAAACACGTTAAAACAGTCGCTGGTACAATTGGCTATAATAATAATTGTTTTCAATAAACCAATCGTTTTCTCGTGATAAACGTGAGTCACTAAAAATTCCTACAGCATATGATCGTCCTATACACTGTCAGCAGTAGCTTCTCTAAAAATGGTTCTAACTCAACGTCTCAAGGTGCTGGACAATCCTACGGAGTATAAAACAGATTCTATAAGATTAATGGACTCATATGTGTACATTTGGTGTGCCACCAAGCAAGATCGAAGGTACAGGGCAGTTTTACCGTTAATTCATATTTATTGAAGTTGTGGATCAAAGACATATTGGGTATTGCCAACTTCTAGTCTGTTATTCAAGAGGAGGACCATGTTTGTAATGCTCTTTTCAGGTTTGTATTATTATCATTACCTGGTTAACGCAAATTATCCATTTTTCGGTAAACTCACAGAGTTCGTATAACGATTTCAGTTTGAAAAATGTGAGCCTCCATGCCCCGTATGTCTTGACAAGTTTTATGTGAATATACAGATAATCTACCTCAACAAAGTTTTCCGAGTGTTTAGTCTCTGTTCCTTCTACACTTTTACCTGCATTTGGCAGTCCGCAAGTTTTCTTCAGTACCTAATTCTTGAATAATGTTACCTGTCCAGATGCATGTGGGGCGTCCATGGTGAAGAAATTCAGTTTACTGAGAGACATTAACACCGCTGATATTATGAGGTTGATGAGCTTTAGCATATCCTTACAAGATTTGATGAGTGTTCCACCAAGACTAATGTTCTCGAAGACTCTCTTCTTAACATCGCTGGACGTCTTTTCTAACCGTTTCAGGACAATTTTGGGGTCGTTTGCGATCTTTTATTTGACGTGTCAAGAAGATGGTAATGTTCAGTAAATCCTCAGCACCTATGTTGCATGAGTTACATGTCTAGTGACGGTCTGATATACTAAGTCTATTGTTGGCAGATTCTTGCAAAACTTTCCGACTGTAACAAAAAATCAACATTTATGAGATGGACAAAACAAATTAAAACGAGTAGTATAGAAGTTTGGCATATTTGAAGCATCTTTGATGTCAAAAGCCACCATGCTTCCATCGAGTAAGGATACAGGAAAATATTGAGCAATGAAAATTATGTTCGTAAAGCGCGCGTGTGATTCCGTTAGAAAAACTGTAGACACTGCTTCAGTGAGTCTATTTAAATTCATTTGTAACGAAGTAATCATTGTTCTCAAGATGTCATATCATCGATAATTTTATTGGTTGTCACGATTTAGTCACGTATAACATAAAGTGTCGCGTTACTAGTGTGACCTTTGGTGTAGGCCGTCACCTTTATGAGCTTACCACATATTATTAGGAGGTCGTAGTTCTACAACATTCAAGTTGTAGTCGTTTGTAAGTTCGTTCGAATGTCTGCTACTAGTCGATTTCAATCAGAGAAACTTATCTTGAGACAGTTATTCATTGGTGATCCCCTCCTAATAGACATGGGAGCCTGTTAAGCGAAAGCTTCTATTCCGTCCACAACCTTTTGAAGTGATCTGACTAATTTTTATGCGCTACACAGTTTTGTGTATTTATCTGAATTTGCATAATATATATCCAGAGACGCACAAATATGCAAAATATTCTCTTTCACTTTTTATGATCAAATTAGGAGACCCCTGTCTTTCAAATTTCGTAATAATCTCACTAGTCAAGATTATTTCTTGCTATCTTGCGCCTTTCCTTTGTGAAAACACTCGCTATCTAATATACATCTCAATTCGCGTTTTGAGGAATAAGAACATCGTTGCCATTTTAATCGGGGTTTTAACCTCGTATGCGAATAATACTAGTGTACTTTTTGGCGACGTGCAGACTATTCAAATGTCACTTAATCAGTAAGTAGCTAGCTTAAACGAAATGATATGTAGTTTGTAATATATACGGCTGCATATTTTGTTAGATGTGCTGTTTGTGGTTAATAATGTACTGTTCTCTTCAGAAGATCGAAGTACTTCTGTAAAGCCCTCTATATCTCGTACTATCCGAAGTATTTGGTGGTGAGCAATTTAAAATGGTCACAAAGGTTATGTACTGGGTGCCTATGTTATGCTTGTAGTAGTTTTAAACAATTAACCTGTGTATGCTAATAATTAGTGACTTATGTCAATTAGGGTTTTATTTAGTGACACCACTTTGTTGTTGTAGTCGTCTAGGCTGTGGTGTGCAATACATCAATCCAAGCAGTTTCCTCTGATTGTGTCAAATATGTCGTCTTCGAAGGATAGATAGAACCCAGTGGCAACATTACGTGCCCATGTATGGTGATGATGGTCCTCTAAGGGCTGTTACTAGCTCTAATACTCTGGGAGATGCTCCGACAACTTGGACCAGCATGCTTATGTGCTGGATTATACGTGACATCTTACTATAGGGTTGTCATATAAAAAATCTGCATATGCGTCTCAGTAGACCCTTTCGCTTTTCTGTTATAAACTCCCTATTGCTAGTACAGTGTAAAATGTGACAAGTTGGGCTGATGGAGAAGATTTGTAGCTCAGGTGGATGATTTTGGTGGGGTTTTGTTCTCTGAAGTTTGTGCTGATGTCGTTCAGAAGAACGATGAAAGCTCCACGACCAAACCATCCAGCTCAGTGAACAAAACTCCACCAAAAGTTGGGCTGATGCATAATTGATCAATTTCCCACTCTGTTAACAACTGACTACCCTTTAATAGTTTCATAGTTACCTTCATTGTGGAATATCTATATAAAACCTGTTCGTTCAACAAGTCCGGCATTGTTTCAAAGACCTGCTTCCTCTAAAGTAAGGGTTCCCACTTGCGTCTTTATGTTCGCCCATGACCGTACCGTAAGTTATGGTAATAAAAATTCAGTATGCTCTTGAGCCTTTTATTCCAACTATCCTTACAGTACTTTACATCCTACTTATCAGTGTTTCTTTCTCTTAAACTATACCCAGCCTAAAAACCTGTCTTTTGTTGTGTCGAAATTATGCCGAAAGTATTCAGACCATCGATAAAACAAATCAAGACACATATAAAAACGTACGTTTTTATTATTACGAAAGCAAGGCTTTTAATAGAAATGAAGTTGAAACTCAAGAAATCAGACCTAATCAGGTGTCCGACTCCAATCCGTCCAAGGAGTCATCACCCTGCACTATTACAAGTGAACCAAGGCCAAGGTAACAGAATCCGATAAGCCTTATTTTATCAGTTCACCACTTCCTTCACAGAATACGTGTGAAACTCCTAAAACAGCTACTCAGAGGTAACATTTTTGTAAATACATGTTTATTTTTAGTTTGATGAACCCTGACCTAGATGTCCATGTTAATCCTGAAAGGCCTCACCAAGTATCCAAGGAAATAGAAAACCTATTTGTTTCTAAAAAAGTAGTTGTCTAATCTCTAATAATTGGTTTTCAAAATTTATAGCGTCGCAAAACTAAAGTCAAGACAACGGAAGTACTACCTCCTGTAGATCGACCTCTTGATCGAGCTTCTGTCACTCTTCGCTCCTTACTGCATTGGGTCCCTATAAATAAACCACCTCCGACGTAAGTCCTTTTTATACAATTACTACTAGAAAAGTTATCGACAGGAGCGTCTTAACTCCACTACCTGTTCACTAAGTGGGGACGTGGAAGCAAGTGATAATGACCTCAAATCAAATGACAATAATACTGAAACTCCTGATTTAAATGAAAATTCCCCAAAGTGTCCATCCAGTGATGTTTATTCGGACCCATTAGCTCCTCAACTACGAATCGATGCTAATGGAAATATTGTGTTGGATGAAACCAGTTTATTAGTTGAAAAACGAGAGAATTTCTATACAAAAACTTTACGGCATATTAGTGAAGAAACTGGCATACTCAGTGTTGACTATAGGAGTTTCCGACCTCCTCGTGATGGCCATGGAAGGAAATGGACAGAGCGTGAGACTACACGATTCTACAGAGCATTGAGTACTATTGGGACTGATTTTTACGTGATGGAGAAAATGTTCCCTCGCCGGAAGCGGTCAGAACTTGTTGTAAGTTGTCCATCTCCATTGGGTTTTTTTCCACCAACTTTTGTTCTAGTTTTTCATTTATTTCCTAGTATTCTATCTCCGTGTTATTGTGTTTTTCGAAATTCTTTTCCGTTTTGTGATTATTGTGATAAATAATTGTTCATATATATATTAAACTTTTTAACAATAATTAACTTTGACAAGTACACTTTTGTGTTTGTCAGCCACATACGACATACAAGTTAACTCAGTTCTCCATGTCCTCAAGCTGTCACACTTCGAACCAGTACAGAAAAAGGTCAGTCAGTCCAATACAACATAAAACACGCTTCAATTTACCGCAGCCCATTTGCATAGCTAAATGAAATAGTCAGGGAAAATTCAAGAATGGTAGACGTTGTAACAATATTAGTGGTAATGTAAAAAATTGGACATCGAAGATGAGATTCGAAAAAGTATAAATTAATGAAATAGAAAAAAAACTACAAAGAACCGAGAAATTTAGGACCGACAAGAGACAAAGAGTGAATAAAGCTAGACTATTGCCTAGATAATCAACCAACAATAGTATCAACGAGGGAGAATTTCAAGAATATAACTTAGAACGAAAGTGTGAGAAAACACTGAGACTCAAGATCCATAAGCACTTGCCCCACTACAACTACTTTCGAACTATATCGCTCTAGGTTTCTAACCCAATGGTCCTAACCAGGACGTTTTCGCCCCCTCCTGTTATTTCTCATTCCAACAATCGGTAACTTCAAGAACTTGTACCATTTTCTCACTTGTCAACACATAACATTCTCCCAATATGCTCCCATGTTAGTTGACATTACCTATCCAAGTAGGAAAAGGCATATTGCACGTTACAAATATCCCAGCCACTTCAGTTGAGTAGAGTCCAGAACTTTGTTAACCTAATTTACACTGTACTCTACACTTTACTTGTTCATTGCTCACCTGCTAGCTTTTTCAAGTGGAACAATGCCTCAAAAATATTCTGGTCAAACACTCAACTATCCTACAAATCCAGTAAAATAATACAAAGTGAACGACTGCGCAGTGCAGTCACTCTTGGATAGATATTTAAATATCTCACTTATCCCATATAAGTTTTAAGTTGACAAAGTCGATTATGTATCTTGTTTTTATGCCGACGTTTCGTTAGCCACTAAATCAGCAGGGGCAATCAGACTTAGGATAAATAAAGTGGTTAGTGCGCTTCATTTATCCACCCAGTGTGATCAGACTATATTTTGGATCAGACCAGTGTTTTACCTTATTCTAAAAGTTTTTTCGTTGTCTCTCAAGGCACTGGAAAGATTGTTCAGTCATCGGTTATTACCTATCTCATTCGTATGCTCTAATTATTATTATTATTTATTATTTGAACACATGAATATTGGTACAAGAGAGCGCCAATATATATGCGCCACACAAAACAATGAGAATTCGAAGAGAAATAGAAAAAAAAAGCTAAGGAGCGCAAAAAAAGAGAGCAATAACGAAGAGATTGGTGTAAGGTAGTATGGTAGAAATGAGGGAACGGAAAGGTACAATCAGAATAAATCTTCCAGGTAAGGGAGACACAACCACTTTTTATGAAGAATGTAAAAGAAGTTTACAGCAGGATCGCCACTGGCTTCTATCCTGAGCCATATCTGGTAATGTCTCTAGCCACTGTGTCGTACCATCTCTCGAACCCAAGCCAAGGAGTCGTGAAGGACCAACACAAGCCAGCCCTTTACAGCTTTTTTTCATACCCCGACACCATGTCATGCACTGACCACCTCTCCACTTTATCCAACCATTCCCAGAGTCGGCAAATAATGCACGACGTGGAATTCTCTGGGACGACATTCGTAGAACATGTCCAAGCCACCGAAGTCGGTGTTTCCAGATGGTGACACCAATTGAATTATCATCTCTGTGCCCGAACACACGATGCCGAACCTCTGCATTACTGACATGGTGTTGCCACTAGATGTCAGCAATCCTTCGGAGACAACGATGATCGAACACAGAGAGTCGTCTAACGTCCTCAACTCGGAGAGACCAGGTTTCACAAGCATAGAGCAAAACTGCTCTCACCGACGCGTTGTAGATCCGACCTTTTACAGCCAGACTAACATCACGAAGGCGCCAAAGGTGGCCCAGATTGGCATAAGCCGCTCTGGCTTTCACTATACGTGCATTGATCTCATCACTCACACCCCCATCAGCACTTATGCAGTTACCTAGATTCACGAACTTCTCGACTACGTCTATCTGCTCACCATCCAGGGTGAGTACAGGATTAGGATCCTGCCAGTCTTGTAGAAGTACTTTGCACTTCGAAGGTGCAAAGCACATACCATACCTACGGACACTGATTGCCAACTGATTAAGTGCGGATTGCATGGCTTGGGCATTATCGCACAGTAAGACAATATCGTCCGCATACTCAAGGTCGAGAAGTCTTTCTCCAGGCAACAGATCCACACCGCCATTACTTACATTCATCAGAGCTGTTTCCAGAATGTTATCGATGGTAACGTTGAAGAGGAATGGTGAGATTGGGCAACCGTGCCTAACCCCACTGCTCGAATGGAACAATGGAGAGAGGTGGTTGTATGCCCTCACTCTGCCTGAGGTGTTTGTATATAGGGCTTTTAGGATGTTAATAAACTTCTCAGGCACACCCTTCTTCAATAGACAATCCCAGAGAACAGTCCTATCCAACGAATCGAAGGCAGCCCTGATGTCAAGAAACACTACGATTGTTGGCCTTTGAAAAGTATGGCGGTGTTCTAACATTTGGCGGAGGGTGAAGATATGATCAATACATCCTCGACCAGAACGAAACCCAGCCTGCTCCTCTTGAGTCAATCTTTCTCGGGTTTTGAACAACCTACGAAGTATGACGGAAGCCAATAGCTTGGACGCAATCGGAAGTAGACTTATCCCCCGATAGTTGTTACAGGAACGACGTGAACCCTTTTTAAAGTTAGGGACAACTATCAACTCATTCCATGACGTTGGTACACTCTCTAGTTCCCAAACCTTTGTAAACAACGTCGTCAATTCCTTAGTCAGAAAGTCACAACCATCTTTAAAAAGAGCAAGGGTAAGTCATCTGGGCCAGGTGATTTGTAACGCTTCAAGAGTTGGAGTTCCTTGCGGACTTCCGCCTCGTTCGGTGGATCAGTCGTCACCGGCCATGGAGGGCAGGACAGTCTGACCGATGTTGCCGGAGCAGCAGGCCAGTTGAACTGCCCTTCGAAGAATTCTGCCCATCGTCCAAGATGTCGATAGATGTTAGTGATTGGTATTCCATCATCCTCGCAGATTGTTTCACTCACACCAGACTTCTTGCTGCCAGTGGCTCGGATGAGTTGGAAGAGCTTCCGGTAGTTACCAGATGCAGCTGCTGCTTCCAGCTCATTAGCACGCTTCGACCACCAGGCTTCTCGGTCCTTACGCAAGCTTTGCCCAATTTCCTTACGTAACATCCTTCGTTTATGGTCAAACTCACGGTCACCCGGAGTAGACCGACGGGCTTCAATGAGTTGTAAGGAGCCAGAAGAAACCCAGTGCTTAAAAGCGGGACGTTTCGCAAACCCACAACTGACTGTTCCCGCCATTTTCATGGCGTCATGCAATTGCAACCAATGCTCATCTATACTTTTCGGTGGAATGGTAACTAGCCTAGAGGCTAGCTCGGCTCGATACTTACTAGCAACAGAAGTTGCAACCAGCTTGCTAATATCAATCCTTTGCTGGCGGTCACTTCGTTGGCCACTGAAAAGTAAGGTAAAATTGGCGCAGACCAAGGCATAGTCAGAGTCCAGATAGGTACTCCAAAAGGAGCGGCAGTCTTTTACACAACCACGCCAGCGGTAGCTGATCGCGATGTGATCAATCTGAGTCCAGGCTTGAGATGCAGAGGGAGGACGCCAGTTGGCACATCGGCGATGACTGTGCCGAAAGTTAGCGCTAGCCAGAAACAGGTTGTGGTCTGTGCACAGTTGCAGTAGACGGTCTCCGTTATCTGACCTGCGAACAACGAGTCCCCATCGGCCACCTAAACGACTCTCCTCTGTGCCCAGACGCCCGACCTGAGCATTCAAGTCTCCGGCTAGTACTACAATAGGTGTCGAACGCACTTTCTGGAGAAGAACAGATAACTGGTGGTAAAACTCATCCTTGATTGCATCCGGGCTGCAATCTGTCGGGGCATAGGCGGAGATGACGAAAAGACATCGTTTCTCACGCCGATTTCTTCTCACTTTGATGGAACTTTCTAATCTAACAGCACATAACCGACTGTTAATGGGGATCCAATCGACTAGTGCTGCCTCAGCTCTAGCGCTTAATGCGACACCAACGCCAGCAAGACCAGCCGAAGATGCCACAGGGTCCCCGGATAAGCGCACGTAAAACAAGCTTTTTGAAGTGACAGATGAAGAGCGAATTTGTAGCACTTCACCAGAGTCTTGAATACGGGTCTCGGATAGACAGCAGACATCGATATGAAGACTTTCCAAAGACATAGCCAGCCCTATCTGTTGTCCAACCTGCATAAGTGTGCGAACGTTGAAGGCAGCCAGTTTGAATGGCACACGTGGTTTCAGAAAAACTGCTTCAGTACTCATATTCGGTGGTAACATACAATTTTCAACCGGACAGTGACTCGAGAACGTTTAGATACAGTCGAATTTCCACCAAAGACGAGCCGCTGTATAAGTATAAAAGAGGGTGAATAATGTGGAAAATAATAATAATAATGACAATAATAGTATTAATAATGACAATAATTGTAATGATAATAATTTAAACCAATTTATTGTTTTTTAAAGCGAGAAAAGTAATTTCCATAGACATAGAGAGTTCATCATTTGTTTGTGGGCTGTGATACTGCCCGGGTGCCCAAACCGAAGCAGGTGGTTTTCTTAGGGGGCCACTGCCCGAGCCTTTGACCTAAAGGTCTAACCCACAAGGCAGTGGAGCATCGTAAGGAGATGCAATCCCATGGTAGCCGGTGGCCAGCGATCGGTTCATACGCCATTTGTTCCCGTAGGATACTGGAGCCCATGTGCACCATTGGTTTGTGATCCGGTTAAAGCGCCGGACATTCGCTTTTCGTCCTCTCATTTTCGTAAACAACACCCCCGCCACGAGGAGGCAATGAGTAGGACTTCCCTGGCAGAGGCTGTATACGCGCGGCCGTATGCTCTAAATCAGTGGCAGAAGCAGTAGTTCTTAAATCATTCGTTTTGCGAAAACAATATATACTTATCGGTTGCCTAAATCCACGTGTAAGTAACTGAGTTAAAACCATTAATTCCAAATTAAATCACTCACCTCATTTTTGAAAATCTCTTGACTTAAATTTTAATGTAATAAGCTTTTATTATGGTCTTTAGATATAACCTTCTGATAAATTATATTGCTTCTTCCGACCTTTAAAACTAAACCAGGATGATTTATAATCGTAATGATATTTTTATGGTGATTATTTCTTAATGATCAGGATATTTTTACCAAGTTCACTAACCTAGCACTGAACTATAGCTGATCAGCAGTGGATCAAAACAGCGGATTGTTTTCAGTGTTTACTGAAGCAAATGAGGTCACTGAATATATCGAGATAGCAAACTACATTTCTTGTAATTGAATATTGCCCTTCATTTTTAAAGTCTTCGAAATACCACAGCTTCCACTTTCATTTTTTCTTTCGAAAGATATTGCTTATTATTGCTGTTCACTGCTTCAATTCATTTTTTTCAATATTATTGTGTACAGTAGTGGTTCTTGTCACACCAAAAGTTGTGGTAACTTTCTGAAACTTCAAGAATAGTGCGTCCAAACTATATTCTACAGTTTTTATAACTTCATGTTGATTTTATATCAAGCATTCAAAAGTTCCTCTTTTTTGAATCTACCTTTTTTCAAAGAGTAAATTTAAACGAGAAGAAAAACGCAACCCTTATCTGGTCAACCAAGCATTACGTAAGTTAAAATCTGTCAGAAGTCATTTTCATGCTTACAGGAAACCGTCGTACTTACGATCTTATTAATCTGTTCCCGTCAAGTGATGAAGAAGAAAATGCGAGACCCGATAAATCTTCAAAAAGTAGTAGGAAAAAATGTAAGTTTACTTTTTGTCTCATTAAGACTGTTTATTCCACATATTGTTACTGAGTTTTTTCGGAAAGTAAGGCTACCATTTTGCCGTTTACTTCACGAACTGTTAGCTACACCACGTTATCATGGTGTAGGAATTAACGATTTAATCAAGATTTCTAATCACATGTAGGTTAGTTATTCACTATTTCAAAACTTTGTTTAGTTAGTAAGACAATTTCCATATACTTTCAAAAACAATCATGTATACTTTGAGGAAGTAAGACTTTACAGTTTACTTATGAATAACTTGTCTGCATGTGCTTATGACATTCGTATTGTTGATATGTATATATGTATATATATATATATATATATATATATATATATATATATATATATATATATATATATATATAGTCCCTGTTTCGAACAGCGTTCAAATGACTTTTGTGTGCCTAGATTTGACATTTAGTTTATTGACTGAGTATTCTATGTAACTCGGTTTAATTTCTTAATGTTTATTAGTTTTACTCCCATAGTTATGTTCTACGCGATTTGTGTTCTTAATTCGTCTAGGAGATATGTCTAATCTCATTGAAATAAATGCTACATTATAGTAAGATAGTAAAGTGTCACTTCTTAAACCTACTTTTCTTGTAATTCAACCTGTTTATCTTACATATCATTAAGGCAAATAAACTTAAGTTTGTGGCTTGTAATACATATGGTTTGGAATTAAAAGTGAGATTCTTCAGTCTTAATAACCGGACTCAGGTTTCCAACCTTGTGTTTGTATCTTACAAAAATCTCGTCTATTTTTTCGCAGCATATCATAAATTCGTTCTTATTTTCTTGAAAACCAAGTTTTCTCTGTGTGTGCAAAGTTGTTTGATTTTAACATAACAAAATGGACTACTATATTTTGTATATTTGTTCCGGTTATGTAAAAGATGAAATAAGTAGATGGTTTTAGTTCTAAGTTTCCGGCTTTTATATATGAACTGAATTTGCTAATTTCGGTTAAAATATAGTGACAAATCATTATCCTATCTGATTTTTTAAAACAAATAAAACTGGCTACAAAATAATCAATCACTATCCCTCCCGTTTATTTTTGTCAAAGATAATCTATTGGTCAGTTAATTCCACATGCTTAAAATAAGTATTATGTTCATATTTCTAATTTCTATCAATTTGTACATTTTTTTATATTCTCTTTCATTGTTTACGAAGACTCTATAGGCGTAAATTTACATGGTCTATAAAAAACTTTATAATAACGTGAATTACAAACTAGTAATTTAATCACATCGTTTGATTTTTTATTTTTACAAAGGTTTATAATTTAGAGTCTCATTAGATCTGTTTAAGCGTTTTCAAAACTTTGATAAATATTTGTACATATTTCATAAAAATAGGTTACCAATCTGTGAACAGTCCTTTAAAAGTTAAATAATTTTGCTCGTAACCATTGATTTGCATTTTAGAACCCACCTCACATTCTTTGGTCTGTTCAACTTGGTAATATCACTAGCCTTCACGCAAAAGTTTTAGTTCGAAGCCGAATATAGGAGCTGGTATCTAGTTACGTAGTTTGCAAAGTCTGGTTAAGTGATTGATTCGTAATTTAAAGCAATTTTTGTTAGCCTCAATGAACTAGGTGAAACATTTTTCAAGACTGATTAATAATTACTTATTAAACAAGAATAAACTTATTTCCAGTTTATGCCAACTAAAAGCATTCATGTCAGGTTCACTGAGTATTTACATTGAAATCTAGAACATCAATCCTCAGTAAATTATGCCAGTTCTATGTAGAAATAAACATCAATATCACTCGATTCCATAAAATGTCTTTTGGAAAGTCTTTTCCAACAGTAATCTTGTAAAGTAGACAGTTTAACTACAAGTAAACTTATTGTTTCCCAGTTTCTATTGTTCACTTTTTCATTAACCTCTCTTAAAAATAAAACAGCTAGATGTGATCAAGACTCAATCGAATGTAACGAACAGTCATGTAATCAAAATCTTGATGCAACAAGTAAACCAAAATCGCGAAGAAAAAGCCTGCTTCGTAGAGATCCAGATTTTGAGCGTCACCTTTCAGAAACAATCGACTGCGTTTTATCTCAATTTACGAATTCCGATGCCGGCAACCGCAAGTGCCAGTTGACCCAACATACTGGTAGTGACCAGCAGTGTAAACAAAATACTAATCACCGGTATGAGTTTAGGCATTCCTCGCGCAGTATCCCATCTTTACAACAAATGATTTCAATAAAGGAAGCAGAGCTTGCAGCGTCTGAAAAAGATAACCTTGAGACTGTTATGGATTCTCCTCAAATTTCTACAACTTCAGAAAGCAACCCTGTAGATACCTCAAAAGAAAATGTTTCTAAACCTCCCAAGTCCTACTATCGCCCGAAAATTGATCTTTTCAACCTCAGTGAAACCATTTTGGGTGAATCATGATTTTTCTACTTCTGTATATTTGTGTACATAAAATATATATTCCCAGTTGTTTGCTGCTTTTATATTGACTTTTTATAAGTCAGTGATAGTTATGTCTTGTCTAGGCTAGCTAGTTAGATTAGATGCCGACTTAAAAGCATATAAATACATTGGTTTTCTCTTATTAAACTTAGGCTTGAACATATGATAACGTACACTTTGGCGTATATGCTGTCATGAAATTACTAAAACACGTTATGATCAGTATTTTGTACATCTTCCAGCACTTTCTAGTGAGGTTGCTAGAATTTCATCCGAAATATGTCAACATCCTGACTGTTTCATTTATTGTAAATGACTGGCGTTTCTAGAAGGAAACTATATCTACATCCCTGTGTTTATTTCTAATCATGTAGTGTTATATACTATTGATTTCTTTGCATCTTTGATTCGAAGTCAGGTACATTAAAAGAATGAAGCTTTTTGCTGCACGTAATACTCTAGGTGTTATGAGGTTTAAAATTGATATTAGCTTCTCATGGTGTAGATGCAGGTTTGTTTAATCACTCATGTTTTCGTTTAACGTTGATCTGACCCCGTATATGTATTAGTCGGAAATATCTTCAGTTTCAAGTAACCCTAAGACTGCAGAACCAATAATTTCGTAGATCAGAATGGAGGTAAAAATCAGGAAATTTCCTAAATCGAATAGGAAAATGCCGAAGATTGATTGATTTTTCATCTACAATGTTAACAAACAAGTCGACGATATACAAAGTCCATTGCACTAACCGCTCCATGAGCCACATTATTTCGAATCCAAAGGATGCTACATTGTGGGCGACCTTTGTACAAGTAACAAGTTGGAAATTATAGCCCTCTGTAAATCTGTGCGGTTATGGGGATGTACATTGTCTAATGGTACAAAAGTGTTCAACAAAGAATAATAGTTCTAAAGATTTTCTATTCAAGTAATAAGTCCTCATTGGGATCAGTGCATTATAAGTAGATTGCTCTGATATATTCAATCACAATTCTTACTAACTTTGATTATCGGCTTGGGTGGAATTCAGGACCCATATTTCGTCTTATTCGAAATATACTGACAACGATATAATACAATCTCTCAAACAGGTCAATGATTATCAAAACTTGGTTCAGTGCATAATGCGTTGTGAGGCAATAGACATGTTTTTTAGAAATCATTTTGGAAATCCTCATTGAAATGCAGACTTATTCAGCTGACGATCCCAAAATGTTCTCACAGCAAGCCACAATTCTGTCTTACGGAGGATCACATATTTCAACGACCTTATAACATCTTGCAAAAACTCGGTAAGTGAAAAATAGGTTGGATGTAACCACCGTTAAACATCACGTTTCATACAATTTAGGATAATCGACTTAGAAATATAATTCTTGTAGAGACATACACTTGAACTTTCACACCAGACGCATCGTAACTGAAAAAAAGTACCTCGTCAACACTCATGATTCTATGAAAATAGGAAGAGCTTTATTTCAGAATGTCGAAATGAAGACAGAATAGGTAGTCTCTAAATTAGCAATGGTACAAAGACCCTGAAAAATATTTTTTGGGTAAGCAAGTGATGTCTAAAGAAATCCGTTTGTATGTTTACGTATTTATCGATAAATTTACCAGGTTGTATTCGGCGTAGCAAAATAGTCTTAGGTGCTTCATTCGGGGTCCAGTAGTTCTGTTTGGCCCCTGATGCTAGTCAAAGACCCTGAAATATAGTTGCGTCCTTAAGTGATACTTTCTATAGGTATACGACGACATGCTATATTTCTGCATGGAAATCCGTAGCATTTGCACTAAGTGGTGATCCCTTTGTAGTTGGTTGCGCGCATGTTATGGGTTTCAAATATAATACGTCCAAGTGTAATCACCTAGTTCTATCTGGCTTAAACTGCATTATTTCGAGAATTCTTAGTACATCAATCCGGACACTTCTAATTATCATAGTGGCATGGCAAAGGAGCCTGTGGTTGGATAGTTGGATATACATTCAAATTCCAAAGCTACCGAGGAAAGGAAGGTTTGAAATCTGGAGTATGATTAGGAGGAATATTAAGGATGATAAAATTGCGGCTCATTTCCTTACATTCATTTGATACGATGCCTATAGTGTACTAAATGTTCGTCATTTTTAGATAAACATATTTCACTTTCCTTACTCAAAGAACAACTAAATCACGCGAAATGTACAAACTTCGAATGTTGTGATTGGGCGAAATATCATAAGATGACTCGTCAGAATAACTAGGTTAAAGTTTATCCTTGAATTTCAGAAACAAACCATCGAGTGTAATTTTGGTGTTCAACGTCATGTACTACTGCGTGATCGATTAATTGAAAGGATTAATGAGCTGAATCTGGAGATAAAATTTATAGAATTGCCGAGGTATTCTCTGAAATAATCTAACGAAATAGAACTAATCCCAATAGCCCTAGAACGTCAACCAGACACAATGACGAACTCATATTCGAACTACGCAGTATGAGGTTGTATTGTATTATTATGACAGATTTAGATATCACGTAAAATATTTGACTACAGCAAGTGCATCGTTTACTCATCACGCCCACGACACGTTAGTTTTTGGTCTACAATGTGGTCAAGGTTTATATTCAATTCTGTTGAATCTTCTTAATTGTTCGGAAACCTGACTGTTACATTCTTCGTCTATCTGAAATTCGGAATTATCTGCATAGTTGGGGTTGTTCAGAGAATGATCAGAATCAGAATTGTAGCAACCTACTTCATTGATACCCACTTGATCTACATGTCTGCTGTGAACTACATAGGTTCGAAATATGGGAGATTTAAAGAATTTATTCGGACCGTCATGAGCTGTTGAATATCCTGCATCACTATATTGAAGCAATAAATTGTCGATGCATTTTCCTAGATCTTCTAGATTACTAAATTCACTGATGTGGTTGCACTCATTAAAGTTAGGAGGAATCTTCTGCTAGACTGAAAATATGGGGCTGTAGATAGGTGATGGTATCCAATATCAACAAGCCAGTTGTTACCCTTTTTCTGTGAGATGGGTTCCGTTATCCGTTACTAATACTTCGGGTATACCCCCACGACGAAATATCTTGCTTACCGCCCTGTGAGCGAAGTTCCGACTAGAACTGTTCGTTAGTATCACTTCTGGCCATTTGAAACATGAATCAATAACAACCAAAGCATGAGTTTAAAGAATGGGCCACAGTAAACCATGTGAATACGTTGCCATGATCCATAAGATGCATGCCGAGATTCCAAGTAGGTTTGTTATATGATACCTTATGTAAACAAGCAGGACAGTTTTTGAACTCATGTTGGTGTCAATATCAGGCCACCAAGACGTCTGACAAGTAAGTGACTTCACTTTCTCTGCTCACAGATGGGCTGAATTAATGTCGTCTAATACTGTAAATTTGGGTGCTAAGTGAGTGATTATACTACCATGAAAGCATTAAAAGACTTCAGGATGCAATGATATATCTCCTCCGATTTTATAGAACTCAAGAAACCTACGCTCATACTGAATATTCCAACCTCTTTTCACTGTACTTACGACGGTTAAAAAATATTCAGTTCCAGATTGGAAAGGAGAGGAGGCTAGGTGCCCTGTGTATGTCCTGGCAATGATAGTCTCTCAGTTCATCCAACTTAGTTTTGAAAAAGTCGACAGATGGTGCTTCAACAACGTGTTGAGGTTGTAGATCACCAACGTAGATGATCTATGTCGAAATGATTGGAGGCCGACTCGAGTTAGACGTGAATAGTGTGACGAACCAACTAACGTCGAAGTCACACCTCGTGGTCAGCACCTTACGTGGACTACCCCCATTGACGTAACAAGGTACTATAGATGCTTTGAAGACTGTACAACACAAAGGACGTTATTACAGAAATATATTAGTTAAGGTAGATACAGGCGAAAGTAAGACCACTGCCGCATGGGCCAGTCCATGGCGTATGATTAACTAATGCGCGTTGCTTGTACATGACCTTGGCAGGGAGCGATGATCTGTTCGACATTCAGTGATCCAACTGCCGGATGATTTGGCTAGGGCTCAGTGACATTTCACTGGCCCTACAATACTCCCCACCAGATTCAACGGCCGTTTGAATCTGTACCAAACATGTTGGGAGCAGTCGCGCGCCAGAGAGTACCAAACGAATATTATAAATCCTCCAGGTATTGCTTATCTGTAAAACAAATGGAAAGGAGGCGGCAGAAACTGGTCGGGAAACAGCGAGTCATAATATGTTAGTAGGACGTTGCTTAAACGTAAATTGATCAACCATAGAAATAATGAAAAGAACAAAACGTTTTATTGTTCTATCAAGTCGCGCTGAAATATATAGCCTTGAAAAGTAATTCAGTTCCTCCGATGACAAACGTTAAGTCTGCCGCAAAAGTAATGATGCTATAGCGATAGTAGGATAAGTGTATTATCAATCGATATCCATATTTGTACTGTCATTAGTTTAAAGTTGTAAGTCGGACAGTGTCGTTGACAGCTATTAATTAGTGTCAAATTCTAGTTATATCTATATCTAACAGACTAACCGTAAGTACAGAAGTATAACAGTGAAGAGTGGTCGTGATTTCGTTGTGCGAAGCTATTGACCAACTTGTAGTCACAGTTTGAAAAGTCGATGACTGCTGTTACAGTCAGTAAGGGTTGAAGGCTACAAATCGACAGCAAAAGGTGGCACGATGAAGTCTCTAAAAGATGATAAACGGTGAATGCTGCGTGTTTGTTCGGTTAGTGAACAGAAAAATATCGAAAAGAACATAAGAAACCAAGAGTGTCACTCTGGACTCATGTCAATGATACCCGTGAAAAACGCTGTCAGTGTTGGGATAGAGGCGACAATATCGTTTTCAGTTTGCAGGAGATTCGCTCGACTGCATAAACTGATGATTCGCGCGAATGATATTGTCGTCAGACCACCAATTGAACTGGACAGGTTGTAAATCGTCGAGTAGTTGAACAGCCGATTGATTTACCGGAATCATCTGTTAAATAACAGCCACGAGGAAACAATACTTCATAAAATGAAGTACGACATCGAAGTAGAACAACTACAATAGTTCAGATGTGTTACAATGTCAAGTCTAAATAACATCGTTCTTACGTATACTGACAGTTGCACTGAACGTTCGTTTAAGCATTATTAGCGTAACAGTTGGATGTGTGAATAAAAACATATACGAAAACTATGGTTGGGTTCGTGGAGAATTTTCGAGGACGTTTAGATATTTTCCAAACCCGTATCGCATGTAAATAAACCGAAAATAGAATCAAAATGACTGTCGTGTAATAAGGAAGTCGAGCCATGATTTAATGTGTGAATTAATAGCAAATACAAGGGGTATAATAAACATTAATTAAAATGGTAACCACCAATGTAACTAAGGTTTAGAGGGTCCAGGTAACGTGGCCATTTCGTAAAAGGCTGATACAAAGAGCTTATTACCTAGCGTTAAGTGACATATTAAGTACGACAACGTGTGCACTTGGGACATGGACTAAGCGTGCTCGTGTACATGCAATATGTTTTACCACAGTATGTCGACCAACGAGTCATAAATGTACATGATTTCGACTAAAACTTGACGGCAGTGACAGAATATATGACTAGTTTACGTGAAAGCAACTACGAAATGTTATCACGCATCATAAATATAGTACGAAATAATCTAATGAAATTATGAAACTCGCCTGGGTTACTCTTACCTCTAAGTAATGAAGATATGAAGTAGGCAGTAGTTTGAATCTGGATTATGTACGAGGTACTGTTGATTAAATTTTTCGATTAACACAGCATTGTAGACTGAATTTGTATAAGTCCAGAATTAATTTAAGCCGAATACATAGCATTACCTGACGAACAGTCTAAACGAGATCTAAGATCGCAGGAAATTTATAGTTCAAACTCACCGTAAATTTCTAGCATTCGTATCCTCTGTTTGGCCATGGAACTCAGCGATTGGAAATTAGGCAGACAGTGGTAAAAAAAAGCAAAACATTCTAGTGGATAGTGGTTAAGCAGAAAGATGAATTTATAGTCGATAGTTAATCGTCTTATTTATACCAGTGGATAAGTTACAAACAGGTGTGCGTTCGTGTTGCCTTGTGGCTATACTCACGAGTGGTTGATATTGACATATTACACAGGAGCATTTACATGCTGCTAATGCTTGTTAAAGAACCACGATAGCCGATTATAATCGTAGTTGATTGGTTAGTTCTGTCGACTGAACTAAGTATTTAAGTTTAAATACTAATCAACATTGACATGAAGCAACGAAAGTTCACAGTGATAGATTAACATAGGCGATGATAAAAATGAAAAAGAATAAGTATAGAATGCAATAATAAAGATCATACTGATACGTTGAGTTATTCGAAGTCTTGCTCACCAGTGTAGATCACCAACGTAGATGATCTATGTCGAAATGATTGGAGGCCGACTCGAGTTAGACGTGAATAGTGTGACGAACCAACTAACGTCGAAGTCACACCTCGTGGTCAGCACCTTACGTGGACTACCCCCATTGACGTAACAAGGTACTATAGATGCTTTGAAGACTGTACAACACAAAGGACGTTATTACAGAAATATATTAGTTAAGGTAGATACAGGCGAAAGTAAGACCACTGCCGCATGGGCCAGTCCATGGCGTATGATTAACTAATGCGCGTTGCTTGTACATGACCTTGGCAGGGAGCGATGATCTGTTCGACATTCAGTGATCCAACTGCCGGATGATTTGGCTAGGGCTCAGTGACATTTCACTGGCCCTACAAGGTAATGAGCTCACTCGTTGATGATTCAATGGAAAAGTTGATAGTCAGCTGACAAGTAATTTGTTCTAAGCTTGTGAAATTTTTTGGAGTGTCCTCGTAAATTCTCAATGTAGGATTATGGTCTACACCGTTATTAGTACAATTATAATAATAAACCTAATCCTAGAATTGTAGATATGTCATGGCGTGAGAAAAAACCTGACATTAAATTTTACATGAAAGTCACATCATTGTCTATTCTGACTCGTCGTACGTAACAATTGGCGATATACAGTTTGGAATTTAGGCTTAAGATAGAATAATACACTTCATTTGAGTAAAGCCTAGTTATAAGTAGTGACCACATCTGCAAGGCTGAGCCATACACGTGTATCCTCAACAAGTTCTATTACATCAACAGGTAACCGCCGAACCATCATTTAATCACTTCCGGACTATGACTAGCGTAAAAGAAAATCTGCATGTGGTGTATAATGTGATCGATAGACGAACTCATCAATAATAAAGTGAAACGCACAGCACAACATTAACTCTCTTTGACCTTGTGCGACTGTATTCTTTATTAACCAATCACAGTTTGATGTTCATTGTAAAACAATATTTGCTTTGTTGATTTATTTTTCCTATTCTCTGGCTACTGTTCGGTTTGTTATTTGTCTCTGTTTTTCCCTGTATTAATAGACCGTACTGTTTGTTTGTACACTAACGATGTTAATTTATGTTTTAGAAACAGATAAAGTTTATCGAGCCAAACTGCTTACTTGTTCTGACTTTGGCTAAACCAAGACTCTGTATTCGACAGTCTAGAGATTAGCTTAGAGTTGAATCTGTAGGAAATCGCTTCCCACATGTGGTTTGTGCGACTACTATGATCACAAAATATTACTACTGACAGCTTTATTCAATATTATATTCTTCGTACAACATAGAATTCTCAGCAAACGAATCATAACAAGTTTCGTACTTCTTAGTTGATCCTGACAATAAATACCGAAAGTTAGCCAGTTATAAGTTAGCATTTCAGGAATCCACTTCTGAATAATTTATACTCTTTTCAGTTTCAGTTTGGAGAGGACAGGAGGCTTGATGGCCTGTGTTAGTCCTGGCAATGGCGGTCTCTCAATTGATCCAACTTTCTTTTGAAAGAGTCGACGGATGGAGCCTCAACAACGTGCTGTGGTAATGAATTCCATTCGTTGACGATTCGATGGGAAAGTCGATAGCCAGCTGACAAGTAATTTGTTCTGGACTTGTGAGCCTTTTTGGAGTGTCCTCGTAAATTCTGTTTTGGAAGATAAGAAAAATGAGGGCATATCAGGTGCAAATTTGGCACTAAGCAATTTGAAAACTGTAATCGAGTCGCCTCTAGTTCTGCGATATGACAACAGTAAAAGGTTCAGCTTGGCCAGTCAAGCATCATACGGAAGTTTTGCTATTGCGGGAATCAGCTTAGTCGCCGTTCTCTGAACCTTTTCCAGAAGTTCACTGTCTTTTTTAAGCAGGGGCTAGCCGCTTGTATGCAGTACTCAAGTTTAGGGCGTACGAACGTCTTGGCATCGACATGACTAAAAACCCTACGTATTGACCATAACGTTCTAAAACCTTTGGCGGCTATTGCACGGCAGTGTGCAGTAGTCTTTAAGTCTTGACTAACGATAACTCCTAAGTCATTATATGTCTGGACGACAGGTAGCTCAGTGTTATTCATCGTATATGTATCTGTGCCTTGATGACCGATATGCATCACAACACACTTGGAAGTATTAATCGGCAACTGCCAAGTTTGAGACCATTCAGATAACTTCTTCAGGTCATTCTGGAGTTCTGAGCTATCGCCCTTACATCGTATGATTCTCCATATCTTGACATCTTCAGCATATAGCAAGACCGATGATGATAGGAATCGGGGAAGGTCATTCACATACAAGAGGAATAGTACTGGCCCCAAAACTATACCCTGGGGCACTCCACAAAGCACAGTTCCCCGGCTAGATAACTTTGAGTTCACCCGTACTCTTTGTTGACGTCCAACTTAGAAGTCTTTTATCCACATCAATAAATTGCCTCTGATCCCGACATTTCTTAACTTATATAACAGCCGGATGTGCGGAACTTTATCAAAAGCTTTACTGAAATCAATGAAGTCTACGTCTACAGTTAGCTTATGGTCCTTAAGAGCACGCCAGCTCTCACGAGCCACCAATAAGTTAGTGAGACAAGAATAACCTATTCTGAAACCGTGCTGCTTCTCGGAAAGGATCCGGTTTTTATTGAGATACTTAAACAGCTCCTTCCGAATAATCTTTTCTAAGATTTTAACAACCACACTAGTTGGGCTAACGAGGCGGTAATTCTCAGGTTTATGTTTCGTACCTATTTTGAAGACAGGGCTTACTATGGCGTTTTTCCAGTCTTTTGGTAAACGACCCTGCATAACGGATAGGTTAAAGCATATACTTAAAGGGCTTGCAACGAAGTTAGATAATTCCTTCAGTAGCCTAAGATGTAATTCATCGGGCTTCGTGGATTTACCTACGTCGAGCTTATTTAGTAGACTAAAGACATCGAGTTCTTTATTGGTCACGCTACCCAGTGTATGTGTGGCGGGAACTATATGCGCTGACAGGAAGGGCGCTTTTATAGTATATACATTGCTAAAGTAGCTTGAGAACACTTGAGCCTTACCAAAGTCGTCCTCCACTAATGATGCGGCAGTACTGTCTCCCCATAAAGCAGGATTACTTCCTCTTCTCTTTGTCCTTTTGTTTATATAAGAATACAAGCGTTAACGACATTCTATGGATTCCTTAACAATCTTTTCTTCGTACAACTTTCTAGACTTACGGAGGGTCGAGGCACAGGTATTCCGGACTTTTCTATACTGGGATTTAGTTTCATCAGTTCCCAGTAACCTAAAGCTATCCCACACTTTTCTTCTCTTACGGAGAAGGATACGGACCTCCCTACTGAACCATGGTGGGGAGTTTCTCGGTCCCCTTGGTATAGTCCAAGGGATGTGGGGTGTGGTAACTTTTAAGTATGAATTTCTAAATGCGTCCCAGGCCGTTTCAATGGAGGACTCTGGGTCTATTGTCCAATCTACTAACGATGCTGAGTGCATGATATCTGGTATATTTGCTTTCCAGACGTTAGGTCTGGATTGGGCTGACGCGTGCTCGTGACTGACAGTTATATGGAAGTCGAAAATTAAAACTGCGTGATCATTTTTACCTAGGGGTTGCATATAATAAGGGCTCACAACGTCATCCACATAGTGAGTGAATATCAGATCTAGTAAGGATGATTCAGTGTCCGGGTCGTACCTTGTAGCTTCTTTCACATGTTGCACTAGAGCACATGTGATAACCCCATCAACTAGTTCCTGCTCGAAAGAATTCTCCGACGATTTAGTTCGCAGATTTTCCCAGTCTACCATAGGTGCATTGAAGTCCCCTAGGATTAGACATCGACCACTATGGGACCAAGTATTGAGACTGCTTAACAGGATCTCATTTACCTCACAGCTTGGACTGCGATAGACCAAACCAATCAGCAGCTCTTGTCCCTTGCATTTCAAGCGGCAACTAACTAATTCACACGTCCCACTCTCATGGGATACACTATCGATAATGGTAAATGGGATAGCATTCTTAATGAATAGAGCTACTCCGCCTCCTTTACGCTTTTGTGCTCTGTCGGCCCTTACTAACGTAAAACCCTCGAAATCAAGTTACATACTATCTATAGCTTGTGTCAGCCAGGTTTCTGTAACTGCGATTATGTCTGGCTTTGTAGAATCAATCTGTACACCTAGTTCCCATCGCTAATTAAGTAAGCTCCGGGCATTTGTGTAGCAGATCCGAAGCCTATTCAAGTGGTTTCGTGCTTCACCTAGAGTGGCTTCGGCATCATTCTCTATCGAAGCCTTACAACCCGAAAATTTACAATTTTTAGGTCCTTTTCGCCAGCGTCTAACCTAAGTTGTAGTTCTTTTTCGGCTTCCCGTCTTTTTACACGGTCTACCAACGGTAAGTCCTTTCGTATAAAGACTCCTGAACCCTTTAATTTGTGTCCATTCTGTAAAATTAGGTCACGTTCATTCGAAGAGTTGAATACTACTTTAAGCAGTCTGGGATGATTTGGTTTCAAGTTCGCTAGACTCCCAAGTCTATACACCTTTAGCAAGGTGACCCCGGTCATATTTTGAGGCATGAGTTGATTAAGCAGCTGCCTAAACAGCACAATGTCATGCTCAAAACGAGCTTTAGGTTCAGAGCTCTCGCTCTCCTTGATTCTATGAAAAATAGCTGATCTGTGGCTGTGATCAACTTTCGATTTTACGACTACTTTCGCGGGTTAGGATTACCTTTTATATCGCTACTTATTGTCTTCCTTACAACCTGTGCCCATTTGTCAGAGGTGCTGGGAGAAGCAACAACAGTTGCGTCAAACCTAGTGTTGAATTCTGGGGGGTTGTCGACGACCTGAGAAGTCAGGTTATGTTTACTGCGGCCTCTTGGAGTTTCCTGTTGGATCCCATCTGGGAGACGGAACAGAAGAACCTACTTCCCTTGAGCTTTTGTTCAAGGCAGGCCCCTTTGGAGACTGCTTTTCATTCTTTGACCGGCGTGAGTCATCTGTTATCGAACTAACCTTAGTTTGCTTCATGTCGATTTTCGTGTCGACAGATCGAGTGCTGTTTGATATGTCCCGACTACGCTTGCTAAAACACTTTGCAGCATCAACCAGTGAGATGGCCTCGGTTAACAGGCTGTTTGCATCCGAACAGCACTGTTGACAAAGCCATACGCAACCCTTCTTACTGAACCGTTTGAAAGTCGCAGGCGTTAAGTTCGTGCAAAATTCGTGGTACCAGCCTCTACACTCGTCGCGCTGCATGCCGCTTTCAGCGGGATAACGACAATCCGGACGTTGGCAACTGCTTTTTCTACACTGTTTGGTCATTTAAAAGGAGTCGTTTTCAAAAAGGAACGAGACGCGATGATGCTCGGAAACAAAAAAATAATCAATGACCAAAAAGTGAAGAATTGTAGATTGTTGGAACCAAAAGTACTAAGAGATACAGTTGAAAATGAGGTACTCAAGAACACCAACGATAAAACTAATTGAGGGAACGGTAAAAACGGTACTCTAGTCGAATACTTTAACTGAAATGAATTCAATTAAAACGAAAACAGTACTCTTGATACGTAATAAACAATCAAAACAATGGAATTTACTCAGCGACGAAAAATATCACTGTCCTTTTTAAATAGCGCTCTCGATCAGTTTGTAGCGGTAAATAAATCCCCAAAATAAGTAGCTCTAAGTTTTCGACATTGGATGCTGACCATATGTTTTAGTGGACTCATCTAGCTGAAGGCGCTCGGTCAGGCATCCGCACCAGATCACGTGTGGTAACGCGGTGCTCAACATCCACCGCAATCGCTAGCCAAATGAGATCAGAGAATTCCGATATATTGGTAATCGCCAAATACACTCTTCCGATCTCCTCGACTCTGTCTTTTGATTTCTCTGGGTGGGAACGAATGATATTAGGTGTTACTGGTAAAAGCGTTGTCAGGCACTGAATACCTGTGTCATCTTCAAGTTTTTCGATGCATATTGTCAGCAAACATGATGTCTCTGGGTGGCTTACCCGACAGTCCGTGCCCTCTGGGTTTTTCGGTGACTTTTCATAAAGAAACCTGACTAAGGTAACTGATTAACGGACATGATGATGTGTTAAAACAAACAAAAACAATTCACTGAGATATCTTGTGTGGCAGGAGAAGATACTTAAGCAAGCCGCCAATATTGTGCTTACAGAACTTAGAGGTAGGTTCATCAACATCATTTGTTTGCAAACTGTTAGAAACTACGATCTTCCTAGATTTATTCCAGCACACAAGAGATCGCACAAGATATGAATTACAGAAATTTTCGTCTTTCTTGAACCTGATATTCATACACTCTGATGATTTCAGCCAAATACCTTTCATCACACTTCTAAGGAGAATGATCATACAGACATCTTATTAAAGTTGATGACTAAGATAGCGTGACATACAGTTGCACCAGCTCGATCTGACATAGAAAAGGTAGATATGAAAGCGATCAACTCCGTAGCGTCGGTTGAAAACTGGTTAATTGACAGAAAGGCATCGGTTGAAGAGGTATGGACCATTTTAGGCGGTTATGCAATCACGTAACTCAACTATATATACCCTAGACAGATCCAAATAAGAAACACGGCCAGCCCTGGATAGGCCGAGGTATTTGACGTCCACTAAGACAAAGGAAAAATATCGGGACGTTGTTACCAGCCATGACACGGCAAGTTCGACGGAACGTTACAGGTCGGTAGGAAATTAATGCATAACTACAATCCAGGAAGAACGGTCTGCCCAACCTGTAATGAAGCAGCCTAAGAGAATATTCTGAGCATAAATTATGGAACACGGACGCAACATTAGTATCCTAACCTCATGACAGCAGTGGATCTGAAATGATGGGGGATAACCGGAAAAATCAGAGGCTATGGCAAAGTATTTCGTGCCGGTTTTCACTCAGAAGCCTCTTCTAGACGAAGAAATAAGCCCAAAAACAAAGTCAATACGCCGTCTGCTCACTGTAGACGATGTGATTAAAGCCCTTAGCTTTTCAGGAACGGAAATGTACACAGGACTGTATGAACTTCTTCCGAAAATCTTAAGACGAATTGTGTAATATATTGCAGTCCCATTGATTACGATGTTCAATATGTCCCTTGACTAAGGTGAGTTTTCGTGCCTCAAGGTAACCCTCGTGCTATTGACAGAAGAAACCAGACAAGTAGTGAATAGGTCTTTATTTCGATCTTCGCGCAGTCACAGTGGAGCGTGGGATTATCTGTTCAGACAAACAAAGGCTCTCAACATTCAATATAAGATAATAGGGAATATAACGCTTATAAAAAATAAGGAAGTGAATGAATACTTGAACAAAACTGTTTTGGCATATGCTTGGTTGTTTGGGGTCAACTCTTAACCAACCAACCTGAGCTGTTACATTAGCTTCCACCTAGAATCGACTTCCGTAGGAACGTCGGTTCGATTAGTCTATCTATCGAAAACACCTTAGTTCTATTTCTCATCCCAAAGGAAAATTATCAACTCGCTCACTATTTGACTTACACTCCGTGACGACTAACGCTGTCAACGATAGTCCATGGATGTCTCCTCATTTACTAGCTTGTCATCTTATTTTGTAGCATGTGATCTATTCTACAACCATCGCTGACGGTTTACTGCGTGCTTTCAAGAGAAAGTGTGAGAATGTGGAATAAGAATATCTGAGGAAGTGCCGCGAGCGGGCTACCCAACACCATGTTGGTGAGGTACGATTTTTCCATGCTCAGACCGGCTATCAGGTGTTTACTCACCTGCCTCTTGAGTCGCCCTCAAGTAAAAAGTAAAGAAGAATCTACTTCAAAGGTAATGGTGAAAACCAATCAAACCTGAAGAAGTGCTCCACTGCCTGCATAAAAATAATAAGATACAAAATGGAAATACATAAATATAATTGATAATTGTTCGGTTCCACGTAAGTGATTGGCCTCCAGAATGGATTGGTATTCTGGAAGAAAATAGACATGGTGTAGCCATCTTGTGTACGAAAAGGTATGAAAACAAAAAAAATACTTTTTTATAATGCATATATGTAAAAGTGTAAACTTGCTAGAAGTTGGACTCATTGTCAAACCCGATCAAATGTATGACGACCGCGTTTTATAACCAGATACGTAACAAAGGGTGCATAATTGTACTCCACAAAACGGAAAAGAATATACGGTTAAGGAGGAAAAAAATTGTGTAGATTATGAGGATTAAGTACAATTGTGTCAAATACTCTTTTCTGGTTTGATCTAAGTATGTATGATATATTGAAGCAATATTTCGTCAATTCATCCAAGTAACGAATTTGTCTGCATTTAAGAAGTGTGTAAGTCCTATTACTCATTAGTATTATATATGATTAATCGGTAAAAGGAAAGATTGCAGTCATTCCACTGTGGTTTGATGTGGTCTAATGGCTAGGCACACGGTCTAGCATTCAAGAGGGCAGAGGTTCGAGTGCGTGTGGGGCTAGTGTTTTCGTTCAGCAAAACCCCCTTCAATGCGATGTTTGTTGGCCATATGTTGCTCAGATATGAGAGAAAGATAACAGGAGGACGGATTGATATGTCAAAGTGCCATATTGGAACAGTACAAGTTCTTTGTTTGTATTAATAATAATACTATAGAAAAAACTACAAGTGTGGTAGATTTCCATTTTACGTTATAATTAAACCAACGAGAAAAAAAGGTATATATATAAGTTATTGACATAACATGTCTTTTTTATAACGCTAGTTTTAAGTTCCAGGATTTTGTATGGACCACTAATAATAATTGGTTTAACGTTAGCATAGCTGTGATATTCATATCAGTTCAATGTTGTGATTACTTAACAGTTCCCTTATAAGTTGTGTTTAAAATTAGGTATGTGGAATCAATGCGGCTAACACAGTAACCTTACAGTAACGCACTGTGCTATATCTTCACGATTATTGATTCTTAAATGTCAGAAATTTAAAAAAAATGAATATTGCCAATAAAGATGGGTTATATGATCACACTAAAAAGCATGCTGCAGGAAAACTGGTTAAGTCATCACGTAAGTTTCCTAAACATGACAAAAAAAATTATGAGAACTTTAATAAGTACTTGACCATGGTTTAATCCAAAATGTTTTGTCTAGAAAACCACTTATTAATAGTAGTATTAAGCGTATCAAGCTACTAAACATATCCTCAACCGAAAACTTTTAGAAGTGGTTCATATGGTATATATGTATAGCCAGTCTACGTGAAAAATGTATGTAGATATATAAGAATTACAGCCAACATAGTTAACTAACCAGAAAAAGAAATTATAAAACTCGCCTGGGTTGCTTTTTGAATTCGTTGTATTTGCCAGTGTTAGTTGTATGAGTTTGATTAAAATCCGCAGCCATCGTTTCGGAATACCTAGCTTATGTGTCCAGTATTTAAAAAAATATTTAACATAACACTTATATATCAAAGGCAAAAGGTCTGGGGAGTTGTAGGTGAGGCGGAATGAGGAAAAAAATTATTTTTAAGTAGATGCAGGGTCTGATTAGCTACGTGGTTAGATTTTATCCTGCAGCCGAAACTGTCAACATCCTTGACTGACTAATTGGATGTGCCCAGCGAACCGTTTTAGTCATTTGCAAAGATTTATCATCTTTACGTTTCGATTCCGTAATGGATTTGTCAGTTAGACGATCTAACAACACGTATGGTGGTTCATGATCTAGATAAGCCGGCTTTAGCCTATCAATACTTACTGTGTCGATGTTTCCATGTTTTTCTATCACGAAATATTTAGATTTTCTTGAGACGACTTTGAAAGGACCTTCAAATGGAGGACTGAGTGGTGCTTTTATTTTGTCACATCTTATCCAGACGTGCGTGCAATTGCTTAGGTCTTTAGGTACATATACGGCGCGCGATTGTTCGCGAGTATTAATTGGCTTAAGTTTGGACATATGGTCCCGTAGTTGATCTACGTAATTTCCTAAATTAAGTTTTTGACTGTTAGTATTGGGGTTAATAAATTCACCTGGTAGTCTCAGAGTTGTTCCGAAAACCAGTTCCACAGCTGAACAGTGTGCGTCAGTTTTGACAGATGTCCGTATTCCCAACATAACTAATGGTAGGAATTCTGTCCACTGATTGGGGTTTGAGTGAGATATAAGGGCGGTTTTTAGCTGACGGTGAAAACGTTCTACCATCCCATTAGCCTGAGGATGATATGCAGTGCAGCGTAACCTATTGGAGCCTAGAAGTTTAGCCAAGTTATTAAATAGTTCGGATTCAAATTGCGCTCCTCTATCCGTCGTTATTGTTATGGGTGTACCAAAAATGGTTACCCAGTTCTGCATGAAAACTTTGGCTACTGTTTCCGCTACTGTCCGCTATCGGGAATCTGGTAAATCGATCTATGCATGTAAAAAGATAATTAAAACCGTTTGAACGTGGTAAAGGACCTACCAAGTCGATATGCACATGGGCAAAACGTGCATCTGGTTGCGAGAAAACACCTATGGGTGAATTTGTGTGACGATTAATCTTTGATTATTGGCATGCTGAACACTCTCTAACCCATTTGTGTACAACCTTCTGTAAATTCGGCCATATATATCTGGCATTGATTAGTTTTGTTGAAGCTTTCGCGCCAGGATGAGACAAAGAATGAAAGTTATTATATATCAACTTTCGCATACTTTTGGGAACGAAAGGTCGCGGCATTGCCTTGGTCGTGTCACAGTAGATTAGAATACCATCGACAGGTGATGGGAACTGTTTTAAATTAAGACTTGAATTGTTTGTTTTAAGCAGGTTTTGTAATTCTAGATCCTGCTCTTGTTCGTTTCTCAACGTCTCGAAGTTTACTGTAGACTGCTGTAGCACGTTTATTTCTAGCCTAGATAAAGCATCTGCCGCCTGATTGTCCTGACCTTTGACATGTCGGATATCGCTTGTGAACTGTGATATATAGTCAAGGTGTCGGACTTATCGAGGTGAGTATTTATCAGCTCTCGCTCTTTGCGCATTCGTTAGTGGTTTGTGATCCGTAAAGACTATGAATTCCCTGCCTTCTAACATGTGTCGGAAGTGTTTAATGGTTAGGTAGATTGCAAGAAGTTCTCGCCCGAAGGTAGAATACCTTGTCTCTGCTGGAGCGAGTCTTTTTGAGAAGAAAGCAATTGGTTTCCAGGCGTTTTTAACCAGTTGGTTAAGGGTACCGCCTACTGCTTTGTCTGAAGCATCCACCATCAAAACAAGTGGGGAAAGAGAATTCGGATACATCAACGTAGTTGCTTGAGCTAATTTATCTTTAAGCTGTTTAATAGCTTCGACAGCGTCAGAAGACAGTTTGAATTCTTTTGGTTTTCCTTTAAGTGAATCTGTCAAAGGTTGCATTAATTGTGCACAACCTGGTATGAATCTGCGATAAAAGTTAATTAGACCTAGAAAACTTCTCAGTTGTGTTAGAGAACTAGGTATGGGGTATTGTTTGATGGTATCCACTTCTTTTTTGATAGGTTTAATCCCTTCTGGGCTTATTGTGTGACCGAGAAATTCTAAAGTTTGAACACCGAAAACACACTTTGATGTATGTTTATTCCATGTTCATCCAGTCTTTTCAACACTGTTTTTACATGCTGTTCGTGTGATTGCAAATCGGGGCTGGCAATTAACAAGTCGTCTATATACCCCTGCGCAAATGGCATATCTCGAAGTAGGTTGTCTATGAATCTTTGAAATGTCTGTGCCGCATTTCTCAGGCCGAATGGCATGCGTACAAACTCGAATAAGCCAAAGGGTGTTGTAATAGCTGTCTTGGGAATATCTTCATCAGCCACTGGGATATTGTGATATGCCCTGACTAAGTCAATTTTAGTGAATATGTTCATACCCTGTAAACCGTTTGTGAAATCTTGGATATGCGGTATTGGGTACCTATCTGGTACGGTTTGACGGTTTAGGGCTCTGTAATCCCCGCACGGTCGCCAGTCACCTTCATTCTTCTTTGGGACCATATGCAAAGGGGATGCCCATTGACTATCAGAGGGACGGATAATACCCAATTGTAGCATATAATCAAACTCGGCCCTAGCGATTTTGAGCTTATCTGGTGCTAGTCTCCTGGGTTTTGCAAAAACCGGTGCACCTTCGGTTTTGATAGTGTGACTTACTTTTAGTTTGTCTTTGGAAGGCTGTGGGTTTGGTTTAGTTAAGTTTGGAAATTCCGCGAGTATATCTTGGAATTTCGCTGTTGTTACTGGAGGAGTTTGAATCAAGTTAAGAGGGCTGATGTGACTTTCTTTGCCTTTTGTGTAATACGAAGTTTCTGTTAGTGTTAATCGCCGTTTCTTGGTGTCAACTAGAAATTCGTATCTCTCTAGAAAGTCCATCCCCAGTATTGCCAGATCTAAGTCGGCTACCGTGAAAACCCAAGGGAATTGCCTCCTGAACCCCAAATCTAGGGTTGAAGTTTTCCGCCCGAATGTCGCGATTTTAGTTTTATTTGCAGCTTGAAGTGTAATTGATGATGTTTCTCGACTAATCTCAGTTTTATTTTGAGGGATGATGCTAAGAGCAGCGCCAGTATCGACCAAGAAATTCAAGCCAGAGTTTCTGTCTCTAACATAAAACAAGCGACTGTTTAGGCGCCCCTCCTCAGTCGTCGCGACCTGGGGAGGGGTTACTCGTTTCCCGCTGTCTTAGAATTATGCTTAGGCCAGGCGCATGGTTGCATGCACTTGGTTGAGTTGACACCAAACTTCCAGTGGTACCAACAAAACTGCCCAGATTGTCTGGACATTTGTGACCTGTTTTGTGACTTGGATCGTGGTCGTTGTGGTGACCTGCTCCTGTTTCTATGACCCATTTGCATTCTGGTGACAGCCTCAGTGAGACTCTTAACACTCGCAATGAGTCCTTCTATGACGGGGTCTTTTGCTGATTCTACTTTTTGTGTGTGATTTATTGTGCCTGATCCAGTTGGAGGTCCTCTTTCCATTATTCTATCGGCTATACGCGCTAAATGAGATAATGAGGCTTCAGGATCTTGTGCATCCAAACAGTGTTGGACGTAGCATGGGAGAGCTTGTATCCATCCTTGTTTTAGGACTGCTTCACCCACTGTGTTATCACCCAGTAAGACTTGGAGGTGACGTAAAAACTGTGACGGCGACCGATCACCTAGTGTTTCACCTTGAAAAAGTCTTTGAATTCTTTGACTATCTGATAATGATAAACGGTTCATTATCTCTCGTCTTAAGATGGTGTATGGTTGTGGTGATGGTGGATCTAAAATAAAGTCACGGACTTCTTTGACGACTGAAGGAGGAAGGATAGAACACAAGCCTCGATAGCGAATCCCTTGAGATTTGATATTGTGTCTCGTGAAATAATGCTCTAGTTGAGCAAACCACAACTCAGGATCACTACGATCAAATTCTGGAAGTCGGGATTTCTTAGTCATAACAGTGTCTATCTCCACTGGTGACAAATCCTCCAGATTATGGGTTTCTATTGAGTCTGACATGAGGTATGTGACAAATATAGCAATAAAGTTAGCACGAAAAATGGCTACTATAACACGAATAACTTAAGATAATACGTAATAAACTAGTTATGTACTCAACTTAGTTTACGGATAATCAGGTCTACTTTTACGATTAAGTAAAAAAATGTTAATAACAGAAATGAGGTTAAGTTTGTGTTCAAAAAGGGCTCACCAGTTTCGTGCCTCAAGGTAACCCTCGTGCTATTGACAGAAGAAACCAGACAAGTAGTGAATAGGTCTTTATTCCGATCTTCGCGCAGTCACAGTGGAGCGTGGGATTATCTGTTCAGACAAACAAAGGCTCTCAACATTCAATATAAGATAATAGGGAATATAACGCTTATAAAAAATAAGGAAGTGAATGAATACTTGAACAATACTGTTTTGGCATATGCTTGGTTGTTTGGGGTCAACTCTTAACCAACCAACCTGAGCTGTCACAGAGTTACTTGTGGACTGGAAGGATGCAATTGCCACTCCAAAACATAAAACAGAACCAGGACATCTTCTATCAAACTAGGGGCCTGTCAGCCTCACCAGTATTGTAGTTAAAATACCGGAATGGATGACCCAGAAGACCATAATGACATTGGTGGAAACCAATAACTTGCTGAACATTAAGCAACATTGTTCGATGAATGGTTTGTCTTTAACAACAAACCTGCTAAATGCAAGAGAGCAATAAATAGAAGCTCTAGACAGGGAAAATCAGTCGAGGTAGTCTACAGAAACCAGAAGTTTACTTCAGACATTCAACAAATTTCTGGAGCCAACAATGTAATCACAGACGCCTTGTTTCGCATAACTTCCTTGAACAGTTTCCAAGGAATCGATCTTCCTAAACTCGCCGAGCTTCAAAAAGAAGACACTGATCTTCAGCA
Organism: Schistosoma haematobium; assembly: GCF_000699445.3. Classification (NCBI taxonomy): domain Eukaryota; kingdom Metazoa; phylum Platyhelminthes; class Trematoda; order Strigeidida; family Schistosomatidae; genus Schistosoma; species Schistosoma haematobium. The sequence continues at coordinate 44,985,118 of NC_067196.1, read as the reverse complement.
CGAGTTATCGCCTACAACCCTTAAACTACGCATCAAACAGATGGGAACGGGTAAGAAAACCTTACTATGTGACACATCTACAGGTGGGGATCGCCCAATCGTGCTAAAATATTATCGACTCAACGCCTTCGATACGTTGCACAAACTTTCTCAACAACACGCTGCTGCGCATAGCAAGCTATCAGAAGAGTGTTTGTTAAAGACAAACTCGTCGGGTTTGAACTTGTGGCTGGCCACATCTTGGGGTCATAACCACCACATTAGGAAGGATTGTTCTATAGCGGTAAATAAATCCTTAAAATCAATGGCTCTGTAAGTCTTCGACGTTGGATGCTGACCACATTAGTTTTAATGGGCTCACATAGCTGAAGGCGCTCGGTCATGCATCCGCACCGGGTGAACTTATCCGCAACGCAACCATGTAAACTTAATGTATCGCACAGGGTCATCTGTGCGTTCAAGTAACCACAGATTTTGTCATTTCATAATGTATTTTTAAATTAAATAACTAGATTATGTAGTTGATTTTGCTCTGTTTCTAATTTTTATTCGCCACGTCCGACTGCGTTATACTGTACGTCCATCGCACGCTGGGATGATATCTCAAGTCATAGTGAGTTTATTCATATAGTTGATTGTTTCCAGATAGACTGTCAGTGCATGATTTTACTGAAGAAAGTTTTGTTGTACTGTAAACTATGTTTCTATTAACAACTGCCTGTTGTCTTCAGTATGAAAGCAGTATATATGTATCCTTCTTTTTTTCTTAGGTAAGTTCAACTGGCCTATATTTCGTGTTTTGGTTTTATCGGCTTAATTATGTCCATTTAACTACTTTGAGAACTCCGTCTGGAGTCCCTCCGGGGGCTACTGCCGGTCCCAAGCTCGGATAAAGGAGGAGGGTTGGGCATGGGGTTAGCGTCCCCATCCCGTAGAAAACTAACTCGCTAAAAAACGCTAACCAGAAAAAATTATTCAAACCTTTTAAACTCTGCCCTGGGAGTCAGAAGATCTTCATTTAGAAGAATTATGACGCCTCATGATGAAAGCCGAATCCCTTCGGAAGTTACGAGGTTGATGCCCCTTCTGACAACCAGAGCGACCATTTATTTAGGTACATGGAATGTTCGTACAATGTGGGACACCGGCAGAGCCTTCCAAATTGCTGCAGAAATGAGAAGATACAACCTAGAGGTACTTGGGATCAGTGAAACACATTGGACACAAGTTGGACAACAACGACTAACTACAGGAGAGCTCCTGTTATACTCCGGCCATGAAGAAGAAAATGCATCACATACACAAGGAGTTGCATTGATGCTGTCCAAATGACCACAAAATGCACTTATAGGATGGGAATCTCATGGACCAAGGATCATCAAAGGCTCGTTCAAAACAAAGAAAGAGGGCATTTCAATGAACATCATCCAATGCTATGCGCCTACCAACGACTACAATGAAGACGCTAAAGATCAATTCTACAATAGGCTGCAGTCAATAGTCGAGAAGTGCCCAACAAAGGACCTGACCATTCTGATGGGAGATTTCAACGCCAAGGTTGGAACGGACAACACTGGATATGAAGACATCATGGGACGACACGGACTGGGAGAAAGAAACGAAAATGGTGAGAGATTTGCAAATCTATGTGCCTTCAATAAGCTGGTCATGGGCGGCACCATATTCCCACATAAACGCATACACAAAACCACATGGACTTCACCGGATCACTCTACACAAAACCAAATCGACCATATTTGCATCAACAAAACGTTCAGGAGGGCTATAGAGGACGTGAGAACCAAGAGAGGAGCTGATATAGCATCAGATCATCACTTACTGGTCGCCAAGATGAAATTGAAACTCAAGAAGCACTGGACAACGGGGCAGACAGTATCACAAAAGTTCAATACGACCTTTCTCCAGGATACTAATAAACTCAACAAATTCAAGATAGTCCTCAGCAACAAGTTCCAGGCCTTTCATGATCTACTCAATGGAGAAGGAACTACTGTGGAGAGCAACTGGAAGGGAATCAAAGAGGCATTCACTTCAGCATATCATGAGGTCCTGAGTCACAAGAAGCACCATCACAAGGAATGGATCACTGTTGATACACTGGATAAGATTCTAGAAAGGAGGAACAAGAAGGCAGCGATCAATACCAGCCGAACAAGAGCAGAAAAAGCCAAGGCACAAGCTGAATACACGGAAATAAACAAACAAGTGAAGAGGAGCATCAGAACCGACAAACGTAAATATGTGGAAGATTTAGCAACGACGGCGGAAAAGGCTGCAAGAGAAGGAAACATGAGACAATAGTATGACACGACAAAGAAACTCTCTGGAAATCGCCGCAAACCAGAACGACCAGTGAAAAGCAAGGAAGGCAAGGTAATCACCAACATTGAAGAGCAACAAAACAGGTGGGTAGAACACTTCAAAGAACTGTTGAATCAACCAGCTCCACTGAACCCACCCAACATCGAAGCAGCACCCACGGGCCTCCCAATCAATGTTGGCCCACCAACAATTGAAGAAATCAGCATGGCCATCAGACAAATCAAGAGTGGCAAAGCAGCAGGACCGGACAACATCCCAGCAGAGGCACTGAAAGCAGACGTAGCGGCAACTGCAAGGATACTCCACATTCTCTTCAATAAGATTTGGGATGAGGAACAAGTACCAACAGACTGGAAAGAAGGACTTCTGGTCAAAATAACAGAGAAAGGCGATCTCAGCAAGTGTGATAACTACAGGGGCATCACTCTTCTCTCAATACCGGGAAAAGTCTTCAACAGGGTGATGATGTCACAGGTATTCAGTGTTTGACAACGCTTCTACCAGTAACACCTTCTAATATATTTCGTTCCCACCAAGAGAAATCAAAAGACAGAGTCGAGGAGATCGGAAGAGTATATTTGGCGATGACCAATATATCGGAATTCTCTGATCTAATCTGGCTAGCGATTGCGGTTGATGTTGAGCACGGCGTTACCACACGTGATCTGGTGCGGATGCCTGACCGAGCGCCTTCAGCTAGATGAGTCCACTAAAACATATGGTCAGCATCCAATGTCGAAAACTTAATGCTATTTATTTTGGGGATTTATTTACCGCTACAGATCACTCCCCCCCTAGTGGGGCAGTGACGACCCTAAGACGTGGCCAGCCAGAAGTTTAAACCCAACGAGTTTGTCGTTGGTAAACACTCTTCTGATAGCTTACTAAATTTAGCAGCGTCTGGTCGTCTTTCCTTACTATATGGGACGGAGGTACAACATAGTAAAAAAAGAAAATGTACAATGAAAATTTCGGATCCTCATAAACGTCATCGTTCGTTTCCAGCCGTCCTGGAAAAGAAAAAAGAAAATGTAAGTGCATGTCGAAATACACTCGTATGTGCGTAAAAACACAATGTCGGCGGAAAAAAATGGAAAATAAACTCATGAACACGTAATAGCATTAAAAAAATTGTTTTTTTTGTTTTGTTTTTTTAAATAGAAATAAAAATATATAAGCATATTAAAATTGTTTTTTTTTAAAAAATAATATAAAATGTCGAGAAGTGCCTTACGTGCAATAGTCGTTTAAATGTTCTGGAAATCTCACCCTTCTTCCAGAACGCGTCGTTTTAAGTTTATTTTCGGATACTGTCGAAGTATCATCGTGTGTGTTGGTTGTCGGATGAGGTATTGTAAGTGTCGGAGTCGTGTCGTTCGATTGTACCGAAGGAAAATCGACGTGGATAGGATTTCCTTCTAAATACGCTGCTTTTAAGCGATCGATGCTGATGCTATCGTTTGTTCCGTTCTTATCGACTATATAGTACTTAGATTCACGTTGAAGAACTTTGAAGGGTCCTTCGTATGCTGATTCGAATGGTCGTCGATGCGAGTCTCGACGAATGAAAACGTGTGTACTATATCGTAAGTCAGGTTGAACGAAAACATCAGTTGATTGAGGTCGAGTGAAAGCAGGTTTAACTGAACGCATTGCGTTTGTAAGCCTGTTCGTGTAGGAGGTTAGATCCATGTTCATTGAAGAGGATGAAGGATCCACGAATTCTCCTGGAAGTCGAAGTGTCGTTCCATAAACGAGTTGAGACGCAGTGTATCCAATGTCAGCTTTCACTGCATTGCGGATACCTAGTAAGACGAGTGGAAGAGCGTCGGTCCATTGTGAAACGTTTGCAGCTGATAGTGAAGCTTTCAGTTGTCGGTGAAAACGTTCTACCAACCCGTTTGCTTGTGGATGGTAGGCGGTCGTTCGGAAGCGAGTGATTCCTAAAAGTGTGGTCAGACGACGGAAAAGATCAGATTCAAACTGACGTCCGCGGTCTGTAGTGATGGTTGAAGGGCAACCGAAGTTTGCTACCCATCGTTCGACGAAGGTGCGGGCCACTGTTTCAGCAGTGATGTCTTTAATAGGTACTGCTTCTGGCCATCGAGTGAAACGGTCAACGCAGGTTAAGAGATAAGAGTATCCATTTGAATCTGGTAAAGGTCCTACCAAATCCAGATGAACATGGTCGAAACGGGCATCGGGAGTTTTAAACGAGCCTAAGGGACATTTATTGTGTCTGATAACCTTAGATTTTTGGCAGCTTACACAGGAGCGTGCCCACTCCCTCACGTCTTTATTCATTCCAGGCCAGCAAAACCTTTCTGCTATAAGCTTGATGGTTGCACGAACACCTGGATGCGAAAGTTTGTGCAATGTGTTGAAGACATTGCGTCGATAATGTTTCGGCACGATTGGGCGATCCCTACCTGTAGATGTGTCACAAAGTAAGGTTTCTTTACCTGTTCCCATCTGTTTGATGCGTAGTTTAAGTGTTGTGGACGATAACTCGTGCTGAAGATCACTGTCTTCTTTTTGAAGCTCGGCGAGTTTAAGAAGGTCAATTCCTTGGAAACTGTTCAAGGAAGTTATACGAGATAAAGCGTCTGCAACTACATTGTTTGCTCCAGAGATGTGTTGAATATCTGAAGTAAACTGCGAAATGTAGTCCAGTTGTCGAGACTCACGAGGAGAGTACTTGTCAGAAGGAGAGCTTAACGAGAAAGTGAGCGGTTTATGGTCCGTGAAAAGAGTGAATTCACGACCTTCGATGTAGTGTTGGAAATGCCGTACAGCACAATACATAGCTAGGAGTTCCCTACCGAATGTGCTGTACCTCGATTCGGTGTCTAGCAACCTTCTAGAGAAAAATGCCAAGGGTTGCCAGGAGTTGTTAACCCATTGTTGTAAGACTCCTCCGATTGCTGAGTCGGATGCGTCTACTGCGATGCTAATGGGTGCTCGGGTGTCCTGATGTGCGAGCATTGTTGCTTTAGCAATCAGTTCCTTAACTGTGGAGAATGCTTTTCGTGCGGTGTCGTCCAAATTAATGGATTTCGCATTTCCACGAAGTTGGTCGGTCAGAGGTTTCATAAGTAATGCGCATTTGGGTATGAAACGTCTATAGAAACTTACCAGGCCGTTGAACGTGCGTAATTGCTTGACGGTGGTCGGTTCTGGGTAATCCAGAATTGCCGCCACTTTGGTCCTAAGAGGTCGAATGCCTTGAGCATCGATAGTGTGTCCCAGAAAGTCTAACGAGTCGGTTCCGAATTGGCATTTCTGAACGTTTACAGTAATGCCATGTTTTTGAAGTCGTTCGAAAACAAGATCCAGATGCTTGAGATGTGTTTCTCTGTCCGGACTTGCGATTAGACAGTCATCAACATACGCGTGTACGAAGTTGAGACCTCGAAAAACGTCGTCTATGAATCTTTGGAATGTTTGAGCAGCATTCCTTAGACCGAAAGGCATTCGCAAAAATTCATAGAGTCCGAAAGGAGTTATGATAGCTGTTTTCGGTATGTCGTCAGTAGCCATAGGGATTTGGTTATACGCTTTAACCAAGTCGATTTTCGAAAAGACAGTTGTACCTTTCAAGGTAGCTGTCAAATCGTGAATGTGAGGCAACGGGTAACGATCGGGAATGGTTTTCGCGTTCAATCGCCGATAGTCACCAGTTGGACGCCAATCGTTGCTGTCCTTTTTAGGGACCATGTGCAACGGAGATGCATATGGGCTACTTGACGGTCGTATGATTCCTAAGTCCATCATGTGATCGAATTCGTTTTTCGCTAACCTTAGCTTTTCAGGAGCTAGTCGTCGTGCTTTAGAGAATACAGGTGGTCCTGTAGTCGTGATGTGATGTGTAACGTTGCTGGTTACACACGGTAGTTTCGGTTGAGTTTGTTGTATCCCAGGGTACTTATCGAGTAGTGGTTGATAGAGTTAGTCTATCATATGTTTAACTGTGACTGGGGATACTCTACAACCAGTAAAAGAAGTTACGCAAACGGACAAATTAGTGTTCCCGTCTACTAGCCTCCGTTTGCGCGTATCGATGATCAGATTGTGGTGTTGTGGAAGGTCCATACCAATGATTGGCATAGAAACATCTGCAACAACGAAAATCCAGTGTATGGGTTTGCGTAAACCCACGTTAAGGTAAACGTACCTTTTGCCATATGTAGCGATCGGTTTTCCGTTTGCCGCCTGTAAGTTTAGGGTCGATTCGTGTAGTCGGTCGTTAGGATTTGCTGGGAGAACGCTAACTTCTGCGCCAGTGTCGACGAGGTAGCGAACTCTCGTTGTCACATCTGTGACGAATAACAGACGGCTTTGTTCGCCGGCTACGGTTGCCGTTAACGCGTGCCGGCTTGGAAGTTTCCCGAATTGTTTTTCGAATCAGTCGGTTTCGTGTTGGGAAAATTGCAGGGTTTTCTGCAATTTCTGGAAAGCTTTCCATACTGGTTATGATACCAGCACCAGTCGGGGTTATCTGTCTCTCGTGGTCTAGAGACAGATCGCTTACGAGAAATGCTTCTACGTGGTGTGCGCGATCTCTTACGGTCGGTACGAAGACTAAGATAACGCGTGAGTGTGTGACATAAGTCGGTTATATCATTCTGAGTCGTGTGAGGCCTTTCTTTGACTGAAAATACCTCGGTAGTAGGTTTCGTAATTTCTAGAATGCGGTCTGCAGATGCAGCTAGCTCGTCTAAGCCGTTGTTCTGGAACGAGACCAGAACTGCTTGCACCTGTTGGGGAAGTTTTGACAAGAAGAGTTGTTTGAATAGACCTTCGTCGAAAGTTCTTAGGCCTATAACCTCTCTCATCCGTTGCAACATGTCTGTCGCAGAACCGTGTCGCAGGTCGATGTTATTGAAGAGTTGATCTAACCTTTGTCGATCGGTTAGATCTCCTCGTTTAAGAATCGAGCGTTTTAAGATTTCGTAAGGATCGGAAACATCACTAGTAAACATACTAGGTGTTACGTACCTGTTGAATTCTCGCGGTAGTGCCTTGACTACTGCGAGGAATTGTGCACGTGTGTCGATCACGCCGTGCTCGGAGAAGTCGGCTTCTGCGTAGCAAAACCAGGCTTCGATGTTGTCGGGCCAGAAAGGCATCAGTTGAAACGAAGGTGGGGACAAAGTCTTAAGCTTGAGTACTTTAGGTGTCTGTTCAGTCATGATGAAGTATGAAGTACGATAATGAACGAGGGGAAAAAATATATATATCCAAGAAAAAACACGAAAAAAAAATCACAATGTTCAAAAAAAAATAAAAAATAAGGCGATGATATATATAAATCCCAAAAAGGAACAGACTCACAGTTACAATTAGGTGTACCAGATCACGTTGGGTTCACCAATGATGATGTCACAGGTATTCAGTGTTTGACAACGCTTCTACCAGTAACACCTTCTAATATATTTCGTTCCCACCAAGAGAAATCAAAAGACAGAGTCGAGGAGATCGGAAGAGTATATTTGGCGATGACCAATATATCGGAATTCTCTGATCTAATCTGGCTAGCGATTGCGGTTGATGTTGAGCACGGCGTTACCACACGTGATCTGGTGCAGATGCCTGACCGAGCGCCTTCAGCTAGATGAGTCCACTAAAACATATGGTCAGCATCCAATGTCGAAAACTTAATGCTATTTATTTTGGGGATTTATTTACCGCTACAAGGGTATTGTTAAACAGGATGAAGGACTGCGTAGACGCCCAACTTCGTGACCAACAGGCAGGATTCCGTGAGGATAGATCGTGTACAGACCAAATCGCAACTCTACGGATCATTGTGGAACAATCAATTGAATGGAATTCATCACTCTACATCAACTTCATTGACTACGAAAAGGCATTTGATAGCGTGGACAGAACAACACTATGGAAGCTTCTTCGACACTACGGCGTGCCTCAGAAGATAGTCAATATCATACAGAACTCATATGATGGATTACACTGCAAAATCGTGCATGGAGGACAGTTGACAAAGTCGTTCAAAGTGAAGACCGGTGTCAGGCAAGGTTGCTTACTCTCACCCTTTCTCTTTCTCCTGGTGATCGACTGGATCATGAAGACGTCAACGTCTGAAGGAAAGCGCGGGATACAATGGACATCTAAGATGCAGTTGGATGATCTAGACTTCGCAGACGATGTGGCCCTTCTATCCCAAACGCAACAACAGATGCAGGAGAAGACAAACAGTGTGGCAGCAGCCTCAGCAGCAATAGGTCTCAATATACACAAAGGGAAAAGCAAGATTCTCCGATACAACACAGAATGCACCAATCCAATCACAATTGACGGAGAAGATTTGGAAGATGTAAAAACCTTTACGTATTTGGGCAGCATCATTGATGAACAGGGTGGATCCGATGCAGATGTGAAGGCGCGGATCGGCAAAGCAAGAGCAGCATATTTACAACTGAGGAACATCTGGAACTCAAAGCAACTGTCAACCAACACCAAGGTCAGGATTTTCAATACAAATGTCAAGACAGTTCTACTGTATGGGGCAGGAACCTGGAGAACTACAAAAGCCATCATCCAGAAAATACAGGTGTTTATTAACAATTGTCTACGCAAAATACTTCAGATCCATTGGCCGGACACTATTAGCAACAACGTACTGTGGGAGAGAACAAACCAGATCCCAGTGGAGGAAGAAATCAGGAAGAAGCGCTGGAAGTGGATAGGACACACATTGAGGAAAGCACCCAACTGCGTCACAAGACAAGCCCTCACATGGAATCCTGAAGGTCAATGGAAAAGAGGAAGACCAAAGAACACATTACGCCGGCAAATGGAGATAGACATGAGAAAAATGAACAAGAATTGGATGGAACTAGAAAAGAAGGCCCAGGACAGAGTGGGTTGGAGAATGCTGGTCGGTGGCCTATGCTCCATTGGGAGTAACAGGCGTAAGTAAGTAAGTAAGTAACTACTTTGAGGAACATTTCTGTGCAAATGAAACAATAACTATGACACTTGCTTAGTTTAGTGTTCTTGGTTGTCGTATAATTCAGTTTAGTTAAAAGAATTATGATATACTTAAGTATAGTGCTTGAAGTCTGTAACGAAACAGATCAGTTTAGTAAGTAGAGTTGCCTGTTTCAAATGTGTATACGGATTCATATCAGTCTGATTAAAAATAGGAAAAAAACGTGCCTTTGATGCTGTTACTGTCATACATTATAAGATAGCGATAAGTATGTTTGGTGTTTATTTCTAAACTGTACATCTATCACTGACCATATTTCATGATCACTGTCATTAAACAATTTCCCCAGCAATAACATCGGTAGCAAGATTGCCCGTAAAACAGCAGTATACAGTCTTAGAAGATGAGTGTTCTGTGTCTCAATTAAATGCAGCTGGCTGTGGACAAATGTTAAGAATCTTTTTGACAACTGGGACTTTCAGTTTATCAGACACTTACTCTGCTTGTATGTTTTCCTGCTAAACTAGACGCAGATGCATGGGAATACTTAAATGGGAGCAAAATAATAAAAGCATTGCAATACGGTACTAAGCCCATGTTATGCTTTGCGCAAGTAATAGTAGCTGACCTTATCTAATATTCATGAACTCAAGGTAAATCACAACTGCATAAATTCTTTGCTAAAAAACATGTAATTTGGTTATTTATCTATTCCACATTTCTGACCAAATTCATCACTATTTTTTCATTTAGAATGCAACAGGAGTGAGCCTTCACCGACCCTAAAACTGTTTCGCCCTTGGAACTATGGCCCTATGGAACTGATTACGGGAGACCCAGCGAACAGCAGATTATAAAAAGGATGCTGGACTTCCGTTTTAGTCTCACAACCAGTTCCAGTATTTTTTGACTTTTTTTACTCTTTCGTTTGGAAAAAAACAACAAAAACTGCAGCTTAACATTACCAATACAACTTTTAAACGGGAACTTGGTTTAAGCCTTTGTTTGATATTCGACTCTTAATGAAAGTTCTCGAACATATTTTTGAATCTAATGCTACTTTGTTTTATCTACTTAATCGTCGCAAGAAACTTGTGATAAGCGAGCCTCTCAGCACCTAGTTCATGTGTTCAAATGGTTGTGGACGGAATGGGAGGAGCTTTCGCTTAACAGGCTTCCGTGTCTAGTAGCAGAGGGTCACCAAAACCTCCAGACAGGAACCTAGGTATGTTAACAATAAAAGAGGAAAGAGAAATTGGTAGGTCATAGTATGACACTATCCTTAATCCTTAAGAATAAATCCACTTGCCTCTTAAAGGACTCCTGGGAAGTCGCTTGGACTAGCTCACCCGTCAAACAATTCCAGCCTTTGACAACTTCCAAGGAGTAAGAGTTGTGTCTTCAGTCCGTTCTGCCGTGTTGTGTCTCCAATTTATGGGTGTTGCCCCTTAGGTTGGTATTGGGACTAAACTTAAGCAGGTGTTTTAGGGGATGTCCAGAAGTGTTAAGGTTATTGTAAGCCATTAGGTCATCTCTAAGACGTCTATACTCTAATGAGTAGAGGTTAAGTGATTGGAGGCGCTCTTCATAAGGTGGTTTGGTGCATATCTTCGTCATTTTCTTGGGAGACCTACAGACTCAGGTCCTCTCATAGCTTGTTCTAACCACCATGGGTTGTCACGGCAGCTGATGGATGGACACGCGTTACACATCCTAACCGCACCTGCGTCTTATCTTATAGCTTCTAATTCAAATGCCATATGACAAGCAAGCAATGCCCCTACCCGCACTAATGGAACACTAGTAACTCAAATGCACCCCGTATGGTACCTTGCACTGGTTTACCCACTCGCTTAGCTCTTTAGTGAGAATATTAATACGGTCCTGCTGAAAATCCCATCAACCCCTACCTCCATCAAAACAAATAAGTCTGTATTTGCTGCATATAGCTATTTTATTATTCAAAAGTAAGATATAACAGTTAGAATTGGAGTAAAATGGCAGTATACAGCAGATGCACGTGGTACATGTCTTCGTCGATTAACTGAAATAGAGAATACGGATATCAGCTTAACAGGCTTCTTTAGAAAGATTAGTGTCTAATTTGGACTTACTGCGTGAGTAAGTTATACTGGAACTACGAATGTTGTAGAAATAGAGTTTCTTGGGGCGTACGAAGCACTCGAACTGTAAGACAGTTGTGCAAAAGTAATTCGAATATGAAGGTGAAAATTTGCAGGTACTTTTCATCGTAAGGGTGGACATATTAGGTACCAGTTGACATCATACCGTAAGAAAACGCATATTTGCGAGTGGTGAAATATGATCTATAAAAAAGTGAGCTTAATAACAGTTAATTACCTTTTTACTCCTTGATCATGACCCTTCAACTTCCTTTTATGGCCGAAACAGCAAACATACACTTCACACTGGTAGCAGATTTCCGGCTTGCTTTAACGCACTGCGTAATGAGTACAACCTCTCTATTACTGCTATATGGCATATTTTTCATAACAAACCCTCTGCAATAGATTGGTAGCATCTGTGACTTCATCTATAGTTGTCGGAAGTCTGAATCCTTTCGAAATAAATACCGATATACCCTACTGCTGGGCACTCTGTATTCGTTTGACTCGTTGGTGGGATAGTGCTGTCCATAATACTGAAGAAAATTAAAAAACGCAGATTGTTTCCTTTCATTTTGCCGATAACATCATAAAGGACAGTTAGGAACGAACATGCGAACAGTTAGAGTCACAGGCGGCAGCAACAATTATTTTAACTAAATAAAAACGAACTTCGGCTTTGGATATCTAGAAAACAAGGTAAAACATAACCGATTGTCGTTTAAAAACGTAAGGTCTTATGTTAGTACTAGCCAGCTTAGCTGAATAAATACAGTGACTTCAGTAGCAGCAGGTAAAACCCAGAAAACAAAGCGAAATCAAGAAAAATTTTGCTCCAACGTTTAGAGTATTACACTAACTCTTGGATTTTAGCACACTGAAACATTAAATTCTGTAGCTACACAAAAGAAATAGCGGAAAAAACACAGAACGAAGAAAACCGGCCGACATTTTATAACACAAGACTAGCCAGATTGCCTGAAGAAATACATTGACTTGAGTAGAAGCAGCAAAAACCCAGAAAACATCGCTGATTCGAAATAAGCTTCACACCAACATATAGAACATTACACTAACTGCGGCATTTTAGCACACTGAGACATTAGATTACATAGCTTCACAAAAGAAATAGCTGAAAGAAGCACAGAACGAAGAAAGCCGACCGCCATTGCTTACAAAGATGGCGGATGTAATAATTCCCGCCTCATTCTGATTGGTTGCTAAGCTGAAGGGCACATTTACGAAATTGAGTTGCGTTTAATTGCAGCCATCCGCACCAGATTACGAGTGGGAACGCCGTGCCCAACATCCCCTGCAAACGCTAGCCAGCCTGGATCAGTCACTCTTCGATATATTAATAATAATAATAATTTTATTCTCAAATAACAGTTTGTTACATGAGGCATGCCAGTTTACAGGCAAGATCAAATTGATACAAATGATACAATATCCACTGTAGTAAATTACATAGCTGGGTTGATAATTTATAAGATATGAATGTAGATGGTTTTAATCAGTATCACAGTTAGCGCGCTTCACGAAAGTTGCGTTGCGAATGTGCAACTGATGGTCAAGGATAGGTCCATGAAGGTGGGAGCTTCTAAATGTCGCAACCTTATGTCCCTTTGGAATGTCTAAGGCTTTGAGGATGGTGCAGGATGAAATCTTTCGTTCCATATCACAAGGGGGCTGAAAGAGGGAGCAAGTAAAAGAAAGGACGAGAGGCAGAATAGCCAATATTCATGAAGAAATGTTTAAGGTATGATTACTCAGTCTAATTTTCTTTTATTAAGGTATTTGCTAAGAAAGAGCATTTTAATAGGTTAAAGAAAATAAGTGTTAACAAGGTGTGAGTGGACATACAACTGACAAATGGAGGCGATTCGGAAAGGAGCTGAGAGTATGGAATTATGTGTGATTATAAAATAAAATATAGTGCTAGAAACAGTATTGTGATATACAATTGGCTGTCTTTCTTTTTTTTATCGAAGCTATTGGAGCCCCTTTTTTATTATTTTTTTCAGGTATTATAGGGTCTTGAGTAGGCTTCGTATATTCGCGAATTGTCTAGTTTGCTTGTAATAGGATTACTGGGTAGGAAGTGAAACCAATTCAACGTTCGTAACACGATTTAAAGAAGTATTTCGCCTGATAAATCAGCATCAATACCATAAGTTCGTGACATTCCACTAAACCATAAGGAGCCGTAATTAAACAAAATGTTCTGCCCTACAGACATGGGTGGATTGAATTTATCTCCCCACCATCATGTTTGCTGGTCAGTAACGCCACCCTCCCTCCTTTTGTGATGTTAGGCTCTCTTACGTTTGTGGTAAGTATGAATACTGCTTTAATCAAAGCCCATAGTTGGAATACACTGTCTCTACTAGGTCCATGTTACAAGCAAATCAGATAGTTGAAAAGTCTGTTTTATGGGTTAGATGTCCATATAGTATATCACACTGCTATGAAAATAACTAATGGTTTAAAGAAGTAAGGGCTAATAGCAAATCAAAAGATATGAGAGGGTATAAAATTGTAGAAAAAAATTTCAGGGTAAGACAAATAAAGCATTGACAAACTCACAAGACTTTGTGGCCAAATTTTGAGCTTTGTATGATCGGCCTTGGTAGATCAGCATCCATAAGATTGTGCTATCTGTCTACTTGCAGTAGAAAACACATGACTTTTAGGAAGAATAATGTACATTTAACCTGTAGAGATTTGGGAACTAAAAGCTAGGGTTAGGAGCATAATGCCATGATTAATAAACAATGAATAATAGGAAAGGATAAGCCATATATTCTGTGATTTGGTTATATTCGTATTAGTAACAGTCGAACTTGTTATAATCTTGTTCTTTCTAGATACTAGGCGGTCCGTAATAAAGTGTCTCATCGGTGGGCGGGAGTTCAAGGAAATGTTGAAGCTCTTTGGAGTCTAGAAATATTGATGGTGATGATGTCACAGGTATTCAGTGTTTGACAACGCTTCTACCAGTAACACCTTCTAATATATTTCGTTCCCACCAAGAGAAATCAAAAGACAGAGTCGAGGAGATCGGAAGAGTGTATTTGGCGATTACCAATATATCGGAATTCTCTGATCTCATTTGGCTAGCGATTGCGGTGGATGTTGAGCACCGCGTTACCACACGTGATCTGGTGCGGATGCATGACCGAGCGCCTTCAGCTAGATGAGTCCACTAAAACATATGGTCAGCATCCAATGTCGAAAACTTAATGCTATTTATTTTGGGGATTTATTTACCGCTACAGATCACTCCCCCCCTAGTGGGGCAGTGACGACCCTAAGACGTGGCCAGCCAGAAGTTTAAACCCAACGAGTTTGTCGTTGGTAAACACTCTTCTGATAGCTTACTAAATTTAGCAGCGTCTGGTCGTCTTTCCTTACTATATGGGACGGAGGTACAACATAGTAAAAAAAGAAAATGTACAATGAAAATTTCGGATCCTCATAAACGTCATCGTTCGTTTCCAGCCGTCCTGGAAAAGAAAAAGAAAATGTAAGTGCATGTCGAAATACACTCGTATGTGCGTAAAAACACAATGTCGGCGGAAAAAATGGAAAATAAACTCATGAACACGTAATAGCATTAAAAAAATTGTTTTTTTTGTTTTGTTTTTTTTAAATAGAAATAAAAATATATAAGCATATTAAAATTGTTTTTTTTTTAAAAAATAATATAAAATGTCGAGAAGTGCCTTACGTGCAATAGTCGTTTAAATGTTCTGGAAATCTCACCCTTCTTCCAGAACGCGTCGTTTTAAGTTTATTTTCGGATACTGTCGAAGTATCATCGTGTGTGTTGGTTGTCGGATGAGGTATTGTAAGTGTCGGAGTCGTGTCGTTCGATTGTACCGAAGGAAAATCGACGTGGATAGGATTTCCTTCTAAATACGCTGCTTTTAAGCGATCGATGCTGATGCTATCGTTTGTTCCGTTCTTATCGACTATATAGTACTTAGATTCACGTTGAAGAACTTTGAAGGGTCCTTCGTATGCTGATTCGAATGGTCGTCGATGCGAGTCTCGACGAATGAAAACGTGTGTACTATATCGTAAGTCAGGTTGAACGAAAACATCAGTTGATTGAGGTCGAGTGAAAGCAGGTTTAACTGAACGCATTGCGTTTGTAAGCCTGTTCGTGTAGGAGGTTAGATCCATGTTCATTGAAGAGGATGAAGGATCCACGAATTCTCCTGGAAGTCGAAGTGTCGTTCCATAAACGAGTTGAGACGCAGTGTATCCAATGTCAGCTTTCACTGCATTGCGGATACCTAGTAAGACGAGTGGAAGAGCGTCGGTCCATTGTGAAACGTTTGCAGCTGATAGTGAAGCTTTCAGTTGTCGGTGAAAACGTTCTACCAACCCGTTTGCTTGTGGATGGTAGGCGGTCGTTCGGAAGCGAGTGATTCCTAAAAGTGTGGTCAGACGACGGAAAAGATCAGATTCAAACTGACGTCCGCGGTCTGTAGTGATGGTTGAAGGGCAACCGAAGTTTGCTACCCATCGTTCGACGAAGGTGCGGGCCACTGTTTCAGCAGTGATGTCTTTAATAGGTACTGCTTCTGGCCATCGAGTGAAACGGTCAACGCAGGTTAAGAGATAAGAGTATCCATTTGAATCTGGTAAAGGTCCTACCAAATCCAGATGAACATGGTCGAAACGGGCATCGGGAGTTTTAAACGAGCCTAAGGGACATTTATTGTGTCTGATAACCTTAGATTTTTGGCAGCTTACACAGGAGCGTGCCCACTCCCTCACGTCTTTATTCATTCCAGGCCAGCAAAACCTTTCTGCTATAAGCTTGATGGTTGCACGAACACCTGGATGCGAAAGTTTGTGCAATGTGTTGAAGACATTGCGTCGATAATGTTTCGGCACGATTGGGCGATCCCTACCTGTAGATGTGTCACAAAGTAAGGTTTCTTTACCTGTTCCCATCTGTTTGATGCGTAGTTTAAGTGTTGTGGACGATAACTCGTGCTGAAGATCACTGTCTTCTTTTGAAGCTCGGCGAGTTTAAGAAGGTCAATTCCTTGGAAACTGTTCAAGGAAGTTATACGAGATAAAGCGTCTGCAACTACATTGTTTGCTCCAGAGATGTGTTGAATATCTGAAGTAAACTGCGAAATGTAGTCCAGTTGTCGAGACTCACGAGGAGAGTACTTGTCAGAAGGAGAGCTTAACGAGAAAGTGAGCGGTTTATGGTCCGTGAAAAGAGTGAATTCACGACCTTCGATGTAGTGTTGGAAATGCCGTACAGCACAATACATAGCTAGGAGTTCCCTACCGAATGTGCTGTACCTCGATTCGGTGTCTAGCAACCTTCTAGAGAAAATGCCAAGGGTTGCCAGGAGTTGTTAACCCATTGTTGTAAGACTCCTCCGATTGCTGAGTCGGATGCGTCTACTGCGATGCTAATGGGTGCTCGGGTGTCCTGATGTGCGAGCATTGTTGCTTTAGCAATCAGTTCCTTAACTGTGGAGAATGCTTTTCGTGCGGTGTCGTCCAAATTAATGGATTTCGCATTTCCACGAAGTTGGTCGGTCAGAGGTTTCATAAGTAATGCGCATTTGGGTATGAAACGTCTATAGAAACTTACCAGGCCGTTGAACGTGCGTAATTGCTTGACGGTGGTCGGTTCTGGGTAATCCAGAATTGCCGCCACTTTGGTCCTAAGAGGTCGAATGCCTTGAGCATCGATAGTGTGTCCCAGAAAGTCTAACGAGTCGGTTCCGAATTGGCATTTCTGAACGTTTACAGTAATGCCATGTTTTTGAAGTCGTTCGAAAACAAGATCCAGATGCTTGAGATGTGTTTCTCTGTCCGGACTTGCGATTAGACAGTCATCAACATACGCGTGTACGAAGTTGAGACCTCGAAAAACGTCGTCTATGAATCTTTGGAATGTTTGAGCAGCATTCCTTAGACCGAAAGGCATTCGCAAAAATTCATAGAGTCCGAAAGGAGTTATGATAGCTGTTTTCGGTATGTCGTCAGTAGCCATAGGGATTTGGTTATACGCTTTAACCAAGTCGATTTTCGAAAAGACAGTTGTACCTTTCAAGGTAGCTGTCAAATCGTGAATGTGAGGCAACGGGTAACGATCGGGAATGGTTTTCGCGTTCAATCGCCGATAGTCACCAGTTGGACGCCAATCGTTGCTGTCCTTTTTAGGGACCATGTGCAACGGAGATGCATATGGGCTACTTGACGGTCGTATGATTCCTAAGTCCATCATGTGATCGAATTCGTTTTTCGCTAACCTTAGCTTTTCAGGAGCTAGTCGTCGTGCTTTAGAGAATACAGGTGGTCCTGTAGTCGTGATGTGATGTGTAACGTTGCTGGTTACACACGGTAGTTTCGGTTGAGTTTGTTGTATCCCAGGGTACTTATCGAGTAGTGGTTGATAGAGTGGGTCTATCATATGTTTAACTGTGACTGGGGATACTCTACAACCAGTAAAAGAAGTTACGCAAACGGACAAATTAGTGTTCCCGTCTACTAGCCTCCGTTTGCGCGTATCGATGATCAGATTGTGGTGTTGTAGAAGGTCCATACCAATGATTGGCATAGAAACATCTGCAACAACGAAAATCCAGTGTATGGGTTTGCGTAAACCCACGTTAAGGTAAACGTACCTTTTGCCATATGTAGCGATCGGTTTTCCGTTTGCCGCCTGTAAGTTTAGGGTCGATTCGTGTAGTCGGTCGTTAGGATTTGCTGGGAGAACGCTAACTTCTGCGCCAGTGTCGACGAGGTAGCGAACTCTCGTTGTCACATCTGTGACGAATAACAGACGGCTTTGTTCGCCGGCTACGGTTGCCGTTAACGCGTGCCGGCTTGGAAGTTTCCCGAATTGTTTTTCGAATCAGTCGGTTTCGTGTTGGGAAAATTGCAGGGTTTTCTGCAATTTCTGGAAAGCTTTCCATACTGGTTATGATACCAGCACCAGTCGGGGTTATCTGTCTCTCGTGGTCTAGAGACAGATCGCTTACGAGAAATGCTTCTACGTGGTGTGCGCGATCTCTTACGGTCGGTACGAAGACTAAGATAACGCGTGAGTGTGTGACATAAGTCGGTTATATCATTCTGAGTCGTGTGAGGCCTTTCTTTGACTGAAAATACCTCGGTAGTAGGTTTCGTAATTTCTAGAATGCGGTCTGCAGATGCAGCTAGCTCGTCTAAGCCGTTGTTCTGGAACGAGACCAGAACTGCTTGCACCTGTTGGGGAAGTTTTGACAAGAAGAGTTGTTTGAATAGACCTTCGTCGAAAGTTCTTGGGCCTATTACCTCTCTCATCCGTTGCAACATGTCTGTCGCAGAACCGTGTCGCAGGTCGATGTTATTGAAGAGTTGATCTAACCTTTGTCGATCGGTTAGATCTCCTCGTTTAAGAATCGAGCGTTTTAAGATTTCGTAAGGATCGGAAACATCACTAGTAAACATACTAGGTGTTACGTACCTGTTGAATTCTCGCGGTAGTGCCTTGACTACTGCGAGGAATTGTGCACGTGTGTCGATCACGCCGTGCTCGGAGAAGTCGGCTTCTGCGTAGCAAAACCAGGCTTCGATGTTGTCGGGCCAGAAAGGCATCAGTTGAAACGAAGGTGGGGACAAAGTCTTAAGCTTGAGTACTTTAGGTGTCTGTTCAGTCATGATGAAGTATGAAGTACGATAATGAACGAGGGGAAAAAATATATATATCCAAGAAAAAACACGAAAAAAAAATCACAATGTTCAAAAAAAAATAAAAAATAAGGCGATGATATATATAAATCCCAAAAAGGAACAGACTCACAGTTACAATTAGGTGTACCAGATCACGTTGGGTTCACCAATGATGATGTCACAGGTATTCAGTGTTTGACAACGCTTCTACCAGTAACACCTTCTAATATATTTCGTTCCCACCAAGAGAAATCAAAAGACAGAGTCGAGGAGATCGGAAGAGTATATTTGGCGATGACCAATATATCGGAATTCTCTGATCTAATCTGGCTAGCGATTGCGGTTGATGTTGAGCACGGCGTTACCACACGTGATCTGGTGCAGATGCCTGACCGAGCGCCTTCAGCTAGATGAGTCCACTAAAACATATGGTCAGCATCCAATGTCGAAAACTTAATGCTATTTATTTTGGGGATTTATTTACCGCTACAAGGGTATTGTTAAACAGGATGAAGGACTGCGTAGACGCCCAACTTCGTGACCAACAGGCAGGATTCCGTGAGGATAGATCGTGTACAGACCAAATCGCAACTCTACGGATCATTGTGGAACAATCAATTGAATGGAATTCATCACTCTACATCAACTTCATTGACTACGAAAAGGCATTTGATAGCGTGGACAGAACAACACTATGGAAGCTTCTTCGACACTACGGCGTGCCTCAGAAGATAGTCAATATCATACAGAACTCATATGATGGATTACACTGCAAAATCGTGCATGGAGGACAGTTGACAAAGTCGTTCAAAGTGAAGACCGGTGTCAGGCAAGGTTGCTTACTCTCACCCTTTCTCTTTCTCCTGGTGATCGACTGGATCATGAAGACGTCAACGTCTGAAGGAAAGCGCGGGATACAATGGACATCTAAGATGCAGTTGGATGATCTAGACTTCGCAGACGATGTGGCCCTTCTATCCCAAACGCAACAACAGATGCAGGAGAAGACAAACAGTGTGGCAGCAGCCTCAGCAGCAATAGGTCTCAATATACACAAAGGGAAAAGCAAGATTCTCCGATACAACACAGAATGCACCAATCCAATCACAATTGACGGAGAAGATTTGGAAGATGTAAAAACCTTTACGTATTTGGGCAGCATCATTGATGAACAGGGTGGATCCGATGCAGATGTGAAGGCGCGGATCGGCAAAGCAAGAGCAGCATATTTACAACTGAGGAACATCTGGAACTCAAAGCAACTGTCAACCAACACCAAGGTCAGGATTTTCAATACAAATGTCAAGACAGTTCTACTGTATGGGGCAGGAACCTGGAGAACTACAAAAGCCATCATCCAGAAAATACAGGTGTTTATTAACAATTGTCTACGCAAAATACTTCAGATCCATTGGCCGGACACTATTAGCAACAACGTACTGTGGGAGAGAACAAACCAGATCCCAGTGGAGGAAGAAATCAGGAAGAAGCGCTGGAAGTGGATAGGACACACATTGAGGAAAGCACCCAACTGCGTCACAAGACAAGCCCTCACATGGAATCCTGAAGGTCAATGGAAAAGAGGAAGACCAAAGAACACATTACGCCGGCAAATGGAGATAGACATGAGAAAAATGAACAAGAATTGGATGGAACTAGAAAAGAAGGCCCAGGACAGAGTGGGTTGGAGAATGCTGGTCGGTGGCCTATGCTCCATTGGGAGTAACAGGCGTAAGTAAGTAAGTAAGTAACTACTTTGAGGAACATTTCTGTGCAAATGAAACAATAACTATGACACTTGCTTAGTTTAGTGTTCTTGGTTGTCGTATAATTCAGTTTAGTTAAAAGAATTATGATATACTTAAGTATAGTGCTTGAAGTCTGTAACGAAACAGATCAGTTTAGTAAGTAGAGTTGCCTGTTTCAAATGTGTATACGGATTCATATCAGTCTGATTAAAAATAGGAAAAAACGTGCCTTTGATGCTGTTACTGTCATACATTATAAGATAGCGATAAGTATGTTTGGTGTTTATTTCTAAACTGTACATCTATCACTGACCATATTTCATGATCACTGTCATTAAACAATTTCCCCAGCAATAACATCGGTAGCAAGATTGCCCGTAAAACAGCAGTATACAGTCTTAGAAGATGAGTGTTCTGTGTCTCAATTAAATGCAGCTGGCTGTGGACAAATGTTAAGAATCTTTTTGACAACTGGGACTTTCAGTTTATCAGACACTTACTCTGCTTGTATGTTTTCCTGCTAAACTAGACGCAGATGCATGGGAATACTTAAATGGGAGCAAAATAATAAAAGCATTGCAATACGGTACTAAGCCCATGTTATGCTTTGCGCAAGTAATAGTAGCTGACCTTATCTAATATTCATGAACTCAAGGTAAATCACAACTGCATAAATTCTTTGCTAAAAAACATGTAATTTGGTTATTTATCTATTCCACATTTCTGACCAAATTCATCACTATTTTTTCATTTAGAATGCAACAGGAGTGAGCCTTCACCGACCCTAAAAACTGTTTCGCCCTTGGAACTATGGCCCTATGGAACTGATTACGGGAGACCCAGCGAACAGCAGATTATAAAAAGGATGCTGGACTTCCGTTTTAGTCTCACAACCAGTTCCAGTATTTTTTGACTTTTTTACTCTTTCGTTTGGAAAAAAACAACAAAAACTGCAGCTTAACATTACCAATACAACTTTTAAACGGGAACTTGGTTTAAGCCTTTGTTTGATATTCGACTCTTAATGAAAGTTCTCGAACATATTTTTGAATCTAATGCTACTTTGTTTTATCTACTTAATCGTCGCAAGAAACTTGTGATAAGCGAGCCTCTCAGCACCTAGTTCATGTGTTCAAATGGTTGTGGACGGAATGGGAGGAGCTTTCGCTTAACAGGCTTCCGTGTCTAGTAGCAGAGGGTCACCAAAACCTCCAGACAGGAACCTAGGTATGTTAACAATAAAAGAGGAAAGAGAAATTGGTAGGTCATAGTATGACACTATCCTTAATCCTTAAGAATAAATCCACTTGCCTCTTAAAGGACTCCTGGGAAGTCGCTTGGACTAGCTCACCCGTCAAACAATTCCAGCCTTTGACAACTTCCAAGGAGTAAGAGTTGTGTCTTCAGTCCGTTCTGCCGTGTTGTGTCTCCAATTTATGGGTGTTGCCCCTTAGGTTGGTATTGGGACTAAACTTAAGCAGGTGTTTTAGGGGATGTCCAGAAGTGTTAAGGTTATTGTAAGCCATTAGGTCATCTCTAAGACGTCTATACTCTAATGAGTAGAGGTTAAGTGATTGGAGGCGCTCTTCATAAGGTGGTTTGGTGCATATCTTCGTCATTTTCTTGGGAGACCTACAGACTCAGGTCCTCTCATAGCTTGTTCTAACCACCATGGGTTGTCACGGCAGCTGATGGATGGACACGCGTTACACATCCTAACCTTACCTGCGTCTTATCTTATAGCTTCTAATTCAAATGCCATATGACAAGCAAGCAATGCCCCTACCCGCACTAATGGAACACTAGTAACTCAAATGCACCCCGTATGGTACCTTGCACTGGTTTACCCACTCGCTTAGCTCTTTAGTGAGAATATTAATACGGTCCTGCTGAAAATCCCATCAACCCCTACCTCCATCAAAACAAATAAGTCTGTATTTGCTGCATATAGCTATTTTATTATTCAAAAGTAAGATATAACAGTTAGAATTGGAGTAAAATGGCAGTATACAGCAGATGCACGTGGTACATGTCTTCGTCGATTAACTGAAATAGAGAATACGGATATCAGCTTAACAGGCTTCTTTAGAAAGATTAGTGTCTAATTTGGACTTACTGCGTGAGTAAGTTATACTGGAACTACGAATGTTGTAGAAATAGAGTTTCTTGGGGCGTACGAAGCACTCGAACTGTAAGACAGTTGTGCAAAAGTAATTCGAATATGAAGGTGAAAATTTGCAGGTACTTTTCATCGTAAGGGTGGACATATTAGGTACCAGTTGACATCATACCGTAAGAAAACGCATATTTGCGAGTGGTGAAATATGATCTATAAAAAGTGAGCTTAATAACAGTTAATTACCTTTTTACTCCTTGATCATGACCCTTCAACTTCCTTTTATGGCCGAAACAGCAAACATACACTTCACACTGGTAGCAGATTTCCGGCTTGCTTTAACGCACTGCGTAATGAGTACAACCTCTCTATTACTGCTATATGGCATATTTTTCATAACAAACCCTCTGCAATAGATTGGTAGCATCTGTGACTTCATCTATAGTTGTCGGAAGTCTGAATCCTTTCGAAATAAATACCGATATACCCTACTGCTGGGCACTCTGTATTCGTTTGACTCGTTGGTGGGATAGTGCTGTCCATAATACTGAAGAAAATTAAAAAACGCAGATTGTTTCCTTTCATTTTGCCGATAACATCATAAAGGACAGTTAGGAACGAACATGCGAACAGTTAGAGTCACAGGCGGCAGCAACAATTATTTTAACTAAATAAAAACGAACTTCGGCTTTGGATATCTAGAAAACAAGGTAAAACATAACCGATTGTCGTTTAAAAACGTAAGGTCTTATGTTAGTACTAGCCAGCTTAGCTGAATAAATACAGTGACTTCAGTAGCAGCAGGTAAAACCCAGAAAACAAAGCGAAATCAAGAAAAATTTTGCTCCAACGTTTAGAGTATTACACTAACTCTTGGATTTTAGCACACTGAAACATTAAATTCTGTAGCTACACAAAAGAAATAGCGGAAAAAACACAGAACGAAGAAAACCGGCCGACATTTTATAACACAAGACTAGCCAGATTGCCTGAAGAAATACATTGACTTGAGTAGAAGCAGCAAAAACCCAGAAAACATCGCTGATTCGAAATAAGCTTCACACCAACATATAGAACATTACACTAACTGCGGCATTTTAGCACACTGAGACATTAGATTACATAGCTTCACAAAAGAAATAGCTGAAAGAAGCACAGAACGAAGAAAGCCGACCGCCATTGCTTACAAAGATGGCGGATGTAATAATTCCCGCCTCATTCTGATTGGTTGCTAAGCTGAAGGGCACATTTACGAAATTGAGTTGCGTTTAATTGCAGCCATCCGCACCAGATTACGAGTGGGAACGCCGTGCCCAACATCCCCTGCAAACGCTAGCCAGCCTGGATCAGTCACTCTTCGATATATTAATAATAATAATAATTTTATTCTCAAATAACAGTTTGTTACATGAGGCATGCCAGTTTACAGGCAAGATCAAATTGATACAAATGATACAATATCCACTGTAGTAAATTACATAGCTGGGTTGATAATTTATAAGATATGAATGTAGATGGTTTTAATCAGTATCACAGTTAGCGCGCTTCACGAAAGTTGCGTTGCGAATGTGCAACTGATGGTCAAGGATAGGTCCATGAAGGTGGGAGCTTCTAAATGTCGCAACCTTATGTCCCTTTGGAATGTCTAAGGCTTTGAGGATGGTGCAGGATGAAATCTTTCGTTCCATATCACAAGGGGGCTGAAAGAGGGAGCAAGTAAAAGAAAGGACGAGAGGCAGAATAGCCAATATTCATGAAGAAATGTTTAAGGTATGATTACTCAGTCTAATTTTCTTTTATTAAGGTATTTGCTAAGAAAGAGCATTTTAATAGGTTAAAGAAAATAAGTGTTAACAAGGTGTGAGTGGACATACAACTGACAAATGGAGGCGATTCGGAAAGGAGCTGAGAGTATGGAATTATGTGTGATTATAAAATAAAATATAGTGCTAGAAACAGTATTGTGATATACAATTGGCTGTCTTTCTTTTTTTTATCGAAGCTATTGGAGCCCCTTTTTTTATTATTTTTTTTCAGGTATTATAGGGTCTTGAGTAGGCTTCGTATATTCGCGAATTGTCTAGTTTGCTTGTAATAGGATTACTGGGTAGGAAGTGAAACCAATTCAACGTTCGTAACACGATTTAAAGAAGTATTTCGCCTGATAAATCAGCATCAATACCATAAGTTCGTGACATTCCACTAAACCATAAGGAGCCGTAATTAAACAAAATGTTCTGCCCTACAGACATGGGTGGATTGAATTTATCTCCCCACCATCATGTTTGCTGGTCAGTAACGCCACCCTCCCTCCTTTTGTGATGTTAGGCTCTCTTACGTTTGTGGTAAGTATGAATACTGCTTTAATCAAAGCCCATAGTTGGAATACACTGTCTCTACTAGGTCCATGTTACAAGCAAATCAGATAGTTGAAAAGTCTGTTTTATGGGTTAGATGTCCATATAGTATATCACACTGCTATGAAAATAACTAATGGTTTAAAGAAGTAAGGGCTAATAGCAAATCAAAAGATATGAGAGGGTATAAAATTGTAGAAAAAAAATTTCAGGGTAAGACAAATAAAGCATTGACAAACTCACAAGACTTTGTGGCCAAATTTTGAGCTTTGTATGATCGGCCTTGGTAGATCAGCATCCATAAGATTGTGCTATCTGTCTACTTGCAGTAGAAAAAACACATGACTTTTAGGAAGAATAATGTACATTTAACCTGTAGAGATTTGGGAACTAAAAGCTAGGGTTAGGAGCATAATGCCATGATTAATAAACAATGAATAATAGGAAAGGATAAGCCATATATTCTGTGATTTGGTTATATTCGTATTAGTAACAGTCGAACTTGTTATAATCTTGTTCTTTCTAGATACTAGGCGGTCCGTAATAAAGTGTCTCATCGGTGGGCGGGAGTTCAAGGAAATGTTGAAGCTCTTTGGAGTCTAGAAATATTGATGGTGATGATGTCACAGGTATTCAGTGTTTGACAACGCTTCTACCAGTAACACCTTCTAATATATTTCGTTCCCACCAAGAGAAATCAAAAGACAGAGTCGAGGAGATCGGAAGAGTGTATTTGGCGATTACCAATATATCGGAATTCTCTGATCTCATTTGGCTAGCGATTGCGGTGGATGTTGAGCACCGCGTTACCACACGTGATCTGGTGCGGATGCATGACCGAGCGCCTTCAGCTAGATGAGTCCACTAAAACATATGGTCAGCATCCAATGTCGAAAACTTAATGCTATTTATTTTGGGGATTTATTTACCGCTACAGATCACTCCCCCTAGTGGGGCAGTGACGACCCTAAGACGTGGCCAGCCAGAAGTTTAAACCCAACGAGTTTGTCGTTGGTAAACACTCTTCTGATAGCTTACTAAATTTAGCAGCGTCTGGTCGTCTTTCCTTACTATATGGGACGGAGGTACAACATAGTAAAAAAAGAAAATGTACAATGAAAATTTCGGATCCTCATAAACGTCATCGTTCGTTTCCAGCCGTCCTGGAAAAGAAAAAAGAAAATGTAAGTGCATGTCGAAATACACTCGTATGTGCGTAAAAACACAATGTCGGCGGAAAAAAATGGAAAATAAACTCATGAACACGTAATAGCATTAAAAAAATTGTTTTTTTTGTTTTGTTTTTTTTAAATAGAAATAAAAATATATAAGCATATTAAAATTGTTTTTTTTTAAAAAATAATATAAAATGTCGAGAAGTGCCTTACGTGCAATAGTCGTTTAAATGTTCTGGAAATCTCACCCTTCTTCCAGAACGCGTCGTTTTAAGTTTATTTTCGGATACTGTCGAAGTATCATCGTGTGTGTTGGTTGTCGGATGAGGTATTGTAAGTGTCGGAGTCGTGTCGTTCGATTGTACCGAAGGAAAATCGACGTGGATAGGATTTCCTTCTAAATACGCTGCTTTTAAGCGATCGATGCTGATGCTATCGTTTGTTCCGTTCTTATCGACTATATAGTACTTAGATTCACGTTGAAGAACTTTGAAGGGTCCTTCGTATGCTGATTCGAATGGTCGTCGATGCGAGTCTCGACGAATGAAAACGTGTGTACTATATCGTAAGTCAGGTTGAACGAAAACATCAGTTGATTGAGGTCGAGTGAAAGCAGGTTTAACTGAACGCATTGCGTTTGTAAGCCTGTTCGTGTAGGAGGTTAGATCCATGTTCATTGAAGAGGATGAAGGATCCACGAATTCTCCTGGAAGTCGAAGTGTCGTTCCATAAACGAGTTGAGACGCAGTGTATCCAATGTCAGCTTTCACTGCATTGCGGATACCTAGTAAGACGAGTGGAAGAGCGTCGGTCCATTGTGAAACGTTTGCAGCTGATAGTGAAGCTTTCAGTTGTCGGTGAAAACGTTCTACCAACCCGTTTGCTTGTGGATGGTAGGCGGTCGTTCGGAAGCGAGTGATTCCTAAAAGTGTGGTCAGACGACGGAAAAGATCAGATTCAAACTGACGTCCGCGGTCTGTAGTGATGGTTGAAGGGCAACCGAAGTTTGCTACCCATCGTTCGACGAAGGTGCGGGCCACTGTTTCAGCAGTGATGTCTTTAATAGGTACTGCTTCTGGCCATCGAGTGAAACGGTCAACGCAGGTTAAGAGATAAGAGTATCCATTTGAATCTGGTAAAGGTCCTACCAAATCCAGATGAACATGGTCGAAACGGGCATCGGGAGTTTTAAACGAGCCTAAGGGACATTTATTGTGTCTGATAACCTTAGATTTTTGGCAGCTTACACAGGAGCGTGCCCACTCCCTCACGTCTTTATTCATTCCAGGCCAGCAAAACCTTTCTGCTATAAGCTTGATGGTTGCACGAACACCTGGATGCGAAAGTTTGTGCAATGTGTTGAAGACATTGCGTCGATAATGTTTCGGCACGATTGGGCGATCCCTACCTGTAGATGTGTCACAAAGTAAGGTTTCTTTACCTGTTCCCATCTGTTTGATGCGTAGTTTAAGTGTTGTGGACGATAACTCGTGCTGAAGATCACTGTCTTCTTTTTGAAGCTCGGCGAGTTTAAGAAGGTCAATTCCTTGGAAACTGTTCAAGGAAGTTATACGAGATAAAGCGTCTGCAACTACATTGTTTGCTCCAGAGATGTGTTGAATATCTGAAGTAAACTGCGAAATGTAGTCCAGTTGTCGAGACTCACGAGGAGAGTACTTGTCAGAAGGAGAGCTTAACGAGAAAGTGAGCGGTTTATGGTCCGTGAAAAGAGTGAATTCACGACCTTCGATGTAGTGTTGGAAATGCCGTACAGCACAATACATAGCTAGGAGTTCCCTACCGAATGTGCTGTACCTCGATTCGGTGTCTAGCAACCTTCTAGAGAAAATGCCAAGGGTTGCCAGGAGTTGTTAACCCATTGTTGTAAGACTCCTCCGATTGCTGAGTCGGATGCGTCTACTGCGATGCTAATGGGTGCTCGGGTGTCCTGATGTGCGAGCATTGTTGCTTTAGCAATCAGTTCCTTAACTGTGGAGAATGCTTTTCGTGCGGTGTCGTCCAAATTAATGGATTTCGCATTTCCACGAAGTTGGTCGGTCAGAGGTTTCATAAGTAATGCGCATTTGGGTATGAAACGTCTATAGAAACTTACCAGGCCGTTGAACGTGCGTAATTGCTTGACGGTGGTCGGTTCTGGGTAATCCAGAATTGCCGCCACTTTGGTCCTAAGAGGTCGAATGCCTTGAGCATCGATAGTGTGTCCCAGAAAGTCTAACGAGTCGGTTCCGAATTGGCATTTCTGAACGTTTACAGTAATGCCATGTTTTTGAAGTCGTTCGAAAACAAGATCCAGATGCTTGAGATGTGTTTCTCTGTCCGGACTTGCGATTAGACAGTCATCAACATACGCGTGTACGAAGTTGAGACCTCGAAAAACGTCGTCTATGAATCTTTGGAATGTTTGAGCAGCATTCCTTAGACCGAAAGGCATTCGCAAAAATTCATAGAGTCCGAAAGGAGTTATGATAGCTGTTTTCGGTATGTCGTCAGTAGCCATAGGGATTTGGTTATACGCTTTAACCAAGTCGATTTTCGAAAAGACAGTTGTACCTTTCAAGGTAGCTGTCAAATCGTGAATGTGAGGCAACGGGTAACGATCGGGAATGGTTTTCGCGTTCAATCGCCGATAGTCACCAGTTGGACGCCAATCGTTGCTGTCCTTTTTAGGGACCATGTGCAACGGAGATGCATATGGGCTACTTGACGGTCGTATGATTCCTAAGTCCATCATGTGATCGAATTCGTTTTTCGCTAACCTTAGCTTTTCAGGAGCTAGTCGTCGTGCTTTAGAGAATACAGGTGGTCCTGTAGTCGTGATGTGATGTGTAACGTTGCTGGTTACACACGGTAATCTCGGTTGAGTTTGTTGTATCCCAGGGTACTTATCGAGTAGTGGTTGATAGAGTGGGTCTATCATATGTTTAACTGTGACTGGGGATACTCTACAACCAGTAAAAGAAGTTACGCAAACGGACAAATTAGTGTTCCCGTCTACTAGCCTCCGTTTGCGCGTATCGATGATCAGATTGTGGTGTTGTAGAAGGTCCATACCAATGATTGGTATAGAAACATCTGCAACAACGAAAATCCAGTGTATGGGTTTGCGTAAACCCACGTTAAGGTAAACGTACCTTTTGCCATATGTAGCGATCGGTTTTCCGTTTGCCGCCTGTAAGTTTAGGGTCGATTCGTGTAGTCGGTCGTTAGGATTTGCTGGGAGAACGCTAACTTCTGCGCCAGTGTCGACGAGGTAGCGAACTCTCGTTGTCACATCTGTGACGAATAACAGACGGCTTTGTTCGCCGGCTACGGTTGCCGTTAACGCGTGCCGGCTTGGAAGTTTCCCGAATTGTTTTTCGAATCAGTCGGTTTCGTGTTGGGAAAATTGCAGGGTTTTCTGCAATTTCTGGAAAGCTTTCCATACTGGTTATGATACCAGCACCAGTCGGGGTTATCTGTCTCTCGTGGTCTAGAGACAGATCGCTTACGAGAAATGCTTCTACGTGGTGTGCGCGATCTCTTACGGTCGGTACGAAGACTAAGATAACGCGTGAGTGTGTGACATAAGTCCGTTATATCATTCTGAGTCGTGTGAGGCTTTTCTTTGACTGAAAATACCTCGGTAGTAGGTTTCGTAATTTCTAGAATGCGGTCTGCAGATGCAGCTAGCTCGTCTAAGCCGTTGTTCTGGAACGAGACCAGAACTGCTTGCACCTGTTGGGGAAGTTTTGACAAGAAGAGTTGTTTGAATAGACCTTCGTCGAAAGTTCTTGGGCCTATTACCTCTCTCATCCGTTGCAACATGTCCGTCGCAGAACCGTGTCGCAGGTCGATGTTATTGAAGAGTTGATCTAACCTTTGTCGATCGGTTAGATCTCCTCGTTTAAGAATCGAGCGTTTTAAGATTTCGTAAGGATCGGAAACATCACTAGTAAACATACTAGGTGTTACGTACCTGTTGAATTCTCGCGGTAGTGCCTTGACTACTGCGAGGAATTGTGCACGTGTGTCGATCACGCCGTGCTCGGAGAAGTCGGCTTCTGCGTAGCAAAACCAGGCTTCGATGTTGTCGGGCCAGAAAGGCATCAGTTGAAACGAAGGTGGGGACAAAGTCTTAAGCTTGAGTACTTTAGGTGTCTGTTCAGTCATGATGAAGTATGAAGTACGATAATGAACGAGGGGAAAAAATATATATATCCAAGAAAAAACACGAAAAAAAAATCACAATGTTCAAAAAAAAATAAAAAATAAGGCGATGATATATATAAATCCCAAAAAGGAACAGACTCACAGTTACAATTAGGTGTACCAGATCACGTTGGGTTCACCAATGATGATGTCACAGGTATTCAGTGTTTGACAACGCTTCTACCAGTAACACCTTCTAATATATTTCGTTCCCACCAAGAGAAATCAAAAGACAGAGTCGAGGAGATCGGAAGAGTATATTTGGCGATGACCAATATATCGGAATTCTCTGATCTAATCTGGCTAGCGATTGCGGTTGATGTTGAGCACGGCGTTACCACACGTGATCTGGTGCAGATGCCTGACCGAGCGCCTTCAGCTAGATGAGTCCACTAAAACATATGGTCAGCATCCAATGTCGAAAACTTAATGCTATTTATTTTGGGGATTTATTTACCGCTACAATGGCCTATCAAATACATCTTCGAACCTCTTCGCTTCTGCCTTTTGATTTCACTTGGTGTGTTTGATTCACAGGTGTTACTGGTTAGAGCGCTGTCAAACTCCAAATACCTGTGGCATCTTTACTAACCTCTAGTTACTGTTCGATATGTAAATTATGTTTAATGAACTGTACTGTTTATTTTAAATACTTACGGTATTTATTTATGTTTTAGGAGCAAATAAATTTTGTCAAGCCATTTTGCTTACTTGTCTTGACTTTGGCTAAACCAAGACTCTGTGATTGACAGTCGGGAGTATAGCTTGGAATTACACCTGTAGGAAATTGTTTCCTAAAACGCTGATGATGTAAACATTTGGCGAGAAATAAAATCGAGACACAGGTGCATGTGCACTTGAGGCAGAATTAAATTTTGTGGTTAGCTGGTCTAAATAAAGTGGCTGGTACCTATCAACGCAGCCCAGTGAGTCTGCATGCACATTGGGGATACGAATGTAACTAAGTACCACATAGGGAAAAAGTCTGTACCCATGGTTCGGTTTCACAGCGACCTTGTGCAGACAGTGAGTCATGGTCTTAAGACCATGATCAACTACCGTGAGGTTGCAGCTATAGGGTTGAGAACCGTACATGCTTCAAGACGGACATTCACCAAGTTAGATAATAACGTATGCACAACCTTAGTGAGAACCAAACCTGAAGACTGCGTTTAGGGTGCAATTCACTGTTTAAAAGATGACTTGGATATTCTGGAAAAAGTACAGAGAGCAGCAACCCGTGCTGTTCCAGAACTCCGGGGTTTGCCATACAACGAGCGGTTTGAATAGTTAGACCTATTTCATCTGTTCTACCAAAGATTGAGTGATGATCTAATTTTGACCTATGAATTCATAAGAGGTGATTTTGGAATTGATATATCCTCTCAATTCCTTCTTTTCAAATATGGACAACTCAGAGTATATAGCAGGTGAGTAGAAAAGCCATGAGCTAGCAAATTATATTCAGCAGGAATGATCGTATCGTATTCGTAATCAAGTTGTAATCAAGTACAAAGGAATCATTATTTCGTAAAAATACAAGAAAATGTCATGAACGGACAAAATATACATGGCACACAAGTCTTCACACAGAGCCATCAAATTTTGGTAGCTGTGTCACGCTAAGATATCCGACTCATTGGTGTTCGCACTTTCATTTTATTCATTCGAGAGAAGGGCAAAGTCTCACAGAAACGTGCTAGAAAAGGCCAACATGGATCGTAGGTCTGCTGTCCCTACTACACAAATTTGACTCTGAAAATCTGAATCTGTTCAAGGACAAATGTGAATAAACGCTGACATAAAGGAATTGTTGCGTTACATATGTGCGAGAATGAAGCTTTTGTACACGACATTTGACGTAATGGTATCTGTTTCAGAAATAAAAAATCAGTAAGTTTATTCAGAATAAAAAATCTCATGGTTAAGAATACTGGGTTACAGGGTCAATAATATATACGATGTGGACAATAGAACATATCTTTTAAAACTTGCTAGGTAATTATTCATTTTTAAGTTATGTTTTTCCTTCAGCACGAAGTCTGACGACAAGGCGATATTGCTTTTAGAATCTGGCTCACGCTTACATATTACTGATTTTGACTGGCCTAAAAATATCATGCCGTCAGGATTTTCCATGAAGGTGTGTTAATTAACTCACTTATTAACATTAATGCATATCCTGTGTAAAAATCAATTGTATGAATTGAATGGTCTTTAATTATTCTTATCTTAAATGCTTTTAATTACAGCTGCGTAAACACATACGAAACAAGAAGATCGTTGATATCTCCCAAGTCGGAGCCGATCGCGTTGTTGATATCCAGATTGGTTATGAGTCGTCTGCTTATCATTTAATTGTGGAGTTGTACGATCGGGTAAGTGTAGTTTGAGTGTAGGCTTCCTCGCAAGTATCCTCGTGACATCACTTCACACTTGTTTACTGACAATATGGTCAGTTTAAGTTTTTGATACAAAATCAACAAATACGTAAAACTTCTTATTTCCCAGACATCCTCATAGCTATTTGAATTGTACTATGTCTAACCGTAGGTGATCGTGTAGCAGTGACATTCCACGTTTTTTGTTAGAGTCAATTTCCTGAAGTATATTATGATCCGTCATGATGCAGTATACATGAATTCATACAGCAGCCCCACATCTTACACGATTTAAGTTTGTTAACTGATTTGATGGGAATGGACGTGGATCTTAATACCCAGACCAATTCTGTAATAGCACTCAATAACTTGTTTTATTGATGACCTCTATAGAATTTGACACAGTTCAACGGCATAAGCTCCCACACTAAGTCAGTATAAAAAGAGGAAACGGAATAATACATTGAAAAAATTAAAACAATAGTAGTGTCGTTGTAAAAATCAACCAGTCTTCGAAAAATATGCCTCCAAGAGAAAGAAGAATATAAACTTAAGTAATATTGAAGCTAGAAATTGGAAAATTTTACCAAGGTTTGTTTCGTCTGCTCCTTCGCAACTGATTTTAAACGATGTCACGAATTACCTTCAATCAAGGGTCTTGATTGTCCCTCAAGATCTCAACTAGTAGTCTGCACCTCTTGATTCTTTTCGACTAATATTTAATAACTGCATGGACTGTTGCTGCAACTTAATTTGATTGAACATAGCTTTCTTCTGATCCGATTATGCGCCAATGGACATTGACCATTAAAGGTCACGTTGGCTGCTAATGAGTTACACGAAATTATTGTACTGGTAACTCAAATCGTTTACTCAAGTGTCTCATAAATCTTAACGACCTTTCCTAAATTCGTAAGGTTGTCTCAATCATGATAGTATTCCATCCAAAACTATTCAATAGTCCGTCAAGCTACAGAAGAATATGTATTTAAAGCTTAGTCTTTTTCTAAATGCTTGTAATGTAGTTTTCCGAACAAACGTTTCCTTTATAGTCACTTTGGATGGTATTTGTATCACTGACTGACTAACACCTTGGTAAGTTATTCAAACTGTCGATAATGCACCAATGGGTCATTTGTCGACCTAGCCATTAATTTGAAACTGTTGCTCAGAAGTGACGAAGAGATTTTATCGTAAACAAGTGGATGTCGAGTTCTGTCGGACAGTAGAGCTGCTATCAATTCCTGGCTCCTCACAACACGAGAGGATATTTCTTCTCAGCGGACCTAAAAAGGAAACTGGATTGGTAGTGTTCGTAACTATCTGAAAATGTGTCTGAAGCACCTAGAAGATACAAGCTTAAGGCTCGTGACATATGACCTTTCTGCAATAAGTTGGTAATGTGTTAGCCTTGTGCTCTCAAAGGCCCTACCTCTGTATCTTGTCTATTGTCTCGTATTACCACCAATACTGTTACCACCTCTACTACTCTTGAATTCATCTTGATTATTTCATCTCATCATGCTAATAGGGGTATGGTAACTTGAATCAACGTGAACGTGACAGGTTCTATGTTGCCTCCATTCGACTGGACCTGTAATTAATAGTGCCCAAGAATTAAACCTAACTATCATTCCTTAATTGATTCGAGAGTTAATGGTACACAAACTAACTTCAATCGCCTGATGTATCATTCCTATTTCGCGTTAATGTTTTGTAGCAGTTAAAGCTCAATCGACTCGAAGTTTGCCATTCCCGACTTATAACATCAATTAATTCAACTTTAATACTATCTGTTGTGACACAATAATAATTCTAGATCTTCGACTCCAAAGCCTGATGCAGAACTTATCGAAAACGATCGTTCGCCCTTATGCCGTTTGTTCTCAATGTCTTATATATAAGCACGTCATTTTATTACCTATAAGCTCATTATTCTAGTTGGTGATCTTGTATTTCAAATTAAAGCATTTGGAGGATTGCCCGAATAATACGATCTCATGAACAGCCATCACTCGACCATACCGTATCATTGCATTTTGTTTTTTCATTTCAACAGTTGAAGATTCGTCTCATCAAACTATAAAGCTCCCCTCCGTAACATTGATCTAGTCCGTTTACCGAAACACACCGGATTTCATTACATATACGTATTCGCCCATATTATTCTGGTCTCATGCTGAATATCTTAAAAACTTTAGTTTTGCAATTTTCCACCACTCACCCGGTCGTTTTCTGTAAAGTTTATCTCCCAATTATTCTCATGAAATACTTCGTAAATTTATAGGGGAATATGCTTCTTACTGATGACTCATTTACGATCCTTCACTTGCTGCGTCCCCGAACTGATAAAAATCAGAATATTCGATTTGCAGCCCACGAGAAGTATCCTATAACTTCCTGTCGTCAGATCCTGGAATGTTTTCGCGAATTAAAAGACCAAAAATCTTTAAAGGATATTGAGAATTTTCTCACTCCATTATTCCAATCATCTAAGGGACCTTGGACTTCCAATACAAAAACATGTGACGACCCTTCCATAAACAAAAGGTTATCTTTGGAATTACGTAAGTAAATGCCAATTTATTCATCTCCGGATTTAGCTTATGGCAGCGTCATCATAGAACACTGCATGCGTATAGCCGAAAACAAAGTCAAACAGATGAAGCATCATAAAGAAGATTTCCAGCTACAATCCGAAAAAGAGGACTTGATGGAGTTGTATGTCAAACACTTCGCTGTGGCTTTGAGAGATATTTTACTAGAACCATTCTTATGTGACCGTCAAACGACTCCACATGGTTATATATTTGGGAAATCCTATCAATCTTCGGACGAAGGTTTGCGAACGTAAGATGTTTTGAAGGAGGTTTTTAGTTATTCGTTGCGTACTAATACTACATAACCAACTAGTGTTTATCGGGTCTTCTTGGGGCTCTATTTTCGAATATTCGTATGTCTAGAGCAGATTCTTTTCTTTGTTATCATCATGTCCAAAAGGGTTGTTGTTTAATTTTTTCAAAGAGCTCTAATCTCATATGAATTTTGGTTGTGAATAATACTAAGAAGATTTTTGACTGTTTGTATGTGAAGTACATCTTCCGACTTACTACTACTGCAGCTATTTGTGCACATGAGATGGGCGGTAGTTGAGCTTGTGTAACATATATATCCTAACCACCTTAGCGAATTCTGACTCGCAGCCTCGTTGACCAATTTGCAATCTTTTCTAATTACTCTTTACCTACCTAGATCATTTCTCATTCAGTCGTTCTGACAAATACTTTAAAGAAAACTGTGGTAAAAAAAGTACATCCTGTGCACATCTACTTTCACAGCCCTTTCCACTCTCATAGAGTAATACTGAGTGGACCACTGAGTGTTATACCCTTCTTATTTGACAAACGGGTATCTTGCTTACACTAGTATGTAGACACATGAACGTGCAAGGATAAGGCTTTTTAAGTACGGCCTATATAACTAGCCCTATGGAAGTTATATAAGATAAGGTGTCAATAATGTGCTTGTTATATCTAGAATATTATGAACAAAGAGTGGTAATAAGGATTTATTTGACCCCCGGGATAAATCACAAAGATATATGAATAAACTACTCTTTATATGATTTATTTAGTCAGATTAACAATCAGATCTGTATAATTTGACTGAGAATACTTAACATCAGTTATTCAATAACTTACTATGAGGACACATATTTGTAATATTATACTGATCGATTTCCACATGTACTTGATTTTTCTGTGTTGATGCTTTCATCTTACGTTCCTTTCCTGAAAATCGATCCGACTTCTCTGACTCAACTGAAGGTATTAGGGATGGAAACTCTTTATGGTACTTTCTAGGTCCGGTTATTGTTTCTGATGCTTCGGCTTGGTTGTTCCCGATAGACCGTATCAACAAGATAGTCCAATGTTTGGGCCTAGGGTATTTCTTAATTGGTGTAAGCTTTCTAGACCGCATATGAT
This sequence comes from Schistosoma haematobium, assembly GCF_000699445.3. Lineage (NCBI taxonomy): Eukaryota > Metazoa > Platyhelminthes > Trematoda > Strigeidida > Schistosomatidae > Schistosoma > Schistosoma haematobium. The sequence continues at coordinate 44,948,024 of NC_067196.1, read as the reverse complement.
TCATGTGTTGCGTCAGACATTTTTTTGGTAAACCATGTTACTAACTCTTCTTATGTCGGCACCAACTACCCAGGTAGGCCACTACTGTCAGCAGTTTCATATACTGGTAACCCGTCCGGGAATTGACTTTCAGTAACCCTAACCTCGGGTTTATAATCTCGCTTTACTTCATATGGGATCAAATTATTAAATGGCAATTGGAAACTATTTTTGATGTCACATTCGTTTAGTGTAAACCTCATCGGGAGCTTGGTCAGTCAAATATTCATTATGTTAGTGCTAATGTAACAAGTACTCATGTTACTAGTGATTGTGCTAACAGTGTTCATTTTATTAATGATCAGTTTACAAGTATTCATACTATTTATGACCACATTACAAGGACCCTCTGTGTACTATTCAAAGGTGTTTATTAATTGAATGGTCACATTATCAGCGCTAAATGTTTTGTTACTCTCAACTCATATGGTCATATTGGTAATAAAGTATCTTAAGGATTGGTGACAGATTGTAGACGTCCAGCTTTAACTTTCAGTTATGACAATCGGATGAGCGCAGTTACAAGAGGATGCCAACCACCAAAATTCAAACACCGTTTGGAGTTTACATACTACTTACGAAGGGGAAATAATTGATTTCCATTCCAACACTTTCAGTTAAACCTATTTGTTTTATGACAAGATCAAACGAGTAAAATCAAGTCCATGTGGAAATCGATCAGTATAATATTACAAATATGTGTCCTCATAGTAAGTTATTGAATAATTGATGTTAAGTACTACTCAGTCAAATTATACAGATCTGATTGTTAATCTGACTAAATAAATCATATAAAGAGTAGTTTATTCATATATCTTTGTGATTTATCCCGGGGGTCAAATAAATCCTTATTACCACTCTTTGTTCTCTCACTAAATGTCTATGGATTTGGGGGTCAGTCAAACATTTAATAGACACAACAGGTTCATGTTCCTTCACTTTTGTTGGGATATCTAAGTAACAACCTACTACGTGGATCTGTACTCGGTTTTTAAGTGGTACCAAAATAGACTTGGTCTCATGTATCCATTTGATGATAATAATGTCATTCAGTAAAGCTTTTCTTTATTTGTTCAAAGATCTTTTATTTATTTCAGTTATGAAGAATTTCACCCATTCATATTCGAACAATATCGAGATAAACCTCACTTAGTATTTGATAGTTTCAATAAGGTGAGCTGAGAATTCCTAATGTGAATTTTTCACTTCAATGAATTGTCTTGTGTTCATTTTGTTGTGTGACAATATATCTGATCATCATCAAGGATGTATAATATGTCTGTTAGGTTTGTTTGTGTAGGAAGTATTATTATCTAAATGCCTTGTAAATTTAAAGCGCAAATAACAATGTTTGAAAGATACGATGAATTCATTATATCTCGCTGCTTTGTTCTCAGCTACACACAAGCAACTTAAACTAATCCACGTGTATACCAGGTTCGACATTGCTTATGATCCACATATAAGCCAATAAGTTTAGTTCTTGTTTATATAAATGATACGTACAATGCATTCATATCAACATTTAAATGTATGAGAAACTAAAAGCTGATAGTTTTATTTTCTGCTTGTTACTAAAAATTTGCATAGGCAGTGGACGCATACTTTTCAAAAATTGAAAGTCAGAAAACATTAGAACAAATTTCACGAAATGTAAGTTTTTATTTTGCTTCACGGAGTTCTTCATTTCCACTCTCTCTCTCTCTCTCTCTCTCTCTCTATATATATATATATATATATATATATATATATATACCGTGATCTTGTCTCCATTATTTCTTTGACTCTCATCCAGGCCTACAGTATTAACAAGTTTTATATCTTATACCATGGGTTATTTGTTTATTTGAACACATAAACATTGGTACGAATCACCATATATATATGCGCCACACAAATCATTTGATTTTTGTGAGGGCTGGAATATTGCCCGGGTGCCGAAACCGAAGCAGATGGTTTTCTTAGAGGCCACTCCCGAGCCTTTGATTTGTAGGTCTAGTCCGCAAGGATGTGGAGCAACGTTAGGAGATGCAGTCCCATGGAGCTGGTGACCAACAACTGGTTCGTACGCCGTTTTTCCCTTAAGGATAATGAAACCCATGTGCACCATTGGTTTGAAATCAGGGTTTTCCAACTCCCTAAGTGGATCCTCCGTATCCACCAACCCGGTTAAAGCGCCGAACATTCTCTCTTCTTCCTCTCAATTTTATAAAAATCCTATAATGATAGATAGGTAGATACAATCAGCAAGATATCCTGGACTGATGTGTCGAATTTGTTGGGACCTACCAGAAAGGTATATCTGGCAAATATATGTATGTGATACTAATATTGTGGTGTGCGCTACTAACATGAACAGATATGAGTAGCAGGTAACTGGAATTGAAAATGGAAGGCTTACCAGCAGAAGGATGAAATAAAGAGAAGAGGAAGGAAAACAAGAGAGCAATCGGAATAACAACAGGATTGGAAGAATGATGGAGTATACAAAGGACAACTCATGAATGATAAGCAAATGATATATATATATATATATATATATATATATATATATATATATATATATATATATATATATATATATATATATATATATATATATATATATATAGGCACTGTGTGATCTAGCACCAATTAATTTATTTCATTTTCTTTTCGGACATGAAAGTTGGAAGTAGAACGTAATTCCAAAATATTGTCCAAAGAACAAATTATATTCGACAACATTCCCTTACACTTCTTCAATATTTGGTGTATATCTCCACAAAAATATTCTGTTTTCTTCTATTAATTGACCCATTATTGCTTGTAATGCATTACTTCCGCTGCCTAACTGCTAGCCTTTTTATTTTTAGGAACAAAAGGCTAGTAGAAAAGTTGAAAATATTAAAAAAGATCAGGAACGGCGTTTAATGTTACTAAAAACTGAACAAGTAAGTTGAAATTTAAATTATGAGACTAATAGACTACAGGTTTATCAGTACTTTCACTGTAGTTTGATATCCATACTGGGTTGAAATTTGTAAGTTGTAATAGGATAGATTGATTTTCCATAAAAAATCAGTAATTCCCTCCGTATAATGATTCGTTAACTCGCCTTCAGAAATATACTATTGTGGATAAGCCATTTACATAAAAAACATTACGGATGATATAATAATAATTATTATAATGATTTTTGTCATTATTATTTTTATTTCATGGATTTATCAAGCAATCCTGACCATCGATATGTTCCCAGAACAAAAAGGTTTTCTTCATCTAGTTACAATTTCAATGCTTACAAATGTATTAGTGTTTTGTTTTTCACCGTTGCAAATTGAATTCTGATGCAACTGTTAGTGCAAAAATCTGAAGGAGATCCTTTTCATTTTTCTTTTTTGGCTTATATAAATTAGGGAGTTTCTCTGACCTAACTCATCACTTTTAGTTGCTGTGTCATTCATTTTCCTAAAATCCAGGTAGATATTCTTTGACGATTCTCATTAATTGCCTTAAGTTATTCTTTGTTTAGTCTCTTTATTCCGCATACTTAATAGTTTAATGGATAAAAGGCATTAAAAGGTATGTGAGATTATTCTCTAGTTAAAGGACCCCGTCTGTATACCAATCGTTCGTCATAAACTCTGGTGATGTTAATTCCGACTACGATGAATTTTGAAACTAACATGGTTTACTGTAACTACAAAACTTTTATTTCTACGGTTGTTCGGCATGACTATACCATACATATATGGTGAGAGGTTATTCTAGTCGTCTCATTACCAGCTGCCACTTTGAGTTTCATATGACAACCTTACTGTGTCCAGTCTGCTTGAATTGTTCACTATAGCCTGTTCCTTTAATAACCTTTATCTCGTATCCCGTTTTTCTTTCTTATTCAGGAGTTAGATATGCAAAAGGCTTACCTGCTTGAAGCTAATCGTCGGCTTGTAAGTTTCTTCTTTTGCTTTTAAAGCTCATCTCTATTTTAGAAAATAATATTATTGCTTGATTAGCAAGCGAAGCAACAAATACCTGGTTCATATTCAGCTTGCTAACTTTTTAAAACTCGTTAATTTTAAGTCTGTATTCATTAATTAATCATCTGTTATAATTAAGAAGATATTAACTACTTTTCTACCTACGTTTCAAAGCTTCTGAGTATTGTACCATCCTCAATAAACTCCTATACCAAGTGTGAAGCCTCTGATCTTATCACCAGGACTTTCCCATAGGACCACAGAGGTACTGAACAGTAGTTTAAATTTTTTCAACTTTGAAGGATTTATGGTGTCAGTCTTCCAGCGTAATCAACGTGTTTTTCTCATTTAGTTTGGTTTAAATACTACAGGCTACAGCTTCATGTCAAAGTTTTGTACATCCTACTCACAACATAACATAGTAGGAATTGTTTTCCGCCTACTTAAGTTGGTTCTGCATTATACATGAAAATTCACACAATACTAAGTAAATTCAAAGCAAAACTAATTAGCTGTATATCACTTCAATTTCTAAAATAATTGTAATGCCGATTTTGAGTGCAGTTGTATTTCATTTCTATCTTCAGGTTGACAATATTATTATCATGATCAATCATGCATTATCAAATCAAATAGACTGGAAAGAATTAGCATTAATCGTTGAAGACGCAAAACAACGTGATGATCCACTTGCCTGTCATATTGTCGAGTTAAAATTACAAACAAGTCAGGCTGTCATACGTTTAAAGTAGTTTATTATTGCATTTTGTTCCTCTCGATTGTTTGTATCTAACTTTTTATACTCAAAAAATTTCATCTCATTTATTTCAGAGATCCTTTTGAAAGTTCAAGCGATGTTAACGAAACCTTAATGAAATCAGGCAAGAAACATGAATATACAGAAGTAGTTGTAGATATAGACGTCAATGCTCTAACCAATGCACGAAAGTAAGTTAACTAGTTCTTTGATGATTAGGCAGTTTCTCTCCTAATCTGAAACAAGTAGTGAAACACAGTGTTCATTTCCTATACTTTCCAAAAGTGTTATTTAGTGGGACAGTTTCGCATGCTCAGTTGTGGCTTTTTAATATTAACAGTGGTTACTAACGTAGGGGAATGATGAAAGAAGGCAAAAAGTAGTCAAATAAATACATAGTATCAGTTCATAAAGTTACTTAACATACATATTACTATTTTTCATACGTTTAGTAGTGAATGTTATCACAATTTTTTTTATACTTTCCACATTTCTTCCTTTTCCAGATATTATGATAAGAAACGAGCTGCTAGTAAAAAAGAAGAAAAAACTATCAGCGTTTCGCGCAAAGTAATAAAATTTTACCATTGTTTTCTCCTTTAATCTTATCGTTCACGAGTGTGCAACGTTAACTGTGAACTAAATCTAGGAGTATAATGATATCATGCCTTGCGTTAGTTATCATGTGTAGTTGTCGAGAAAAAATATTTCTTTTCAGTTTCATAGCCTTAGTAGTGGTTTTAAGGAATGAAGGGGGATATTTAGTAAACAGCTGATAATAGTCTTGCAATCTATTACTTTAAACTGTAGCTGGGGTATGCATTATAACCAGACTTAATGTCACAGATGTATTCATTTTTTATTCTCTTATACATCTTTAGATTAGTACTTTTCTATCTTTATATCCTTATTTTCTCTATTAACTTGTGAACTGTATTCCTTGTACTTATTTTCCGCTACTATCAGTATTATTCAGCTTTTATTGCTTTTCAATCTATTAATATCCTCTCCTTATGATCCTTTGAAATATAGCAACTGAGATTGATTTATATTTATGCCAAGTTTCCGACCATTTTGTAATTAAATAAATGGTACTACTCACAATCATAGTAAAGGTACTAGCCATTGTGGCTTTGTCTTTAAAGTACTTTGCTTATCACCATTAGGTCGTTAATTTAAAATACTCTGCTTTTAGCAACTTCGTATTGTTATTAGCTTTCACGCGTATAATGTAGCTCAAAACCTAATACAAATCTGTTCAAAACAAATAGTTTTGATGATGATTCCAAACAATGGCTTCATTTACTTAGTTGAGTTCACTTTGATTTAGTCATCTTTTCCATATTTATTATTCGTTGACATTTTATTCATTAGTTACTGTGCTTGGCATCAGTTTTACCGTGAATTTCTAGGTAAATATACTTTAATATCTCAAACCATTTGCATTAGCGTAAATATAAGAATTAGACCAGATGGAATCTAATTTGCCTCAGATTTGAATGCAGCTTGAAAAAGAAATACATTCTAATTATATGGTGAAATAGCTATTCATGTCAATATGTTTTTAAAAAAATCAGATATTCATCTGACTGTATGTACAACAGACTAAAGAGTTAATTGTAGTTTGTTTACGAAGCATTACTCTGTACGATCGCTGTACCCAAATCAACCCATTAGTCAATTATAACTTCTTATTTTAATAGATGTAAAGTATCTTTATCTAAACTGTCTTTAACAGGTTTTGAAATCAGCCGTACACAATGCTGAAATGAAAATGAAAACCGCTAAAACTGTTGCACAAATTACAGAAGTTCATAAACCAATGTGGTATGTTTATCTGTATGCAATGACTAAGGTTAATGCTTTGCCCCTTAATATCTACAGATACGTTCGTTTTGTGCATTTTTGTAAAATGTTCTTAATATTTCTCAAATGAAGTGTCTTTTTCGAGATGTTCGTAGTTAATTATCAAGATTAGTTTCGTTCTCCCTGAACCTGACACTTTTCAATACAATCATTTGGTGCTCCAAGTTGATATTAATTACATGCACTATGAATTATTTTATAACGACAGTCAGTTATGGTTTATAGTGACATGTATGAGATCAAAGATATAATGGGACAAAGTTGTGCCTTATCTGTTACATCCTTCTATATGACACGATAATTAAATTTAGGAGCTTTCTATAACTCTGACTATTATGAACGATGAACGACAGATGACTCCTTTTTCATACCCAACTTCAGTCTGTCTATAAGCCTAAAGTTGACTCCTTTAACTGAGGCTTTTAATTATCCCATACTTGTTCCTGTCACAGCTCTAAAATCCTGTTTTGGATATGTGTTATTACCCTCTCTTTGCTACACAATCCGAAATACCAACATAACAGTAAACATAAGGGTAATCGCAACTACTTTTCAACACTATGGTCTCAATACTTTTGACTTAGCCTTCAACTAATTGGAATACAAAGTCTAACCTATAACTGCAAAGATTTATATTTTATGAAAGAAATAGAGCTTCATACACAGATTTTTTCAGCGATTGGCTAATACATTTCAATAATTATAATTTGGTCGATCTAATAGTGAACAAATACCAATACTGAGTGATTGATTAACAGCTAGATTTGTAAACGTAAACTGGTGTTGATCTACTTTTGTATGCTACACTTTAAGATGTTTAAAACTTGATTAAATACAATTGTTATCAACATCCACGTGACTTCGGACTGCGCATCATCCGGGTTATCTGTTTCTCGTTAAGGAATTCACTGAATTTTCTGTTACTACCTTCAGTGGTTCACTTTGCATCGTATGTGATTTCAATTTATGTGATTGCAACTTTCATCACCAGGTCACCAAAATTTAATAGATTTTTCCACTTGTTTGGATGCCCATGTAGACTAGGTTTTCATTATTGATGTGGGAACATATATGACTCGCAAACGTTCTACATTGTCTAGTTCTGATCATTGTATAATTCATGTTCTATCTAAAGTATACTGCAAGCTTGGAAAGATTTCACTCTTACATCAGACGACGAAAGTCAAATACAAGAACTTCTCAGAAGAAAATATCAAAAATATGAAAAACATGTTCCGTACGACTTACTGGAGATTATTTACAGATGACTCACTGAAAAATACTGTTGATAATATCGTTTTTTATCTTAAATTCTGTTTTGATATTTGCTGTTCCACTGAAACTGTTTTTGTAAGTTTCTATCGACTTACATCACAACTAAAACGATTATGGAGGGTAAAAGAAAGAATGCAGAAGTTCAGAAGCTAAATGGTCTAATAAACCTAGAGATTAGACATCTGAACTCAATGTTTACTCGGAAACTCCTATCTTGTAAAAGCCCTTCAAGTATGTGTAAACTATCTAAAGAGCTTACAGGTGAAAGACACATTAGAAGCGACACCCAGTGGTATGTTTATGACTTAAAGAAGTTTTTGTACGTCACTCATCTGATTTCATGCTTCCTATATCCACAGGTTCGAATAATAGTTATGTTTCGATTTTCACTGAAACTGATGTCCGGAAATTTTTCCAGTCACTTAGCTCTTCCCATTGTTTAGGACTTCATGAATTCCAAACCTTTTTAAAAGGCGTACTGATGTTCTCTGTTATCCATTCACAAGCATCTTTAACAGATCCTTCTCAAATAATCTCATTCTGAAAATGTGGAGAAAAGATAAAGACAAGATTGACGTACACCTTATCTGGCAAATATACTATGTGGCGAATAGGTTGTTAGAATTGACCTAGTCAATAACTTGTATTCCTAAACATATTTCAAATTTTAAAAAAATATTCAGATTCAAACCGTCTTAAAAAACATTTCATTTAATTTTAGGTAGTTTATCTACTTAACTTATGTGGATATGTACGTAGTTATCAGTTTCTTTCACTTTTTTTCCTTCTGCAAAAGAAACCTTCTGAAATACCTTATGCTGAGAATTCTATATTGTACGGAAAATATAATATTGAATAAAGCCATTAATAATAACGATATAGTGTAATGGCATACTGGAGTAATTGATAACTGAGTTTGTGAAAATATAATCGTATGTTAAAGTGAACGGTTATTGTACCGAATTAATCCACGACCTTTATTTTGGTCGCTTTTCATCAGTATACTGTGTCTTCGAGACCCACATAAAAATTCTAAGTGTATTCATTCACTTAACACCAATTAAAAAGTATGGTATGCCAGTACAGTTGTCCAAGTTTAAGTGGAGGAAGTTGATAATTAAGTGCCTAGACTGCTGATTCAATCCTGCAATTTAGAGCTTGATGTATAGTACAACTTAATAGGTATTTTCATTCTTTATTGACTTCAATTTATGGGAAAATAATTATATTTTTGGTACGCATCCATATATTTCACTAAAGTTTTGTTTATTTTACAAGGTTTGAAAAATTCTTCTGGTTTATCAGTTCAGAAAATTACTTGGTTGTTGCTGGTCATGATTCACAACAAAATGAAGTATTGGTAAAACGTTACTTAAAACCGGGCGATATATTTGTTCATGCAGATATACATGGTGCTAGCACTGTTATAATAAAGGCCCGACATTTAACTTCTGAAGAGGTAGATTCTTCAAAACATCAGGGTAAGTTAAAGTAGAATAGTGGGTTAGTGACTAAAGTTATCGACTTTCAACCATATGGGTACCTAGTTCAAACTCCTCTCCACCTAATTCTCTCCAGCTAGCCGGGTAGCATCATTAATTCTCATATCTATTATATAGCCCTAACCCGAGTACATAAACATGTAATCGGCAAATGATTTATATTATTTTTAACTTACAATTTTAAATTAAAACACGGTTACTACATTATAATTATAAAATAATATCCAGTTTATAATTATAGACTTTACAGGTACGTCCATAGTGATTTCCTTTACTTCATAAAGTTTGTATACTTTCAACTATATATTTCCATAACATTCGAAGTCACACGTCAGTACACTTCTAGGTTGCTCATTGGTTATCTCAATAAAACTAATTATCACCATATAACACTTCATTAGTATACCTGGATCTTCCTACTAACTAAAACAGTTAATCAAATTCTTTTTCTAATTTTTTTGTGTAGACTTATTGCATCAACACAGTTTACCATTACCCCCTCCAAAAACCTTGTTAGAAGCTGGAAATATGGCGGTAGTACTAAGTTCTGCATGGCAAAGTCATGTTCTAACAAGAGCTTGGTGGGTCCATCATGATCAAGTTTCAAAAACAGCTCCAAGTGGTGAATACCTTACATCTGGTGCATTTATGATACGTGGGAAGAAAAACTATTTACCTCCATGTCCCTTCGACTATGGATTTGGAATTATGTTTAAGGTAAAAGTTTACGTTTCTGTACTTAAAATAGCTAGAATAAAAAGACTTGTAGAACAATAGGAATTCATTTTATTCGAAGGGTGCCTACTAGATTTACAGACGACTTTAACTTTTCAGCCATAAGTAGGGTTGAACATGAAAGTTTTTTGTATTGTTATCATTAAAGTTGCAACGATAGTTCAAAAAACGAAACACAAAAGTGACACTATTGAAGTCGACACGAATATGTTTATTTCTTTGTGAAATGGCTGTTTTTATAAAATCAAGGTGTTTTGAGTCAGGAATAATAATAAATCTAATTATTACGTCGTAAAATAGCATAATTAGAATAAAACTAATCCAATACATGAAAGACAATAAATTTAACCATCTTATTTTTTGAGGCGTTTCGACACTCATGAAGAAGGTTTTCGTTTCATCTATGATTCTCATCAATTCCTATATACATATACAGGGAATTTAGCGTTCTGTTGGTAACTCGAATTAAAACTCATACCTGCTGGACATGTGAATTACTATATGGACTCAGTAGCTTAGTGGATAACGCGATGGCCTTTGATGTGAATGGTCCTGGATTCTAGTCTTGAAGTGAACATCAACTCTAGAATCCAGGTAGGTACACCCAGTTAACAAGTTCCAAATAGGGCAAAACGTGCATCCTAGATTCCATTGTTGGCCACAGTTCATCTATTCTCTATCAAAAGTTTGTAGTCACTGTGGTTTTATCCTTTATAACTGTAAAGTAGTTTAAATGGGCCAGATAAATTATGCTTTGTTGCAACTCATTGTAATTCTTTTCTCCATACGTTTTACGATTTCAGTTACATGAGGACTCTATAGCTAAACATGAAGGAGAGCGTCGCATCATCATCATAGACACCCCATCTTACGAAATCCCCTTAATCAGTTCGAATCATTAACTATCCAGAATGATGAAGAAACTACAGCATTTCCTGATGCTTTTCTTCAACTTGATTTAGCAAATGATCTCCCAAGGTATTCAAAATGAGTGTGGCTGTTTTCGCTAATCTGTTACGGTGTTCAAATCTTATATTCTTACAAGATAAGCTTATTTCGTTACTAACAATATCTTCAGTGTTTATCTTTTTTGGTATTTAAAGTTATTATACTTTATATTGATTGTTGCGTTTGATCTTAAATTTCTCAACTTTTGTTCCCACCTTCAATTTTTCCTTGAGACATATTATAGGTTCTCATATCAAATTACTGTATATGCATAATCTACTCTTAATGGGCAAAAACGCTTATGGATAACTCTCCGAAATGACTTGGAGAAAGAAAACTAAAAGTGTTTGAGATGTGTTTTTCATTTGACTAAGTGGGTACCAGCGCTTTAAGGATTGACTTGTACAGTTGATTAGTGTTGCACCAAGGACTATGGTAGTTTGGGTTAACGTAGAAGATTGATCAATGGTGGTATTCTTTCGATCAATGTGGAATTTCTGGTTGGATGTCTTGTAGTGGTGGAATCTGAGCGTTTTACTTACGTTTAATTTGTCTCTTTAGATTGCCCTTTGTATGTGATGTATTTAATGTCGGCCACAACTTGGTCATGTAGTATTCTTTGATAGTCAATCTATCCATGATTCACTTAGTTGTCTACTTAATCATTAAAAAATAGTTCTCGATATACAAAACTCTTAAACACTAATATTCCTTCATGAATTAATCCGTCAATTTTCTCGGTAAGCGGGTAGTCTGGCTCATTTGCAACATTATTTGCTACTACCCCATGATTAACACTTATAACCTGGTACATAAATATGTATGTAGTTCCTGATAGGTTGCTAGTAACTGGAAAATTAGTTCATTCTCATAAACTTTTTAATAAATGAACTGAAATCTTTTTACATGTCACTACTTCTTAAAATTTTATTTTCTTTAAACCGTATTTAAAAATAACCTTGATTGTTATATTTTGCTTCAGACATAAAGATCCTGATGTATCGGAGATTTTATCAGAAAATCCTTTCAAAAAGTTAGGACAAGAGGTCAAAAGGTTGAAAAATCGAAACCAACCAAGAAAACAACAAATTTAAATAAAGAAACCATTGAAGTAAACAAGAGACTCAATGAGCCATTACTACCATCAACTGGTCAACCGGTTTTAAAACGTGGTCAGAAAGCTAAGCTAAAAAAATTAAACAAAAATATAACGAACAAGATGACGAGGAAAGAAATCTTCGTATGAAAATACTTCAGGTAAAAAAATCATATTACATAGGATTTTCATGAGAATCTTCCTTAAATATCATTCGGTATTTTTATTACAGCACTGGCATGTTTTTAGCACCTTTTGTGAATGCTTTATTCATAACTACGGTTTTATTTTTATTTATGGTCATCAAATACATTCAATTAAATTCTAAATCATGCGAACCTTTAAGGCATTTCATTAATTACACCGTCAAAGCGTCACTCATACGTGACATCCCAGATGCTCCTGTTGTTTATATTTTCGCAAATATCTTAACAATATTCATTTCAAATCAATTTTCTTCAACACTTTTACTACTGTTTTCATGTCGATTCATCCTCGTCGTACTATTTGTAAATTAGCTTGACAGTCATTATTCGAAACACTAAATTATAATTTATTGCACCAATATTTATTTTCCCCTGTTATTCTGAGTACTCAACCAGTTTTGTTATAGATTGTTCGATTTCACTTAAACTCCATAACAGACAAAAATTACTCGCAACTGCTGACACATTAATTGTTGGTATTGTCAGGAAACAGTTTATTACATGGGAATGTAATCTGTTCTTCCTTAATGTTGTATAATATTTACCTTATTAAAGACATGTGACGGCAGAGTTATAGGTATTCGATCATAACTATGTTCCAAACATCAATGCCATAAGTTGAACTGAATATGCAGTGTTGAAGCAAAATTTAGAGCTCTAGTTACATGAGCCAACTCAGTCACTGATGTACCATTGTGCCAAATGTACTGGCTATGATATGTATTACACATGTTTAACAACCACTGATATTAGTAGATTGAAAAAAAGTGTGGTCAAATCACCTCATGGTATTCGCGCACGTTAGTTTGTCAATCATAAGGAACATAGAACCTAGCAAATCAATTACGTATACTTTACGACTGAGGTTCTTTAGAATAAGAAAGGTCAGTGGCGGCTCACAAAATTCACCACTACAGGACGGAAGTGTTCATTACTCACTTTTTTAAATTCTGACTAGTTTATTTATTCGTTGTATGTCTTGTTTTTCTCTCATTTTACCCCTACCCATTGCCAGCATCTTGAACTTCTGTACTTTTATGTGAAGTCCTATACTGTTTTGTCAGTGCAGTCCTCTAATTCATTACAAAATTTTCTTGTAAATCAGTATAAATTTTAAACTCTTTAATCTTCTTGTTATTAGTTATATTAATGATAATATGTATGCAGTGTCCATCTCATCAAACTTCATTATATTTATCATAGGGAGATGACGCCAAACCAAGTCAGTATCACCAAATTCTTGAACGTGATCACTTGTCAAATTTAATTAAAATCCCACAATCTGTACGGGATACTCAAGTTGTTCACAATTCAGATAGTATACAAAATAATCAACCTGACTGTGATAACAATGAATCATTCAGTAATTCAAGCAGTGAAATTGACAATCATCCTGTCAAATCAGATGAAAGTGAAGAGGGTTTAAAATCTTTAGAAGTTAATGATGTAAAAACTAATGATAATGATGATGACGAAGATACGCCAGTTGAATCGAAAGATGATTTAACTTCATTGTTAAATTCATTGACTGGTCAGCCCAATGATGATGATTTACTATTGTATGCTATTCCAGTCTGTGCTCCTTATTCAGTTCTGTTAAAGTATAAATTCAGAGTAAAACTGAACCCAGGAACTACAAAGCGAGGAAAAGGTATGATAAACAACATCTGTATATCCGTTTACTGTTTTACAAATTATTTTGTCATCATTATCTGTTATTTAGAATGGTTATCAATCCTCAACTGAAATAATCATTTTTCCAGCTTGAAAATGATTAAAGAATTAAATTTTCATATTCTCCTCGACCAATAATTTCGGCCTGTCTTCTCTTATTGCGCTAAAATATTTTCAAAATTATACTCCACATATTCTCTAGCGTAATTTTATTTCGTTTTCCATTACTGTTACTGGTTTACAAAAGTCTTAGGTAATTTCTGTTCTGTACAGCTTGGTATATCCATCATGGAGTCCATGATATTCTTGGACTTTGATGTTAATTTGATGCAATGATTAAAGTATATACTGTTTAAACCGTGCAAATTATTTTCTACTTATTACTTAATATGTAAACGCTACTGTGTGTTAACTATTATTTTATCTAGTGTGCTTCTCAGTTGATACAACGTAATACTTCATGTAATGTCAGCAATTTCATAATGGCATCTGCAAAAGCTCGTTTACTGAGCATCGTTTTCGCGTAAAGAAAAAATTAGAATAGCCTCTGTTGGTAGCTTATTAACAGTATGCTTGTATGATGACTTATAATTTATCGAAGTGGTTGAGGAATCTTTTAACTAATTGCGCTCCAAATTGCTACTATTTGGAGGTACTCCGTAACATCAGATGTTCTAGACACTACTGATTCAACTTCTGTCAGGAATTGTAAAATCAGAAGCCAACTACAAAGGTTTATAGGACAATGTATTTCATATAATTAGCAAAACTCGAGACAGCAATTACATCACGCACGGCGTAGTCAGCGGGATCAACGTGTCTAATCGCTCTGTTCACGGACAAGCAAAATGAAAATGTACATTCGCCAGGGGTTCAGTTAAATGTCTAATGGTACGTAAAATTAAGCTGCTACAAAGCAAAATGATTTGATAAATTTCAATTAGTTGAGTGGCTGACTGACATTTATTATGGTTTCGTGTTTATGACTAGTATAGAATTTTTTTATTTCTTCTATTTGCCTAAAATTAGCATCGAAAATGGCGTTGTTTCAGTTTACATCGGACAAATCCACAAACAACAGAGAACGAGAATTAATACGTGCAATGAAAGATGAAGAAGTATCGCGTAATTTCCCAGGATGTGTTAAGTTAACGTTACCTCAAGTTAAGCCCTCACGAAAAAAATAAAACCTATTTTCTTTTCACTTTATGTTTTTTAAAGTCCAATTGTGATTTTTTGCTTAAACCCTAATTGCTCCCTGATATTCTTAGCCATACTGAACAGGATCTTGCTTGTGACTACTATTACTTTCCTCCTTGACTTCCAAGTGTTATTCAAAAGTCTTACCAGAAAGCTTTCCTATTTTCTGTAAATGTATGAACATTTCCACTTGTAGTTACATCTCTTCTAATCAAGAATAAAAAATTGTTAATCTGTTTGACGTTGGTTGTAACTGTAATTTTGTCACAAACTAACTGACAAACAATCACGAATATAGAGATTAGAATCATACATAACGACGTCTTTTTAAGTCCTTGAACCTCGCAAACTAGTATCCTTACAATTTCACATGGACGTAATTCATGTTCATAGGCTATAAACAAAAGTTTTAAACTTGATTTCTTGTTTTTACCAAGGCATCAGCAAACTCATTTCCCAATGAATATTTAAACATCCATCTAGACACTATTATTAGGATTATTATTGCCAAGCTATTATAGTCGTCGTTGCTTTGTTAAACTGTATTTAGTGTGTTAACCAAGTAGTAGTAACTGATGTCATAAAGTATACTAAACTATTTCACCAGATGATTTTGACCGGCTTTTAGGAGCAAAGCAAATCATTTTCGTTTAAAGTAGTGCATACACGTTGTTTTAGCTTCTTAATCATAGTAGTCATAGAAATCGTTTCATGAAATACAACATAGTTTAGTTTTATACATACTTTCTACGTAAGTTTGGCACTTTTACCAGTATAATCAACCGATTCCGAAGAAGTAGGCGTGATGTGTATGTAGTCATTTATTAACAGTAAGTGTTTTCGTAAGTTCGCTTTGTTGATTACGTAACGTATCACATGTAAGAATTAAGAGGATACCTCTTAGAACAATTTGTCACAAATCAATTACCGATTTGATTTTAATGTTTGTTGACTTCAATTTGATCTTCGAGTGCATATTTTAAAATTGAGTATAATAAATCGGTTCCTAGAAAGTAAAATGGCGTTAACTTGGTTCAACACGTTTTCATTTTACCTGATGGTTTCAAGTCGACAATTTCCGATTCACAATCTGTCAAAAAGTTTTTAACAATCGAAGAGAATTTAAATGAAAGTTTGAATAACAAGACATTTTAATATGTTGTATACTAAAAGGGCTATTTTGGATCACGAGTTTATTGTCTTAGTGTCTGCCTATTAAAACGCATTGGTCACCACATCTTCAATCTGAAAACATCTTTACAATTTCTGACCAAAATAAATCCATAAACCTGATGTCACATGGGATAAGTCTACAATCGCGAAATTCATTTTCAAATAGTTTGGGAGCTTAGAGTCGTTTCAAATTCAGTGGCTAAGGTTCGGTTTGTAAGCTGTATAAAGCTTAAGCACAGTGACGATATAAACTAATAAAGTTTATAACCTTAGTAAAGAGTCTATTTTCCTTATAGTGTTTTGTTTCAGTGATGAATGTCAGGATGTTTACTGTGATTGGGCTCTTCCATTTCTGTTTACAAAAGTTTTAATATCTTACACCAAATGACCCTCAGTGATACAAATTAAGTGATGAATGAAATATGAGTTGATGGCTAGTTAAGATTCTGTCGTTTAATGTTCAGTGAGAACCTTGCAAACAGAAGTTGAATAGACAATTATAGATTTCAAAAACATTCGTATGGATTTGATATTTCATCAATAAAACTTTAGTCTGTATTCGAGGATTTTTATACATGGGACACAACTAACAGATCTTCGGGTAAACAACTAAAGCTTGATTATAGGAAGTATTTGTAAATAGCATATTAAGACTTCAACTGTCGGTTATTAATCCCTGACTCACCTTTTGTATCGTAAATGAGCTGAGGTAGAAGGCGTGCTGTTGGAGCTAAAGCGAACTTGTAAAGTCTCCAATGTCTAAACAATGAGTCCACGAGAAATTCAACGCATTTTAAAGAATCAGCGATCGAAAATAACTCAATGCAGTGGGGTGGCCTCTGTTGAGATAATCCTCTACAGTAAAACTTGGAGTTACGTCACAATACCTGGATAGAGTAACTCATCATAATTTTGTCCGATACATCTAGGACATTCTGTATGTCGTCGTATGGAGAACCTGGGGTTTTACTTATTATCACCGAACTCCTTACTTGAAAGTTCTTTCAACACCCTGTTAATTATCGAAACGAGTGCGCATAACTGCGAAAAACTAAACTTTTCTTTTCTCGCGAAATTTACGGCTTCGTTTGTAAGCTCCAGATAAAGCTTCTCTTGACTCAGTAGTCCAGCAACTGCTAAAGCTTGAAGTATCGCTTCACTTTCAAAAGCGTTCAATGAATTTTCCAGTGTCAGGCTATCGCTTGACCTCAACATTTAAATTTATGACTAATGTTGACATAGTAACAACTTGTTCTGATGCTATTCTAAAACGATACACAAATAAGTCTAATATCCTTGTCACAAGCCAGTATAAACAAGTTGAGGTTTTCGCTTTTCCGCTTCCTAATATTTCCGTGAGACCCAAGGTTTTCGGAAGTGGCTTATAGGTGATAAAAAAGGCAGTCGATTACATAAATCATAGTCGGTTGGGTTATTATTAAACGATTTGCAGTCGAACACTAAGAAGAGGCGACCATTTCTGGAAGTAAATAATTAAATAAATTATTTCATTGTAATCTAAACAAAAAGAGAAGGTCGAAGTGTATGAACAACAGGTAAATAAACGTGACAATATTCGAGATTGGAATAGGCTGGAGTTATGTGGTACTAATAATGGTAAATAAGTTGTGAAATATGGATCAGGCACAAATAGTCTAAGTGCGAGATCATAATCCGTCGGTTAGGCCTCGTCTAAGTGCTACCTGTAGTGACTCACATTTATCACGAGAACACGACTGGTTTAATAAAAACAATCATTATTATAACCAACTGTACCAGTGTTTATTTTAATATGCTTTTGTTTGACTGTGCTAATGACAGCTATTTTGTGCTTCCATTCTTATACACACACTTTGATTGCAACTTCGCGCGAATTCGGTTACGTTCCGTAACCAAGCTTGTATCCTGGCACGATCTCGGTATCCTTTCGATACCACGAGATCGCCAGCAAATATATATCTCGATTTGGTCCATTAATTGCCTTCTGGTATTTGGCTTCTCGGAGATTTTATGGATTTTTTTGGTTACGTCCAACCTTCGCCTTCTGATTTATTTGGCACGTGTTTCTTGGTGGAGGTGTCCATAGTTAACCTCAACTCGACGCCACGCTACATACCAACCGGAGAGCCCGGTGGTCACTTCATCTGGGAGAGCAGTGAAAGGGAAAACAAATTGTGATATAAAAGAGAGTTCGTATCTGAGTCCTTGCGCCTCGGCGTATGGTTTTCCGGACTCTGTATTGAGGGGCGCGGGGGCGGGGTTCTGAAAGGGTGCACACGTAAGGGTGACTTGGCGTAATTAGTATCGTGAGCCATTATCAGGTCACCTCTTACTCTCTGATAGTCCCACGAGAATAATCCAAAATATCGGAGCTCATTTCTGTAGAATTTTTTTTCGCACCCCATCACCTACTTCGTTTGTCGTTTCTGGGTCGGTTCTAAGATATTCATATCTGTTTTGAGTAGAGAACAAAACAACATTGAAAGCTTCGAGGCGAGGCCATGTACATGTTCTAAGGGATGTTTGAAACAATTCTGGGGTGACAGCATAAATGTGATTCTGCGTAGACACGTGGGTTTGTTTTGCTCACATTTTCAATGTAGTTTGGGAGGGCATTTATGTTTTCTGTGGTTAATTGTCCTGGATTGCCCTCTGTGGAGACAACGGGGAAGGAATTTCGATGTGGGACTCAAGTTGTTTGAGTCTCATGAGGCTAAATGTCCATATCGTGACATTCCGATACCCTAAATTTTGACCTTGGCATTAACGGTTTCCGCTATCTCCAGAATAATAGGATCCACACCGTTATGCTCCTTCGGTTCGCGAATCTTTTTGCGTGTATATGTGCGTTCTTCCACGAACCTATGTTCGTATCTCAGACTAGCACGTGTCTTAATCACTAGCTTGACACGTAAATATATTTTATCACCCTTCGCTTTGGCACTGAATCTAGCTACAGCCAGGATCTTTTAGGAAGGCTTCCTATTTATCTCAGGCTCTCTTTTGTTTGTATCAGCTGTTCTGTATCTCACTTCAAATATGATTCTGATTTGACAGGTATATTTTCAGTCTAAAGGGTACTGCACAGGCCATCCTTTTGAATAATATGTGTTGCGGTCTCCCACTGTCCATCCATGGTTGGCCTCCAGTAATTATGGCCTTTTGAAGGCACTTACACATGTATATGTAGTCTCTTCTGAAGCGAAGAACGTAAGAAGTATCCTTGTACCTCTAAAGCACCTCGTTTGTGATGGAATCAAATATGACTGTACCGTGGTCACTACTGCTGATTGGCACTTTCACAGGGAGACCTTCAACTGGGGGCAGATCGTTTAACAGTAGGCGGTCTACGTTTGGGGGTTTCTCGCCGTCACCTCGTACCGTGACGTCACTCATATGCTTATTCATTTCTGAGCCCCTAATGACTTTCACAATACGACTACGGAATCACTTTTTAAAGGTTATATTCAGTTCGTTGATACTGACGTAATTGTTTACGTCTTTGGCTGCGATGATCTGTCTGACTTCTGGGTGTAGTGGTTACGATAGCGCTTTGGTTGGACTGTGTTTCTGGCCTTAAGCACCTGTGTAAAACCCACATATTCTCCTCCAACCAGGTGTCGGCGTTCACACTGGAGCAAGATTGGCTTGATTTCATCGCCTCGGTTTGTTCGGTCTTACTTGGTAGTGTTTCTTTGAATTGGATGTTTATACATATCGTGACTCCTGTTTTGTGTATCTTTTCATATCTGGAAGGTGTCATGCATTGCTTGCCCACTTCGTTGTCCTTGATGTTGAGAGAAACCCGTGTTTTATTCAGATCTGTAATTTGATCCATTCGAATGTTCATGTTTTCGATCCCTCCTATTATAGCGCTTGGTCTTCATATGTTGCTATAAAGACAACCGATGACTTTTCATATCACCTGGTGTCCCCCTGCGGCAACAGACTATTTTTTAAGTTTATATAATCAGTGCTATGACGCATGATTTCTGTGGGCTTTCTGCCTGTGCAGCGTGTGTCACTAGCGGGAAAGTAGCCTTGGTGTCTCCATCGCATGTCTTTGACTGAGGCCAAATGACACTGAAGTGTATTCTATTCAGCTTAGGACAATCCTCACA
Organism: Schistosoma haematobium; assembly: GCF_000699445.3. NCBI lineage: Eukaryota > Metazoa > Platyhelminthes > Trematoda > Strigeidida > Schistosomatidae > Schistosoma > Schistosoma haematobium. Next base: position 44,927,470 of record NC_067196.1, on the reverse strand, counting down.
ATAGCTGAAGAGACCACTCCTCAGCCGGTCCCAGACTTTCTCTAGTTCACAGCCTTTAGATAGGGAAAATTTAGGGTCGTAAGGTTTTTTAAGAAAACCTTTTTCATTTAAGACTTTTATCGGATATCCCAATTTTTCGCCTGTATTCCTTTATCAATGAGTACATGTGAATCTTTTGTGCTTAATAAGCCAATAGCTCACGCTATATTGTTCCTCCTTTTTACTTCTTACGGGTTGTCCTGTACACTCTCTCAGCTCACAACGTAATTCAAACTACATGCAGACTTACCAAATACTGGACTAAACAAATTACGTTGTATGAAGTAAAACTTTGACAAAAAACTGTTGGAAAATCACTCCGGAGAGCTGTAAAAATATATCATTTACCTTGAGAATTTCCAAAATTAGTCTTCGAAGTCGAAGAAATAGCACATGGTCAAGTGATAGAAGTAGACGAGCTAGGATAGTACATCAAAGCTGTATCCGGAACTTGATCGCAGCATAAACATGGTGCTACTCCAGAAACACTCGGTAATGATTAGTCACCAAGCACGATGTCGTGGAAAAGTGAAGTATCAATTCCAATAAAGACTGTCGACATATGCGCTTTTTTATTATTGTCACGAATTCCGAACATGTTAAGTTGCTTGTTATAGACACAGATTCATAGGTTTTACTTCGTTAATGCGTGTCATTTGTCATGGCCGAATCTGTCCGATCCGTAGTTTTGAACCCGAAAAAATCGATCCCTAGATTATAAGTAACCGAATTTGGTTTTTGGGGATCCACACCTCATGTCATAACTTTGACATGTATGCTGTCGAATGAGTCCGACAATACATACAATACGGAATTCCGTATGATCGTGACAGATCATGCCTTATGTGTCTAAACCCACATCTTTTTTAAGCAAGTAATCGTCTGTACTGGATTTCATACCAACTCATAAGATTCTACATTTTTACATCTGCTAGCAAACGCCATGCACGCAGTCTGACCATTCAGTCTGAAAATATATTGCGCAATCTGTGAATGTTCAAACGTGATGCAACACATGTAAAGACCATCAGAGGATGTGTTACATCAGCGAATATTATAACTAATATCCTACATTCCATTACCGAGGCCTAAAACTATTAAAAGCTTCACTATGTCCGTGTTGTAGACTGAGGGATTAGTAATATGATATCACACTTCGTCCGAAGTATCATGAGATTACCGCTATGATCCGAATACTAAATGATGAAAATCAAATGTTGGTTTATATGGCATCCGGAGGTCAATGATAATTTATTCGCGACAAATAGCTGATTGAGCAGACCAGAATTTATGGAAGCCTGATCGTGTCCTGCCTTCGATTTTTTTCATTCAATTACTTTACGAATTATGTTCTTATTCGGTTGAAGTTTATTGTCCTCTCAACAGAAGGTGCTGGCTACTAGACTAGTCTCAGCCTGCCAGTGATTCACTGAATTGCTTGGCGTCAATTTGATGCTATGTACTTTTGGAAACTACATTATATTATTCAACCCAACTGCTATTGAATGAGTACACGCGAACGTACTATGTTTGGAATTCGTAATCAGCGTGCAATCTTATACAAGGGAATACAATCGACAACTTGGATAAAACTAGACGATTTGGACTTTGCAGATGACCTTACCCTTCTATCCCATACGCACACAAGTGTAGGTCAAAGCAGACAGTATAGGAGAAGCCTCTGAATCAGTAGACCTCGACATACACAAGGGAAAGCCCAATATCCTGAAATACGACTCGAAGAACATCAACCCAATCACACTTGATGATGAAGAGCTTAAAGAGATCGTAGCTTTCACGTATCTGGGTAGCATCATCGATGAACGTGGTAGATCAGATGCAGATGCAAAGAGGAGGATTGGCAAAGCAAGGGCCGAGCTCCTACAATTTAAGAACATGTGAAACTCAAAACAACTGTCAACCAATATCAAAGTCATAATTTCAACTCAGGAGTTTTACTGTGTGGAGTTGGAACTTGGAGAACTAGTACAAATATCATCGAAGTTTACAAGTATTTACAAACAGTTGTCTACGCAAGGTACTCAGTCTCTGTTGACCGGATACCATCAACAACAGCCCACTGTAAGAGAGAACAAACCAACCTCCAACTGAAGAGGAATCAAAGAAATATGGCGTTAGTACTAAGTTCTGCATGGTAAAGTCATGTTCTAACAAGAGCTTGGTGGGTCCATCATGATCAAGTTTCAAAAACAGCTCCAAGTGGTGAATACCTTACATCTGGTGCATTTATGATACGTGGGAAGAAAAACTATTTACCTCCATGTCCCTTCGACTATGGATTTGGAATTATGTTTAAGGTAAAAGTTTACGTTTCTGTACTTAAAATAGCTAGAATAAAAAGACTTATAGAACAATAGGAATTCATTTTATTCGAAGGGTGCCTACTAGATTTACAGACGACTTTAACTTTTCAGCCATAAGTAGGGTTGAACATGAAAGTTTTTTGTATTGTTATCATTAAAGTTGCAACGATAGTTCAAAAAACGAAACACAAAAGTGACACTATTGAAGTCGACACGAATATGTTTATTTCTTTGTGAAATGGCTGTTTTTATAAAATCAAGGTGTTTTGAGTCAGGAATAATAATAAATCTAATTATTACGTCGTAAAATAGCATAATTAGAATAAAACTAATCCAATACATGAAAGACAATAAATTTAACCATCTTATTTTTTGAGGCGTTTCGACACTCATGAAGAAGGTTTTCGTTTCATCTATGATTCTCATCAATTCCTATATACATATACAGGGAATTTAGCGTTCTGTTGGTAACTCGAATTAAAACTCATACCTGCTGGACATGTGAATTACTATATGGACTCAGTAGCTTAGTGGATAACGCGATGGCCTTTGATGTGAATGGTCCTGGATTCTAGTCTTGAAGTGAACATCAACTCTAGAATCCAGGTAGGTACACCCAGTTAACAAGTTCCAAATAGGGCAAAACGTGCATCCTAGATTCCATTGTTGGCCACAGTTCATCTATTCTCTATCAAAAGTTTGTAGTCACTGTGGTTTTATCCTTTATAACTGTAAAGTAGTTTAAATGGGCCAGATAAATTATGCTTTGTTGCAACTCATTGTAATTCTTTTCTCCATACGTTTTACGATTTCAGTTACATGAGGACTCTATAGCTAAACATGAAGGAGAGCGTCGCATCATCATCATAGACACCCCATCTTACGAAATCCCCTTAATCAGTTCGAATCATTAACTATCCAGAATGATGAAGAAACTACAGCATTTCCTGATGCTTTTCTTCAACTTGATTTAGCAAATGATCTCCCAAGGTATTCAAAATGAGTGTGGCTGTTTTCGCTAATCTGTTACGGTGTTCAAATCTTATATTCTTACAAGATAAGCTTATTTCGTTACTAACAATATCTTCAGTGTTTATCTTTTTGGTATTTAAAGTTATTATACTTTATATTGATTGTTGCGTTTGATCTTAAATTTCTCAACTTTTGTTCCCACCTTCAATTTTTCCTTGAGACATATTATAGGTTCTCATATCAAATTACTGTATATGCATAATCTACTCTTAATGGGCAAAAACGCTTATGGATAACTCTCCGAAATGACTTGGAGAAAGAAAACTAAAAGTGTTTGAGATGTGTTTTTCATTTGACTAAGTGGGTACCAGCGCTTTAAGGATTGACTTGTACAGTTGATTAGTGTTGCACCAAGGACTATGGTAGTTTGGGTTAACGTAGAAGATTGATCAATGGTGGTATTCTTTCGATCAATGTGGAATTTCTGGTTGGATGTCTTGTAGTGGTGGAATCTGAGCGTTTTACTTACGTTTAATTTGTCTCTTTAGATTGCCCTTTGTATGTGATGTATTTAATGTCGGCCACAACTTGGTCATGTAGTATTCTTTGATAGTCAATCTATCCATGATTCACTTAGTTGTCTACTTAATCATTAAAAAATAGTTCTCGATATACAAAACTCTTAAACACTAATATTCCTTCATGAATTAATCCGTCAATTTTCTCGGTAAGCGGGTAGTCTGGCTCATTTGCAACATTATTTGCTACTACCCCATGATTAACACTTATAACCTGGTACATAAATATGTATGTAGTTCCTGATAGGTTGCTAGTAACTGGAAAATTAGTTCATTCTCATAAACTTTTTAATAAATGAACTGAAATCTTTTTACATGTCACTACTTCTTAAAATTTTATTTTCTTTAAACCGTATTTAAAAATAACCTTGATTGTTATATTTTGCTTCAGACATAAAGATCCTGATGTATCGGAGATTTTATCAGAAAATCCTTTCAAAAAGTTAGGACAAGAGGTCAAAAGGTTGAAAAATCGAAACCAACCAAGAAAACAACAAATTTAAATAAAGAAACCATTGAAGTAAACAAGAGACTCAATGAGCCATTACTACCATCAACTGGTCAACCGGTTTTAAAACGTGGTCAGAAAGCTAAGCTAAAAAAATTAAACAAAAATATAACGAACAAGATGACGAGGAAAGAAATCTTCGTATGAAAATACTTCAGGTAAAAAAATCATATTACATAGGATTTTCATGAGAATCTTCCTTAAATATCATTCGGTATTTTTATTACAGCACTGGCATGTTTTTAGCACCTTTTGTGAATGCTTTATTCATAACTACGGTTTTATTTTTATTTATGGTCATCAAATACATTCAATTAAATTCTAAATCATGCGAACCTTTAAGGCATTTCATTAATTACACCGTCAAAGCGTCACTCATACGTGACATCCCAGATGCTCCTGTTGTTTATATTTTCGCAAATATCTTAACAATATTCATTTCAAATCAATTTTCTTCAACACTTTTACTACTGTTTTCATGTCGATTCATCCTCGTCGTACTATTTGTAAATTAGCTTGACAGTCATTATTCGAAACACTAAATTATAATTTATTGCACCAATATTTATTTTCCCCTGTTATTCTGAGTACTCAACCAGTTTTGTTATAGATTGTTCGATTTCACTTAAACTCCATAACAGACAAAAATTACTCGCAACTGCTGACACATTAATTGTTGGTATTGTCAGGAAACAGTTTATTACATGGGAATGTAATCTGTTCTTCCTTAATGTTGTATAATATTTACCTTATTAAAGACATGTGACGGCAGAGTTATAGGTATTCGATCATAACTATGTTCCAAACATCAATGCCATAAGTTGAACTGAATATGCAGTGTTGAAGCAAAATTTAGAGCTCTAGTTACATGAGCCAACTCAGTCACTGATGTACCATTGTGCCAAATGTACTGGCTATGATATGTATTACACATGTTTAACAACCACTGATATTAGTAGATTGAAAAAAAGTGTGGTCAAATCACCTCATGGTATTCGCGCACGTTAGTTTGTCAATCATAAGGAACATAGAACCTAGCAAATCAATTACGTATACTTTACGACTGAGGTTCTTTAGAATAAGAAAGGTCAGTGGCGGCTCACAAAATTCACCACTACAGGACGGAAGTGTTCATTACTCACTTTTTTAAATTCTGACTAGTTTATTTATTCGTTGTATGTCTTGTTTTTCTCTCATTTTACCCCTACCCATTGCCAGCATCTTGAACTTCTGTACTTTTATGTGAAGTCCTATACTGTTTTGTCAGTGCAGTCCTCTAATTCATTACAAAATTTTCTTGTAAATCAGTATAAATTTTAAACTCTTTAATCTTCTTGTTATTAGTTATATTAATGATAATATGTATGCAGTGTCCATCTCATCAAACTTCATTATATTTATCATAGGGAGATGACGCCAAACCAAGTCAGTATCACCAAATTCTTGAACGTGATCACTTGTCAAATTTAATTAAAATCCCACAATCTGTACGGGATACTCAAGTTGTTCACAATTCAGATAGTATACAAAATAATCAACCTGACTGTGATAACAATGAATCATTCAGTAATTCAAGCAGTGAAATTGACAATCATCCTGTCAAATCAGATGAAAGTGAAGAGGATTTAAAATCATTAGAAGTTATTGATCTGCGTTATCATCTCCCACTTTGATTATTTACGCTTGATCCCTGTCTCACAACTTATCTACGATTCTTACACTCCGATCTCATCATGTTGTTAAGATTATTATTAAATTATTTATTTATTTCGTTAAGCAATCTATTTTACCTTACGTACAGAATTCGAATATTTCCTCTATTATTATTCCTCAAACCTTTTCTAACCAACCTCTTCTTTGTTTATGTGATGTTTACTGGTTCGAGAAACTTTACTTCAGAGAAACAAAAACACTTAGATAAAAATTTAACACGAACCCACCAAAACTACAGAACTGACTGAGTCTAATAGAGTTAAAGTGATAGACAATCCAGCATTGGACGTTATCGGACTCATGAACCCCACCAAAACAACATGAAGCGAGCGCTCTGCAATCACTGTTTTGGATCAAGCTCACTGCAATAATATTGGATATTGAGGGGGCTCTTCAAAGTCAGTGGTCCAAACTAGTGTATTGAGGGGTAATATCTTATGTCAACCATTGTCTTGTAAGTTTCTGCGACTGTATTGTGAGAATATAATTTGTGGACGACCTTTGAGCGACTCTAAAGTGACTCACCTGTCAATTAGGACTAAATGTCGGCTATAAAGCAATATGAGTATTTAGAATTATGATTTACAGCTGGTGGTTACCCAATCAAGCAACAAAGCGGAAATAAATGGGAGACGCGCGAAAATGTCTGCTTTTTCGCTTGTCTGGCGGAAACAATGCGGATTTCCCCTTTTTGTCGCTCTATCTCTCACATGTCGCTGAATTGTTTACTTTTCGCCTATATATACGCCGAATTCTCTACTTTTGCTACAACTTTGAGAACACCATTGGCATAACCCCAAAGGTCTCCCATGTTCGCTTTATTCCCATAAAACACTGCACTGAAACTGCAATCAACGTGGAAAATGGTATATGTTTAAATAAATTTACATGTACTTATTAAACTTAGCACTAAACTGACTCAAGTCACTCATTTCTTTTATTTCAGAGATTGTGTCATTAGAAAATTCGTTGAATTTTGCCGGTTTACTATTTCCTCCGTAGATTTATAGCATGAACACGTCACTAAATCTTGGGGCAACGATCCGTCCTAATATAGGCCATAAATGTTGATTAGAACTCCTAAACATAGAAAGTCCATCTACATTAATATACAAATTTAAAGTATCAAAATCCAAAGTACACATTCAAAGTTCAACATATCTTAGCAGATTGGCTTTCAATCCGAGGTGGTAGTAAACCCCACTGCTGATGAACTGTGACTGGACACTTGTACATGTCCTCAGGACACGTCTGATGCTCCTTGGTAAGTCCGGGACCAGGTCTCGGAAACTATCCAGATTTCGACCAGCATCACTGATGCTGAGAAAGCTTTTTGTAAATGATTTCATCAATACATTGTTGATCTGCTCTTTACGATTTACGGACTTTTGAGAGCATAGATTAACGACATTACATCCTATAAAAAATATATTGACGTATTCACTTCATATACATACCATTATTATCTAGAAGCCTTTGATTTCTGTAGCTAGTTGCTGGTTGAAGTATTCTCACTACAATTAACTTCTCTCTCGACTGCTATCAATTAAAATACATCACTGTTGAAGTCAGCTACCTTTGACTGTGCTTTCATTAGCAAACTGACTAAACGAAAGCAAGTTATGATTTTTTCATGAAAGCTGTTCGTATTTTATTCTACCGTCTGTAATAAGTCGATCTATGACAGCCAATAGTGGCCGTACGTTTACGAGCTCTATCAGTGACTTTATTCGAACTCATAGTATTGGACTAAAAAGGTAATTAGTTATAATGAACATGAAGAACGGAGAGCACGTCACTCACTTGCATCACGGTTGTTATTTGTGATGGCTACCAAGCATGTCGAAACACTTTAGCTAAACAAAAGACGAAGTCTGTGTTCGTATTTTGTTACTTGCGTTTATGACAATACTTTTGCTTTTTTATTAAGCGATGCGTAACTTTGTTGATTTAACGTAGGCGTGCTTTTTGAACGGGAAGTTTAGTCCTAACGTGATTTGTATTTATCAAACTTTTTCTGTGTTCTTACGCAACAAAAGTATCATTTCAGTTCTAAAGAATCTATCCTGAGCTATACCTTCGGTCGATTACTTTTTTTAGTTTCACTATATTTAATAGTTAACTGTGGTTTTTACCTCAGCTTACTATTCGGTTTTTTTTGTTTTTCACATAAAGACTAATTCATTTTATCCCACTCGTTTTTATCCGTTTTTATCCATTTTGTCCGTTTTCAGTGTGCTTTTTAATGTCTTTTTACGGTCTTAGACTATTGCAAGCATCTATAACATAGTTTGCTTCAACATAGTCATGAAAAACTCATGCAAACGTCCGGGATGCCGTTTTGTTGTTACAAATGGCATGAAATGCGACAACTGCAAAGGTTGGTTCCACGAAGCGTGCACAGATCTCACAGCAGTTGCTTACACAGACTAAGCAAGCCGGATCATAAGTGGGAATGTGTTACGTGCAGCACGGATGCTGCAGTCTTGCTGAGTAATGTCATTGTCCTACTGACAGGTCTGCAGAGCAAGTTGTCGGCTAACTTGGGAAAAGACAGTCAAAAAATGGGTAGACAAGCAAGAAAGCGCATTGAAAACGAGAACAGGAATGTCGACAGGTATACCATCGATGGAGCATCCAATAGCACTAACAATGACGTGTTGAAGCTCAGCAACTGCATTACGTCGACGGTATTAGACTCCCTAAGTAAACTCGGGTCTCCCAGTTCAGGGTTCCTGAACACAACAGTGGTTCCCAAAAACCCTGTAGGTGATTCGGCCCACGTTAGCAGAGCCCAAAAGAACCAGGTGTCACCGCCTACGCTGAGTATCCCAAGTGTTGTCGTACGGAAAACAACTGGTGATTTGGTCTCACAGTCAACCCCCAAGAATGTTCGTCCAGTCATCAAAGAGCCCAAGATTCAAAAACGTGCCTTGACCTCCAAACAACAAGGTATTAAACCTGAACCCTTCGGGAAACCTGGTAAATCAACAACAGTTCGTGACGATTCTCTAATAATCATGAATCTCATTGACAATCCTGACCGTCCTCTCAGTCTGTAGGACAAAAATTATTGGATACTCTGGGGTGAACTGAACAAGAAGCTCAAACTTCCTAGAATAGAGCCTTTGACGGTCACCCGGCTCACTCGAGGAAAGGATTCTAAGCATCTAAATCACCCGAGGCTTCTTCGAGTAACACTTAAGAATGCTACCGACGTAGAGGACGTCTTGCTAGCAAGTCACTTGCTGAGATCCGATAGTAACATAAGAATATTGCCCGACATACCGTACTCTGGGCGCAATGTCATACGGAACACTCCTAAAGAATCTCGCGAGAAGTTTTTCCGCGGAAGAAACATAATTGTGCAAGGTATACCGGAAAATACGGACCCTACTCAATCAAACTCTGACATCAGGGAATGGAAATTCATTAAACAGTCCTTGAGGCTCAAACACATACTGACTCAGCATGTGATGAGACTAGCCAAGAAGGATGGTGACCCTAGACCCCGTCTAATGAAGATAACCTTCCCATCCTCCCACAGGGCGGCTGCAACTCTGGAAGCATTTCGTGCAAACAGACGTCATTTACCACCTGGAATCCACATGCACCCGGATAGGCCATACGAAGCTAAGATCAAACACAAAGGCAAGATGGGGCTGACCATTCCTATTTTGGACTGTCTAGATGATAAAAAACGTGTAAAGGACAAAGCCTACCACCTCGGCAAATCTCATATAGGTGGGCTACCTGTCCATTCACGTAAGGCTCATACAGACAAACAGGACGAAGCTCATGCGTTCCAAATTGAAAGCATAAACTGTTGATATGAACGCCGTGAGTCCACCAAACAAACTGGATGAGTCACGTGAACTTAGCAACGCTAACAAGGCCCATCTGATAGGAATATCTGAAACCTGGATATCTTTCCAGTTCCCGGACCAAGAGTTAGCATTACCTGAGATGACTTTGTTCCGCAATGACAGAAAATCAGGAATTGGGGGCGAAGTAGCCCTATACATACGTTCTTGCCTGGAGGTGCATCAAGTTCATAACCTCGAGTTTAACAATCTTGAGGAATCCATATGGCGCTCTGTAAGATTGTCTAGTACTTCGTGGTGTCTAGTCGGAGTCATTTACAGGAAGCCAACTGCCGACATTGAGTACGATAGTCATATGCTGGAAGGGCTATACCGCTCTACTCGTCTCGGTTTCACACACATCCTGATTATAAGGGACTTTAGGCTCCCTAGAGTCAACTTCACGGATCACACGTATACTGCAGGCGATAACTCAATTGAAGCTCGGTTCTTCAACCTCATCGACGACTTGGGATTATACGAAAATGTGAGGTCGGCAACTCGTTGGAGAAACAGTCAGACACCATCGCGCTTAGACTGTATATTCACAAACGGAGAATTCCTAGTTGACAACTTCTCAATCCTGGCTCCCTTGGTAAAAAGCGATTATGCCGTCATAGCCTTCAGTTTTGTCAGCAAAACTAAGCTAAGCTATCCCACCAATAACTTGCGTTGGAATTTTAAACGGTTGAATGTGACAGCTCTACACGACTATCTACAACAGGTGGATTGGGATGTTCACCCTCAACTCGATGTGGACGGTCGTTGGGACTTCTTATTGAACACGCTCTTATGTTCTACAAACCATTCAGTTCCTCAAACTGTTCCCAAAAGCTGCAAGCCACCTACAATAATCAAGAACCGTACCCTTCGCCTGCTAAGCCGCAAAAGGCACTGTTGGGCGGAATACAAACGAAGTGAAAACGACGGAGCGTACAGGCAATATAAACATATAAGGAACATATGCTCAAACGACTAGGTATCAGACCACCTCTAATCGATTGGCTCACTTCATACCTGAAAAATCGACACTTTAAGGTTAGAATTAATTTCACTTTATCTCAGGCTATGGAATGTCCTGGTGGGGTTCCCCAGTGCTCAGTACTAGGACCTCTCCTCTTCTTGATCTACATAAATGATCTTCCTCAACAGGTAACGTCAGAATTGTTACTCTTTACCGATGATGTTAAACTTTGGAGAGAGATACGCAATCAAGACGATATACAGGCATTTCAGGAGGATCTCACTCGACTCCAAAGTTAGGCAGATAATAATGGACTTGCTTTTAACACTTCAAAGTGTAAAGTAGTCCATCTGCGACATGTCGCAGACCACAGTTATAACTTGGGAAACTCCTCCCTGGTAGTATCTCAAGTAGAAAAAGATTTAGGAGTCCTGGTGCCTCATGATTTAAAGTCTTACGCTAACTGTGACGAAAATGCCTTCCGAGCAAACCTTGCACTGGTAATGTTGAAGCGCATTTTTGGACAGTTCGACGGAAGAACTTTCCATATAATCTTTAATAGTTTCATCCGTCCCCACTTAGAGTACGGAAACATAGTACTTCCCCCCTCGCTCCAACACACCTAGGCTCCTGCCTGGAGGATTTGATGGTCCCCTGCTACTAGACACGGAAGCCTGTTAAGCGAAAGCTTCTTCTATTCCGTCCACAACCATTTGGCGTTTATGAAAACATAAGTACGGGATGCGGCATATTCAAAGGCGGTACGTTACGTATAGTTGTTGACAAATATCCCTCAAATACGCGACGTAAGGAAGAAAAGTCGACATTTACCTTAAATAAACGATGTGAAGGCGAAAAAGCGACATTCCCCCTTTATTTAGGCTTTCGTTCTCTTTATTTTCCCTTTTTTCGTCTTTTTTTACGCGCGCTATTTGAAAAGGACAGTGGTATTCCTTGTCGTTGAGTTAATTAACTGTTTTGATCGTAAATTACGCATCAAAACTACTGTTTACACTTTAATTGCATCTACCCCAGTTAAAGTGATATTTTATTGAGTTTTTCGATTTTGCTTCTGTGTATTTATTGCATCGAAGCATACTTGGTCGACTTTTACTTGGTTTATTTAGTTAAGGTTTGAAAATCCTTCTACATATCCTGTTTTCGTCACCGTTCTAGTTGATTTTCAAGATGGCTAGGTCTACTCATAAATGTGGACAACCATACTGCTTATATCCCGTGGATGAAGGGATGCAATGTGATGAGTGTAATAAGTGGTTCCATAAGATGTGCACCCGATTAAGCCCCACTGCATATAAAAGGTGTTCAAAGCCCAACTCTCATTGGCTTTGTAGTTTTTTGTTGCTCGAGCAAAACATTGCTTATCCAGGAAGCAATTAGTCTCCTGGTGTTGGCTAATAAGAAGGTTGATGAGGGCTGTACTGATAACATTGGTACGGATGGCGAAGATTGCGTTAGTGTCGTAAGTGCTATCACGGCGCAAGCCAGACATCTACCTGTGCAACCCGCAGTTAAACGTTCTCCCCGAAACGATCAGTGAGTGACACGTCATTAGACGTTGGTGGCCATATTGCTACAGCAGCAACCGGTGACCCAGATAAAACAATTACTGTCCCGAGTTGTTCTAATGTAGACGTTTCGACTGATGGAAAATGGATGACGCGAAAACGCAGAAGAGTAGGAAAGATAGCTAAAACTAATGACTGTTTACTTGGTAAGTCCTTGGTGGACTCTCAGACCAATCCGCCAAAGTCTCATAGTAAAGCTTCGTCTGACATTGTTGTGAGTCATTCGCTTGACTCCCAGGACTCTGTTAAAATAAAAACTAATCGTAAGATACCAGTAGTTAAAATACAGGATCTAACGTCACGGTCGAAAGCTGTGAACACAGTTTCAAAAGAAGCTAAACCCATCCCTAGTTTAATTATTTGGAATCTAGAGGAGTCGAAAGACAACGACCCTGCTAAAAGACACGCACATGACCTACAGTTAGTGGAGTCTGTGGTAAGGAATGTACTACCTGAAGAGGTTTCAGGGGTACATATTACAAAAGTAATACGACTTGGTAAATGGGTTGGAGGCGAGACCCAACCAAGAAGGATCCTGAAGCTGGTTCTCGGGAGTTTCGAAGAAAGAGACATATTATTGAAAAGCGCACTAAAAACTCGTGCCTCAAATATCCGTATTCGACCAGATTGGCCGCTTGAGGATCGAATCAAGTGGAAGAATGCTCTTACGGAGTTGAGGACTCGCAAATTAAATGGCGAAAATAACCTTACCATTAAGGGTTTTCGGGTAGTCAGGTCTTGGAAGCCAATGCTTCCGAGGCCTGTATGGGTAGAACGATTGATTTCCAAAACACCTTAAGTGTGTGCTACACGAACGCTCGTAGTCTTAGAAATAAAACGTCCGAGCTAAGTCTGATGGTGCAAGAATTATGTCCCGATATAATCGTTGTTACAGAAACTTGGTTCACCGTTGATATAGACTGTTCTCCTTTCATTGCTGGTTATATCTGTATCAGAAGTGATAGAGTTTCAAGTCGCAAGGGGGAGGTATAATATTTTACGTTAGGGATCACTTTCGTATACAATCAACCATATCGGAGGCTCATATCAGTGGCACATGTGAGGTTGCATGTTGTAAGATTAAATCTAGAAATGGGTTAGTGACTATAGGGGGAATATACCGTAGTCCGTCTTGTCTGGCTGACGACTTTATCCTAAGACACATCTGTTCTTGGAGTATGGCAGAATGTTGTCTCATCATTGGGGACTTCAACGCACCGCATCTCAACTGGATAGAGCTTACAGCTCCAGGTAGTGGTTTCGATAGCGACCTTTTATCTACCGCTATTCAGTGTTCACTTGTACAATGTATCACAAAACCGACACATATTGATTTGCATCATGTTCCGTCACTGCTGGACCTCGCCCTCACCCACCACTCTGAGGATGTCTTTGATATCCAGCACCTTCTTCCACTAGTGAACAGTGATCACGTTGTAATTCACTTTAAGTTTAGGACACATGGTATACAATTCGTATCTGCTCCACCCCGTCCCAATATCTGGCGAGCTAATATTCCGGAAATCAGAAACCGTGCTATCTTGACCGATTGGTCGGTCGACGCGGATGGATTGATCGAAGATGAATGGAATAAGTTTAAGGCTACATTCGAGTCCGTAACGTCGCCGTTTATCCCATGGTGAGCACGTAAGCTATCACATTGCCCTCCATGGATTAATAAGGAAACCCGGAAGCTGTTAAAGCGTAGGAAACATTTCTGGGACTTATTCTTGTTGACAGGTCATGCACCATTTAAGCGTGAGTATCAAAAATACCGTAATATCTGTAAGAAAACCATAGCGAAATCCCGTACCACTTACGAACGACAGTTAGTATATGATAGCCGTACTTGTCCGAAACGATTGTTTTCGTATGTTAAACGGCAAATGAAACGTAGTGATGGTATTCCCCCGTTGCTGTTACACGAAAATTCAGAATTATTAGCTGAATCAGATCGAGCAAAAGCTGAGACTTTTTCAGATTATTTTAGCGAAGTCTTCTCTACGTTTATTGTAACAAATACTTGTCCCACTCACACCGAGATACCAACCATTGAATCCGTACAGGTGACTGAGGAAACTGTCCTTCCGTTGATAACTAACCTCAAACCTGGTAAGATACCGAGCCCTGACGGGTTACATCCACGGTTGCTGTCATCTCTTGCGGACATTATTTCAAAACCGCTTGCGACACTCTTCAACATGTCCCTCTCACTCGCCCAACTCCCTAGAGATTGGAAGGACGCTATAGTTAGTCCTATATTTAAGGACGGTCAGCGACAGATAGTATCTAACTACCGGCCTGTCAGTCTAACTAGCATAGTCGTTAAGTTACTCGAAAAGATAATTCGGGTTAGGTTGCTAAGCCACATAGATTTACACAATCTGTTAGCTCCTGAGCAACACGGATTTCGTAACAAGCGTTCATGCTTGACTAACTTGCTTATTGCGAGGGAAGATTGGACAGCAGCCCTAGATCACGGTCTGTCTGTCGACGTGATATTCATAGATTTTAGCAAAGCGTTTGACAAGGTTTCACACGTAGGTCTTATGCAGAAGCTCACGAGCTTCGGAATAATAGGTACTGTACATGAGTGGATAGGAAATTTCTTATGTGACCGCAGACAGAGAGTTAGGGTCAATGGAACGCTATCCGATTGGAAGCCGGTCAAAAGTGGTGTACCCCAAGGCACCATCTTAGGCCCTCTGCTCTTCCTTCTCTACGTTAATGAGTTACCACTGTTACTTAGGTCGTCGACATTATTGTTTGCAGATGATGTAAAAATCTGGAGAACAATAAAAAGTGCGGCTGATCATGTGGATCTTCAAGCTGATTTAGACGATTTAGTTAGATGGGCTCGAGAGTGGGGCTTAGAAATCAATGCTAGGAAGAGTGTACTAATGCACGTCGGTCACGGTAATAGTTACCGTTACACTATTGAGGGTAAACCTCTTCCATGCGTTCAAGAGCATAAGGACTTAGGAGTAATATTAAGTCACGACTTAAAAACAACTGCGCATTGCAAAGCAGCCGCTGTCAAAGGTTTTCGTGCGTTATGGTCACTTCGCCGAGCGTTCAAATCTTTTGACGAGGAAACGTTTCGAATTTTATATCCCATATATGTTAGACCACATTTAGAGTACTGTATCCAAGCAGCTAGCCCGTGTCTAGTAAAGGATACTAACTCCCTTGAGCGTGTCCAGCGTGTGGGAACGAAATTAGTGAAGGGTCTTTCTAGACTCCCTTACGATGAGCGCTTAAAACGCCTAAATCTTTTCCCCTTGTCGTATCGTAGGACACGAGGTGACCTTATACTGGCATTTCGTATCTTTAATTATGATTTGGGTGTTAATATGTCTTATCTTTTTGCTCCCTCCAGCACTAATAATCTCCGAGGTCATAGCAAGAAGGTTCATAAACCACGATCTAATAAACTTAAAGTGGGATCCCGTTTTTCTCATCGAGTAGTCAATCATTGGAACGCCTTACCCGAACAAGTGGTATCAGTCCCATCAGTGAATACTTTCAAGGAAAAGCTGGACCTTCACTGGAAAGCAATGTGTCAGGATTAACACAGGTTCATCAACCTACTATCCTTATTACTGAAGACTTTATTTCCCCTTTATTGGTTGCTTGGGTTAAGATCTAGATTTAGCTTTCATCATGAACTGACAGTTAAAACGCCAAGGCGCTGTTTAGTGAGATGAATGAATTAATTTCTCACTGAAATCCAACATCTGTTATCTTATATCTGATTGGTTCGTCCATAAATTATAGCTTCATCGAGTACAGAAATATAGTATTTCCTCCCTCACTCCAAAAGAATGAGGACACTCTGGAGCGTATTCAGCTGCAAGCCACGAAATAAGTTCGGGGACTGAAGTTCAAGACTTCATAAGTCTTATGAAGAGCGCCATCAATCACTGAACCGTTACCCATTAGAGTACAGGCGTCTTAGATGTGACCTTATGATTGATAGTATACTAAACATTTCTGGACATCCACTTAAACTTCGTCCCGACGCAAACTGTAGGGGTAACACCCAAAAACTGGAGAATCAACACAGCAGAACGGACTGTAGAAACACCTACTCCTTAAGAGTAATCAAATACTGGAATTCATTGCCAGCTGTGCTAGTCCAAGTGACTTCCTAGGAGTCCTTTAAGAGGAAACGATGTATACTTAGAGATTAAGGACTGTATCGTTGTGATTTTCTTTTTCCCTGTTCCCTCTTTTGTCGTCAATAAACCTAGGTTCTTACTTAGTGGCATTAGTGATCCACTGCTACTAGGTACGGAAGTCCGTTAGGCGAAAGCATCTATTCCGTCCACAACCACAGTTGAGCTGTCCTTATCTAGTAGAAACTAAAATAGGGGAATCATCACATCTGAAATCATTTGTCTGTATTCTATACGTCAAATTCGGACCACCACTTAATCTGCGATAAGACGGAGTAATGAGGTCCAATCTATCTGGCTTAATTGTGCATGGAAAGTCGAATATTTTTAGATTTATGACTGCTTTGCCCTGTTTCTAAGATACCCGAATCATCTTTTAAGTAAGCTCGCAGCCTAAACCCGGTCCTCAGGTTCGGATTTCAGTAAAGTTGTGTATATCGTGATGAACCCCTTTGTGTCCAGCTCAGTAAATATCCATATTGACGCCCATAGGTTTTAAACTGTTTGAATGTAACCTCGGCAGCGAGCCGTGATTTAAGGTCGTGGCCCACTATTATCCCTAAACCATTGCGAAACTAGACTTATAGTACAGACGTATTCGATTCTGTCGTTATTTGTCTGTATATGTCTAATATATGTGTTAACACTTAGTCGTATTGGTACGCACTGACCATAATTTTGATCAGCTAACTAGAGCATTTCGTTCGACCTGGAGTCCACATGCACTTCCACCCTTCCTTAATTCTTTCCAGATTTCGATGCCATCAGCTCAAAGTAGCTTTAGAAACTTAATTATACTTGGGAGTTCATTCGCATGGAGTATAAAAAGTTAAATACCTAGTAGGAAGCCTTGAGCCACTCCACTAAGTATTGGTTTCTATGAAAAACATTTGTGTCTTATTCTTGTAGTCGACGAACCACTAGGAAGACCTTAATCCGATTTATCAGAGCTGCACTAATTCTTGAGTTTCCCAAGTTTTATTAGAAGTCTATTATGTGGTGCCTTATTAAATGATGTAATGAAGTTAACGTAAACATGACTTATTTATTTTCTATCATCAAATAACTCCGTCCATCTCTGTCTTACTATTAGTTTAGTCGTATGTGGTGTTCCTTTGTTGAGGCCATTTCATTCATTGTGTAACAAGTGTGTTGGTTTTCACCTAAGTAATTA
This sequence comes from Schistosoma haematobium, assembly GCF_000699445.3. Classification (NCBI taxonomy): domain Eukaryota; kingdom Metazoa; phylum Platyhelminthes; class Trematoda; order Strigeidida; family Schistosomatidae; genus Schistosoma; species Schistosoma haematobium. The sequence goes on along the minus strand of NC_067196.1, from coordinate 44,909,571 downwards.
TCTTTTCGTTCATTCCTTGTGATATTTTAACCACGACACTGGTGAGGCTGATGAGTCTGCACTTCAAGAGAAATTGTCTTTATTATGCCTTGTGAAATGGAGTGTTAGTTGTACCCTTCCATTCCACATGTAACTCTGGGTGAATGACACTGAATATCCTAGTGAACAGTGTAGCAATATATGTCGCAATGAATCTCATAATTTTAGGGCGTATCTCATTCACTCCTGTTAGTTTCTCCGTATTTAGAGAGTCTATCATCCTTGGGACATCTTAGTGATTAAAGTCTACAGCGAGTAATCGACTTAGTAATATTGATTCTGGCCCTAGTCTTTCGTCAAGTTCAGGCTCATAAATAAAGACCGTCCCAAAGTAATCGCGCATGGCTTTCGCTTAGTCTTCCTCTATCATTTTAGACACTCATAATCAAATTGGAGACCCATGGCTGTACTCTTGTTGTGTAGTTGTTATGTGCGGACAGTCCCTTTAACCGCTTAATTAAAGCCTAGTAATATCAGGGTTTACTTTCTCACGACTCAAGGTTTAAGAAAACCTAATGATCTTTACAATCAGCTAGATTAAATTGGAAAACGATTGCGAAGTATATTTTATCTGGATTTTGGGAGAATCACATTGAGTGAAAATTACCACAGCAACCTGGTTAGTAATTATACGGGAGTTTCCTACTAGATGCTGATTACATTATTTTCTGGTGACCTATAGTCTATTTCGGTTGTAATAATGAAGTTACAAAGAGCTAAACATGATATATATTAACTTTGTTCTCATGGATAAGTTGAATATGGTTACAACTAAATTTACTAGTTAGCTTTCTCCCATATTTCCCAATGAAAGGAATGTTGAATGTTTTGTTGATGAACTACGCCGAAGCCCTGGACTATCCCCAAACTGAGATGGTTTAAACTTGGTTAGTGTTTAAAAACTAGCCGTTCGTCCTGAAATATAGAAAAATGGATTTGTCGTCTTCACGTTCTTTTTTAATCTTGACGAAATCCGTATATATAGTTAAATCTTCCATGGTAAAGCTTTCATAATTATAGCCTAAGTTCGTCTTTGCTGTCTATAATTAACTAGAAAATTTCGAGGATCAATTGTCTCACTTGCATACGTACGATTTTAAAGACTCACTTTTAGCGCTAAAAAGAATGTATGCTACGTTCGATAGTCGGTTAGTGAGGTGGTTTGAAGGTCTGTAAATGGAAATCAATGACTGGTACTTTGATTCTATATGGTTCTTACGATCCTTAAAACAACACTTTTCAAGGCGTTTTCGGTTTAATAGTGTTCGTACAAGCGTTTTCTGGGATTCTAAACTTCATTTATGATCACATGTAAATCATCACTGGTTTCAAGCTTGTTTCGTAACAGTGACTAATGTACTGTATTGTGCCATGGCATATATTTGATTTATATATATCCTAGCCCACCTAGTAACGTGCATCTGTTAATAAAATGTTTTCAGACTAATTACATGGTACCCGAGTTTAAACAACGTTCTTACTTCGAAATTAAAGCTCAATTGGATGCTTATCGTCTAGCAAATCCAGTAACTCCAGAGTTAAAACCTCCAACCATAAATGTACTTCAAGAACCTGCCAACAGTTCTGTGGTAAAAGAATCATCTACAGTAATATATTTATTTTTAATTTATGTTTTGAATCATAATAGTATAAAAAAGATGTATCCAATTAATCTTTGAGGCAAAAAAATGACTGATTCACTTACATTCTAATTATATTGTACTAGAATACCACTTTTAGTGGTCTATGTATATTAATCCTATTTACATATTTATATGACTCAGTGAAGTGTTATTACGAATTAATATCACCGTTTAAATATTTAATTTATAACTAACAAGGCGTGCTTACTTTTCTGTTGAATGAACGGATTATAAGCAACTGTAATACTAGATATCTAGTTGGTGGTTTGTGATAGAATCCATAGAAAATTTAAAACTTCTGACAAGTGTGTGTTGCTGATGAAATATTGACGTAATAGATTACCATAAATCTTTACCATCACCATTCACTCATTCTGCCACAGTGTATTATGCTAGGTTTTATTTCCCAGTTACAATTAGTCACCTCTATCAAAATAAAGATCAAATAAATTATTCATCCGTACATTTCTATTTTCGAAAAATTTAACAACAGATTGGTAAACTCATTTTTCCCCTCACAAATTTTGACTACTTACTTTTATATATTTAATATATTTTAATAGAATCCATAAGTACTTTAATATTACATTCAACTACTTAAATTTAATAATTTTCTTGATTATACGTATTTTTGTGTAGAAATTAGCTAGAATTACTGCCATTTGGAATTTATGGTATGTACAATTCATTATTACTCTGTTATTATGGTTAATAGCCATAAAAATTGAATTTGGTGCTGTATTTTTTATTATCGGAGCGTTATATTGGATTTGGGTATGGGGAACAATAAGAAATCCAAAACCTCACATTTCTAATAATCCTGATGAACAAATTGTATCAGCTAGCTTCTTTTTCGATAATTCCCCTATTCCGTCAAACATGTCTTGAAAATATTTTTAATAATTATAAGTAACAAGTCTTTCCGAATTGTTTCAGATTCTTTTCTTATCTGTTGAATAGTTTTATGATCCTTATATTTTGATTTTATTTAAAATGAAATTTCTCAATAAACTGAAGTTACTAATGTTTATCTTTAAATACGTTTAATCCACTTTAGAGGGAATAAATCTAAGGTATTTAATAATTAGTGTAATTTTGGAAGCATTTGAGTAGCTGGCTAACTAAAAATTCGATATTGTCGCACGCCAAGCTACTCTTTGCAACTCCAACTTCAATACCGTAAGCGAGACTACTTGTATCCCCTTCTTCCTTATCCCGCAAACTAGAGTAAGAGGTCTGGTAGTTGTATAGAAGTTTCATTGATGAAAGTCAGCAGAATAATTTTTATGTAATAAAATAGCATGCTCATAAACGGAATGGAAACACAATAAACATAATCAGGTGTCACAGGCTTGTTGATGATTGATCGTTCAACTAACACTTGACTGTTAGGCCTAGTTTTTAAAAATCTTATCAACAATCGACTTTCATAAAATAAATCTTAGGTCCGAACATCGTTTAAATTGTTTTTGATTTTCGTACTGTCAAACAATACATGCGAAAAAGTATGTTTTTCTATCTAGTACAAGAATATAGATGACCAGAGAGTTCTGTTTATGATGAAACTCGGTTGTGTGGTTTTAATAATGCTAAGTAATTACCTGGACCACAACAAATGCATCGTTTCCCTTTAGTTTTCGACAGTCGAAAAAAATTAATTGATACGTCCTGGAGTTATGTTTACACTTCAATCATTCACGTGCTATAACTCAGTTTAAGCAATCAAGAATTTAGATTCGTTACTCAGTCTCTTCTCACTTAAGGCTTAATAGGTAGTGACCATGGCATGGTAAAATATCATGTTAATTGTAGGCAATTAACGTCTCAGATTGTGGGAGAGTAGTTTTTTACTGGCGAATAAATCATACCTTCCTACTTGTTCTAGGATGAGTAATATTTTAACATGTTTCAAGCCGATGATGTGACACTTATGAGTCTGTTTTTCACCTAATCTTATGTTTCCGTGTAAATGATCGTAATATCAATTTTCAAAATATTATTGCAGTAACTGTTTACGCATATCTCACTCTCAAAGTAGACCAAGAGAGTTACGTAAATGTAATCGATTCGTCTGGTATTAATGTACTGGATAAAGTGCCAGTTTCTGTTGATAATGGGAAGGATTTTACGAATAGACACTTAAAACAGGATTATGTATTCAGTCAGTCAGTAACAAGGTAGAACTTCTCACTTACGTACATCAGTTCGAGTTGCCATACCACATTAGCACAGAGATGCAGTTATCGATTCAAATGCTGTAGTGGCAAACTTAGTAAGAGTATAAGCAGTAATCGAAAGCATTTGGCTCTGAAGATGTTATTCATGGAGTATAATACAGTGAAATAAATTTGGAAAGGGAAAAAAAGAGACAAGGACAATTCAGAAGATTAGAATTTGGGAGAATACAAAGAGTAGATGCACCTGCGCCATTGCACACGATTTTAAGCCATGTCATCCAAGGTCTCTAACCATAGGTTGCCATCGTCTCGCGGATCCCAACCACGTAGTCTACACCTACCAACATGTCTCAGTCCACTTGTCAGTGACTTTATGGATTTGTACCACATTCTGGTCTGGACGCCCTTAGCTTTCTTCCAACCTACGCCTACACCATAAAACATCGCACGTCGGGACAGTCGGTGGTTGGGCATACGTAACACGTGTCTCAGCTATCTCAACCGATGAAGTTTCACTACTTCATCAATTGATTTGCCATCCTTACATAGTACCCGTTTCCTAATAACTGTATTACTTACTCGGTGGTCCCAGGATACACGAGCAATATTTCGAAGACACCTATGATCAAATACTAGTAACCTACGAATATCCTCTACTCACAGCAGCCATGTTTCACTGCCATAAAGTAGGATGAAACGAACTGCTGCGCAGTAAACCTGTCCTTCGATTGGTAGATAGATATCTCGCCTACGCCATAAACGTATTAACTTCTCAACTAGGTTTAATAAATTGATAAACGACGATAAATAAGAGCGTGAATGATATGCATCTTCCGACACAAATTTGTATCTGGCCGCATTTTCGTTAATTGTATAGAAGGTCATAAATTTATTTTGTAAGGGAAAGCTAGTAATACTCTATGTGCCTCAAAGTTGAAAAAAATATTACTTCCAGTAATCACATCTAGTTGTAGTACTTAAATAACGGTGAGGGATGTAAAGCGCATTTAAAGCTTATGTTAAATTCATTGCATTTTAAATGTAGTAGGAGTAAAAAATATTTTATGCATTAGAAATATTAATCAGAGTTGTTGGTAACAATATAAAATAAACCATAATGAAGACAACTTGCGGAAAAGAATGTGTGGTGTTTAGATTCTATTCGATTGTACCGGAGGAGGTCAATTACATTAAATAATCAAGCTATACGTAATAATTACCCATATCACTGAGCCTCAAATTTCTTACTCATGTGTTAGTAACTGTAGTTTAGATTTTTTATTTGTTTTATACTACTAGTGAGTAGTTCGAAATATATTACAAACGTAATATCCTTCGAAGCTTCAAATGCACGGCTTGTTTTAAGGCTTCGCCTACACATGAATGTTTTTGCATAATAACGAAGTAAAGATTTGAATCAGGAAGTTTTTGCACATAGTAACACAATGACTACAAGTCGTTTTGCAGATTGCAAATCATGCATTGGTAATTGATTTGAGGAATTCTTTTCACTGAATGATCTTTGAACAGCTGAGGAGTACAAACTATTAATGTTGAAAACATTTAAGCAGGAATCTTAATTATATTAAATCTTTGTCTCTTACCACAAAATATACTTGTGATATTATTTTGGTGCATAAAAGAAAACACGTGATTACCATGAATACTACCACCGGGATTGTATTGAAGACTGTCTAACTCTACTAAGTAGATCATCAGACGTTTATAGCCTTTTCGTATCTCCGAGATTGTAATCTGTACGAAAGCTTCAATCTTCACTGTAACATACCCAGTGTTTATTAACGCTGTCCTAAGTCTAACTTTTGTAAACCTTTAGTGACAACAAGCTCTACCCTTATGTAAGATAATAGTCTAAATTTTTATAGTGGTGACCACATTACGACCCACAGTATAACGGGAGTGTGAAAAATCTAGTAACTTAGCTAGATCCCCATAAGATAAGAAATTTAGGGACTCAATGTCTAGTAGGAATTTAGTTTGCACAATTTATTTATATCCGTATGCAAAGAAATGAATGACAAAATCAGCAGTTATATAAAATGACGATTCATAATCCAAGTTCTTGCATTGTCTGAATAATAGATATCTTCCATTATCTGACCTTATATGCGTATCACCGTTACTTACTATGGGTAAAAGTAAACTGGTATGACTTTCTACGACTTAGCTCATTTTTTTATAGTTTGAGTGATTTTGTGAAATTTACCAAATAACTGAAACAGTAAAATGGTCAGAAATACCATTAGTTATCTATGTATTCGTTATTAAAGCCGAAAATGTATTGATCAGAAAATTTCACAAAAAAGAACTCCATTCACTTACATTTGTAAATGTAGCTAAGGTATACAAAACCTAAAAAGTTGAACCATGTTTAGCTTATTATTATTGATATCATACTTCCACACAAATTAAATTGGTCTATATGTATTGACCTGAATAATGACGGTTTATATGAGTCAGCTTTAACAAAAGACAAAAAAATATAAATACAGAAAAATCTATTTTACTTATGCAAATGACCTTTGACCTGTTTATAATTAGAGCGCAATTGTCAGAAAACCATTGATATTAGTCTAGATCTCTACATGAAGGATAAGAATTACAATTACAATGAAAATCAATGTAGTATTTTATTGATCTGACTTTGCTATGTTATGAAATTATCAGAAAATAGGAAATCAGTAGACTGTAATTTAAGTAATTCAGCTTTTGTATGATCCAACTAAACCAAATGAACAAAAAAAGTAGATTATTCAATATTGAGCATCCACAAAATCGCACACGGCCTTGCGCATGAACACTCAGACTCTAGACCATTAATTTGGCATGTAATGTTGTTAATAGCTAACTTCAATCCACAAATGACATTGCGCGACCATTCCCCATTGTCTTCGATGGGTTACTGCCTCAGACTCGACACAGTTTAGTTTCAAAGGGGTAAATTCCCGCGCGCAAGGTCTTGGATGAGCTCTGCTAAGGAGTTCATTACTAGGATGAAACTTCCAGCCAATCGTTTCAGGCTTTCAAATGAGATCTAACTCGAATCGGTTCATGATTTTGATAAATACAGCAATCTCCACAACCCTTTACTGATAAAAAAGATAATGGAATCAAGTAATCAATTGGAGGTTCATGTATTGTACTTTTAACCCACATTTTAAACATTCATATATTAAAGACCTGGAAACTATATCAGAACAAGCTGCCAGTGGATATATGAAAAAAACTTTGTGGTAAAACCAAAACACCTGACGAGAAATTTAGTAGACCGGAGCAATCAGTCGGAAGAAAAGGAATATACTCACTAACGATCGACAGCAGAGGAACAAGCCGGTAAAGCATGATAAAAGACTTTGACATAGCTGAGAACCAAAAATATTTGCCAAACACGGTTGAAAAACACTATTTACAAAACAAAAAGACAAATTAGAGATTCGTCGAGAGGTTTACTAGTCGGAAGGTACAATCTGATTAAGGATGAAATTAAGAAACATTTATTTTGGTTATTAATGTTTTAAAATGACAGTAAAATAGTCACTGCTCCATTTTCTAATCCAGATCTAATAATGTAAACTGCCTCAATAATTCAAATATGCCTCAAGTAAATGAAAAGGGTAATCCCTAGAATTCGACTCAGGGATATTTGTTGGGCCGATACGCGCCAACTTAACAAAGATATCTGTCACTCCACTAACCACATCTCCGTTTTTCCAATCCAGTATCAGTTCAGGTAAATAATTAGCGGTATAGAAGCTACTGGATTATTAACCGTGAATCATGTCTTAACCAAGATCGTGAGAAATCCTTTGAAGACAATGCTTATCAAATATGATAGGTAACTGGATAATCTCAGATCAGAGGAGTAAGATTTTACAACAGCAGCGTGGAACAACTTACACAGATGCACTATGTACCTGACCTTTTACAGCCAAATTAACACATTCAGATGAAACTCGAATCATGTCACAGTTGCACAATGGATCATAATTGAATGGGATGGATCATGGAGATTTCCTAAGTTTGAATATGGTTTAATTTTAGATACTTCGGTAACGTGAAGACTGAAAAACCTAAAGATTACTAGTTCGGTCTCGTATAAAATCGGAGACACTGTAAAAAATCAGTGTGGTGATACTTCAGGTTCCAAGACAGTAAACTTATATTTCAGAATAGTATTTAGGACATTTTTGATTTATTTTTAACATACAACCGATGGGAAATGTTTTACTATTTCTCTGCTATCTCTTTAGTTCACGCTGAAGGCATAATTTAAAAATACTACAATATATAGAAATGTTTTTATCTTAGCTCATAGTAAATGTGAATATTGGTTCTGGTGCTATATACGGTAGACTGATGGATCAATATTGTCATGATAGTACATTTAATATAATACGCACACTCTTACTCGGATTATTTTTGCAATACATGAACCTTCGAGTGAAGATTGTAAATATCATCTCAATTTAAAAATATATGAGCAGTAAAGTAACTTAGGGTAGAAGACTTTTTGATTGAATACTCTTTACTTTAGTTACTGAGTTTCAGATTCAAGCCACACCCATCTTTCTTCAGTCTTATCTACTAGATAACCCTCACGTTGGAAATATAGTTTGACAGAGTAAAACGTAGATCGGCACCTGGTTCCAGTTGCATTTAAATACTTAGTCGATCTTATGGTATATAGGAATATCAGAATTACTCCATTGAACACATTTCCACATTATGTGTTGGTAAAATTGAGTACAACCTAAGGTAAAATTAGTCCGAAAATGGTTTATCAATGTTGACAGTGATTATAATTTATTACTTATAATATGCCTCCCAAAATAAAAGCATTATTGGACGCCAGTCACCATGTAAAAATGTGACTAAACCTTGAACCATGTTTAGTATGTAATGAGTGTTGAGTACCTGAATTAAATTATGTGGAGCCGGACCCAATCTTATGACTCACAAATTTTAGTTCGATTCTTTCAAATATGTCAAGTAACAACAATTAGAGTAAACACCTAGATAAAATGTATTTCCGCAATCTACTATCTTGTGTTTCAATACGCATATAAATCTAAGTACATAGCTTTCTGCTGACAATTATCAAGGGACAAATGATAAGTCTTGAATCATTTCACTAAAAATCATTCTATCTATAGATACTGAATATAAAAATTATTTTATCTTGTATTCATTAGTAATGATATGGATAACAAACAACGGAAATAACACGAACAAAATCTAATCTTCAATTTCATTTTGTTTGGTGACTCAAGTGGACAGGTTTGTTATATGCCCGTTGACTGACTCATACATAAAAAAAAACAGAACGGAAAAAATGACCTTACAATTTCGATCACAGCTGTTAGTATTTAAAGTTGAAGAAAAAAATAAGATCTACTTACTGCAGTGATTCTTTCCGTATGTGAAACTTATAAATATTACTGATAATAATCTAAACAGCGTGTAGATACACTAAGGTTTCATATGCAGGTTCATTAACCAAGCTAATGAATATTTAACTCTTAGTCGCTCAAGATGGCGTAAAACTAATTTGCTCATCCCAGTAACTCCATATCTAGCAGAGTAATGAAAATGCTTTGTAGATAAGTCAACTGATAAAAGACGGGATGCATAATGTATGAGAAACTACAAATAAGAGTGAACAAACTCTACAGAGCAATATGAGCTACTAATGTTGTGTAGACTGCTAACAATACCCAGCTACCAAAAATGTGGTATTCAGAAGTTGAACAAAAATTTACAGTACAGCGATCAGAAGTTGTGTCCAAACGTCGGAACTACAGCCACAAGAAAGAAAGGTGGCGTCTGGACTGGTGTATTGATACGAGGTTTATGATTTCATTAACTTCGAATCCAGGATACTCTCTATTATTATTTATTTATTTCACATTTTTTCATAATTTTCATTTTATTAATATGGTCATTAATTTCATTTGGATTCATTATTTATGAGGCTAACCAGAGCTGAATTCCTTTAAATCGAGTCATAGTTTTGCTAATGTTTTTTTAGAAAACACTAAGTACGAGATTATATTGGTCCTATAACTCAAATTTAAACGTCGTATTCACTGTAGAACAGGGAGTTTTGTATACGCTTAATGAATAAATTTTTCTATTTTTTAACTGACAGTTGAAACGGAAACCAGTCACCGATAGATTTTTAACACTGTAACGAAAAGATGGGGTTTAATAAGAAGTTTGATTCTAGTCCGACTTTTCGGACTGAGATAAAAACATGAGTCATACTAATTCAGTAAATATTAGTACAAAGTTGAACACAAGATAAATCATAGATCATGTACGTATGTAAGCCCACTCAGTATTTATTGAAAAAATTGGCATGTTTATACAGTGCAGAAATGATCTCAAGGTTATGCAGCGTATATTTGACCTAAATATGGACAAGCAAAATAATTCAACCAATTACTCAATGTCTAGACAGTACCATCTCTGAATTAATGACTCAACACGAAATTGTTGAACATCAGGTATTTGCAATGGGATTGATGTCTGTTTTTTAAACAATCGAGATCAATGATAGTTAAATGAAAATGAACAGATGAAACAAGAAAGAATAAATTAAATTTATTATTTGAAAAGTTTGTTTTCATAATAAGGCATTATGACATAGTATGTGTAGTGAAATTAACAATAATAAGATCATCACTAATATCATTATACCACAGTCAGTATCATCAAAACAGTAATGGAGCTAACAACAGAAAGAAAAATATCAACAATAATAATAGACATTCCATGCTTCAAAAGATACAAGTAAATAAAAAAAGTATCTTGGAACAATTGTTTGATAGTGCTTGAAAATAAACATCACAATTTGTAAACAATTATGTGGGATTGTACCAGTTCTTTATCTCCTAATAAACAATGGCACTGAAACCTAAGTATTAAAGACACTAAATGAAAAGAGTACAGACCCAAGAAAGAAGTAGTGTTGTTTATTAACAAGGATGATACAACTACCAATGTTACCAACATTTCCTCTTTCTTGGGGCTGTACTCTTTTCATTTAGTGTCTTCAATACTTAGGTTACAGTGCTATTGTCTATTAGGAGATAAAGAACTAGTACAATCCCACATAATTGTTTACAAATTGTGATGTTTATTTTCAAGCACTATCAAACAATTGTTCCAAGATACTTTTTTTATTTACTTGTATCTTTTGAAGCATGGGATGCTTATTATTATTGTTGATATTGTTTTTACTGTTGCTATTACCATTACTGTTGATACTGCTATTATTACTATTATTAATCCCATTACTAACAACCTCAGCGGTGATTTGTGAAGAAGATAACGTTTGCAGATCTTTAAGGGCTAATAAATATTTTATATGCATTTCAAGTATAAATGTTTGATTCAATATTGAACTATTTCGTAAATGACTGCAGAATAAACTTGCAATTCGATAAGGACACATGGATCGAAGAGCTTTTAATCCACAAGCTAAACATGCTAAATCAAAAGTCACTGTGGGCGGTTCACCTTCTGATGGAAGAATAGAAGCCTGAGTTCCATCTTTTAATAAATTAGCAACACAATTCGACTGATCCGTTTTACTACTATTATTATTACTATTGTTCATGCATCTTGAAGCACGGATGACATTTAAACCCAAGGTAGGCAAAGTATCCGGTTCATCAACTGTTTTTAAAAAAGTAAAGAAAGAATGAAAGGCAAAGTAAAACTTCAAAAAAGTACATATTACTAGACAGTAGTAAAAACTAACAAATAAAACATTCCATAGTAACTGTTCTGTTATTGTTTTAAAATACTTGATGGTGTTCAACCCAAAGTTTCTCCAAGTGCAAGAATATCACAACCAAATCATAATGTTGTAATACCATTTGGAATGATTTGCTTCATGAAATATAGCATTTGTTCAGTGTGTTCAGTAGCTTAGTGTTGACTGATGCCCTAAGAATTAAAGCATGACACTTTCAACTACAGAATCATAGGTTCGAATCCCGTTTTCGCAACTAGTTTGAGTGATCAGGCAGTATAATTGGCTTGTACACACACAAAGAGTACATAAATCAGTCATTCTTAAATGGGTTATATTAACTCTTTAAAAATATTGTCAAGCATTGAAACTTGCTAAGTTATCCGTCTTATTGTCGTTCTACGCCGATGTTTGAATGATTTCGTAATTCACGTGAGGTATTGCTTTCTTAAGGAATATATATATCAGTACATTTCAATAAATCCAAAATCAAAGCAGCAATTAAAATATCAGTCAATGAAAGTCGACAAACGGATAAATAACAAATACTTATCTAGACATTAAGATCATGGTTATTTAAATATCACGTTAAAACACGAATTCCAAGCCTTAATTTGCATTTGAAAATTTCAAACTACACTTTCAGAAAAAGATTAAAATCGGAATACGGAAATAATCTAGGAACATCTTGTCCATGTACATCTATTCAAAAGGGATTTTAAAAAAGAAAGCCTTTTATGGTATGCATGTCTGTGTGACGGATGCATTTCTATTTCTGAAACCGAAGTAAAATGCACAAAGGAATATTTTTATGAAGTGGTAAATAGATGATTGCAACTTGTACGGAAAGATGTTCAGAATTGGCGAGAAATCATACCACAAAAAGAAGTAACTACATATAAGCTAGCGAACCTTGCCATTCGCTACGTACTGATAAATTTCTATCTGAAAAGTATTTTTATCGTATATTAGGCACGTTGTGCTGGATTTCAGTATCGAGCGACAATGATGAATTGGTCGAGAAAGTTGTGAGAACCGTTAAAGATCAAAGTTAATGAAGCTCATTTCGAGTAATACAAAGCCACCGATCAATCCAATATGATATATCTACTAGAGTATAGGTAGGTTAGGAAAAATCATATGATCAGCTGAAAAAGTAAAAGCTGCTTAGACGATATTATAAGTCTTCTTACGCTTTTCTTATCATGAGTCAGGTCTACAATAAATTCATTTCAACCAATAAAACGTACACCAATATAATAGTACAACTCAACTGACTAAATGTTTTAAGTACAGGTAACTCAACAAAAACTACGAGGAATCTGGTACAAAAATGATACTCTTTATTAAAGACATTCGGAACATACCAGTCAGAAGAACTACGTGACGCAATAAATAAAACTCCTGAGCACTCAAACCAGCTTGACGTATTTCTGACAAAAATTGAAGGAGTTCATTAGAAAACTTCCGATCTGGCCTCCTATTTTTCGTTTCTCCATGTTTTTGTATATCTAGAAGCAGAGACCATGGGATTTCCAAGTTCATAGGATCCTGGTATTGATGGTTTTCTTCGTATGGTGATTTATCTTCAACAACAACAACATCCAAAGAATTCTCAACCATACTTAAGGCTAACAGTTTTTGCCAGCATTGTGCAAGTAATGATAACCAAGGAAAAGCAACATTCTTGTCATTCAAATGATGTTCTTGTTTAGATAAATCATTAAGAGTCCATAATTTAGGTTTCAAAGTAGAAACAAGAGGCGTAGATAGGGCCACAAACTCAGTAATCTGCCGTAACCACTCGGTAATTCGTGCTTGCACCGGACGAGCAGTTTTCTTAGCTAACTGTACATAAGGAAAATTTCCATTCTGAATATTATTAACACCGGGAGTAATAGTAGGTAAAGAAAATGTATTTGTTATTAATGATATGGGTACAGAGTGGCCAGTGAGATCAATTGGCTCATCAGATCCTGAATCATTTGACAGTGAAGAGGTATGAGGAGATTTTTGCAGGCCAGCTGAACTATATCCTGAACTCTGAGAAGTGATAGTGGGAGAGGGAGCCAACATTCTGGAATAAACTGGAAAAATTTGGGGTGGAACACGGGGACTAGATACACCGGATGAGGATAAACTAGATTTTTGAGGTAAGATAGCGCTTAAACTGTGAGAACGAATGTCTATATGTGAAACATTCATAGCATTTTCATGTGACTTTGACAGTGCTCGATGATATAATGTATATTTTGGTTTTGAAAAGACCGAATCTGGTGTTGATCCTTCCATTTGACGACGATGCTGTAAACGTGCTTTGAGGCTAGGATAAAAATCAGAAGCGGCACCAAAAGATGAAGCATGAGGTCGAGTATATGGGCGGTTATTAGAAAGTTTGCAACCAAGAGAGTTTGCTCGATGACGAAAATTAGAATAAACTGTAGAACTTTTAACTGAGCTAGGATAAATGTTTGTATCTGCATTATGAGAATCCATGAACACTGTTGAGTCAGAAAGTGGCTTATCTGTTCGTACATCACTCATATTTCCATTAGTTTCCATTAATGACTGACCGGGAGAAATAGAGACCGAAGTTTTAGACGTAGAATTTTGTGATGAAGTTTCTTTGGAAATGAGCAAATTATATAATAATCCCTGATGTACCTGCTTAGAAGGATGAATGCTGTTAACATTTACCGGGTTCAATGAAGCAGATGGATAAGGGTTAATTTCTGAATTTCTCGACGGAATAAATTTCGTAGGAAAAGACAATGGACTAGGTATAGAAGAATCACCTGAAGAACTCAAGCGAATTCTTGATAACTTTTCACTTCCTTCAAACACCGGTTGATTACTTAAAGTAGCATCGGGGATGTGTGGTGAAGATAATGATCTGTTATCTTCTGGAGATTGTTCTTCTGAAAACTTATGAAAATTTTGCTTGCATTCAGCAGTTTCATTTTCAGAAGCATTTGACAACGCCATATGAGACTCTTCACTTGTTACAAGAGCTTCTGCAATCCTAAAAACAAAAAAATATGTTTATATCAATATTCGTCAAGATTAGAACGAATAGTTTGAAAGAAATTGGGAGCCGAGTATAGGGAAGTCATTATAAATTTCTTTGGTGATTTTGATTTTGATTATTACCCTGAAGAAGTCCAGACAAGTTAGCTGGGCGAAACGTTGGAATTATTTAAATGTTAATCGCTGAGATCATTTCAAATACAATTCTCACATATAAAATCAAATATGTTATTGTAATTTATATCAAAACCTTTTAAGACTAAAAAAATAATGTGGTCTGTCATGAAGAAAAATTTGTCACTAAAATCGACCAATCATCAGCACAAACTTCAGAGAACAAAACTACACCAAAATCGATCAATAAAAATGGTGTCAAACACTGATCATTATTTTTAGGGTATACAATCATACTAATTCGTGTTTTAGGTTTCAAACGTTTCATCGGGGTCCAAAAGACATTTGCACTATTGATGAATAGGACAATAATTCAAAGAAAAACTCAAACAAAAATGATAAAGTTATTTCAAGATGGTCAGTAGACTATTAGGTAATATTTTGGTATCCATTACGGGTTTGAATATTTGTAACGCATACAATCACATTCAGTTATCCACAATAAGTCGGTATTAGAATCTAACAACTTTGGTGAAAGAACTGACAGTACATTCTCCAAACAACTTTTAAGTTCGGTGGTTGAGATTATGAGTCAGTTGAAGCTAGACCACCATGGAAAACTTAGAAGCACTAGACAGCCGTTTGCTGACTCGTGATCTCAACCATTGAAATTACCCTAATATCCACAAAACCCCTTCTGATAATGATCAACATATGCTCACTAGTGACTGGCTTCAAGAGGTATATCCTGGAGTTCTAGTGAGAAGCAGTGACCAGTGGAGTTCAACCAGGTCTGTTTTGATAGTAACTCACTGATGACAATGGTGGATGTGTCGCTCAATTTTGTGGATCAGTTGAAGTTAGACATTACCACTGTTGAATGCTAGCTCAGTGGTCTAGTGCTTAAGCGCTCGCGCGCGAGACTGATAGGTCCTGGGGTCAAATCTCGCGGGAGGCGAGATCGTGGATGTGCACTGTTGAGGAGTCCCACAATAGGACGAAACGGCCGTCCAGTGCTTCCAGGTTTTCCAAGGTGGTCTAGCTTCAACTGACTTACGATCTCAATCATTGAAATTACTATGATATCCACAAAGCCCCTTCTGGTATTATCTTTTAATTTGCCTAACAAGAAGAACAAATTATGAAGTCAAAAATAGATTAAGCTAATTTACCATGAGGTTCATTTTTTAAAAAAATGTCAAGTCTCATAGTTAAAAAACATAGTAAAAGGATAATCAGGAATGTCTGTTTATTGTATGCAAACTACAAATTAATCGGTTAGGAATTTGATTCAATCAGTAAATATTTATCCAAATATGGGAGAAAGCTAACTAGTAAATTTAGTTGTAACCATATTCAACTTATCCATGAGAACAAAGTTAATATATATCATGTTTAGCTCTTTGTAACTTCATTATTACAACCGAAATAGACTATAGGTCACCAGAAAATAATGTAATCAGCATCTAGTAGGAAACTCCCGTATAATTACTAACCAGGTTGCTGTGGTAATTTTCACTCAATGTGATTCTCCCAAAATCCAGATAAAATATACTTCGCAATCGTTTTCCAATTTAATCTAGCTGATTGTAAAGATCATTAGGTTTTCTTAAACCTTGAGTCGTGAGAAAGTAAACCCTGATATTACTAGGCTTTAATTAAGCGGTTAAAGGGACTGTCCGCACATAACAACTACACAACAAGAGTACAGCCATGGGTCTCCAATTTGATTATGAGTGTCTAAAATGATAGAGGAAGACTAAGCGAAAGCCATGCGCGATTACTTTGGGACGGTCTTTATTTATGAGCCTGAACTTGACGAAAGACTAGGGCCAGAATCAATATTACTAAGTCGATTACTCGCTGTAGACTTTAATCACTAAGATGTCCCAAGGATAATAGACTCTCTAAATACGGAGAAACTAACAGGAGTGAATGAGATACGCCCTAAAATTATGAGATTCATTGCGACATATATTGCTACACTGTTCACTAGGATATTCAGTGTCATTCACCCAGAGTTACATGTGGAATGGAAGGGTACAACTAACACTCCATTTCACAAGGCATAATAAAGACAATTTCTCTTGAAGTGCAGACTCATCAGCCTCACCAGTGTCGTGGTTAAAATATCACAAGGAATGAACGAAAAGATAATTACTTAGGTGAAAACCAACACACTTGTTACACAATGAATGAAATGGCCTCAACAAAGGAACACCACATACGACTAAACTAATAGTAAGACAGAGATGGACGGAGTTATTTGATGATAGAAAATAAATAAGTCATGTTTACGTTAACTTCATTACATCATTTAATAAGGCACCACATAATAGACTTCTAATAAAACTTGGGAAACTCAAGAATTAGTGCAGCTCTGATAAATCGGATTAAGGTCTTCCTAGTGGTTCGTCGACTACAAGAATAAGACACAAATGTTTTTCATAGAAACCAATACTTAGTGGAGTGGCTCAAGGCTTCCTACTAGGTATTTAACTTTTTATACTCCATGCGAATGAACTCCCAAGTATAATTAAGTTTCTAAAGCTACTTTGAGCTGATGGCATCGAAATCTGGAAAGAATTAAGGAAGGGTGGAAGTGCATGTGGACTCCAGGTCGAACGAAATGCTCTAGTTAGCTGATCAAAATTATGGTCAGTGCGTACCAATACGACCAAGTGTCAACACAAAGTAGTAAATAACTCAGTTCCTGAATCATATAGAAATCATTTTTCCAAACAACACTTCAAAATTTTCAAATTTTATTTCACTGACTTAATATCAGAGTGCTAACAAAAATTTATTGAATCACAATCATAGACCGATCTAAATTACCATACCATTGGAGACTTGGAAGCAGTGGATGGATTGGTTCATGATTTTAATGAAATTCTACAGTTTACTAGTTGAATAACGGAATACAAAGACCGTAAGCGACCATTCCTTTTATATGAGAGCGAATATCAACAACCAACTTATCAAAAATTTTCAAATCAACGACCTTATGGTTAAAAGCTGGGTACACTGACCACTACGCCGCTACATCCAAGAATACCAACGTCGAAAATTTTTCAATAATTATCAAGTTGCACTTTTTAACAAAAAAGATTGTGTGCAAAAGAACAACAATCAATTTTATTAAAGTACAAAGATAAAAATAAAATAGTTATATAATTGACTTAAATTCAATACACAAACCAAATAATCAGAATTTTAATTAGTGTCAAATAAAATTAATTGGAATAATTGCAATTGCTAGCAGTCATTTATTCTGAAATTTCGATGTTTGATTAATATTAGTGATAGAGAAATTATAACTTCCAAAATACGGGTAAACAATGA
This sequence comes from Schistosoma haematobium, assembly GCF_000699445.3. NCBI lineage: Eukaryota > Metazoa > Platyhelminthes > Trematoda > Strigeidida > Schistosomatidae > Schistosoma > Schistosoma haematobium. Next base: position 44,891,446 of record NC_067196.1, on the reverse strand, counting down.
GTACAATCTGATAAATTATAACCTTGGAATTATGTGTAACAAAACGAAAGTATGACAATCTATAATGTATAAGGTTTATTTAACCTTCAAAATAACTCAAAAATTCGTAATTTCGAATAAATTGAGCATTGGGTTGATTGTTATAAATAAAAATAATATATTTGTAATATCCCAATGAGTAGAAAATTGGATTTTCTACTCATTGGGATATTACAAATATATTATTTTTATTTATCAAAAATTCGTAGTTGACTTTTTTATCAATCTGAAAAATCATCGCGTAAAATACAACCATCATGAATGATTTACAAGAATTTTAAAGAAATATAGTGCTTGTATCAAGATTAGTACACATATTTGTGTGCTGTTGACCAAGTGAAGCCCAGATGGTTAGAGGCATATCTATGTAAATACCATGGACTTCACAAGACAGTTGAAGATTCTGATCAATATATCAATAATAAGTGTCAGAAACTTGACTACTTAATTTAATTATCAGTCAGTCAGTAACAAGGTAGAACTTCTTACTTACGTACATCAGTTCGAGTTGCCATACCACATTAGCACAGAGATGCAATTATCGATTCAAATGCTGTAGTGGCAAACCTAGTAAGAGTATAAGCAGTAATCGAAAACATTTGGCTCTGAAGATGTTACTCAAGGAGTACAATCCAGTGAAATAAATTTGGAAAGGGAAAAAAAGAGACAAGGACAATTCAGAAGATTAGAATTTGGGAGAATACAAAGAGTAGATGCACCTGCGCCATTGCATACGATTTTAAGCCATGTCATCCAAGGTCTCTAACCATAGGTTGCCATCGTCTCGCGGATCCCAACCACGTAGTCTACACCTACCAACATGTCTCAGTCCACTTGTCAGTGACTTTATGGATTTGTACCACATTCTGGTCTGGACGCCCTTAGCTTTCTTCCAACCTACGCCTACACCATAAAACATCGCACGTCGGGACAGTCGGTGGTTGGGCATACGTAACACGTGTCTCAGCTATCTCAACCGATGAAGTTTCACTACTTCATCAATTGATTTGCCATCCTTACATAGTACCCGTTTCCTAATAACTGTATTACTTACTCGGTGGTCCCAGGATACACGAGCAATATTTCGAAGACACCTATGATCAAATACTAGTAACCTACGAATATCCTCTACTCACAGCAGCCATGTTTCACTGCCATAAAGTAGGATGGAACGAACTGCTGAGCAGTAAACCTGTCCTTCGATTGGTAGACGGACATCTCGCCAACGCTATAAATGACGGGAGTTAGCAAAAGCTAGTCGAGCATTTTTTATCCGTGCTGAGATTTCGTCACACACCAAACCGAAAGAGCTGATGAGACTCCCAAGATAAGTGAAGCGGTCGGTACACTCAACTACTTCACTCCCTATCATTAGTTCGGGTGTCGATGCCACCCAAACCTGAAGTAACATTTTGCATTTCGAGGGGGAGAATTGCATCTCGAACATGCTTGCATTGTTGCTTATAGTGGTCAGAAGACTGCATTTTGTCAGCGTCTTAATTCTACCAAAATATTACCACATAAGGACAAATTAAACCCTCATGTCAATGGTTTTACCAATGATACCATACATATATCCGTAGTAAACTATGGGCTACAGACCTTTGAAGAGTTAATTAAATTCTCGACTTATATCACATATACCGTAGATATAAGGGATAGGTTAAAGTTAGTTATCCAATGATTGAAAATCGAGAATTTACAAGAAAAGTATCACAAATAATAAATGTAAAGAAATCTCCGTTGAAATTTTTATTTTTCTTAAGACCCAGAAACATGTACTACTCATGTTTAAACAAGGATTAATAATATATATCATTGCTAATTAATACGAAATTACGTAGTGCTTTAGTTATTTATAAATTAGTAAATCTATCGAATAAAAAATGGATGGGACTGAAATTTATACACTTAAATTACGGTAAATTCATTAACACTAGTAGACAGATTCCAACTGTTGTAAATAACTAGTTTTTAGGAAATTTAAAAAAGAATAGAGAAACATTTCCACCTTTATTAATTTGCTTTTTTTTCCAAACAAACTCTACATGTGATTCCAGTTTTCACTAAGTATCGTTGGTGACTTTTCCAAAGTTTGTAGAGCTTTTCTTGATTAACTATGAAGATTTTATCAAGTAAAACACTAAAATTAGGGTATAATTCTTTGATCAAGTCAAGCAATAGAACATAACTTTAATATGTACTAACCATTTATAAAACTTATGGGTAAGAACTAAAGCATATTAACAGGCTTGAGCACAATATAAATGACTACTGATGGCATAGGGGATCATAACATGAAACATTTAGTCCTATTCCATTCGTTTTGATTCAGGAAGCCGAGTCATTTCACTAATCCTCACAAATATTTGTAGTTGTCAAACAAAAGTAATTAAATAAATTTTATCATATTAGTGTCACAAAATTTTAGCGATATTTTATGAGTGAAAACTACCAATGGTGCTTTGTTGGTGAGGTTCTATTAAAAGAAGTAGTTTCAAACAGGTAGGCATTACATTTCCACTAGAAGTGTATGAATACTAATTTCACACCATTTACTTATGTTATATATTCTAATTTATATGTCAACCAGCCCTGATTAAAGTAGCGGAAACAATCTTGGTACAAAACTGTTATTCAGTTTTGGGAAAGGTGGCCAAATAAAATCAATAATAATAATAATAATAATAATAATAATAATAATAATAATAATAATAATGATAATGATAATAATAATAATGATAATAATAATGATAATAATAATAATAATAATAATAATGATGATAATAATAATAATAATAATAATAATAATGTCACTTAATCTCTGTTTCAAACCTAATTTTGAGGAAACCTAATAACTACTTCCTCCATCAACTCTAAAGGGTAGTTTTGTGAAAATCTTTGTACAAAACTGAATGTAAGACAGTTCACGTGATCTTGATTTACGTGTAAGTTGCTCTCAATTATGTGTAAACAGGCGTGAATGTTGTCTTATTATAATTTAATCGGTACTATGCCCAATTTCTAGAACCAATGAGATTCCACAGCGATGAAGGGTGAAACGAATGAAACCCATGATCCAAGACACCTACCGGTAGACTACAAACACAAATAGATTCAAAACAATTCTTCTAGTAATCTTTTCAGACTATTTCTTCAAACATTAGTTTAAAAAGGAAGAAACTCTGTAGAAGAAACCTAAAACAATACAGTAAATAAATAAGGATATGAACTATTGAAATATTCAGAATAATTACAATAATGGTGAGAAGTGAAGTTGTGTAAGAAACCAAGTAGAAACAAATTCAAAATGAGACGAATTTATGAATAATAAGCATACATGTGACCAACTTTAATTTATAACATATAGGTGAACACTTGATTTAGGTTACTTTATGCTCTCAAATTAAAAAATCCACAGTTCCCTACATATATTATGGACATATTGGCATTTTAGCTTCTCTTCGAATTTCAAAAGCAGGGTCACTAAAACAGAACGATGTTTTCTGTATATTTCATCTACCTTATAGGACAGCCAAAATACATCCTTTCGTTGCACATTTATGTAATGCAAACAATTTGAGATAAATAACTATATGCAGTCATTATTCATACGCTTCTCTTTAGCTGTATAATGAAAGTGAATCCACTGTTACATCAATTTCTCTGTAGATACTTTGAACTAAAATGCCAGCCATAGCATTTGATTCCTTAAATGATCAGCTACTTGTGCTGTAGGGCTTATAGATACAGAGACATTCACATTTTGTAACAGACGTCATAGATTAAATCCAGTTTTACTCGGTCTAGATGGACCAGAAAATTTGTTCAATACTGCGGAAAAAAATTCCCCATACAAACTGACGTGCGATGTATTTACTATCTGTTCAACGAATCGACCTAACTCATGTAAATTTCAAAGCGAAACACACTGTATGGTGATTCGAGTTTAATCTTAGTATGACAAACGTTAGTCTAAACAGGACAAAACGATGCTAGAAGCGATCAACTTATTACTGTTCAAAATAAAACCAACGAATTAATAGTCGAGTAAGACGAATATTATGCATAAATTGAATACAATGAGTGACATTATCCAGTTCAACATATATTCAAACATTTGCCAATCTACTTTAAAAAGAAATGTCTCGTAATTTATCAACACGTCAGATAGTAAACACTGTTTACTGTCATAAACACCTGTAAACAAATGAGTACAAATGACTTTAAAATTGAATTATCCTCTTTAAAGGATTTGTATAAAGATATTTTGTAATCGTACACACAGAACCTGAGCATAAATGTATGATGTATCAAGTAGCCCTACTTAATATGACCACTCTGGAAATAACAAAAAATTCAAAGGTTTAGACAGCAATAGAAATGATTTGACCATAAATTGTAAACTTTTTTACACTTAACTCAGTAGAGTGCATGAAAATTCCTATAGAATATGAAATTTAGAAGAACAAATTCATGATGATAGTTTCCGTGATAAATAAGTGTTCAAAAGCAGTACATAATCTTTTGGGAAAGTATTCAAAAATAAATTATATGATCGGACATTTACTTTCTAACTAATGGATTGTATCAAATCATGTAACAGCCTTTTAATATTGCCTCGTTAGATAAGCTGTAACAAGAGAACGAATGAAATAAGGATCATTAGATAAGAGGATGACCATTCTGGTAACCATTCTTTTCATAATGTTTACCGGAGCTTGGCAAAAACAATTGGAGAACTACAGCTATATCATCCATCTTGTACAACCCATTATAGTTATTGAATGGTTTTATGTGAAAGCTGAGCATCATTATAAATAAAATCAACGCCAAATTCAGGAAATACGGGCTGACCTTAACGCGAATACTAGAAACTAACTGAACACATCTTTCTGTATTGCAAGAACAGAAAAAACGTTGAATATATTTGTCATCAATAGAATAACCAGTAATAAAGATATCGTTCAACTTAACTGATAAAAACTAGGTCTTCAAGAATGATCTCCATGATTATTGAAAAAAGATATTCAGATCTAAACTGTTTTAAAGATGACAGTTAAGCATTCGGGAAGTCGTTTCCATAACAATACACTTCTGTCAAGTTGCGAAAAAATCAATCTCTGTACTAACATGATAACTGAGTGAAGACAACGAAGCTTGAAATTTGGTCTTCTTTTTTCTATCCAAATATCTTTTTGACAATCAAACACTAAACTGCTCAAATCATGAATAATCTCTAATAGGAGTGAATAGGTCTCTGACTCATGTCAAAGTAGTAATACTAAACAATCATTTGGCGCAGAACCAAAATCAAGAAATACAACCATCATTGATAATCTATTTGTCTATTTTTAAAGTAAGCCATCATTCTGTGAGTTAGCAGATAGTTTGTAAGGTTAACTGTCTAGAGTACTTCACAAGATTTAAACTAGTAAGTATAATGAATTGACCCCTTGTACTTGAAAAAAAGTCCGAATGTCCTCATCCTCAAATTTAGTTTGGTATGTCTTACGCTATTTAGGAAAATAAACAAACAACAGAGTTGATAAATCAATATGCTTCACTCAAAAATAATGGATCAACCATAACAAACTATTGATCAACAACGATCAAACTTATTTCTTTGCTTAAACATGTTAATAAAATTTTTTCCATGACCAAATTAACAAAATTACCATCATAGGTCAGATGGAAAAAAGTAAACATTACTATTCAACAACGGTATAGATAATCAACCAATAGTTCAAGCCCATTTGGCGCATTTTATCCGACACGGTTACGTACTATCATCCATAAGGTAGATATGACTGGGAAGTTAGTACGCCCATAAAAAAATGGATAGTATGATAAACAAAATGCGCGTTTAGTTCTGGATTGATTTAGTCACCATACAGAAAATAGTGAGATATAAGCCAACCAAAAAAGTCCATTCCAGAAATGCATAGAAAAATAAACGGTAGTGGGGACTATGCATTTAAAATATACAGGAAAATCGGACATTACTTACCGTAAAAGGAACATGCTTCTAAGATGATTTAGTTTGCAGGCGCTTCACATGACTTTTCATTAGTACACTGAATATCTACTATCTAATTCCTCGTGGTTATATTGATCCACAAACTAGGTCATTGAATAAACACTGTTTACATAGGAATGAGTTTTAAAAAACCATCATTTCAGTCAGCTGCAGTCATGGTCGATATTTGTGTCATTCCAAAAAGCAAGTGTCCAATTGCCAGGTGGACAGATGTTTAATCGCGCTTCAAATAAGATAAGGACATAAACAATATTTTTTACTGTGTGTATTTATTTGTTGAAGACATTTTTGCTTTTGCTTGCATTCTGACACCTAGGGGGAGAGATCTAACTCGAATTGTCCTTGTATCATACTGTTCGTTTAATCCAGGTCGTGATCTAGTCACTGATTGGTCAATTATTTCGGAATTCAGATTGGATAGTAGATATTATGACGCGAAAAGGCGAAATACGCATGACTAGGTCGACGCCTAACTCTATGGCATTGGCAATAATGAGGTCATCATCATATGATTGGTTCTTCAAAAATTCTATTGCCCTAGTATTCCAGTATTTAGGACAGTTATAATTCTTTTGTTTATCAATGGATATGTCCGTCTATCATTTACGCGCACATTTGAAACTGACCTTGACCCACCTTCAGTTCTGAAAATAGATCATATAATAAACATTACCTGCTTTAAATAGCACATTGTTTAAGCAAGTTGGACTTCAATGCTAGTCTAAATAATAGATTTTGTTATGAGTGAAATATTAGATTAGGCCCACGTCGTTTTTCTTTGAAAATGTGTTCTGCTTATAGAAGTAAATACTACAAATAAGCGTGCAAAATGTTACTGTTGAATTATTACTTGCATAATAGTTGCAGATGCCTATTAAACTTCGGTTTCTTGTGTGTTGTGTCTCATCAAGTTAAGATGAATATCTAAAACCCTCGTAAATGGTCGTAACAATAAACATTTGAATTCATACATCTCAAATAATTTCGGAGTATGAAATATACTACCATGCTGGAATAATATCTAAATGTTAATCAAAAGAATATCTTAAATACTGAGGTCGAGACATGACCTTGGCCATTGTGCATTGACAAGCTAATTGAGTATATCCAGATAAGTATAATCAACTGGGCTATCAGAGATATCGGAATTGTTACATAAAGAATGTTGGTAATGTTCACCTTTAGTACTTGTGTGTGTAGAGCAGCTAACGTACAGTGATACATGAAAAAAAAGGGGATATACGATGCTACTTCAAGGGAAGATCATTTAAACATGTTAGTTCAGGCATAAAATATGAATTCATGAATTAAAATTCAAAGATTAGTTTCTAAGATTCTCAGTATTTTGGTGGATTAATTGACTAATTATCCACTGAATAACAACTAACTTTCATAAAATCATCAACGTTGACTCAGCTAACCGATCAAGCCAATGATTATGGTCTGAAAGTTTACTTGGGTTCTTTTTGAATAACTTGAAATTTGTAAAATATGTAATGCAAGATTATGAGTGACATACAATAGGACAGAAAAGGAAAAAAACTTGAAAGCTCATACATTAGTATGGGGTTGTGGAGATTGAGATCGTGAATCGATCGATGTTAGACCACCAATATGAATCTAGAATTGCTGGACGGCCGTTTCGCCCTAGTATGGGAATCCCCACGATCCTGCACGTGGGATTTAAACCCAGGACCTTAGGTTTCGCACGTTAACACTAAACTTCTAGACCACCGAGCCGACATCCAATGATGTTAATGTCTAACTTCAATCAGTCCACGAAATTGCGTGACCATCCTCCATTGTACTGAAATAAATACCTGTCTTTCCTGATGTGGATTAGCTCCAATCACCATGGCTTCTCATTAGAACTCCGAGATTTCCCTCACGAAGCTACTCCCTAGTGAGCACATGGTCCCATACTAGGACGAAATGGCCGACCAGTGGTTTCAGATTTTCAGTGGTGGTCTGACATCGATCGATTCATGGTTTCAGTCAAAAGCTCATACATCTTTAACATTTCCTTGTGATTTTAAAAATAACTTGGAAGCAGAATGAAAACTTATCCTGTTGAAATAAACTTAACATTATCGAAAATAGTTCTTCCATAAATACGAAAATATAAGAATGTATCTTACTTTAAATATCACTACTAATTGAGTTTCCATATTGTAATTTTTTTAGACAGTTAATGTAACATTGGTTTTTCATATGGTCGACGTTCACTTGTGTGCTAACTGACGTAAACGATTACAGTTTTTTCTGATCATACTACTCTTCAAAAATTTTCAATAAACAGATATTTTTTAATTATATCCAATGTCTGCATAGTATCGTAGGTAATTTGATTTATAGAAAGCAAATAGTAGTTAATGTTCCGATTTAAACTACATTGATACTTTAAACTGAAAATAGGATACAGGAACATGCAGTTGAAACTCAAACAGGATGAAACACTAGTATTGGATCCTAATGCTAACCAGTGTTCAAAGTAGGATGAACCTGATTATGACAGTATTGAATTATGTGTTCATACAGTCCATATGTTCTGAAGGCAAGCAATGGGAAGTCAAGAGCCATTCAGTTATATGGGTTATACAATTGTCATATAAATGAGTCTTTAGAATCGAGGTTTTTGTATAAATTTTAATTCATCAAAAACACAAGCATCGTTAATTGTTTTCTATTTATACATACGCATATTCTGATCTGCTGTGTATAACTCAGTTGGTAATTCTGGTCGTTAAAATATGTTATGGTCTACAGTTCAACTGGGCAATTATCCACATTTTTGACGCTTTAATAGCCAGACCTCTCTGAAACCTTAATGATGTTACTCTCAATTCATGAACATTTATATGTTGGTGGACTGACCGAGATAATAAAATGCAAGGTAACCGTGGTTAGTGGAATAATTAACTTGGTTATAATAGCCAGCCCACATTTACGTTTCACATTTCCTGAGACCTCGAAACATGTGATATGTATAGCTTCTTTCGGTCTATCACTTATCCTTACTTGATGTTTGAAGCTCGCGTTATTGGTTAACAGTTCCTTCAGAACTTATTTGATTACTGATTAATACCTACAAAAATATCTACGTTAATCCTACAATAAACTGTTTAGACTTAAGTCATGTTCCACTCAATTTCGTCAGCCCATTTTACTCAAACAGTAGGATAATAGTGACAGATACAAAACAAAAAAACAATGGATTATTTAAATGCCATGAGTTAGTTTATCAGAACTGTTGATTACAAAAGTAACTCAATAAACATTTTCTCTTAAATGATTATTTTGATCTTAAATTGAACAGACATTCTGAAGTTAATAGATCATTTGAGATTAAAAATTATGGTTGTTCCATATATATGAAGAACTTTGAACGAATCATTGTTGATAAGTCATTTCCTTTTACTAACTATCAATGATCTCTCAAGATAATCTTTAGTAAAGGTTGCTAGATAGTTAAATACATTCTTTTTTTACATCGAAATTCCTTCCAATTTTGTTGTACATTGTGATTACCGAATTGAGCCAGTCAAAATAAAGTTTGGTACTGCCTATTTTATAATAACAGACAAGAGAATTTCAATTTATGTTAATAAATAATGGGCTAAATTATTTGAGGTTTAATTTACATTAACAGGCATATTAATTAATTTTTGTCCAAAGAGCAAGAAGTCATGAATATCAATAAAAAAACTAAGAATCTGTGAGTTTCCTGACAAAATGACCAATCAATGCAAATGTATGAACTGTCATTTATAATCTGTCCTCATTGTTGTTAGCTTACGGTTGCTAACTATTGGCTCATATACGTGGTTGTTACTTAGTTTTATTATGCCATTTTTCGTCGGTTTCAATCCGTTCATCAAAAGTCTTAGAAATTATCATAAGTTATTCGTCTTTTTTGGTTTGAGGATAACCAGCCTTTGTTCCAATGTTCAATAAAAGTGTGATCATATGATCATAGTTTAGAGTATTTACATGATCAAGTATTCTTTGATTAAAGCAATTAAAGTTTAGGTTTCTAACCAATGTTTTATTAAACAAATATGAATGGATCTTTCAATCTCATTAAATGAACCGATTCATAAGATCAACAAATATGCATTCTTTTTTTTTACTTAAGTTTGAAACCAATTAACTGTATTGGCTATAGAAATAGCTAGTTTATGAATCATATATAGAAAGGTTAATCAGCATAATAGATTGATATTTAATGTACATCAATTCCGATAAACAATTTTCATTGATGATACCAATTTTTTTAACTTATCAAGTGAAATTGAAGCACTCAAATTAGACTGTTAGGTCTTTGAAATAATTGGATATTTATTACGTGACAAGTTGTGCATACAATCCCACCGGTAGGCAGTGCTTGATTTATCGTTATATTTCTAGTTGATATTTCATCTCCCGTTGTTAATGTTATAACAGTTTGAAAGATAATTTAACTTTATGGAATATTTTTACTAGGTTATGAATTTAACTGGAAAATCATTGAAAAAGTTTCCCTCCACTTTTAAATTTTCTTCTCATAACTAAACTAATTTCCATGACCAACTGATAAAGTAAATGATAATTTAATCAGAAAACCAATCAAAAAATCCATTATATCTTAAATGAATATGGTGATTTCGGTTGGAGGCATTGTATCAGTCCCTTCCAGTTGTCTAACAGAACCGATTCTGAAAAAAGCACTAAGTTAAATAGGGTTAATCCCAAAGATAAGGTTTTCTTTCATATATCATTACCATTTTAATGAACATATAATATTCCGTAATTCAGCAAAGTAGAATTAAAATTTCAAAGGTTAATACAATTGTACTTCTCCAGTTATTGCTTGACGAATTAATTGATTAACGAAACAAATTTTTATGTATTTTGGTAACTATGGCTTCTGTACTGGATTCGTGGATTGACTAGGAAAACGAAGATCAAAAGTCAAATGATCTTGAAGATCAGTACATTTATTGAATATACTCTATTAGTCCCTTGATAAATAGCGTTATATTCTGTAATATCACTAGCTAATTATAGATTTATACATTTGGCTATGATCCATGTTTAATGCGCATAAGCTAAACAAACTACTACCTAATTATTCTGATTAAATCCTAGTACACTTGTAGTGAACGAGAACACAAGTGTGGACAACCGAATGTATTTTAGCGCAAAATTACATAACATCTCGATAAAATTTGCGAACCGTACAGTAAACACTTCATTTGCAAAATATCCATTATCTGTCTCAGATTTTGTTGTTTCTTCGTTTCCATACCAATCGCTCACTATCGTAGTTCTCTTTTCTTCGATCTTCTTAACCTTCTGCCACCAGGCATTCCACTTTCGACTGATGATACATAGTACTTATATCCGTCGACATCGGTAGCACACACCGCAGACTGAATAGAAACTCACAATTTAATTGTTCCAATTCACAAAGCAAAATCATAAAAATTGCAGGATCAAAACTGTCTTTACCAGTTGTGTTGATGAAAATACTAGCTCAAATGTCAAAATAAAGTTCAATGTTATACAGAACTACATTTTTTTGGTAGTTGAATTAATTAATCGATTTAAGGTAGACCACCATTGAAAACTTGGAAGCATTGGACAGCCGTTTCGTTCTAGTATGGGATTCATCAGTGCGCATACTCGATCCTGAACACCGGACTTGAAGACAGGACCTTCGGTCTTGCATGCGAACGCTTAACCTCCAGACCACTGAGCTGGCATCCAATAGTGTTAATGTCTACCTCCATTGAGATTGATGAAATGTTATTTGAACTGCTCTTATAGTTTTCTCTCATGTATTAGCTAATAATTTTTGTTTGTTCATTAATAATTTGATATTTGTATAAAAAAAACCTATTGAATCTTCGATGAAATTTACCTGACTAATCCTAAGTTATTGGGAATTTTATTTTTCCAGTTCACTGAAACAGTGAAAATATCTGTACTTAGTCACAAGTTAGCTGAAGTTGTATATTATAAGAAATGGCGTTTTTGAAACAATTTACCACTTGGATTCTAGCTGAAATCCAATTGTAAAGTTACGCGAAATATATGAAGATAGCTAATGGTAAACACAATCATTAATTAGAACAGTTTGAACCTGTACTTGTGTAATAGTTGCAAAAAGTTTTCTTCTGCTTGAAGTAGGTAATAATGATATTGTCCATATTGATAACGAATGCTTCACAATGAAACACACAAGTGAATGATTTCAACACAACCGAAAAATTACATTTGTAAGGAAGATCATTTGAAGGAAACTATCGAAAACTGTTACATTACTTCAGTTGGTATTAATCGTCAACGAAATAAAAATGAAATATTTAAGATTAGTTCAAAAGTCCTGTACAAGACAACTTTATTCGGATTAAGTTGACATTATATATTCATCTTAGCTGAGTCACTATCAAGTGTTCTATTAACTCGTTTAATTCTCGTCAATTTTTTTCACTTTCCGATTGATAGATTCAGAGTTTTGTATTTCTTAAAATGTCATCAAACAAGAAGAAACAAGTGGAAAATATTATTATCTTTTTGGAAACCCTAGTGACGTATGATTTGCTTCAAATAGTGCTTTTACAACTGAGTTATGTATGAACTTCATGTAAGAATTCAATGATTAGCAATACTAACTGAATTTTTCGATTGAATTGTAGTAATTATAATTTAAATAAGGCAACAAAAACAATGTTTACTGAAGAACGTGGATTCATTCTAATCCACAGCTTCGCTTCAGCTAAATGCAACCTAAAATAACAATTAATAATATAATTATTAACTAATGTTTAACAAACTTTAATTTGTGAAGTTTAGATAAATGCTTGAAACATAACCGGAATCATAATAATAAAAAGAGGAATAGAACATTAAGTGTATGTTTTTTATCTATAACGAAGTAATGATGTAGATCGTATGCAGCTGATGAGAAGCCGTAAAATAAAATGAGTTCAATTTATTCTGCAAGCCTGATTGTTCTATTTTTAAGTTACCAATGACTCTTAGTTGTATGAAATCTAGTGACTATATGTAGAAAATAAATTGTAATACTTTTGAATCGAAGGACTGTAGCTGTAAATGGAATCCAGGATGCGATTTTACTCCCATTGGGAACTCGTCAGCTAAATGGAGCTGTACCACAGTGTTAGCGCTTCTATTCAGACTCCAACTCAGCGGCTTTTACTTTAAACTCTAACTTGTTGTCCACTAACTTTCTGAGTCTAGATAGCTACTAATTTGTTCAACGAGCAACTTATTTATATCATTATAAGTAAAGGTTAGAGTTATCCCATTGTTATTATTCTAGACTGGATTTTCATTAACCTTTGTTGAAATGTATGCATCTTGTATGGATTGTCAAAATTTATGTAACAATAGATCGATAACAGCTAGCAGTCAAATTCAAGATTCGATTTTCATCAACTATAGAGACAATCCGCATTGGATGCACATTTACTAGCAAGTAATTTTCAAAATTCTTTCGTGAACATCAACAATGGGAAAACTCAAACCCTTAGTAATAATGATATAAATTGTAGAGAACTCTAATCATAACGAATTTCATTAAATAAGAGAAAGAAATCGTTCAAATGAATAAGAGATTACATAACCGAATTGATATAGAATAATATAAGGACTGTTCAATATATAAAATTAAGCCGATAGACCTACGTTATTTGAGAAGTAGTAGTAGTAGTAGTAGTAGTAGTAGTAGTAGTAGTAGTAGTAGTAGTAGTAGTAGTAGTAGTAGTAGTAGTAGTAGTAGTAGTAGTAGTAGTAGTAGTAGTAGTAGTAGTAGTAGTAGTAGTAGTAGTAGTAGTAGTAGTAGCAGTAGTAGTAGTAGTAGTAGTAGTAGCAGCAGCAGCAGCAGCAGCAGCAGCAGCAGCAGCAGCAGCAGCAGCAGCAGCAGCAGCAGCAGCAGCAGCAGCAGCAGCAGCAGCAGCAGCAGCAGCAGCAGCAGCAGCAGCAGCAGCAGCAGCAGCAGCAGCAGCAGCAGCAGCAGCAGCAGCAGCAGCAGCAGCAGCAGCAGCAGCAGCAGCAGCAGCAGCAGCAGCAGCAGCAGCAGCAGCAGCAGCAGCAGCAGCAGCAGCAGCAGCAGCAGCAGCAGCAGCAGCAGCAGCAGCAGCAGCAGCAGCAGCAGCAGCAGCAGCAAGCAGCAGCAGCAGCAGCAGCAGCAGCAGCAGCAGCAGCAGCAGCAGCAGCAGCAGCAGCAGCAGCAGCAGCAGCAGCAGCAGCAGCAGCAGCAGCAGCAGCAGCAGCAGCAGCAGCAGCAGCAGCAGCAGCAGCAGCAGCAGCAGCAGCAGCAGCAGCAGCAGCAGCAGCAGCAGCAGCAGCAGCAGCAGCAGCAGCAGCAGCAGCAGCAGCAGCAGCAGCAGCAGCAGCAGAGCAGCAGCAGCAGCAGCAGCAGCAGCAGCAGCAGCAGCAGCAGCAGCAGCAGCAGCAGCAGCAGCAGCAGCAGCAGCAGCAGCAGCAGCAGCAGCAGCAGCAGCAGCAGCAGCAGCAGCAGCAGCAGCAGCAGCAGCAGCAGCAGCAGCAGCAGCAGCAGCAGCAGCAGCAGCAGCAGCAGCAGCAGCAGCAGCAGCAGCAGCAGCAGCAGCAGCAGCAGCAGCAGCAGCAGCAGCAGCAGCAGCAGCAGCAGCAGCAGCAGCAGCAGCAGCAGCAGCAGCAGCAGCAGCAGCAGCAGCAGCAGCAGCAGCAGCAGCAGCAGCAGCAGCAGCAGCAGCAGCAGCAGCAGCAGCAGCAGCAGCAGCAGCAGCAGCAGCAGCAGCAGCAGCAGCAGCAGCAGCAGCAGCAGCAGCAGCAGCAGCAGCAGCAGCAGCAGCAGCAGCAGCAGCAGCAGCAGCAGCAGCAGCAGCAGCAGCAGCAGCAGCAGCAGCAGCAGCAGCAGCAGCAGCAGCAGCAGCAGCAGCAGCAGCAGCAGCAGCAGCAGCAGCAGCAGCAGCAGCAGCAGCAGCAGCAGCAGCAGCAGCAGCAGCAGCAGCAGCAGCAGCAGCAGCAGCAGCAGCAGCAGCAGCAGCAGCAGCAGCAGCAGCAGCAGCAGCAGCAGCAGCAGCAGCAGCAGCAGCAGCAGCAGCAGCAGCAGCAGCAGCAGCAGCAGCAGCAGCAGCAGCAGCAGCAGCAGCAGCAGCAGCAGCAGCAGCAGCAGCAGCAGCAGCAGCAGCAGCAGCAGCAGCAGCAGCAGCAGCAGCAGCAGCAGCAGCAGCAGCAGCAGCAGCAGCAGCAGCAGCAGCAGCAGCAGCAGCAGCAGCAGCAAGCAGAGCAGCAGCAGCAGCAGTAGCAGCAGCAGTAGTAGTAGTAGTAGTAGTAGTAGTAGTAGTAGTAGTAGTAGTAGTAGTAGTAGTAGTAGTAGTAGTAGTAGTAGTAGTAGTAGTAGTAGTAGTAGTAGTAGCTAAGGGAATTTGTTAAATGAGTTTTCTTCTTTTTTTTCGATTCTCTAATTATATATTTTAGTATACAAATTAAGCTAGAAATTCAAAGTGATTTCTGAACAAATATGAACCACTCAAACGAAAATAAGAACCAATTGCTCAAAACTACCTTTTTAGTTATTTGATTGATAATAATAGAACAAAATTGGTTTGATGATAGATTAAATTACTGAAATAACACTGAAGTATAAATAGTAATGTAAAATCTAATTTCACTATTATTGAGTATCATCACAATGAACTATTACAAATGAATGAACAAATATAAAAGATTTTTAATTCAGTTAAATTCAAAATAAAGATCATCTATAAATCAGAGGTCAATCGATTAATTGGAAATTATAGTAGTTTAATTTCAATTATTATTGATTTTTCTTTATCTGTAGGTTGACAAGACAACTCTTACCATTCGAACTAAATAACAAGTATGGGTGTATTTACATGTTTAAATGATTTTAGATAGAAACAAAACAACCAAGTTTACAGACACCTCAAAAGAACAAAGGACAATATAAAGTGCATATTTTATATAGATCTCCTTTGAATTAAAAATTAACTAGTTTTTATAATGACAGAAATTCAAAATGAGTCAAAAAGTTGTTTCACTGTTCTTAAATCTTATTCAAAATGTAAAATACTCAACCGTTAACTGTTTTGAGCTTAGACTGTGAGATATCATGTTGAATGTGTCAATACTAATTAATTGATTCAAAATTCAACTATTCTTTCGTGATTACAGCTACTTGTGGTTGATGAGTATTATCTATAATGATACCGGGATATGATAATTAGGGGTATTTGAATTATAGTATGAACTAAGAATTCCAGAAATAACGTAATCAGATCAAGAAGTACTAGATAACCACAAACGAATGTACTGTATTTAGAATTCGAAACCAAGCATTCAACAAGTACAATGGTATCATTAGTTCATTCAAACAACTCATGGAATCATAAAGCATCTTTCGGATTACTTTAACCACTTAATAATTTTTGAACTTTTCCCATTTCAAATGTTTTTTGAATAACCAAACGTCATTTGATTTCATTCTTAATCAACTTCTTATTGCACAAGTGAATTGTTTATAGGTCCTCGACCATATTTAAAAGAATCATTTGAATTGAGACTGAAGAAGTATGACATGGTTGCAAACATTTCATGATACTTTAAATGAAACAGGATAATCAATGATATACTGTTAAGCCATTTAGATTAACATGTAAACCAAATAACTTCAGTTGACTGGAGAACGCATTGATCAATAGATAAGCAGACTGGAAACACATGTACGAAAAAGAGCATAGACATGTAGATAGTTTTGTTTAGAAGGAATTAGTTTCTTTCATTTAGCTAGATTTTGATGAAACATTCTTCGTGCCAATATATATTACTTTTATCACCATAACTTAATATTACGTGAAGTAGTACTGACAATCATAAGTGTTTGTTATAGTTGCCCACTTTCTCCATTCTTATTTAACTTCGGCGTAGCCATTCTTTTATTGATAGCGTTTTCGTCATCTGACTTATAAATAATAGATCTGCCAGGAGATTTTTCCTACTAGGGTACAATCTACAATAGACATAGTCCTGCTTGGTGAAAACGTTGACAAAATCTTGAGTCTTATGTACGCCTTAACCGACAATGTAACCATATTGGGCATGGGTTTCTGTCCCTCTAAATGCCAAACGTTGCTTCAGGACTGGTATGCATCAAAGCCTAAAATAATGACAGGAAAAGAAGTAGTTGAGTGTGTCAACCACTGTACTTATCTTAGGAATCTCACCATTCCTAATAGATTAGTGTATGACGAAATCTCAACACGAACTTAGAAGCTCATTTGGCTTTCGCTAGCCTGGGTCAAATATAGCTTAGGAGAAATTTCTGTCTGATAAATAAGGGTCGAGTATACAGTGTAGTTGCTCGCTCTGTTCTACTCCATGGATGTGAAACTAGACATTTAAAACGAAGGTTAAACGCAGATTACTAGTAGACGATCACAGATACCTTCGAAGATTTCATGGTGTATGTTGGACCATCGAGTAAGGAATGCTGAGGTAAGGTATAGGGGTCTAGGCAATATAGTAAATGAGTAACAAATCAGACTACTTGAATGGTGTTTGGGAAATTATTGTAACTGACGATCGGAGACGTTTTGTAACACGGATCAGAATCGTTCTCAATAGCTCAAATGCACCAACGTTCTGTATTCCTTTACATTTCGAGTTTTACAATTAACTCATAACTTTTATTCTGTGAATTTATTCTTCCATCTAGAAACATATTGTATGTGTTTAATGTTTCTACTATCACTAATACTGATACTACTCCTACGACTCTGGAATTCATCTTATTGTTCTGATATAGCGTGGTAACTTGAATCAATGCATATATGTTCCAGGTTCTACGTTGTCTGTGACTAACTGACTTCTGACAAATAAAGAACACTAAATTACTTATTTGTCTGTACTTTAAAGTCTTTACGATCTGGATGCTTATTTCGACATTTTTATTTTATTTTATTTGTAAACTGACATGAAACTAGAGACCAGCTTTTTCTTTTCTCTAAAGATTCGTGAACTGGTGTTAGATCGCAATAAAAACACATTTCAATCTATTAACCTTGTCATATTACGTAAATACTTCCTTTTTTGTATTGTCTAAGAATCGTTAAATTAAACGGATAAAACAATTTTAACAGTAGTAAGTTTATCGGACGACAAAGCCTACAAACATTAGTGACAAAAAAACATAGTGTAAGGTAATAAAGACAAACAACACAAGTGAGAGGTAGAAAAATAAACTATGAAATTTCTGAATCATATATCGATTGTTTCCTTATAATGCATCTTTCTACCCACACATACATCAGTGTTTTTCTAGACTTCTAAATACCATCATTATCGTCATCATTAGTATCCTGAGCATCAAGGTCACAAAGTACTTCTTAATTGACATGATTTAGTGACACACGCACACACCCAAAAGTTAACGTTAGTACGAGTGCGCGCGTGCATCTGATAACCTCAATAATGGCAACGATATGTATATCGATCAGTTTATTTGTTTATTTTCTTTGACCGATTATTTTCGACCTTAGACAATAAAGCTGATGATGATGACGATTATAGCAGTGTTTATTTTCATACAGAAAAAATAAACGGCACCATTTCTGGAAATAGATATTCTATTAAAGTATTAAATGATTATTTATTTACGCAAAGGAATAAGGAAATAGTCAATTCACAATCACAGGATCTTTTAAAGGAGCAGGGAAGAGAAAAAGTGAAGGAAATATTTATAAAATAGTTCGATGAAGCAGTTTTTTTCGGTTGTCTGTTCTAAAACTGTCCAGTAGTAAATAAATTTTAAGCCATCAGATTAGAAACAAAATAGTAGAAATTCCGTAAAGTGTGGTACACTATTTTGGTTGATTTAATTACCTTCAATATATGGTAGTATTGTTATTTCTTCTGTCATCATTTTGTCACCATCGTTGATGTTCGGTTGAATAGTCCTGTATTACAGTCATGAACCATAAATGATTTATTTTGCTTTGATTTTATACTAAACTTCAAAAAATTCTGGAACATTAAAGATTAATTATTTAAATTTAACAGATTACAATCCAGTGAATATATTTAGTTATCGTGTATCACTAAATGACTTCCTTTTACCTTTTGATGTAACTACATCTAGACAAATAGTAACTCAACTTGAAACATATATAAATGGTAAAGTGTTTTTAGAAGATTACCATTGACTTTGGAGTTATTGACTGATCTTGAAAAGATTATAAGCCTAGTAGAAGTATTCACTACTCATATATTTTGGAATGGTGAAGATAGCTAAGATGGATGCTTTCGATTGCGTGATGTTCTCTCTCTCTCTCTCTCTCTCGGATACTTCAATCAGAAATAACCGCTAATGACATTGTCCAGAACAACTAAAAAAGCTTCGTAATTGAACCGACGGCCTTACAATACACAGCACAATTAAAATTTAGGTACATAACAAATTAGGTACTAGGAAAATGTAAATAACTTTGCTATTAAATTCTACTGAAAGTTATTCCCACATCTCTGGATAATTGAAAATAATTCAGGATATACATTTTTTTAATTTCTTGTGAGTTTTAGCATCATGTGAAGGTATCTTCTATATGTAGTTGTAAGATTAAGTTTTCGTTGAAATTACTAAAATTCGCCAAGATACAAGTACATGTATATAACATATTTCATATAACACAAATTATTAAACATATATAATGATCTCATTCATATTTATAGTAGTTTAACTGGTCGATAGAAAAATAAAGTATACAAATCAATAAAAGTATACTCATTCCATTTCATTTCACTCAAATTAATGCAAAAACAATCACTGAATTCAAAGTATCAATCAATAATAATTAGTTCATTATCTAATGATTCAATCAATTATTCATTCATTTATAATTATTATCATAATCAGAACAATAAAATGACCTTTATTCAAGTTATTAATTATTTACATTTTAATATTCGTTTAACAAGTTGAATAAAATAAATAACAGTTAATATATTAAATTGTACATCTAACTAGAAAAAAAGTGGTATACATTACAATTAAACAATTGAATTATGTATTTAATATAAAGGACATAATATTATTTTTTTGTTGCATTGTTTATTTTACTTTATTATTATTATTATTATTATTATTATTATTATTATTAGTAGTAGTAGTAGTAGTAGTAGTAGTAGTAGTATAATATTTTAGTGGTTTAATACTATTTTTATAATCAATAAAAATACAATTGAATGATACGTGATAAAATTAGTAAATTGAACTAATAAATTATATAACAAGTTACTGTATTGTATTAGTTCAATGGCTTTGATTGTATATGAAATACAAAGGGAATAATAATCATCATAATAAATACGATATTTTATGTGATTCTATCGATATAGAAAATAGTTCAGCTTATGTGTATTTTATAGATAAGGTTAAAGTTTCAAATATAGTATGTGTTTTCTAATTGAAGTACAACTAAATAGAATTTAGAGATTTAAGAGAAATTACTTAACATAAATTACCTTATATATGACTATTAGATTAATATATCATAATGTTATATTTGATAAACAAGAAATCAGAGTAGTTAGATTTCATCAAGTGGAGCAATCTTGATCAAATAAGAGTATAAAGTACATTAACACCATTGGATGCCGGCTCAGTGATCTAGTTGGTTAAGCGCCTGGCGCGTGACTGATAAGTCCTGGGTTCGAACCTCGCGGGGTGTGGGATCGTGGATGCGCACTGCTGAGGAGTCCCATACTAAGAAGAAACGGCCGTCCAGTGCTTCCAAGTTTTCTATGGTGGTCTAGCTTCAATTGACTCATGCTTTCAATCAAAAACTTAACAATCCCCACAACCCTTAAACTGATAATTACCATGTGCTCAGTAGTGACTAGTTTCGTGAGAAAATTCTCGGAGTTCTGGTGGGAAGCCGTGACTAGTGGAGCTAATCCGTGTCGGGTAGAAACAGGTGTCGACCTCAGTATAAAGTATAGTTGAACATGTTGTTGTAAACATGAGTATATATTGTTTGCATAGGATTTATCATTATGTAATTTGTTCATCGTGACTCATAAAAAAAACATAAGCATTGTTTAGTAATTTTCACTGATAAAATTTTAATGAAAACGTATAACGTAAGGTCTACTTGTTGAATAATTCTATTTATTAGGTGATTGAAAGCAATTATCAGGAAATCAATAACCTAAATTCTATGCTAACTTAATAATAGTATTATTCAGTATTAGGCATTTGATTACGGTAAAGAATTCGCATCACAAATATGTCACATTACAACAAATTCATTTAATTTGTAAGTGGTGAAAATGTATATAAAAAGGCGTTCTTCAACAGTGATTAGTTGCCTCACACATTCATTCTCAAACGCTTTTTGAACTGTTTCGTTCCAATAACATTCGTTTTTCGTCCTATTGTGTATATGTAATGCATGAATTGCATAATGTTATCATTATTCGTTTTTCAAAAGAGTA